>NC_141350.1:9848295-10498295 GCF_057382095.1 Aulonocara sp. 'chitande type north' Nkhata Bay | reverse complement strand
AATGTCTGTGTAAACGTTCTTGGAGGAAATACTTTATGCAGCAATTCGTCAGAGATTAACTGTAAGATAATAATCAGTTTGTCATGGTCTCAAATTGCCAAGTAGAGGAAAGGAATTTTGTCTCAATTCATCCAGGATTATTATATTTGTGTGCTGTGCAGTTTCAGTGCTGCAAGCAATTAGTCCTTAGTATTTTGTTGATGCTGAACATAAAGATGGGATGTAAAAGACATTTTCAAACGTTGTCACTTCTCCAAAAACTATTCCATAAGATACAATTTGACACTGTAGGGAAAAGGATAAAAGTAGATAACATCCCCCAAAAACGTACAAAGTCAAACCTTTAAAGCAGCTTTTTGGGTTACATACAAAATAATAGTTTATCATTTATCTCATGCATCCTCCTGTGGATCCCCAAATGGAGCTTATATCCTATTGAAGCTGCAGTTTCAAACTACGGAGTACCTGGAGAAAACCTACACGGGCACAGGGAGAACATGCCAACTCCACACAGAAAGGTTAGAAGTTATGTCATCACAATTTTATCCCCCTTTTTAATGTCCAGTCGCATTCATTTCTCTCTTCACTTTTCCATTACCAAGGTAGTTAAAGGCCATCTGCAGAATCTTGATTGTGCGGTGCTCTTTTACAATGGAGGTCGGAGAAATGTCACATATCCGAAATGGCTGAACACAAATATGCTTTATTACTAGTCAAAGGTCTGCTATGGTCCGTGCATGTGGAGTATTTAAAAGTTCACATTAACATCCTCACACCAAAACTCTATTCATTCAATCAAAACTGCTGATTTCACAGAAGTTCTACTTATAACTGTAATTACTCAACAGTGTCCAATTTAGGCGATTAAGTTTAATTTTAAGCTTGTAAACATTCTAACGGGGTCTACTGCTCTTCTGTTGTTAAGCCACAAATCACACTGGAGCCTTGAGTAGCTGTTGTTTACCAAGTGCACCAACACTATGCTAATCTGTGCAGACATACAATTATCTCTAAAGACTTTGTACTGTCTCTTGGCTATTTGTTCCTTGATTTTCATTAGACTCGTGACTTTTTGGTGAGCTTAAATTATCCTGCCATTTGGAGTAATTTGATTTAAATTAGACATTGCTGAAAAAAAATGGGTCACAGGCGATAAAGGATTCATCTGTGGTTTTTATGTAGTGCTAGATTGGATCATTCTTTCTGGCTCTGCTACATTATGAAGAAAGGCAGGAAAGACAGTAAAACAGTTAGTACAGAGGGGCTTTGTACAGGTAATCAAGAACACACACATTCATCCATGTATAGACACACACACACATCTCCCAGCACCATGGCGGCAAGCAGTCCCACTCCATTAGGGGTAAAAACACCAGAATTAAATGCTGCGTGCTTGTGGTTTTTAATTTAGCGCGCTGACAGCCATCCAATAGTCCTGTGGTGACACTGGATAACTTCATGACCCTGGTGAGCGCAGCCTGGGACAGGGACCAGGACAGACACCCATTTCAGCTTCTACCCACTCTACATAGACACACATTTAACTGAAAATGATTTTGTAAGAATTGAGTCACTTTTGCAGCCATTTGATCAATAATTCCATCCATTTATTTTAGGGGCATAATTGAGTTGTTTATCATGTTGTGAAATCATTCATGTGGTAAAAACATAATAACAATGGTAAAAAATTTTAACAGTTACTCACACACCTTATGCCAAGTCTGCATTGGTTGCTGTGGTCTTAGTAATGACCTGATTTTAGAAATAAATACTCACACTACTAGACAGCAATAATACCAACCCCAAATGACTGCATGCATGTATACATTGTTGGAGACAACTTAAGCAGAAATGACTGCATAGTACTAAATAAAAACATAGCTTTAGACTCATTATTTTTGATGTTTTTTTTTTTCTTCAAATGTGCTGCAAGAGACATGCATAATACCTGGCAAAAGCTTTGACCCACTCTTGATATTTTTCTGTAAAGGAACCAGACTTTCTTGTAATCTTTGTAAAGTGGTCTTGAATGATAATTCTCCAGACTTTCTGAACGTCTTTTAAGCTCTTTCTTTTTACATTAATCACCTTTTTATTCATTTCCAGTCAATTCATTATACCTTGTGTTTGTTAAGATACTTCACATTGAACTATGAATCATTCCAGCATGTTGTGTTTATACATAACAGACAATATAGATTAGAGCCAGTTTTAAATTGTATACCTGTGACTAGCAGTTGCAAAAACCTGTTGGAAAAACACATAATTATGTCCCCATTTCTCTAGTTGATTCTATGAACAATGCCAAAGTTAACACAGTTTGACAGGCATAAAATAGTATTTTGCTGAACAGTATCTGAGAGTCATGTCCTTAAGAAATGGAAAAAAAAAATCAAGAAAAGATAGGACCAGAGAGGCTTGTTTTTTGAACGCTTATCAGAAATAGTCTCAATGGAAGAAACCATTCTTAAGGAGTTGAAACAGTGATCAGTAGCAACAGATATTATGGAGTGATGAACACAAAGAGAGGTAAGACGGTGAGTGTCCGCAGCCATCTGTAAAAATGGTGGAGGTTTTGTCATGATTTGAGGCTTTATTTCAGCCAGTTGTGTTGGAGATGAAAAGAAAACCTATGGAATTATAAATGCAGAAAAGTATGGTCAGATAATATCAACCACGCATTATTATCTGGAAAGTGACGTGCACTAGTGTCTTTCTACGCCACAATTGCAAACACACTAATGCATGAATAGACAAACAAAAAGTAAGGCACACCCAAAGCCCTGGCCTCAATATTATTGAAGCAGAGTTGGATCTTCTTGACAGAGAATACAACAGAAACCAGCCAATAAAGAAAGCTTTTTATTATTCTACATCCTAGGTAACTATTTGCGAAGGCTACCTGAAGAAATTAAAAGCTTGTCCATGTCATGAATCGCTGTGCGGCAGGCGGGAGTTGGACCCAAAATGCAGGACTCACAGACTCGAGGGAATGAACTCAAAACACAGCTTTATTTGCCGGTAGAACAAACATACAAACTAAACTAAACTGGGAAGCCACAAACTAAGAACTTACAGCAAGACACAGGGAGATCCACACACAGCATGAGGGACGACGTCACGCCGAACAGAGGGAGACGCAGACAGAAATACACAGAGGGTTAACGAGGAAAGTGGGAACACACGGGGAACACAGGTGACACTGATAATCATAACGAGACAGGGCGGGGTGAACTGAACATGACATGTACAGGCGTGAGAGTCACAAAGTAAACAGGAAGTGCACAGAGGTTCAGACAGGAGGAGAGAGAGCACGGGGAAAACACAGACATAACGGGCTGGGGAAACATGAAACAACCACAAAGGGAGACGAGGGCTCATAAATACACAGGGCACACAGGGGGGGGAGAGAGAGCACGGGGAGAACTTAGACATAATGGGCAGGGGAAACATGGAATAAAACATATGGAGAGACGAGGGCTCACAGATACACAGAGGGGCACACAGGGGGTAAAAGCCATGAAGGGAAAACACTTAGGGAACAACACAACAGGGCAACTCAGAAAACATGGCCTAAATAAGGAACAAAATACAAACATACAAGAAAACTAAGAACACTGGGCCAACATGGCCCAGGACCATGACAGTACCCCCCCCCCTCAAGGGCTGGCTCCCGACAGCCCAAACCCGAGAAACAAAACAAAAACAAAAAACAACCCACCCAGGGCGGGAGGCGGGGGACCAGGACGGAGGGACCACAACGGGAAACAAAAACAAACAACAGAAGACACAGGAACACATGACCACAGTCCAAATAAAGTTCAGGGGGCCGACCCAGAGCCCACAGGCACAAGAGTTCACGGGTCACACGGTCGGGGGGCTGACCAGGTGGGTGGCACAGGTGACAGAGCTGGTCCGGAGGCCGGCCGTGCGCAAGGCAACGGCGGCGACGAAGGAGACGACGGAGCAGTTCAGGGGGCCGGCCGCGCGCAAGGCAACGGCGGCGACGAAGGAGACGACGGAGCAGTTCAGGGGGCCGACCGCGCGGAAGGCAGCGGCGGCGGCGAAGGAGACGACGGAGCAGTTCAGGGGGCCGACCGCGCGGAAGGCAGCGGCGGCCCTCCAGTCTCAGGCGTGCTGGCCATGGCCTGGTGGGCACAGGACCAGTCGAGGCAGGACCAGACGAGGCAGGACCAGACGGTGGCGATGCGGGGGCCGGACCAGGCGAAGCACGGGCTGAGGCTGGACCAGACGAGGACGAAGACTCGGAGGCTGGACCAGACGAGGACGAAGACTCGGAGGCCGGACCAGGCGAGGACAAAGACTCGGAGGCCGGACCAGGCGAGGACAAAGACTCGGAGGCCGGACCAGGCGGAGCTGCAGAGGCCGGGGCCGGACCAGGCGGAGCTGCAGAGGCCGGGGCCGGACCAGGCGGAGCTGCAGAGGCCGAGGCCGGACCAGGGGGAGCACAGGCTGAAGCCGAAGCTGGACCAGGGGGAGCACAGGCTGAAGCCGAAGCTGGACCAGGGGGAGCACAGGCTGAAGCCGAAGCTGGGCCAGGCGGAGCAGAAGCAGAAGCCAAAGCTGGACCAGAAGCAGAGGCTGAGACCGGACCAGGCGTAGCAGAAGCAGAGGCTGAGACCGGACCAGGCGTAGCAGAAGCACAGGCAGAGGCTGGCCCAGGCGTAGCAGAAGCACAGGCAGGCCCAGGCGTAGCAGAAGCACAGGCAGAGGCTGGACCAGGCGTAGCAGAAGCACAGGCAGAGGCTGGCCCAGGCGTAGCAGAAGCACAGGCAGGCCCAGGCGTAGCAGAAGCACAGGCAGAGGCTGGACCAGGCGTAGCAGAAGCACAGGCGGATGCAGCCGGACCAGGCGATGACGAAGACTCGGATGCAGCCGGACCAGGCGACGACGAGGCGGTCGCAGGTGGCGGCTGGACAGGCTCCTCGGGCCCTCCAGCTGATGCGGCGTGAGGCTGAACGGGCCCCTCGGACCCTCCAGCGGAGACCGGAGGCTGAACGGGCCCCTCGGACCCTCCAGCTGACGAGGCGTGAGGCTGGACGGGCCCCTCGGACCCTCCAGCGGAGACAGGAGGCTGAACGGGCCCCTCGGACCCTCCAGCGGAGACAGGAGGCTGAACGGGCCCCTCGGACCCTCCCGCTGACGAGGCGTGAGGCTGGACGGGCTCCTCGGACCCTCCAGCGGAGACGGGAGGCTGAACGGGCCCCTCGGACCCTCCAGCGGAGACGGGCGGCTGAACGGGCCCCTCGGACCCTCCAGCGGAGACGAGGAGGTGCTGGCTGGGCCCACTGGAACCCCCAGCAGACGAGGTAGATGGCGGCACGGGAGCCGCGGAGTGCTGGATGAGCTCATCCGAGCTTCCAGCAGGAGCCGATGTAGAGCCAGAGAGAATTGGGACCCCGGGCTCAACGTTAAGCTGGCTAGAAAACTGCACTGCTACGGGGAACTGGGCCAAAGGTTCAGGTGCGAGCTGAGCTGCCGGACACACGGGGACCTGAGCTGCCGGACACACGGGGACCTGAGCTGCCGGACACACGGGGACCTGAGCTGCCGGACACACGGGGACCTGAGCTGCTGGACACACAGGGACCTGAGCTGCTAACGGTGGAGAAGTAAATGACTGCACAGGGGACTGAACTGATGTCTGTAGTAACGGTGGTGGTGAGAGTGGAGTAGGTGGTGGAGTTAATGACTTCACAGGGGAATGAACTAGAGGTAGTGACGGTTGTGGTGCTGGTGGTTGAGTGGGTGACTGTGCTAAAGGAGGCTGCACTGGGGACACTGGAGACTGCACTGGGGACACTGGAGACTGCACTGGGGACACTGGAGACTGCACTGGGGAAAGCAGAGCTGCAGGAGACTGCGCTAGAGACTGCAGTGATGGTTGTAGTGGAGGTGTAACGGGTGGAAGAGCGGCTGAATTGGCTGCGGGTCGGGTGGCTAATGGCTCGGCTACAGAGTGCCTTAATGGCAGGGCTATGGGTTGAATGACTGACTGAGTAGCAGCCTGAATGGCTGGGTGTAGTGACGGTTGTGGTGGAAGAGAAACAGGTGGTAGTGTGGATGATGGAGCTAAGGGCGACTGAGTGGCAGACCGAACTGATGACTGAAGCGATGGTAGAGGTGAAAATGGAGCTTGTGGTGGAGTTAATGACTGTGCTAGCGGGGACACAGGAGACGCAGCTTGTAGCTGGGCAGCTAAGAGAGCTTCAGGAGGCTGGACAGCTAAGAAAGCTTCAGGAGGCTGGGCAGCTAAGAGAGCTTCAGGAGGCTGGGCAGCTAAGAGAGCTTCAGGAGGCTGGGCAGCTAAGAGAGCTTCAGGAGGCTGGGCAGCTAATAAACTGTTCACATTACCATCCGTAGCACAAAACACAACCCCTGAACGAATAGTCCCACGGTTCGACACAGAAAAAGAGTCCTTATTCACCACAGCCGGCGATGTAAAAGTCCGAACGTCCGGCTGTGGGGTGGCGCGCCCGCGGCGTGATCGACGCTTCTTCCCCGCAGATGGCTCCAAAGGGCCGGGCAAAACCACATCCGGCCGGTGAAACTGACGCGGCTGCTCCAGGGTGGCTGTTGTCTGTTGCTGCTGGGCCAAGTCTGATATTTCCCGAGTTCGCGCCGCCTCCCGGGCTTCATTCAAATTGGCCAATAAGTCCAAACATCCTCTGACCTGGCGGAGATGAGAATTTCCTTTGAGGATTGCTTCGATAGCATTTATCCCCACAATCTTTGCCCTTTTATTGGAAGTGTGGGTTATCCACTCGACTAGGCGTTGGACACGTATCAGATCGCTCTCCCCGGGTAAGTCTGCTGGGTCCATGTTGTGGTGACGTCGTACTGTCATGAATCGCTGTGCGGCAGGCGGGAGTTGGACCCAAAATGCAGGACTCACAGACTCGAGGGAATGAACTCAAAACACAGCTTTATTTGCCGGTAGAACAAACATACAAACTAAACTAAACTGGGAAGCCACAAACTAAGAACTTACAGCGAGACACAGGGAGATCCACACACAGCATGAGGGACGACGTCACGCCGAACAGAGGGAGACGCAGACAGAAATACACAGAGGGTTAACGAGGAAAGTGGGAACACACGGGGAACACAGGTGACACTGATAATCATAACGAGACAGGGCGGGGTGAACTGAACATGACATGTACAGGCGTGAGAGTCACAAAGTAAACAGGAAGTGCACAGAGGTTCAGACAGGAGGAGAGAGAGCACGGGGAAAACACAGACATAACGGGCTGGGGAAACATGAAACAACCACAAAGGGAGACGAGGGCTCATAAATACACAGGGCACACAGGGGGGGGGGAGAGAGAGCACGGGGAGAACTTAGACATAATGGGCAGGGGAAACATGGAATAAAACATATGGAGAGACGAGGGCTCACAGATACACAGAGGGGCACACAGGGGGTAAAAGCCATGAAGGGAAAACACTTAGGGAACAACACAACAGGGCAACTCAGTAAACATGGCCTAAATAAGGAACAAAATACAAACATACAAGAAAACTAAGAACACTGGGCCAACATGGCCCAGGACCATGACAGTCCAAAAGAGTTCTGACTGTGTTAAAGAACAAAGGTGGCCATGTTAACTTATGTTTCAATAAATCACTGTACTTATTTAAAATTTTCTTAAAAAATAAAGAGAAATGAGGGCTGGCTCAAGATTTTCCACAGTACTGTATATAAAAACAGTTACCTTAGTTCCACTATTGAGACATGATGAAAACAGCTCTTTTTCTGTCTTTGTGGAATTTAAAGCTTGTGGTGTGGTTTCTTTACTTATCATTGGCTAAACAGTATCCTAAGTTCACAATACTAACATGCTCTCAAGGGGTCTTACAGGGTTTATGAACTTGTCAGAGCTCACAAAGATGGGTTGGGTCAAAAGCTTGAATTGAAATTTTATTGTATTCCAAAATGAATCTATACTCCTCTCTCACATCTATTTGTAATAATACAATAGGAGTACTGTACTAACACATACGACTCACCATAGTTGTGACATCCTGTATCATAGTTTTTGCATCTTCTGATATTAATTTAATAATGCAAACAGACAGAATTAAATAAATCTAAACATATAAGATTACATGTGGGTTGACAGAATTTTCACGCGGTGTCATCCATCTGTTTTTACTTTATGAGACTAATATGTGCAAATAAATTAAGTGTAGGAAATGCTGCCTCAGAGGTGGCCTTTCTGGGATGTGAGCTATTTTAAAATTGCTTGCTTTGTAGGTGCAGGAGATGTGGCTGTTCCATTGCCGCATGGTGGTGACAGTGGATGGTGATGAAAACCACATGCAACACCATGACTTTATGTGGTTCTATTTCTGTGTGTGTGTATGTGTGTGTGTGTGTGTGTGCAAGCTGGTAAGCTCAACGGATTGCAGTCTAGGCCCAGTGGGCATAACATTAATGATCTCTGACAGAGAACTACGCTAATTTGATGTCATGACACAACTCTGCTTAATAGCCGTTGATATTCTTTTATGTGTGAGTGTTTTCTGAATGAGCACTTACAAGAAACAGGTCACATGAAGTCATGAGTTGGACAGTTGGGAAGGAAATATTTGCTGCTCTGTTGGTATATTCTGAATGGTTACCAGGCAGGCTGTTCTACTGTGTACAGCACTTTGGAAAGTTGTAAATCTTTGTCATTTGGGAACCACAAGCTGTACATACTGCAGCCTTTTATATGTCTGTGGCATCTGGAACTCACAGTCAGTCACACATACTCCATGAATGATTTGCTGATGAGTCTTTTTTTATTGGTTCAATCTCAGTGGTACGTTGTTTATATCCTATCACATTCTTATTCCTTTGGGAGGCATTTGCCTGTACAATATAGTTCCCAGTCTACACTCTTCATTCACCTGCTTCCCAATCTCTTACTCTTGCTAAATACTTTGTACTCCCAGGTTCCCCAAGGAACCTGGGAGTACATGCCCAAGGTAGCAGGCGGGCATGCCCAGTATCAGCCCTCTTCTCCTTTGAGACTGGCTGACATCACCACTCTTCTCCTCCCAGGTGCTTTTGTGACACATAACAGTTTTACACATTAGTATGCTTGTTTTTCAATATCGCCTGTAACTATTGAAGAAAGATACACAAATACAAGTGCAATTTACCTTTAAAAAACCCCAGAGAATTAGAAATACTAATGGTAAGCAATAGTAATGTAGAAAGGGCTGATATTACTGCTCGTCTAAACTCATCTTCTGTTACTCCAATCCCCAACACAAAGCTAGACTCATTGCACACTCATCCACATGCGCTCTCATTCACACACCCTGAAGGCAAAGGTTTTCACACACACTCTTTCAAATACCATGGACTCGGAGGAAACATCGATCTGGATTAATAATTGTAAGTGTACACCCTTTTGTTTGTTTCAACGGCATTCTTCCAGCATTATTAGAGGAGATGTGATATGTCAGTGTTTGGTAAGAGATGGGACACTTGTTGGTAGTTATGCAGGGAAGGTCTATTGTCTTGTCGTTGCTAATGTCACGCTGTCGGGGAAAGGAGTTCGGTGATCACATCTTTTGTCATGGCAATAAAAAAAGTCTCATTTACAGTTTGTTGGTGTTGTTGGGGTGATGGAAACTGAGCCTGAAAATTTAGCCTGGGGGGCAGAAGACGTGCTGTATGATATCATAACAAAACCTGGTGCGTTTCTGAGTGTGTACATAACATCATCATGGTAACCAGGAGAGCAACACTGTGTGTGCATGATTTATGATGCCCGGCCAGTTAATGGAATTGTGAAGAGTTCAGTGTTCAGTAATAAACCGGAGGCTTTTATGAAGTCTATGCATTCTGATAATTAACATATTGTTCTTGAGTCTGTTGTTTATAAAGGGAAACTATCACAGTACTGAGGGCCAAGACTTTGTGTTCCCCTAGCTGCTCATTGCTTATGTTTGCAGATAAATTAAAAAAAGATCAATGGAAGCTCAGTTCTTGTCTATTTTGCATTATATATGAACACTTTACCTGTATACAACCAAAGCTTGCTCAAATTTGATTGGTCAAAAGGATTCAAAGTATTCTTCAAGTACTGTAAATTGCAAATGGACACCAGAGCCGATTCTCCATAATCACATGCAGCTGTTTGTGGAGATTATTTACTTAGTAACCTTCCAAAAGTACAGTGTCTTACGTATTTGCTATTTTAGTAATCTTTCTACTGCACACTATAAACTTTGTTGAGCATGTACATTAAACTCTCCCTTCCACAGACACATACCCAAATCTGTAAGTCCGTTCCCATGACCCATCCCCCATTGGGTATTTTTCAGATTGTTAAAGGAATTAAAACTGCAAAAGACTATATGTTGTGTAAATTTTCCAGTTCTCTGGGCAGTATACCCCATGTTTGTGTGTGTTAACAGTGGTCTTTTAAGTCTCTAATTAAAAGCTAAGTTCAAGTGCCTTTAAGTGAGTGGCTGAAAGGCAAGGAAGCTTATTTACTGTCATGTTGCATGCTGGGGACTTGTTAAGAGTGCTGACAGTGGCTCAAGTTGGTCCAAATAGCATGCCCAAATACTCTAACACAAAAAATCCATGTGCTTCGTACACTCGCACACACAGACACGCATGTACACGCACAAGCAGAGAGCAGAGCCTCATGTGTTATAGAGAGCTAGAGATTGCTCACAGCTGCCTGTCTTCAGAAGAGCAAAGAGGAAAACTAAGACAGGGACACTTGGACCACTTATTTCAGCAGGACCACTTGTATATTTGCATGCAGTAACACAAAGTAACGATTAAAAATCAGAATCAAATAAAGAAAACACCATTATTAATGTCCCAGCGCCTGCAAAGTTCTAAATGCACTCTCTAGGATTCACAACATGCTGATTCTCCGTTCTATTTGGGCCAGCATGAACTGAAAACACTTTGTCTCCTGGCATTTGGTCTAAATTTTTCCTCTCACATGGTCAGCTGTTTCAAAGTCAGAACCATGCACACAGCACTGCTTTCTGTGGGCACAATACAACAGAGTACCTCTCATTAAGTGCAGCTGACTGTTACCACATGGAGGTGAGGGTAAAAGGGGTGAATTTAACGCATCTGCTACTTCTCAACCAGGTTTAAATGGTTCAAAAGTTATATCACTATAAAGTTCAAGTTTAAAAAAGCAACTCCATTAACACCGGACAGAAAGCATTGTCTCTTCTTTGGTTTTCTGTCACTCTTCATACAAGTAGCTAAGGCTTAGTTAGCCCTGTGTTTGCTTTTACCCACAAAATGAAATGACAGCTGACCGTGCAACCTGCACAAATGTTTGATCGTTAACAGCTGTTGGATGTTTTATATAAGTCAAAAATTAATCAATATGCATTTCACTGCGTTTAAAGGGCTTGCACATACTGGTGGATTTACCATGATAGAAACATAAAACAAGATTTGGGTAATTACCACCACCGTTAATTTAGGACAGCTGTGCCATAAACCTTCCATTGGATGGTGGTCTGATAGATTTGTTAAGCACTCTTTCATTGAAATAGTTTCACTGAGACTAAATAATATTTAATCACACAGTTTAACTCCAACTTTAAACAAGCGATGAAGGGGCTCTTGAAAAATTGGCCCACTGTGAGTTGTCTCCGGGTTTGTTTCTGAAAAGTGTAAACAAAGGAAATTGCCAAGAAATGCTTTGGGGTTTTGCTATAATCTACATATTAAGCTCAAAAGATAAAATGATTTCCTTCTACGTAAGTCACAATTAAACAGCAGTAATTGTTAAACTTCGTCACTGTGAGCACATTATAACAGGGCAATTAAATGTTACTACATAAAATTGCTTTAGATCATATGATAAATAAATAAATGACAACATAAATTTAAAGGGGATTTACTACATTGTTGATTTACAGTCCAGAATACACTTAAATGTGCACTGCTTTAAAGTACAAACATCAGTTAGATTGGGATAACTGTGCTTTCAAGTGATAAAGCCCTCTAGCAGGCATATTAATTGTGATGTAATGGTTCAACAGTCTGCATCATGTGGAAGTCAGGGAGGAAAAAAATGATCAAAAGGACTGTAGGACTGTGTAATGATAAACCATGATCTTGCTAAAAAATACTGTTCACAACTCAACAATCACTGATCACATCCCACTGATAGGAACATCAGTCATAAAAATGCTTCTGTGAGTCATTCTAAAGGAACAAAGAGACAACAGATCAAGTGATGAAATGCATACAGTACTGAGCAAAAGTTTGTTAACAAAGAATGCTTTCAAAAATTGAAGTGTTATTCATTTGTTTTCATCAATCAACAAAATGCAGTGGGTGAATAAAGGAGAAATCTAAATCAAATCAGTATTTGGTGTGACCACCCAAAACATAATCAATTCCTCTAGGTACACTTGCACACAGTTTTTGAAGGAACTTGGATGGTAGAAATAACCACAGATCTTATGGGGACGTAGGCTTCCTCGCATCCTTCTGTCTCTTCATGTAATCCCAGAAACACTCGTTGATGTTGTGATCAGGGCTCTGATGGGGCCATACCATCACTTCCAGTGCTTCTTGTTCTTCTTTACGCTGAAGATAGTTCTTAATCACTTTGGCTGTATGTTTGGGGTCATTGTCCTGCTGCAGAATACATTTGGGGCCAATAAACAATCAATTATATTTCTGAAAGCATTCTTTGTTTACAACGTTTTTCACACCCGCCTAAAACTTTTGCACAGTACTGTATCTTAACTGTTTTTGAAATGTGTTCCACCTTTTAACATACACCACTGTAACATTGTACTGACCTGTAAACATCTCCAAGGTTATCCTGAAAAAAGAAACAACAACCCCACACCAGCTCAAATTTCCTTTAACTCACTTCCCGACTAATGGCTTTACGTTAAACTGTGGGCTACACGGCAGTTCTCTTTAACAGCAGCTTTTAGTACAAACATTTAGTAGTGTGTTGCTGTATTTACTAAACTGCTTTCCTCAGAGGTCCTTTTGTATATTCCTATTTAATCTCCATCAGTTTCTTTCTCATCTTGCTCATCACTACCCTGCCTTTCATTTGTACTGTTGTTTGCTTCATGTTTTGCTCGTAACACTCTTCAAATCTTTTATTCTCTCTCCATCTTCTGTTACACCACTCACTTCTTTTCATGTCAGCCACACACCATCTCTCAAACCAAAATCCTCCTGGTGCTGACACAGATGGACAATTTGCTAGTTCATGCTTCCTGACCCATTAGGCGAACTTCTCTGCGCCACCGGACGCTTCTGTTTGCAAACTGTGACAAAGTATCAGCATTACCCCTTTCTCTAGATGCACACAGCGTGGAAGAACAAGGGATCTCGGTATGTTTATATTACCCATTATACCCCCACCACGCATTATACCCATTTACTGGTGCATGCAGACAAGCCTGCGCATGCTCTCTCACACATTCACCAAACAAACAAAGGAAAACGTGAGTGCTTGTCTTTATCTATAGTAAAACTTAGTCTGTGACAGTGAAGGACACAGCCCTGTTACATTAACTTAAGTGATGACTTAGCACTTGCTAAAGTTCCCTCAAGGCAAATAATTATAAAATGCAGTCTGTTTCAGTCTCACACAGATTTCCTATTAGCTTAATAAGTCATTAATTTTAGTGGAGTGTTATTAAGATAAAGTTAATGAAGGTAAGACTAATTAAGACATGATAAATTGACATGTCGGTTACACCCATTTACATATTATCTATCGCCTCCGACTTATCTGCTTTTACTGCAGAATGCTTCCTAAATTAAAATGACATCCAGCTCATTTATCTTGGAGATTGACATTTGCAGGAAGTTTGCAGTTGGTTTCTTTGGCTGAGCTCAGTACTTTGACAGATCAGCATCTTCGGGCTTCTCCAGAACTGCAGAAATACCAGCGTCTGACTTGCTGTTTGTAATTAGCAATGACATTAGCGACACTAGCCAAGATGATGAGGAAGGAGAAAAAGGCGAGGATGTCTCTGAAGCAGAACAAATGATGAAGTGATCAGAAGATGATTAGTCTACTAGCCTGCTAACTGCTGTGTAGAGCAACGGAGTCAATAAGAAAATACCAGTTCAAATGAGAATAAGGTGTATTATTAATATTCAGATAAAACATTTTGACTTAAAAAAATGTAAATGAGTACAATTAAACAATAGTTAAACTGTTTCGGTTAGTACAAAAGAGGCAGTACAGTGGGATTTGCCTGCAAAGATGATGTAATAATCACCAAAAAATTGCTTGTTACCATAGATAAGCAAGCATGTTCTTTAAACCAAAGAACACTGCATTTCATTTCTCTTTCAGCAGCAGACATGGTGTCAACTGAGTTCAGCTTAATGTGACTCTTTTAAGTTATAATATGTTTGACCCTATGTGACTCCTTAGCCAATGCCTTCGTCAGACGTTGTGGAAAACAGGGCCTAAGGGAGTGTCCCTTTTTTAGGAAAGGAAATTGACACGTTGTTTTAACGACTCTGATGTCCTGAGGTGAGCTTCACTTTGGTTGGAGAACCCTTCTTAAGTGTGCCATTAATTTTCACTCCTCCCTCTTATATTGCTCACCTTCTTCCACGTGGAGTGCACACTCAAGGAGAAGGTTAGGGTAATCCTGTCTGTGCAGGTGTGAGTGACAGCAGTCATTTCAAAGAGTTTCACTTACACCTCAGAGAGAAAAGGAAAATGAGAATAGAAGATATAAAGTGTAGGACTTGTTAAAAACATTTTTTTTTTCATTTGTGGATAATGTCCTGTTTAGCCCAGCTGTACTTTCTCATCTACCCCTGTGTCCGAACTCAAAACAGTATATTATGCAACAACATGGCTCACAGAGGGTGAGCCAAGGATAATTCACTGATGTGTGTTTGGTTAATTGCACAAGTTAACAATTAAGCTAATGTTGTGTTCTCAATTATGCTTTGTTCACTGTGTCCTTTTCCCACTCGATTTGATTATGTCAAACAAACAAGGCAAAATATTAGCAGCGGTAGGATGACTGGCACTGGATTAGCTTGTGATGCATTAAAGGAAAGCATTTCACTATTCCTAGACTGCCAACTTTTATGCAGAGTGTTCATGCACATAAAGATGACTGTATTGTTTCCGGTGAAGGGAATGTTAAAACAGTGAACGCTGTACAGACCACCCAAAGAAAACAAAAAGCTCATTAACCACCATTTAAACCACATTACAATGCTCACAGTATCATATTTATTTACTTTACCACAATAATGAACACAACTTGCATCAATACAACTTTTGCCAGTTGGACAAAAATTGCCCTTTTGTGCCATTAGGCTGGACGCTTCAACCTTGTGTGATCATGGGCAGTGAGGCAGATACACTGGATGTAGGGGCCATAGGGGCACAGGCAGAATTAGGGTGACTGTGCATGTTGGGATGGCTTGCTGGGTTTCTTTGTTTGTGTTTGTATGGAATCAGCAGTATTACCAGAATGTGTTCGCTCACTGTAACAGTGGTTGCCTTCATCTTTGTTCACCCATGGGCCACTTAAAACTATACATCTATGGGAACCATGATGAGGCAACCAAGCAGAACCACATGAGGCTTGGAAGAGGATGAGATAAAGGGATTAGAGAAAGGAAGGGTGGCTAAATGAGATTTTAGACTTGGAGAGTAGTTGCTGTGTTGTGTTTGATGCCTTGGCAAAGACTGGGGCCCGGCTAATGTGGCGTGATACACTGGGTACTGAAAGCAGGGCCAAGGGTTCCTTCCTGGGCATGAGTATCTGGGTTGGAGCATAATTGGACAGCTGGACCCTTTCCTTGCATATTTTTGCAAAAGAGGATGTTGTAAGCTTATCTTACTTTCTCCTCTCTCCTCTTCTCTAATGTACTCTTCTCCCAGTATTGATTTTACTTCAGCACAGAGAGATTGCTTGTGATCAGTGTTGTAATCGAAGATTGAAAAATTGATTTTTTTTCCCTGTTCCCTCCAAGAAACTGTTTCTCACTTGACTGTGACAAGCTCAGTAGTTACTGATACTTTAACGGGGCGTCATACAATAATACCCCCTTCCCTTCCTGCATTTTGTAGAGGTTCTCTTTAGGTAATGAAGAGCAGAAGCTTTTGCTAGACAGTGAGTGCACTATATTAACTTACAGGAATGCTGTCTTTCTACTTAGAAGTGAAACTAAACACACTACCCATTCATAATGACTTGTTTTTGTCTGCAGGGGATTCGTTTAAAAAAAAAAGCCCCCTTTTAACCAGAAATTTGATCTGTTAAAAACACAGTTTGTGTAGTTTGTGTCTACATCAGTTAAATAATAACACAACTGAAAGGCTCTGATTATGGGGAGGCATTCGTAAAGTAGAATCCTTTTTCTAATTGCTCGCCCCATCATAAAACTTATTTACAAGCAGGATGTTGAGAAACCAGTTAAAATTACATTGTTGCAGCTGGAAGAAGTTGAAGGGTGTATGTCCTACAGAATATCAATGGATGAAGGTAAATTTAGGACAAAGAGTGCATGTAGAGTGTGAGTGCAGGTCTTGCACAGAAACATGCAGGATTTGTTTTAGGCAAAGAATCATTTTCCCTTTAATCATAAAGCATAAATAATGGTAAAGGACTTGTTCCATGACACATTTAGAGTCATCACCTGGGCTGACTTGGCAGGGTGACAGTCATTCAGCCATAAGTTAAAATGAGGCGTAATTTCCTCTTGACTAATGAGCTTCTTTGAGCTTCTGACCTGAGTTATAAAATGCCAGAAGGTGTCTGAGGCAATGGCAGTGTGGGCTAGAGGAAAAGCCTTTTCTACATCACTGGCAAAACAGCAACTCATAATAATCTTAGAGAAATTCTTCTCATTGTAGGCAATGTTCAGATTAATAGTGAGTCCTTGACTGAGCCAGGCTTGTAATGGGATGCTTTTTTTTTTGCACAAATCAGGTGAAATCAGTGCTAACTGATGATTTGACAGATTATTCTTTCTTCGGACAAATATAAAGCTGATTTTAGCTTCTAACACCAAGTAAACAAAATGATCAGCGTTGTATTTATTTCATTTCTTTATTTCTTTCTTTATTTATCTTTTGGTGTCTGTTTTGTTCTCTCTTCTTTCTTAGTTCTTGTGTCACCCTCAGTGATTTAAGGTTGATTGTATTCAAGGGCTGAACGGTTCTACGTCCAACAAGAAACACTGAGTTCATGTCAGAGTCAAGGTTCTGACTGAAAATATAAATCTGCGTGGATGGACGGAGGTTCACGGATCCATTTTGTTTGACCTCGGCATAATACCAGGCGCTCCATTAAAGAAGATGCTCCAAATGGATCTATCAAGGGCCTTTCTCCCTGAGATAGTGTTGACTAGGTCAGCTAATTCAGAAATGATGCTGCTGATGTGCACATTGAGGGGTCAACTGCAAAGGCATTTTGATCAAAATGTATAATGCACTACATAATCCATCAACATGTAGACAAACCAAGGTTAATGCAACTATGTAATGTTTGCTTGGTAATGAGTACTTGGATGCTCTATCCATACAAATGACATGTGGACAACCAATCACTCATCAACAATCAGTACATTTTTTAATAAAAAAGATTACAGAAGAGGTATCTCAAATGAGTTGTTATTTATCCATCAGACAATAAGCATCAGTCTATTCTTTGAGCATAATTTATTTGACAGATTTGCAGTGATCATATTAGTGGAGAATGTTTGCTGCTTACTTTAAAATATTTCAAATGTTTTGACTTCAGTGCTGAGAGATTCTGTCTTCAGACTGCTGGAGCTACAAACATGGATGTTAGACTTAACCCAGAGTGACACGTGTTGTTGACCCCCTTCCCTTTTCACCAAAGATTTAGCAGGGGCATACTCCTGTTCAGTATTGGTTTTTAATGAAATCTGACCTTTAGCGCTAAGTCTCAGCCTCACCACACGATGATAATGGTAGCTGAGTGGTGACTGAATTTGGCTGTCATGTTGAAGCTAGAGTACATTTTCTGAGTAAAAGTAGCTCAATTCTTGTTTTTTTCCCTCATGGAGAATAAAACCCACTGGAGAATATTGAATGTTGATTATTTTTTCTAGACTTTGTGTGAGTTGGCAGAGTTGTGTAAATGTGCTAAGAATAATGTATCAGCAGGTTGGAGGAGAAACAGTAGCTCTTATGTGTTTCACTAACCATTTCGCCACTGGTACTACCCACAATGAGTGGAAAAATGTTTGGGTTTGTCACATGTTAGCTTGGAAGAGGTTATTGTTATGTCTGCTTCCAGAAGGTATACCATTACATGCGGGGCTATTACTTGGGGCCTTATGGCTATTTTTCTTTTTCTCTTTCCTCATTTTCCCTTTCTATACCATAAACTAGATAAGGTTCAGTATGTTAAATACCAGGAGTGTGCCAGAGGCAAAACTTCAAGTGCATATGGGAGTTCAGTTTGCAACGGTGTCAAGGACATGAGCCATGTGATGTTGAAATGACTATCCTTCTGAGTAAAGTCAATAAACCGCACTAGTGATGAGAATCAGCTCGTCTGTCTCCACCATACAAATGCACAGAAACATTCACTGACATTGTAACTCATTCTCCTGCTCTTTCTCTCAACCTACTTCCTTTCTTTATTTGCTGAAGGAAAATGAATGTGACACATCAGGTTTTTAAATGTGGGTGTTTTATGCTCAAGAGTTGTTGTTTTTTGGGGTACAGTAAATCTGCAAAAACACAACCTTTCAAACCTTATATATAATTAATGTGATGAATGATAGGAAATAATTCTGGAAAGTATTTCAAACAACACAAGATACTGTAATGTTTCTAGAAAGTGTAGACTTTATATTTGGAGGTTGTGAAAAAAGAAAGCGTAAATCCAAAACAGACTCGTACTTATACATGGGTTGTTTGTCAGTGCACTATAGCGAAAGGACACCTTGCAAGTATCTTTTCAAGACTTCATCTTACAGTATTTGCAGTATTTGACCACCTAAAATGAGAAACGCTACCATACTGGTGGTTCTCAGCCCACCAGTATTACCTGCACAGGGCTGCTTCTCTAAAAATGTCTCACACACAAAACGTTTTGTAAGTGTTTTCATGCTCGTCCTGCATCTAATAAAATGAACACCCAGTGGATTGCTATTTATGTTGATGGTTACTGCTCACACAACATCATGAATTCATTGTATAAGTATAATGCACGGCTAATGTGGCCACATTACCATTAGCGCTGTATACAAACAGGCCAGAGCTGTGTTAAAATTGTAGCCTAATGGTTAAGAACAATCAGAAATTGTGACAATCCTAAAAGATCAATTTGAAACAAGAATGGGATGTGGGTTAGTGTTTTCATTTCACCCTTTGTGCCGTTGTGCAACCTAAATTCAGCTTGCTTTTTTGGATATTTTTTTCTAATGTATTAGTTTTTTTGTTTTTTCTGTGGCACACATCTAGGGGACACAAAGAGCTCATCTTACACCAAGAACAGTTCTCTATTTTGCAATAGAGAGACTGGATCCAAACTGAAATTTAATGGCTTCTTGGTTTGACCTGTTCTCCCTCGTCATTCATGACATTCCACTCAGTAGTTTTTTGGTGATAAAGAGTGTTCAAGTCACACATATGTTGTTTTAAAGTGGATTTTTCGTTAGAGGAAAGGCAGTATTTGTGTACCAGAATCAGTTCTGATCATTATCAGTGATATTTTCAGTAGAAGAACAGTTTACAGTTCCCAAGTTTATTTAAGTATATTTGAAAAAGTATTACTGGATCATAGAGCATGATAATGTTTTTCCTAAGCAATAACACTAACATTATTCTCCAGTTAATGCATTAATAGATAACTAAAACAGAAGTGGTGCATAACTTAAGCTGCACTGTTATGTCTGTTTTTTTATCTCTCAGCTGTAAAAGCTTCGCTGGGAGAAATACAGTTTAGAGATGAAGCTGATTCACAATGATAACAGATCACGGAAAAGGAAGACCAAGAGTGCTAAATATTGGCAAGAAAATGAAACTTGTTTGACATGAGGTGCTGCACAGCCTTGCCAAGGACCTTGGAATTGCTATAGCGTTAAACATCTCACATATGAGAAAAATTTGAATATTTTCTATTAATTGACTTAAGCTGATGCCTCAAAATGTATTAACGCTAAAACATTAAAGAAAAGCAAGCAAAAAAACAAAAAAACACAATCAAATGAACAAACCAAAACAAAAACTAAAAGTCTGCAGTGTGCTAACCCTTGTACTCTAACCTCCTGAAAGCAGGGTAATCAAAAAGTAACACATTACATTAAAATGCTTCTAGGCTATTTGTGAAGAAGTCATGAAAATCCTGCTCACAAATATCACACACCATGCTGCTATTCATTTATCACTGTCTGCTCTCTGTGTGACTACATTATGCATGTTAAATGTAATAGTGCACTCAAAAGATCATGATAAGAAGATTTTAGGCACAAATATATGTTAATGACTTCTGCTGCATATTTTAACCCTCCTCATGTTTACTTATCCGAAAGTGTCAGAAACCAAAAAATCTGAATAAACATTGTTTATATCTCACTATTAACTCCATTACTAACTATTTCAATTAATATTTGGTGTAATGGTGCTCTTTACCTCTCACAGATCATGGTTCAATGAGGATAATTCACTTGCATGCATGCATTTTAAAACTTTTTTAATGTGCGTTTGAAAGACCTACATATAAAACACAATTGTTTTACATGGCATTGATTATTTACATTTTTTTTTTAAATAATTTTAATTTTTTTCTTTTTATGTAGTGATATAGATAACATGTGACATCTCTTCTGTTCTGGGTCAAACTGACCCGCTGACTTAAAATCAAGACTAAGCCTCCTGTTATGATGCGGGTCAAATTGACCCATTTTAAATTTTAAAAATCTAAAAAAAATAATTCAAAGTATTTTTTCAGCATGAAGCTTCTTCTACTTGGCTTAATAAGGGTAATCAACATATAAAATAAAAGCAGTTCCTTTCACCTATGTGCAACCCCCTCTGCATGTTTATATTACACAGATACTGTTTGGGTCAATTTGACCCAGCAGTAAAAGTGGAGGTTAAAGAAGCTCAACTAAATAACAGTAAGTTTCATCAGCTTTTGACGAACAACTCAATCAAGACACATCAACGAAAAAACTCCTCAAATAAAAACAATTTGAATCCAGGAAGCACTGCTTCTGAGCGTAAATACAACCACTGTCTTTTTGATTGCAACGTAATTAATTGTGGAAATGTATATTTCAAAGTTCTCTTTCACAGAACGTTGTCTTTCTTTCAGAAGTTTTGTATGAATAGAATTTAATAATGTGCCTTTATCTTTTAAGTGTGCAATCTGAAAGCTGCAACCAGTTTTCTGGATCTGCCCCTGCCCCCAGTCCATGTGTGTATTATTGGTGGGTATGTGCATGTGATTTAGAAAGAGACTGTGGGTTTTTTTGTTTGTTTTTTTTGTCCCTGTGGACATGCAGGTAGGCCTAAAGGCTGAAATATTGATGGATGATGATAAATTCATGTTTTTGTTAACTAAAAAACAAGTTTTCATTGTAGTGTTTCCGTCATCTGGCAAATTGTCTTTTTCTGCATGCTGAATGTTTCAGATGAATTAGAGATTAAATTCTTGTTATTTTTTGTCAAGTTCTTAAATGCATAAACCTTTTTTTAATATCGCTGCACTCACAAATGCTGTTTATCCCCTACGAGTGAACAAATTCAGTTTTGTCATAGTAGAGCCTCTGCCACCACAAAAAGGGTGTGGTCATCACAGGGATGAAGACAAAACCGTTTCAGTCACTTATTCATACAGTAGCACCAGCTCAGAGTTTTTGTTGCTTTATTTTTTCATCCATATTTTATTAAGAAAGAGTCAGTCACCAACAGCATGTGGTTTATTCCATCATAAATAGTGTATTGCGTACGCTGTCTATTTATGCCATGCTCTCATGAGTCTGCTTACATGGAAGAGTCAAAGAAGAAAATGTTTAAAACTTTTTGTGGTGACAAATATACTGAAGTACAATTGTACTCTGTCCAAACTTGTGTTTTAAATAATACTACTAGTGTTCAGCCGTGGTTCGATCTGTATGTGTTTTTCTTGTCTCCAAGATGCCCCTCGGGTAATTTTGGTGAGGACCTGAACTGATTCCAGTAGCTTCCAGAGCACTGGGATCAGCTTTTTCTTTCATACCAAGACCTGCAGCTCCACACAGCTGGCTTCCATCATTGCATGTTTGTGTATGTGTGTATTATGTCTGCAATAACCGCAGTTTCAATACATCATGCATGAAAAAGGCAGCAACCCAATATCTATGTCAGTGGGGTAAACGGCATCACTGCATTGTCTCATTTCATTTGGAACACGAGAAGACAGTTATTAAATACATTTTAATTTTCCTATGTTAAAATTTAAAGATGTGAAAAACAAATGGTAAATGAATCCTTTTCTAAATCAATACTTTAACTGGCAATAATACTTTTAAAAAGATTTCTTCCTTTATTCTGGATCTCATGTATGCCTTGCAGGCTGCCCATTTATATTGCTTACTTGTATCTGGTGTGAAGGGAGTCTCGAATAAAGCTGGATGCATTGATCTAGGGGTGCAGGCTGTTGTTGTTAAAGGGTTGTTAAAGGATAGGTGGGAGGCAGATGTGGTTGCCTTTTACTTGTGGTTTATTTTGCTGAGCCAAATCCTCTCTTTTGGGATCATGCACTCTCAGGTTCGAAGAGTGGGTGGAGGTCTGAAACGATGAATAGACAGGAATGAAGGAAGTGATTGAAAGGGATTTTTGTGGGCTTGCTTTCATGTCTTCCACCCTACTGCACCTATACACCCATCAAAAACTCTCCCCATCCCTTCTTTCCTGAGTCCATTCATGCTTAATGTATATTCTTGTCCACTTGGGGAGACTGGGGGAGCTCATGCCTAGAGAGAGGCCGAAGAGGAAAGCATTTTGTAAGTGGAAATTTGTGACGATTAGGGGTGTACTGCGTAGGCGGGGGTGTGTGGTGAGAAGGGAAGTCCATTATTTGAAGAGGGTGAAGTGAATTCTGATGGGGGGGGGCAGCTTTCAAAAAGGGTATTGACAGATCTCTTCAACTGCTGTCCCCACTTCACAGCCCTCATCAGCCCCAATTCTAAACATACCAATGCCCCTCCACAAGTTAAAGAAGTCCCCCCTCCCCTGCTGTGCCCACACGTATGAGTTGATGAACTGATGGTCAGGGTACTCTGAAGCTTCTGTCTTACTGAATACAAGTGCTGCTTCAGAACAGGCTCATTCTCCTTGAAGCACACAACTCCTTTGGGGTGTATAAACCTATCAAGGACGAGTCTCTCTTTTTATTGGACCCGTGATATTCAGTGCACTTTTCAATCATAGCTAGATTTTAACAAGTCTATAAAGCTCAATAACATGTCAACACAGATAAAGAAATGAAAAGGGTAAGGGCTAATGTTTGGGAACATGCGTGGAAAGTATGAGAATTGAGAAAGATGAGGAAGATGAAGCTTTAACATGGAATTCTCAAGTCTTCGTGACCATTTTTGGGAAGAATTCATCTGAATTTTAAAAATATTCAGTAACTTTGAGCTTTAAAAAAAGCACTGCTGATGACGCACACTGTATGAGAAAGTTACTGTTACTGTTACTCCTTTAAGAATTAACCATCAAATGCACTAAAATCTTCATCTTATCAACATGCGAGAAGTATGGCCCCCTAAAGTTGGAGTAAAATTCCTAAGAGGGCCATTCCTTGCTATTTCACCCCCAACCATCGCTCTTCCTGGTCTTAGTTATGGCAGATTGGGTTGCATGATCCTTGGAATATTAAACTACTACATCAACACTGCCAATCCCAGTAGAAAAAAGGAGAGAGAGAGAGAGAGAATCTGCCTCTTCCAGCTTCTAATCCAGTCTGTTTGCAAAGCACAGGCTTTGGCGTGACACTTGTTCCCCATAGATTCTAGTGTTCTCACTGGAGAACAGCTTACATTAGCATAACCGTGAGGCCCATCCCTTCACTACAGGATTAGTTCAGCTCTCCTCCCACTGTCTGATGGCTCTTTATCCAGATGGATACAGCCTGTTAAAGGTCTTAACCACACTATTGCCACCAAAGTCATTATCATTCACCACGAGAAGGAATCAGCTCACTGAGGGCCTGCTGTTTAGACTGAGAGTGACATCTCATTTGGGATGGTTTGAAAGAAAAGACAGGGAACTCCCCTTCAGTCTCTGATGGAGTGACCAATAAATGAAGTAACTATTTTAGATGGCTAATTTGGCCCTTAAAATTTTCTTTTGAAAAGTGTGTTTATGTACATTAGGCATTGTTTCTGGGGGACGTAAACAGCTTTTCACCAAGACCGCGACGCTATGTTTGCTCATAGTGTCAAAGTTTATTCCCACCTCGGTAAAATCCCTGGATTCCATCCTAGGACCAATAGGTTTTTCAAAGGTTTGTATTTTTTCCATATTTTATTCTATAAGAAAGTCAAAAGTTTAGCTTGATGTTCATTTGGATTCTTGGTTTCTCTTCTTTATTTGTAAAACCTGAGTTGTGACATCACTAATCAGACTGACGTGATACGAGGTATCTGTATCTGTTTGTTCATAGATATTGTTTTTATCTAAACACGGAAACACTGCAATCACATCTTCATCACTAATCAGATCATCATCATCAGACTGAATCATCTGATTCAAATGAAGCTGATGATGTTACATATTACAAATGATCCAGTTAAATGATGTAGGTGGTTTTCTTCTGTGATGTAAATCACAAAGTAAAGAGGATATAAGTATGTAAAAGTGTATTATACAACTGGCTGCCTGCGAAACTGATTATAAAATGAACGAATGCTTTTTAACATGTTGTAGATTCTCAGAGAAAGATAGCAAGAACAACGCAAGAGGGTTTGGTTGATTTATACAAAAGAAACAAACAAAAAAAAACCAACAACTTATTCATACATCCATGAGTGATAACTGTAAAAATATAAGTACAGACCTTTTGCAAAAGACAATATAAGTAAAATAAAAAGAGTTAGGGATTATCTAAAATGTAAGTTTGGGCATAAATAATGCCATGTTTGACCAAAAGGGTAATAGATCTACAAACAGTTTTGCGCTCACCTGTATTGAACCAGGGCTTATTTTTGTAAGGTGTTGAAGATGCCATATTATTCTAATCTAAAAGTCTTATCTGTATAAAAATACAGCAGTTAAAAATGAACAAAGCATAAAAAATCATTTTAAAAAATTCTCACAAAGCAGTTTGCTCAAAACACTGCACTGTAATAATCAGCTGTGTTTTGCTATTTTCTCACTCTTCATAACCTCTTGGCTTGCCCTAACCTTTTCTCTACTATCCAACTCACAGTTTTCATTTCTCTCATGCTTTCTTCACTTTCTCCCGCCTACACCACACTCTCCTTATTTCTCAATCTCTCTCCTCTCTCTCTCTCACTCCCTCTCTCGCTGTCTCTCGCTCACTCTGCGCTGTCTGCCTCAGCTGTTCTCAGTTGCACTGTGTGCCTTGTGCTGTGGGGACAGGGCAGAGCTGCGCTGAGTGGGGCTGAACTAGTTTAGAGGAGTCTTAGGTAGAGTGGCAGACAGGATCACAGTGGACAGGAAAAGAGAAAGCCACTAAAGATTATGATTATCCGGCAGACAGGCTTAACAGTTGAAACAAAGTGGAACTGTTTTTCTTTTTTTTAGCTAAAGGTAGCTGTAGAGGTAGATAATGCAGATGGCTGTTTTCACTGGGTTACATACTGGTCAGGTACCAGGGCAGAAAAGTATGGCAGTCATACCTGCTTGCTCTTCCTAGCATTTAGTGTGGGCCTACTTTGGTTAACTTTAGCATTGACTTATCGGTGTGGGAAGCTCACTTGCAGTAACACTGACCCATAACCCCCAACTCTGCTTTGCAGGTCTGAGCTGGACTCTAATTTTGTCTTTTGACCCCTGGAATAGGAAAGGGTTTTGGATCTGGCAGTGAACGAGACCTGCTGTGAATCAGCCTGGACTGACCCGTCAGCATTTTTTCACAATTATTGGAAAACAATTTTTTTCTTCTTCTTACCAGAACTTAAAGCAGATCTGAGACTTTCGGCACTGGAGTTTGGTATTTAAAGGACTCTCTGGCCCCTATAGCCCCAGGATCATGGGCTTTTTCTGGGGCAGCATTATGCTGCTGTGTGGGGTGGCTTTGCTCAATACGGGGGGCAGCGGAGCCCAGAAGACCAAGAACAACGTCCCCCGGCTAAAACTCTCCTATAAAGGTGCGTTTGTGAGTTTTTATTGTCTTCAAATGTTATTATTTTAAGTGATTTGCCCTTAAATTTTTTGTCTGAGGTAGATCTTATGTCTTAGACTCTTACCTCCTTCTTACGCAGGTTCCAATCCTTTCAGCACGTATAGTGTGCTGGTCAAGCGACTGAAAAAAGGCAGTGTCTATAGAAAGTTTCAGTAACTGTGAGTCCCTAGATGTCTGTATGAGGCTTTAGTTATGATTACTTCTGAAAATGCTATATATATAAATTAAACAACAAGTACATAAATTCTTTACAAGGTTGTAAACTTTATGACTTATCAGGTTTAGGCTCTGGCTTTAAGAGGGTTGTGCATATTTGTTTTATATGGTTTCAGTCTTTTTACAGACCTGCATTCATACTATTTGGAGTTTTTTATATCCAATTATGTTTAATTTACCTGTAGCCGGGAAACTCTGGTGTTGTCATGGAAAGCTTTTGCACCATTAAAAATATTTCTGTCTTGACTCAGTAATCAGCTGAGACTAACAAATAGGAATGAGTATAAAACATATTATATGATATAAATCCAGCGAAGAAAACAGTTTAATAAAATTAGGTAAGGTAACTTTGCCAGCTTGTTAGTAAAAGTCCACAAGTCTAATGCACATGCATAAATGAACTGGTTATTAGAGAATGCATTCTTTCTTTCTGCCTCTCTGTCCTTGTTTTGATCAACTGCTGTTGTCAGTTTTGAAATAAAAGTAGTGCCAGATATGGGCTCCCCTGCAACTGAGCTTCATCTATCCTTCTCTTGCTTCCTTTTTTCCTAAATGTCATTTTTCCACTCAATTCTCTCCTGCATGGCAATTATACTAAGGATGAATGGTGCAGGTCTGTTTCAGCAGATGGCTCTCCCAAAGAGAAATGTTTCTCGCTCAGCACTGGGGGATCCATAATTATACACACAAGTATGCACATACATAAACACACACACATGCACACACATGCAACGATGCTCGCACACTTGCGCACATAAATGCATGACCATCTGTAGATAGCAAATGATACCTGTGAGGGTATCAGTCATTTAAAACCGCATGCTGTCAGACTGGTGTAACACGCCCATGTGGCGATATCTCTATTTCAAGTTAGATCCTCAGGTAGCAGTCTGGCAAGCTTGTTTTTTGCAGTCACCTCTATAATTATTATTTCTATTAGTACTAATTTGGATTTTGCACCTCTCCCATATGAGGAGTCAGTGCTTCATTTTTTGTATTTAGTGCTTAGCATGCACTTAATAATAGGAGAGTGAGCAGGTATCATTTTCATGCTTGAACTGTGGTTGAAACATTGCTCCTGTAATACTGCAGAAAAAATTTTAACATTATCCACTGTAGGTCCCATTAGGCAAGTGACATGGGATTATTGAATTATGAATAATGTATGCCATAATATAAATTATGTATTACCCCTGTGTAGGTGAAGTACATTTACTCGTGGAGGAAATCAGATTGTTCACTGTGGTGATTAAAGAGCAGTACCTGCCTAAACAGTCTGAGAAGTTGTCCAGTCCTGAGGAAGCAGTGTCAGATCAGTGAGATACTGCTCTGTGAGGTGAAGAAAACCTGACCCCTACAGGTCTCCGGGAACAAGGGGTGAATCTGTTTATGGTCAAATTAGATGCATCTGATTATGCAGGTCTCACATTGGCACGTGTTTTGGGATTTCTTGCAGACTTCATTCATTTGAATGTAGAATGAAAGTTTTATCTTGGAATGGTGTAGCTATACAGCAGCTTGGCCCACCACAGTATGAACCCCCCAGTGGACAAAGTTAATTACTCTGAGACACACCTACCAATTCCTACCACCCACCCCCACCCCAAGACACACACACACACACACACAGACACACACATATACACATTGCTGAAACTTCCAACAGATCTTTAAAAGCAAGGGTTCAGGGGCACAAGGGCAATGGAGCAGGGGAAAGATAACAGTGGTACCCCATGGCTACCTAAACATGAGCTGAGGTCCAACTGTATCAACAACTAAGTGACTAGTTGATGATGAAGAAGTAGGAGTAGAAGGCCATGGACCTACAGTGCTGGCAACACCATAAAGCACCATGAATGTTTTACATATGTTATACTTTGGCATGAATTGATGTTAGATCGATTCACACCCTCTGGGTAAATGGGCCCTTTAGGGATTAAACATATGGCTCTCAAGTTTATGGGTCACAAGCAGCAGAGCACATGTTGTTTACTGTCCAGGGAAAGAAAAAAAGAAGGTACTTGAGTTTTATAGAATGTGGGTGTTCTGCCAAAAGTACTCTTTTTTTTTTTTTCCCCCGACCTGTCCACCCCTTTCTTTAGCTGAGCCAACGGCTTGAACAAAAGCACATACACATATCTGCAGCCACACGTACAGGCAAATGCATTCAGAGGAGCACAACAAAGTCCTGCTTTGGATAGCAAGACAGAAAAGGAGCAAAGAACTGAAAAATGATGCTACACTAGAAACCATTTAGTTTCACTAACCACAAAATATCTCTTCAGCATTCATACTTCATCTGTTTTTTTCAAATGGTGTTTTTCTTGTTTTCACTGTGGTGTGACTTTTAATCAGAGTTGGAGAATGGAGAAGTTCTCCTAAAGGCCTTTAATCCATAAGCATGTTAAGAATCTTCGGAGTGGAGTTGGGTTTCTTGGGGTGTGTACAATATAAACTCTGACTGGCCTTGAATGGCCATGGAAGGTATCCCATACATTCAGTTGAATGTTCTCAGTATTCTGTTCTAACTGGATTTGGATGATTTATTCTGCAGTGTTCATTTAGCTTAATCTATATCTGAAAGATTAACTTGGAAGATGTCTGCTTGCAAAATTTCCTGTGTCTACTGACTTACATGTGTCTGTAGTGAGATATAGAGCTACAAAGTAACTACCATCTTAAAAGGGTGTGGAATTATCAGTATGAACATGGAGGGTCTGAAGTTGCTCATATTTTAGTAATTTGGGGTCCTTTTATTTCTAAATTGTAAATACAGAAAACATGCAGAAAACTCAAATTGGGTGACCAAGACAAGCCATTCGTTCAGTTTACTGGGCATGTGTTGAAAGTCTCAGAAACCAAAATGGACTAAGAGAAAGAGGAAGAGCTTGGGTTTTAGTATTCCAGTGATATGAAGGGAGTCACAGAATCAGTTTAGTGGCTGCTAATTCTGTTTAATCAATATTTCTGGATGCAGTTCCAAAACTAAATCATTTATCAGCTAGACCAGAGGTAAGCAACTCCAGGCCTCGAGTGCCGGTGTCCTGCAGGTTTTAGATTTCACCCTGTGTCAACACACCTGAATCAAATGATTAGTTCATTCCCAGGCCTCTGGAGAACTTCAAGACATGTTGGGCAGGTAATTTAGGCTACGTTCACACTGCAGGTCTTAATGCTCAATTCCGATTTTTTGATCAAATCCGTTTTTTTTGTCTGCTTGTTCACACTACAAATAAAATGCGACAGCAAACGCGCTCTAGTGTGAACCCTCAAAGCGGCCCGCATGCGCAAAAGAAGACGTCACACACAACGCACTCTGTTTAGACCCAGAGCAAACAATATTGTTTGACTGATGGCCCTTAATATAAAGACTTGTTTCGGACTTTACGTTTCCCAATTTTGCTTTAAGTTATAAAGTTATTTTGTTATTTACATGGCCTAATAATTATCATTATTGCTGTTTTAGAGAGGAGCGGTGCTTCAAAGGATAGTTGCAGATTTCTGTCAGAATCTTCAGATTATACAGTACAAATAAAATGTTTACGTTTCTCCAACGTTGTCTTCCCAACAATTTCACTGGATGGCCAGGAAGTGTTCGCGATGTCTTCTCCGGCGCTGATAATTGGCGTCTGTGTTGTGACAGTGACGTAAAAGATAGATTTAATGCGACCTGACCATTCACACAGCAGTCGCTTTCTAAAACATCAGATATGTATCGGATTCAATACCACATACGAAAGTGACCCAGATCGGATTTGAAAATATCGGATTAAACTAAAATTATGTTCTTTTTTCTACAATATGCTACATTCTACAGAATTGCATTTGTTTTCATGTTTACTTGAATGTTTAAATTTAATTTTGCAAAGTTCTAACTACAAAAACAACATATTACTACATTTGATTTTGTTCAGCTCTGAAGAAATCAGTCTTGTCAAGTTTGATAAATAACTTCATTGGCAAAAAAAGAAAAAGTTCAAAACCATTTTTCTTTCAGCCAACAACAATAAAGCAAGACTAAGTGTCTGCCTTCATTTCTGTTTGACACTGAGCAAATTTCTTGACTGAAGCTGTGTTTTTTTACCCTTGGGCATAGGTGACTCAGTAACTGTATACACCTGGAGAGTGTATATGATATGTTGGGATTTGACAGTGTACAACAATACAACAAGTCGTGCGAGTAAGGAACATCAGTGAAGCTACTGAACCGGGGCCAAACATCAGTGCGTTATGCTGCCATGTGTGCGTTATTATTAAGAAGTGTATTTTTCTTAGGAAGCACTTAGATAACACTCTACGTGCCCTCCAGTTGAGAAAGATGGACAGAATGTAGGGTAAAAGAGTTTATTTTTATCAGTCTCACATGGGACTGTTGATTTTTCGCATCTATTCCATCTCTCGCTCTCCCTTTGTGTCTGTTACTTGCTTGCTTTCCAGTTCCCTAACTCATTCTTTTGCACTCCCCGTCCCTGACCCAGAAGAGAATAGTTAGTACATTTGTCTTTTACCAAGCAATGTTAAGGAAGAAAAAGAGAGAGCAGGAGGAAGTAGAAAACTGCTGGAGAAACAAGAATTTATTTTTATTTTTTTTAACTAATCTATCTGTCAGTTGTAACATAAAATCTCTAATAGGCCACACATTCTAAATAATTTCCCCCAGGGATCAATAAAGTATTCTGATTCTGATTCTCCTTTTTGCATGTCTGTCTCTTTCTCTCTGCTGTTCTATTGTTCTGCATCCAAACATTTTTTGTATAGCACAGTATCAAACTCTAAACAGGAAAGAATAAAAAAAAAACAAAAAAAAAAACAAGTGCCGTTTAATGTATACATAAATTTGACCTGAGGGGACACCAGTTCAGACATGTATAGGCTACTACCTCCGGTGTGGCTCGTAAACACATTTTTCTTTCCAATAACACACAGCACAGTATGCTCTATAAACATACATACACACACAGATCTACACACAATACCCACAGAGTATCTGTCTCTGGATGATTAGCTTTTAATAACTTAGCTGTAGTCTCTGTTGAATGGTCTGTTGCCATGGACACGACTCCCATAGACAATTTACACAAACCAAAGATGTGTGCGTGTGGGTGTCTGTATGTATCTGGTGGGTGGATATTGTGATGCCATTCCCCTTGCTGTCAAACAGTGATGTGGTTTAGGGAAAAGTGAAGAGTAGTTTTCCTACTGCTACTGCTAATTATTAATGACAAATAACACAGACATCCTTTTGTGCTTTTTTACATTGAGAACGAGAATAAGTCTTCATCTTCTGGTTTGACTTTGTCTTTGTCATCCCCCACACGAATGTGTCTACGGTACAGGTAAAAAAGGGTCAGAGGTAGCAGGCAGATGTTATTGTGCAGTGCAGAGTTTACAGTTGATCAGCTAATGGTTGCTCACCATGGTTACAGAGCGGGCTCGACTGTACTTTTTTATGACTTTAATCTTCTTTCCAACTGTGTTTATGAAATAAATGTCTAATATTTCAAAATAATATGTTCAATAAAATTCAACTAGATCAATCTTGCAACAGAAAACAAATGATTTACAAAGATATGTTTCACAAACTGCAACAAAAAGCATTTATTTAACAAATAATTATGACTGTAAGTTGAACACAGTGGTTTGTATTAAAGCTTTGTGTCATTTGGGTTTAGATTCAGTCGGTTATGCACCAGAAAATATCTGTTCTCTATAATTTAATGGAAACTCATGGGACTGTTAGATCAAGGTTAGATTTTTTTTAATAAGACTGTGGAGTGGGGAGTGGAGTGAAAGATTAGTTTATTATTATTTATGATTTTTCCAAATTTCTCACAGTTTGCATTAAGGAACAGGAAACAAACGAAATTACAGAGACAGCGATAATGACAGGGTGTCAGTCTATTTGTATTACCATCCAATGAGTACTGTTATTTGCATGTGTGTGCATGTGCGCGTCCATGTGTGTGTGTGTGAATTAGGCACATGTTTATAAAAATGCCATGATACATAAACCAAAATCACATAAGGACAAGTAAGTCTTCATGTAACAGGCTACTGGATTGTCTGTTTGTAGCATTTCTTTTTCACAGGTGTCTTTCAGCACCTTTTAATACTATTTTAAATTCTTCAAACCATTCGTCCATTCATTTTCTTCTACTTATCCAGCACGTGTTGGTGGATAGCCTATCCCAACTGGGGTACGGCCTGGACAGGTTTGTCGGTCAGTTTGTCAAACCAATCTATTTTTCCTGTGATGTAGATATTGTTGCCCCCCTATCAAGAGTATACCCATAAATCCACCCCTCCAAACCCCCTTAATGTCAGCCATCTGGCTTCTTCTGTGATACAAAATATTGATTGAATTTGCATTTAGGCAAATATCTCAGACATATACACATATGGTAATGTTTCCATTAAATTTAAACTTCATACTGTACGAACCCATGCAGCCTTGGACTAGGTGAATGGTAAATAATGTATAGATTCCATAGCACAATATTCATGACCATGTAGGTTTTAACCTAAAAAATCTTAATAAAATTAGAATTTATGATTGAGAAAAACACCCTAAAAGCATTTAGTGTAATGCCCTCTATTCTTTGATGTTTTTCTTCTCGTACCAGTTTCCCTCTAGCTTGTGTCTTCTCACTCTCTTGGGTTCTGACACACTTAAGAGAAGGGGCATTCTCCCTGCTAAAGCATTCATGAGAGTTTTTTGTTGTTTGCCTCACCGAGGATGAGAAAACAAGAGAGAGTGAGAGAGGAAGGCACCATTTCTCCTCTGCTCCTATAACTCTCTGTCCTTTTGTGTAGGTGGTCAATGGGAGGGGGGCCATGGTGTGGTTGGACTTTGTTGGTGAGAACAAAATGTGAGAAGGAGAAAGAATTAATATGTGCATGTGTTTGTGTGTGTATCTACACAGATTACACAAAAGGTGTTACAATACTACAGTCATAGTGCCACCTTTAGAGGTCGTTACAGTAATTAGATCCTCAGTGTTTGTGTCAAGTCTGGCTTTCTGCTGGGAAACCAAATGTCGCTGCTAGACTTGGCAGACCATTGCGTTAAGGTCCAAAACGTGAGCTGTAGCCTGTAATAAAGTCTGCTAATAGTTTATGTGGTTTAGAGTAGTCTTGCAGTTTGGTTTATGAAATATTAGCAGAGTAATATGACATTATAAATGCTCCACAGTTTTCCACTCTGAGTGTACAAAGTTCTGCTTGGCTGCTTTGGTGAAGGTCACTTCTCAGCGCAGACTGTCTGATTATTGGCTCCCAGATTTGGCTTTACCTGCCGAGTTCAATTTGGCTTGGCAAAGGCTCTAAACTATCTGTCAGCTAGGCCAAGCTGTATAGTCTCTAGTTATGAGAGCAATTTGTGAAGGAAAAGGGGAAGCAATAACATTTATGTAAAAAATCAAAACATATAAAGAAGTGAAAAAAAGGGGTTGATAAAAATGGAAACAGCATTCTTAGGTGATACAAGCACAAACAACTCAATATCATTTGATTAAATTGGCTCAGTGTAGCTGTGGGGAATAGAGGTATAGCAGCAAGATTTTAAGATATGGAAAGACATGCAAGTGGTCAAGCAAAAAGATACTGAAAATGTAATAGAATTTCAGAAAAATATATTGATCTGGAGAATTAGATTTGACTTTCATGCAACACAAATCCACAAACCCTTTATTTCGATGAATATTTTATGCTGATTCCTGCTTTTCTTTCCATTTTTTCTTTGCAGACATGTTGGAGTCTAACAACCTTGTGACATTTGAAGGCCTACCCAACAGCTCGGCTTACCACACCTTCCTGTTGGATGAGGAGAAAGGAAGACTAGTAGTTGGAGCCAAGGACCACATCTTCTCTTTTAATCTTCTCAATATCAGCAAAGAGTTTGCACAGGTAGCTGAAGCCTATAATTTATAGACTGCATGACTGGTTTCATGCATTCTGCGACAGACTCCATGTGTGTTTGCTGTTTCTGACCGACTTATTATCTCGCTCGTATCCGTGCATCTCCATCCAGAGTGCCAGGCAGGGGCGCAGGTGTCTTGGGAATCTCTTTTCTGTTCCTACCGAAAAGTGCCTCATGAATATTTCAGAGCAGGGCTGTTGCACACGATCACACACTGTGCCAGGCATGTAAGCTGCTCTCTGCACACCTGGATGAATAATAGAATAAACCGAAACAAAGTGGATAACAAATCGCAATGTGACCCCTTCAACTCTCATATATACACATCCATGCACACAAGCTGTTCCTCTTTCGACTGACTCTGTAAAATTGATTTTGTGTGGGGGTAATTCTTTTCTAACATGTGCAGGAACTGTGTTTATGTTGCAGATCCCTTGGCCAGCTTCTTCCACCAGAAGAGATGAATGCAAGTGGGCAGGAAAAGATCTCTCGGTAAGAGCTAAAACCATCCACCTTTTAAGTGGGTGTCAGCAGTTTGCCCCTCTACTCCCACTAATTTTTTCAAATGTCTTTGTTCTCTCATACGATGAAAAATGTGCAGTTCTGCAGGTCTCAAAGCAAATCACCCTTGGAGTTACACTGGGGTTATATGAGCTTTTTTTATATGGCATTTTAATCATAGATTATATGAGATTTTTTTCTTTTTTTCAGTTTGTTTATAGCAGTTTGTTGACAATATGTTATATGGACAACTCAAAGACTCGCTATAGATCTGATAATAATCTCAGAGCCATATTTGAGACCATAATAATTTCTCTCCTCCTTAAAAGATCTGTTTTAGCCTATAAAAACGTACTTTTAGGTATAACATTTCTTTGTTATTAATAACTACCGGTACTTCCATATATTCAGGGATCACAGACAGTAGTGTTCCAGTGTTATTGGGCTTTGTTTTTCCTCTGTTTCTGCTTTAATATTTGACAGACTAACCTCAAGGGAGGCCTTTGAAGCTGAAAGACTACTAATTTGCCAAATTTAAATAAGACAAACTAGTGTCACCCAATCCCATTACATTACTAATATAATTTCTGTGGGACTGTTTTTTTTTAAACTAGCACATACAAAACCACAGAAACAATACATTAAATCACATTATTCATATATTGAAACCTACAGTAGCATAGTTGTGGATAAAACACAACATTTCATAATTTTAGATTATAGAGTTCTCTGGATGAAAATACTTTCTAAAATTTTGCTCCCAACTAAAGCTGGTCTTAAACAAATCCAAGTTGTTCTGGCATTTACATTCAGGGCCTTTTTTTTTTTTTTTTTTTTTTTTAACTCTGTACATCTTTCAGAGCTTTGGCAAGTCAAAAATCACATTTCTCTATGTCTGGCCAAGTGCAGTTTTAGAATAGCTTTTGTGATGTGGTGAAACTTTGTGCCCCTGCTCTCTGTAAGCTATGTTATGAATTTTATCTCTAAATGGGCCCTGAAGCAAAAGGCTGGAATGTAAAATCATGGAAATGCTGGATGTGTATCAGCTGTACCTGTGATCATCAGCCCTTCTGTGTGGCTGATTTGAAGTGTACTAAAGTCTTTTGTGTTATTTTATTCTATAAACATTATGTCATGGATATATAGGGTATCCTGAGGGGTGGTCTCTGTGTTATATAGTTGGAGGAGAGTAAGAATTAATGGGAGATGAAGAGTCTGTTCACTAATCTTATTTAATGCAATCAAAACAAACAAGATGAAACGGAGAGTCAATGAGAAGCAGGAAGGTCTGATATGTGTGACAGACAAGTACAAGTTAAAAAGCACAAGTGTTACGAGTTTATCACAGCAAATGTCAGGTCAGTCAGGGTCATAGCAAAACAGTGCTGCTTCCTGCTCGTGACCTAGTATAACCAGATAACTTAGTCATGCATAATTTGTGGCAGTATTCTATTTTTTTACATTTTCTGTTGTGAAAATGTGGTGACACATTCAGCTTTATTTGAGGTCAGGCTCGCTCAGGCATGTGCTGCAAGAACACGAGGAAATGTGGCATATGGCTGCAGAGCAATGCAATATTTCATATACAGTTGTGCAACACAACAACACACACACACTGTTTTCTTCGACTTTTGAGTTCAGTATGTAATAAAAAAAAACAGAATCAGATGACAGTGTTTAGTGGGCTCTTAATTTTATTTCCAGATTTATTACTCGGCACACTGGTAGGGTTTATGGGTCACTCTCTCGGGAAATACAGCAGATTACTTTAAGCTTTGCTCTGTTTTTGTCTCCAGTCTTTTTTTATGCAGGCACTGGATTTTTCTGAATGACACTCTGTTCTGAATGACACTTTAAAAAAATAATAATTTTACTGTTTTCTGTCTTTGCTACATCAGAGAGAATGCTCAAATTTTGTGAAGGTGCTGCAGCCATTCAACCAGACCCATGTCTATGTGTGTGGGACAGGAGCCTTCCACCCTGTGTGCTCCTACCTGGACGTGGGCAAGAAATCAGAGGTACAGGCACACTCTACACCTCCATTGAAGTTTCCAATTTCAATTTCTATCAAACACATAATCCCTTAGAATATAAAAGCTGAGTTTCCTGACATATCAAGTATAAGTATTTAAAGCTCTCAGTGGCCATGAGGGTTAGAGAATTGTCTTTCTAACAGATGATTATATAAGTGCATAAAAAGTGGTTTTCATTCAGCAAAATGAGGTGGAAACGCAGGGTTTCATAGTCTGACGAATTTCCAGTGCATCAGTCTAATGCGCGCTCTTTTCTCCTCCAAATGTCACTGAGTCTGACTGATGTGAATTTCCAATTCATTAAACAGCTATTTACAGATAATTAGATGCAGGAAATCCATCTATCTCGTGTGTAGAAATCATGAACAAAATATGAAATTCCTCTGTAGGGCGTCCTTTGGTGTCACAGAGTTAGAGAGAAATGAAATTTATTGTTTTAATACTTGTTCTGTAAAAATTTCAAAATGCTTCAATATTTTAAACTGAACCTATTTTACATAATGACTAACATTGATATTATATATTATATCTACAGTCTCTAACATTATCACACAAGTATTTGTCAAAAACAACTTTTGCATCGTGTCGCAATATTTCCAAAATAGTTTGGACTAAAAAACAAAAAAAACAAACAAAACATAAATACTATCCTGTGGTCTCTCTAGCTTTGCCGTTCTGGAAGTTGTGAAATGCTGACAGCAAAATGACTTTCCCAGAAATCTTTCACTTAAATGGAAACTACTTTTTCCAAAAGCTGATACTTGATGATATACTGAAGGTTCTGTGCTTGTCTGTTCAACTATGTACAGGACAGTGTTTTCAGACTTGAGCCCCACGTGGAAAATGGGCGTGGGAAGAGTCCCTATGATCCCAAGCTGCTCACTGCATCCATGCTAATTGGTGAGTTTAAGAGCGGATACCCTGCGCTGTCTGTCTGTGTGTGTTAGAGTGAGGTCATATAAAAACAAGTAAGTTAAGATACACCCACTGGTTTGCTCTGTCATTGCAGCAGATATATAGGGTGCAAAGTAAAAGCAAATAACAGAACACAGGCATTCTTCTCATTCATTATAAGTGGACCAGCTTTGTATTTAAGCACTGGGAACCCCTCATTGGCACGATTGTAAACTTCTTTTCACCATGACTATACATCATTTAAGTAGTGGGTGTGGGGTCAGTGACACTTTATTGAGTTTTTTCTTTGCATAGAATCTCATTTTTTTGGCAAGTGAACTATGTGAGCATGCCTTTTCTCTCTTACTCCAATCATTGCCAGTCACATTGCGTTACATCTGAGTGTTTAACCTAGCAGATGGCCATTTTCCAGCCCATCACCCCTAATCCCTGCTCCCTTTTCTCTTTCCTTTCTCACCAGCTTTATTATGTACTCGTCCTATCTCACACCTCTGTCCTGTCCCTCCTCCTCTGACCTATTCATTCATCCTTCTCTCTCCTCCCTTCTTAGCCCTGCCTACGGTGTTAATGTCAATTTCACACTCCTGATGTTCATCACATCTGTCACTGTCTGTTTTCTCTCAGGACTCCAAGTTTATCTATACTGCCAAGCCCCTGTACAATCCCTCAGTTTTATGCCTTCATCATTGGGGAAAAATCCCTAAAGATTGTTTACTCATCTGACATTACTAAGCTAACTCAGTTTATTCCTCTTAATCTCAGATGGAGAACTGTATGCAGGAACATCAGCTGATTTCATGGGGCGGGACTTTGCCATCTTTCGCACTCTTGGAAAGCATCACCCAATCAGAACAGAGCAGCATGACTCCCGATGGTTAAATGGTGAGAGAGATGCGGAAAATCCCTTCTGATTATACAGTACTTTTCTTGTTTTTAATTTTGCAAGCTGACTCTTTGATCCCAGTTGTGTTTTTGTTTGAGCTCAGCTTCCAATAGATATGATCAGAGTTCGTCACTGATCTCCTCGTGGACATGGATCTCAATGTATCATCACCTGATTTACATTTATCACAGTTTGGTACTACAAAAAAAGGGGTTTGACCTTAAAACAACTTTAAATTAAACTACCCTGAGTGCTAATATATAAGAAAAATATAGAAAAATATACAAGAAATACCTATAATAACCGGAACTATCATCTCTGTTGATGGAATGGCATACCTCAAGTTTTCAAATGTAGGTTTTACTTACTGTTTTTCACCAGTTAATATTATTCCAATTCATCATATTCTGCTTCAGCTAAGGTGCTGCAGCTTGTCTGCTCATGGCTCAAAATATTGCAGTCCAGACAAAGAACGAGAAGCACATAATTCATTTAGCTGGCCCGTCTCCAGTGGAGTTGTGAAATTTAATATTAAGTGTTGTTATTGCCTTTCAGGCTCTATAGAGGGAAGTCCCTGAGTACATGTCTGCTATTTCACAGCATCTTTAAACTCTCACACAGTATCTAGCACTTGGTTTAAAACTAGATACAGAGCAGTTTTTTCCAGATTAAGAAACACAAAAACTAACATTGACTTTGTGTGTGTCTTTGTCGCTTGCAGATCCTAGGTTTTTAGGCATTCATCTTATTTCAGAGAGTGACAACCCAGAAGATGACAAAATCTACCTGTTCTTCAGAGAAAATGCTATAGACGGAGAGCATACTGGAAAGGCCACACATGCTCGCGTCGGACAGCTCTGCAAAGTACGCACGCACACAGAGGACATGCAGGATGGCCTTTACAAAGGAAAATCCCAATATACACAATAGCAGAGAGACAAAGGCACACACACGTTCACACCAGCATTATGTGAAATAGCTCCTGTATCTGGAAAAAACACTTGACGGGTGTCTGAGTGGCTTTCATAATGGTAGCTTTCAGGAGCTGTTATCTGTGATTATTTTTAGCCTGGAGAAGAGTGGGCTTTGTTTTGCGTGGTACAACTGCCCCGGAAGACAGAAACCTGAGAGAAATGTCAAATGTCGCCAGAACCTGAGAGGCAAACACACCATCAATGGCAGCACTGTTATCCTAATGCCAAGCTTTGGCACTTATTGGGCCTTTAGCTCCAGGGGATGGTTATGTTAAAGAACTGGCCTCGTATCAAATTTCACAGCCTAAATCCATTTCTTATTCATTTAGCAGGAATTCAGTAAGCTTACTGCAGATCAGTGAGCGATGTCAGCCTCAAACCCCTGTTTAGCTGCACATCATGCCTCCTTCATGACTGCCTGATTATCTAGAATGTCAAGAATCTGCTATCTTCAACACAAGACAAGCCATCCATTATGTAAAATGGGGTATTAACTCCAGCATATGCATGTCTTGGATACACTATAATTTACTGCCATAAATCAACACAAAGTGAAATCCATTTTTATGAGCCAGAGCTTTGTGCGTCTGTGTTTTTGTGCTATGTTCATGAAGACAAACACTACCCTGTAAGGCACAGAGATGCATATTATTAAGAAGTGCACTGGAACAAACAGTTCAATATGTGCTGTCCTCTTTTTGTACAGCATCTAGAATTGCATTATTCACAAAAATATATATAAAAATATACATATAAATATAGAAATACATTTTAAAAACCCAAACATGGATGCTTATTAGACTTGTTTAATATGTTATAGAATTTTTTTGGTAGTTTATTTTGTACAGAGAGTTTACTGTGCATTCACTGAATAAAAAATAGGAAATAGAGAGACTAAATATGATAATAATAATAATAATAACATGAATGCTAGTATTGTGTCTTTAGTATGCTTTAAACAGTGTTAAAAAAGTGAAAATGACAGTATCACTAAGCATAGACAATAAAAATTTTTTGCCATGTCCAACAGAATGACCTGGGAGGTCACAGGAGTCTGGTAAATAAATGGACAACCTTCTTGAAAGCTCGACTTATTTGCTCTGTGCCCGGGAATAATGGAATAGACACACACTTTGATGAATTACGTAAGTGATCGCTCCCAAACCTCCACATATTATTTCCTTAATTTGAAATATTTGCACAATGTCTTTTTACGTCTTGCCTTTTCTTTTGGCTTTCAGAGGATGTTTTTCTCATGAGCACAAAAGATCCCAAGAGCCCAGTTGTGTATGCAGTATTCACTACTTCCAGGTACTGTGGCTCATTTGAAGTAGTTAAATGGTTTTTAGTAGTTCATGTCCATTTAATACACGATTTGTAACTTCAAAATTACATGTGTTTTTCTGTCTCATTCTTTCTTCTATTAGCAACATCTTCAAAGGTTCAGCTGTGTGTATGTACAGCATGACAGACATCAGAAGAGTGTTCCTGGGTCCGTACGCCCACAGAGATGGGCCCAGCTATCAGTGGGTGCCCTTCCAGGGACGTGTTCCCTATCCACGACCTGGCACAGTGAGTACAATATCCTCTTTACAAGAGGATGTACTGAAGCTTGTGAGTTCTTGCTTCTTTACAACCAACAATGTAACAGACACTGTTACCTTTATTTGCCCCCACAGTGCCCGAGCAAGACATTTGGTGGATTTGACACAACAAAGGACCTCCCCGATGAAGTTGTGCAGTTTGCCAGAAGCCATCCAGCCATGTTCAACCCTGTCTACCCCATTAATAATCGACCAATCATAGTCAAAACAGATGTGGACTACCAGTTCACCCAGATAGTGGTGGACAAAGTCGAGGCAGAAGATGGCCTTTACGATGTTATGTTCATAGGCACAGGTAAAACAAATAAAAAGTATAAAGTTTATGTAATTTATAACTAAACATTATCATACTGTAGTAAGGAATCGCTTGGAAATACAAAGCAGTATTGACCTAAAATGTGTACTTTCATTATATCCTAGATGCGGGAACAATTCTGAAAGTGGTGTCCATCCCCAGAGGCTCCTGGCATGACTTAGAGGAAGTCCTATTAGAAGAAATGACCGTTTTCAGAGTAGGCTATTTTCCCATCACCCATATTATTTCGTTTTGGAGAATATCAAATCAGAAAGATCTGTTGTTTGTTTTTAATTATTTTTGTTTTATTATATTTTACAGGAGCCTGCAGCCATTACAGCTATGGAACTATCTACAAAACAGGTAGAGACTGCTTATGATTAAACTTTACACAGCTGTCATATTGTAGACATTCATGACAAACAAGTGACTCTTGTTTATATAAGTGTGTCTGAAAAACCGTCCTGAGAAAGCGTTCTCTTATTGGTGACACATCTTGCTTCAGGGTAAAAAGACAGAACAAAGACATGCTTGTCTGCGCAATTTAAACAACAGCATGTTGCCACAGAAAAATCTTGATTGTTGGGTTTGTCGCAACAGTTGGGTTGTCAACTGAAATTGCAGGATGAGACAAAATGAGCAGGATAATTGATAATTGTAGTAAAATGTATCTATCTTTCTTTTCTTGCTTTACTGAGAAACAACATCTGAGACAAAAGTAGTTAATGAAACCACACTGCCCACCCAGACTTAGTAGCAAAACTAAAGCTCCTAAGACATAAAATAACAAATATTTGAAATTTTTCTGTTTACAGCAACAACTCTACCTGGGTTCAGACATCGGGGTCTCGCAGATGCCTCTGCATCGTTGTGAGGTTTATGGGAAGGCTTGTGCTGAATGCTGCTTGGCAAGAGACCCTTATTGTGCATGGGATGGCACAGAATGCTCCAGATACTTTCCCATGGCTAAGAGGTAGTGAATTTCACAGTCATACTTAACATGTTGCCAGTGTGTTGAAGCTGCTTGAGATCTTTTACGTTGCAGCTAATCAGATCTGTAAGACACAGAGCAAGTTTAGGTTTGCCTACAATGTCCTGGACTGGTACTTATATAGCACTTTTGTACTCTAACTGGGAACTCAAAGTGCTTTTTACTAGCCTCATCCACCCAATCACACACACTCTTTTCCATACTTAAGAGCTTTGTTTAACATTTACATACACAGTCACATGTAGGCATCAGGGGCACTCGGGGTTCAGTATCTGGTCCAAGGATGCTTCAATAGGCAGACTGGAGTGGCCAAGGAATCCATTCACGACCTTCCGATTGGTAAATGGCCTGCTTGACTTTCACCCCAATGGAAATGATGCTCCAACAGCACAATTCACATACAACATTTTATATATTGTCATGCATGTACATAAATACAGCATATTTTATTAGAGCAACTTGCTTTTTTAAAACACAAGTGTTGTCCTGTTAGGGTTTTAATCATGATTGTTTAATAAATTGTGTTGGTTAAATCTATGGTCTATACTTCTTTGAGGTAAAACTTGATTATGTGAATAGACTGAGGACATAGCCGCAATTCAGCACTAGAGCTAGGGTGCACTTTTAGTGCAGGCTTTGCGTATTTGCCAAAATCCCCTGAAGGTACAGGATCCTGTTTCTAGCACAAAACTAGAAATATAAACTGCCTCATGTGTTGACTGCAAATGAGAGCCAGTGTCAGTGATGTCTGGAGGCTGCCTGGGTGAACCAGGGGTGAGGTAGGTTCGGTGGTGGTTTGGTTATGCTGTAGTAGACGTGGACTGATTGATGTGCGCTTGTGTGGTTGTGCTTTTTGTGCAGCCGCCCACTCATAGCTTCATGGGGCTTATTGATTTAAATGCTAGCTCCATCCTGTGTTATATTCGACTCTAATATTTTTTAAGCACCAATATAAAAACTTTGAGTTGGAACATGAGGAAACAAAGGTGAATTATTTTTCCGTTTGCTTTGGTGTCTCCATAGTTGCTTAAATTGTTGTTGGTTGAAATATTCTCATGGTAATGCTTGACAGTAAACATGAAACTCTATCTCTTTTCCATGTGAAACCGACAGAGATGACAGGCTAGAAAGATTTATTAATTTGAATTCCTGTGTCACACACCCTATAATTAAAGCTTTCCTGCTAAGCTTTAAGCTGAATGATGCTTATTTGTTTGTGTTGGCCACCAGTACAGCTGCAAATCTCTGCAAATCTCATTCAGATGCACACACACACACATACAAAGTGACTGAACACCTATTTTCTTTAGCACACCCATGCAATCATTGCTTCTTTTGACCTGGGAAAATGTTTATATATATATGTGTGTGTATAAAAAAATTTTGTCTGTGTGTTTTTGCAGGAGAACAAGGAGGCAAGATATCAGGAATGGAGACCCACTCACACAGTGCTCAGATCTGCAACACCATGGTATTTTTTTCGATATATGTACATGTTTTATATCATTCAATTAAGATTTTATGTTGTAATGTAGACAATAACATTTCAATATCCAAAAGAATGTGCTAAAACAAATTATAATCAGATTTAAATGACACTGGCCTTTCCTGACCTGCTCAAAAAGGGTGGAGAAGATAGTAGAGTTGAATGTGTGTGGTGTCGTATCTACGTCTTTTATGTGTTTTCTGGTGGTTTAAAGATTAAGGTCAGTTGACGTGAAGCTTGTAATTAACACATTAAAGAATCCTCCAAGTCTGCTTTCTGTTGCCAAACCCTTCAGTCTAATGCACTGTAATTGTACTTAGTCCAAAAGCAGGACTGGTCTACTATACTTACTCACTATCTTAATTATACATCTCTTTCTTTAATTGAAATAGACAAAAGAAGAAAATGTTAGCAAAAGCTTCCAAGTTGACAAGGTTTAACCAGACACTACAAAAAAAACCTTAATAAAAATTGTGGCGTATATATTTAATTGTATGTACAACCCAGATATTGACTAGTAAATGTCATTGTTGTTGTTGCTGCCTCTTTATATGCTGTTTGTGACTGAGCATGATGAGAAAGGAGAACATTTTGTGAATGTCAGTAACTGAATAACCTTCAGTTAATATTTCTAACTTATTGTCTGTAAATAAATCACATAGCCAAAACCTGCAATACCTAAACAAAATTCATTTCTTTCCCAGATGAGTTAAGTGGGCAGTCAACCCTCCAGGATAAAACTGTGTACGGTGTGGAGAACAGCAGCACTTTCCTGGAGTGTAGTCCAAAGTCCCAGAGAGCTACGACATACTGGCAGTATCAATCCACAACGGATGACCACAAACAAGAGGTGGGCTTCATCACAGCACACATAATGTGTTTCATTTCAGAAAAATAGATTCAGACTGCATCTGGATCAGTTTGACTCGGATACAGTCTGTCTTGATAGAAAGTAAATAAAGAAAAGAAAGAGACACTGCGTTAGGTAACACATAATACAGGTGACAAAAAAAACCCCAATAAAACAACCAGACTAAGTATCTAAGTACTCAGTAAAGTACTGAACTACCATATGCTGTCAAATCAGTGCTGGTATTCCTTGGCTACTGGAACGTTAAAGGGATGGAACATCCTTCTCTTAAAATGTATTTGGTGTTTTGATGTTAACTCTACTTACCATATAGTCACTGTATAGTAAAGGACTCATTCCTTTTCATCACAGATGATTTCTCAAATCTATACTCCATGTGCATTTTCCCCAAAACCTATTATACTGTAAAAAACAAACCAAAAAAACCCCAAAAACTGATGCAGGTATTGACCGTTTTGCAAATACTTTGCACCTACAGAAATGCTTTATGGTTATCAAAAAATCTACTGCAATTTCTGACTGAGGCTCCAGCCCTCCATGTCGTAGTAACTAATTATTTTCCAAAATCACTTACATTGTATCTACATCTATTTGATATCTTGATACAAATTCAGAATCAACTGGGCCTGCTCAGCATTTTAATACATACTGCCAAACTAGACCATTGTTGAATGTTAATTGCATAATTGCAATCATGCAGTGCACCGGTGTAGAAGTACCTGTATCTGTTATATTTCTTATTATCTCAGGTTGTCCTTGAATCACATACCTGTCGCCTACCTTTTTTTTTTTTTTATTAATCAAATACTATAGTTGATTTTTTGGACAGTATAATATGATAATAGATTTCAGATTCTGAATGCATTTTTTCTGTCTTTTTTCTCTTTGTCCTTCACTCTGCCTCTCTTATCACTGATTCTTTCACTCTTTAGATTCAATCAGAGGAGCGCTTTATCCACACCGAGCAGGGCCTCCTGATTCGCGCACTTAACAAGAAGGATTCAGGCATTTATCTGTGCCAGGCAGTGGAACATGGCTTCATGCAGACAGTTCTAAAAGTTAACTTAGAGGTCATTGACACGGAGCGTCTGGAAGATCTTCTGCATCGTGATGAAGAAGCAGCTAGTGCCCCTGCCCATGAATTTTCCTCTTCTAGAGAAACTCCCAATCAAAGGCTGTGGTACAGGGACTTCCTCTCTTTGGTCAATCACCCAACTCTAAATAGTGTGGACGAGTTCTGCGAGCAAGTTTGGAAACGGGAGAGGAAGCACAAGAGGCAAAAATCTCACTTGGTACAGAAAGTGCAACTACATCAGCAACAGCAGCAGAAGACTGCGACGAGTCCTCGCAACCACATGCATGCTCAAGGGCTGGCAGCCAAGTGGAAACACCTGCAAGAGAGGCAAAAGGGTCGCAACCGCAGGACCCATGAACTGGAGAGGGCTCCCCGCAGTGTGTGACTTACAAACCTTGACTGTTAGCACAGACTTTTAACCACACTCAGTTCTCATTCAGTAAACTCATCCTGTTTTTATCCTCTGTTCTGAGACACAGATTTCTTCCACAAAGAATGGAAACCTCAAAAAGTAGATACTACCCTGAAGTGTCAGCTGGAGTGTTCTGTGCGTGGGAAGCCATGTTTACAGTTCACCAGTATGGAGGACTGCAGGAATCAGGATGTTGTATCACGCAAGACCATTGGAGCATGTTATCGTAGTTGGCTCATGCGGTCTGAATACTGCAGAGTGACATATCCACCCTAAAGACTCTTGTGGAGGTGGATCTGACAGTGGCAGTTACATGGTATGCTTTTAACTGTCAGTGCGGAGAAACACCCGATAATTTCTGCTGCAGAAATACGAAACAAAAGTAGCTGAGATTATACGAATAAAGTCTTGAAAATTAAAAGACTCATCATCAACAACAACAACAACATGAAGCTCATCAAAAGGACACGATGCCTGATCACTGCAAGAAATCCAGAGGAGCATTTATCATTCATTAAAAAAATAAACTAATTAAATAACTAAAATGTGTAAATACTGTATTCTGTAACATCTGCTCATCTGAAAGGGAATGCTTGTAGTTATCAAGTTGCTTCATGTTGCTTTCCCGTGTAGAAATTTATTTTTAAAAAAATATCTGTCAAAAGCTGTTGTAAACAAGGAGGTTTTGTACATGTCTGTGTCCTACCCCTAGATAATCTTCCAAAACAAAGACTTGTTCTGTTGTTGTTGTTTTTTTGTAGTTATCAGATTCCTTCTAGCCTCAACATTTAAAGTTAAGTGTCAGTTCACAGTATATGGATGGCTGCCAACTCTATCGTTTCAGTATGCCAAATCTCATTCTGAGTTCTTCCATATTTATTTAATTATACCTTGTGTACACTTTGTCTCCTTTACTTGTGTATTTATTGATAAACAGTTCTGTACATTGTGTGTTTCCTTTTTTTCATGTGCAGGAGGCTTCCTGGAGGTTAATATTTGGTTTGATTAAGTTGATTTGCAGGACCAATCTAATCAAATAACTGTATTGTCTGCAGTAGAACTAGAAGTACAGTATCACAAGTTTTGTTCAGTGTCAAATGCATTACATATCAAATGTACTGAGCAATAAGCCAGTATCTATACTTTTATTTTTCCCTTTTATTGACTCATATCCATATTCTTCACAGAGCAGTGACAGTCTTTTTTCTGAATATGATGTTAAACGATATCCACGCAAACACAAACCTGGAATGTAGCTGTGAACACCATGTAAATATAAATACTATGGTATATGTTTGAGAAATATGACAGTATGTGCTAGTGCATGTCAGTGCTATTGTAGTGTTGCTGTTTTACTATGGCATTGATAACCAGTCTGATGTTGTAGAGTTCAATTGTTTGCTTATCTAGTGGACGGTAGTTATTATTCGAAAGCTGTACATACTATTTCTGTTAGGACTCTAAATTGTATACTTGATATAAAACAAGAACTAAACATAATCTCTATGGATTGAAATGGCCACAGACCAGTGAACAACAGTAACCAGTTCAACTCTGCAGCACATTAGTATGCCAGATAACATTGTGTGTTTGTGAGCTTCATCTGCTTTTGGAAGCCAAGACAGAGGAAGATGAGAAACAGCTGGGGCCAGCCTCAAGAAATGTGAGGCTCACAAATCAAGTTAAACACCAGTTGTGAATGTGCATATATGATAAGATCATGATTATAAAGAGAAAATGTGGGGGACCTGTAGTGCACATGGAGTGGCTCTGAGGAAATGAAGTGCTGCTCTTGCTGCTTTTTGGCATGATGATGGTGATGCTGATGTATTCTACTGATCTAATAAATGTCTTTTCATAAAATGCTAGCTTCATTAAATCTGTTTTAATATACTATGCCCTGCTGCTTGCATGGTATAGCGAGCTCGTGTAGTGTAGATGATCGGATTAGATCTTGAAATACCTTTTTGGTACATCTGCATAGTAATGAGGAAAACTTTTATTCCCTCATGTAACGTATCCTTAATATTGGGATTCATTTAATGGTGTGCTTGTCTTTTCTCTGTGCAGACAAGAACTGCTGTATGGTACATACAAAACTGACTAATTAATGATTTATAGCTGAAGTAATTAACATAAGAGATATTAAAAATCAATGTTGCTTAAAAAGACAGCCCAAGTGCCTCTTATGGTGTGTATTGAAAAAGTGAAGCTGTGTACTCTTGTGTGCCTCAGGCAGTAGAGTTACTGTAAGTTGATATTAAAACCTTGATGGGTGATGTGCTGTGAATAAAACATTAGACCCCTACAGTCTCTAACTGAAGCCTAGCTGTTGTATTTGCATGCCGACATGAGCTGCAAACATTTCAACTTGGACTCTCGACATATGCAATTCAGACAAAAATTATAAAAAGAAAAAAATGAGGAGGAGAAAAAACAAGTTGCCAAAACTCACCCATGGAGGGTGTGACAGCGTAGCCTGCCACAAAATATTAAGTGTGTTGTACTACCGCCCTCTGGTGGTTATTTTATCACAGCACATATTGTTTTATAAATGGAAAAAAATATCTCTTCTATATGATTGTAAAGCATTTACTGTAGTCATAAAGGTGTTTCTTATACATTTTTGGTCCTGAAGCTGCGTTTGGAAACACAGCAGACTTGTTTTATCACTTTTGAGCATCTGGTGACACCTTTGGCCTGAGGTCAAAGGTCGGTTGGTGTATGTCCCACCTGGGTTATGACCTTGACCTCTGCAGTCAATTCAGCTGAGGCCACGGAAGTTTCAAGCAGACACTTCAAAGGGAGTATTACTATGGCCTGTCTGCTGTATTTCATCTGGAAAATAAATACAGCATATGTATATATATGCTTTTGGACTGTGGAAAGAATATTAGTGCGTGTGTGTGTGTGTGTGTGTGCTATAAATGCTCTTACATTCTCTTTCAGTATTTCAATCACATTTGAACTTGTATTGTTCCATTTGGTCATGTTATCACAGATTCAGCAAAGGGATCAAGAAGCGCTTTCAAAAAAGGCCAAAGAGCCTTGATATAATTGCTTCTGCTATTGTAGTTATACAGCACGTGACTGCCCTCCAGTGGCTGATGAGAGACATCTTTCCACCATTCCAGTCCAGTGGAAAACAGAAACTCCCTCTGACTCGCAGCCAAGGCCATGGTTGAGTGAAAACACCACTGACACTCACACAAAGGACTACTAAACTCAGTGGAAAAACTGACATAGAAGTGACAAAGTCAGAGAGCAAGAATAAAGAAAACAGAGAAGTTAAAAACTTTCTTGCTGCTGTTTTTACTGCACTGACGATGCTTTTGAACTTCAAAAGAATATTCCAGAGAAGAAATGCATATGTATTATAGAAATGAGATAGCAAGCTAGCTATAATCATGTATAATAGCTATAATCATCTGAAACGGATTTTTCCCATAAAAAACAGATTAGCAATCACCTGGCATACAGCTGAATGCACAGGTAAGAGCACATGTTGCAGAAAACATTATACTCTTTGTAAGACAGACATCAGAAAAGACAGACTGTATTCTCTTCTATCTGGACTCGTGGGAAAACTAAAATGCACCAGAGAGCGCTTATTTTGCACTTATTACAATCTGCTAGACTGATGCTTCACTACACCCAGCAGCTGGAGACATGTAAAAACTTGTATGGATCACAGGTGCTTTCCAGCTGGTCTGTTCTGGATCACTTCAAAATACAACACCTTGGTCTATCTGGAAAATTAACATTTCCAAAAGCAGAAGATTCAGTTAACTTAAGCATAAATGCATGCTTGTCAGTATTTGCAAATCATAAGCCTAACCACACAGAGGCTCCTTGCAATTTATTTTCAAAAACCGAACTGAATATAAGGCAAAGATATTCTGCATAGTTGGAATCTGTGGAGAGAGCCGCATTACCAAAGCATCAGTGCAGCCAAAACCACTCAACCACAGCATGTCTCACATTTACTCAACCAAATGATGGCCCCTGACAGTATCCTGCCTATTAGACAGGCTGCATCAGTTTGACATACCTCAGTTTTGTCACTTCAGTACAAGGTGCTCTCTGAGTGAGGTGATAATCTATTGCTTTCCCTCTGTTACTTATTTGTGGAGTCAAAGACTTTGTAACCCTACTGCTGGGAATAGCACACTTGGAAGTGAAAATGTGAGTGGGATGGTATTTTCCATAAATCTTCCGTTTGCAGGTTGGGTTGAGGGTGGGAAGTTACTAGATCATCGATGGATAGTGCTCTGTAACACGATCGGGTTTTTCTGTCACCATATAGAGTCTGCTTCTCTCGATGAGGATATGGGAGGGTGTTAGATTTTGTAAGCATGTAGGGACATATCCGTTGCCTGGGGTAAAATAGAGGACATAGTTTCTAGCTGTGACAGCTGTGGCAGCTTAGCAACAGTGGTGCCTGGTAGTGCTCTATAAAGTTGGCAGGAATCTTGGGGGCCTTTCTGCTATGAGTGACAGCTTGGCACAAAAAAATTAAACTGGAGATATGACAAGACCTTTAGCTCATTTCCTATGTGGAAAAGACCTGTTCTAATGTTGTAATTATGGTTATTGCACAGGATGCTCATTTTGGAGTCTGCTTACATCTATGGAACTCTTGAGAAACAGGCATCATGATCTTTCCATATATTGACCTTATATCACGGTGTTTATATACTGTTTATTTTAGCACATACATACCAAGTTACTATTTATACATAATAAGTGTTTAGGTTCATATACAGATATAACCTCAAAGCAAAATATACTTTAATTCATTTATATTCATCTATAAATAAAAGAAGCACGCATCATGCGGGTGTACAAACACAACAATCTATGCTAGCTAAGCTGCCATGACATAAAACAGATATTTTGAGATGTTTTATTGGTTTAGTAAATTTGAATGACATTGTAAGCAGTGGATTACCTTCATGATTTGGACGGCTCAAAAGCATAAAACTCAAATCAGACAACGGCTTACAAATAAAGTAAATAAAAGGAGAGTAATGTCTTTTTCCATCCTTTAGCATCCACACTTGACTCATAAAGTAATCATCTAAACCTGCAATCACACAAGAATAACTGTCACTAGGGACGGTACATTATACTGAGCCTGTTTGTAAGCACGTTGCATGACATACAAACTCCAGCAAATCAGTGTATCTGTACTCTGTGTAATTCTGTGTAATGTAGTTCCAGACAGTGCTTTTATTGTTTTGAAATGGCATTACTGGCAAAAATGTTTGTGGGTATTATAGAGTTTGTACTGTTGCCAGTGTAAAAATGTGGTGTATTTTTAACAACAACAAAAAAGGGGTAAGAAAAAGAAGAAGAAAAATCTGCAGAGGCTTGAAAGGAAATGCTGTTAAGAAACACTAGAAACTGAAAAAAGTTAATGAAAATAAAAGCATGAAAGCTGAAGATGAGATAGGATTAGACAGTGGGGGAATGAGGCCCATAGCTTGACCTTAGCTGACCCTGAGATGGTTTGAGGGTGCGCCAAGGAGCAAGAGGTTAATTTATCCAGAGAAAAATGTATAGGTACCCTGCTATGTGTTTGACTGTTGCCTGGCTGCTCCCTTGCACACTTCTAATCTGTAACTGATTGAAGTGTGCATAAGCTAGCTTTAGCTCAGACGCCTGCAAAACATTATCCACAAGTGGGACGGTGGGTTCAGCGCTGTGTCATTCTGGCAAGAAACTTAAAAGGAGAATAAAAATATCTGTCTCTTCATAGGAAAGCAACTGAACCTGAAGAGAATATATCAGAAACATAACAGATCTTTGTTCTGAAGTGCACTCAAAAATATTCCAGCGCTTATTCCTCTCCCTGCATAACCCATCACTTAGTCAACACAAATAGCAACCTCAGGCATAATGTTATGCCTACTGTTCCGTGGAATATTTTCTCTTTTATGTTTAGTGGCTTTAATTGTCTTGCTTACATTTTTATTTTAGCCTGGAAAGGAGTTCACACAAGACTGTCAGTGATCAAATGTTGCTCCTTTATTAACTCATTCACTGCAATTGACGTCTATAGCCGTCAATTGCAGTGAATGAGTCAATGGGTTTAACTCATTCACTGCCAATGGCTGGCAGTGAATGAGTTAATGGCCAAACACTTTATTTTGGACTTTGTATGCAAAATTCACTCATGGTTGCATCAAGGTTTTAGTCATACATTTACCAGTAAAACTTAGGGATAAATTTTCCTTCACAGTTAAAAAACGAATTTTTGATCTTGTGCTGTGAAAAAAAATTAATCTTTGTGTTTTAACAAAAGTCTATATTTTATCTTGTTACAGCTGTCAAGTCATGCACAGGACAGAGTAAGACAATAGGCATGCCCTAGATGTGACTCACATTAAGCTCACATTCCTGAAGTCCATTAAACTGTTGGGCTGTTTTTTTGTATTATTTGAATTTATTGATTGTGTCAGAATCTGATGGGAAAACAAATTGTGGCATTTGACGGACGCTTCAAACGCAGGTGTGAACTTTGTGATGTTTTCTTGTCTAAATTTAACTGTTAGCTAAAGTTTTCATGTGGTGAACATGTGAAAATAACACTTCTGTTTTGTTCTGTTGCCACACTATCCAATTAGTGGTCAAGGGAAGAGATTTTTTCCGCCACCTTATAGTTCATACTGGTTGTGTGAGATGATGCTGATGAGTGTACACTGGTGGCTCAAAATATGTGACCCATAACAAGTGTGTTTTGTTCCAGGAAAAGTGTTTGTCAGTTAACATAAAGTGCAGAAATGAGTGACTTTGAAAAGTCCGGTGTTTATCTCCTGTCCTCCTCTAAGGGCAAAAGCGGATCTTGTGGAATTGTAAGTCCAGTAATTATGGACAGATGAAGTGACAAACAAAGCTGGTGGAGAAACAGCCACGCTGACACAAAACTTACTGGCAGTACTGACACGGTGGCGTCAGCCTGAAACTTATTAATGGATTTATAGCATGAGGGAGTTTATTTTTTATTTGTGAGTATTTCTGTAAAACTTTATTAGTCTGTTAAAACTGTGTGTTTTCTTCTTTGGTTACAGACAGTGTTGGTCAAGTTACTTGAAAAAAGTAATCAGTAACTAATTACTGATTACTCCCCCAAAAAAGTAATCCCGTTACTTTACTGATTACTTATTTTCAAAAGTAATTAATTACTTAGTTACTTAGTTACTTAGTTACTTTTTAAAAACACGATTTACAACCTGAAGAGGTGATAAAGTGATAGATCTTTCAGCCCAATTCTACTTTTTCTACATAATCCATCATACAAAATGTAATCAAATGGAAAAGTCTCTTTTTTTAACTTGTTTTATCAGTTTTAATCTTTTAACTTTATGCATCAAGCAAAACATTTAATTATATGCAACATTCTCTGACTTGAATAAATTAGTTTAACATTTAAACCTATTTTCTACACATTCCAGCACATAAAATAAAATATTTTTTGTGTTTTCACTCACTCTTTCAAACAGATGCAAGTAAAACACAGCAGAAAATAAATAAAGTCAAAGACTCAGCGGTCCTTTTGCTCTATTTTCACCTGTAAAGCAGGAGCAGGGTAGGCGGAGGGTTACCCTGGTGCAGGTGTGCTGCGGTCAGTTGAAGAATCCGCGCGAGTGTCTCTGTGAGTTTCCCATCACGTCGTAGCTACTCGGTGCTTGCTCGGAAGTTTAGGGGTTTTTTTCGCTGTAAAAAGAAGTTTTCTTCCCACGCACGATGGACGCTAATGTTTTTGTCACTTTTTATGGAATCAAACTCAAAGTAAGGTCAGTACTTCCACACTTTAAACGCTGCACGCTCATACTCTCTCCCGCACTCGATATATTATCCATTGTTGATCTGCACACAGCTGCTGTCACCAACGTCGCACTTGCTTACGTCACTGTCATGAGACATTCTCGCAAAAAAAATCACGGTTTTAGTAACGCAGTAACGCAGCGTTCCTACGGGAAAGTAACGGTAATCTAATTACTGATTTTGCAATAGTAATCCCTTACTTTACTCGTTACTTGAAAAAAGTAATCAGATTACAGTAACGCGTTACAAGTAACGCGTTACTGCCCATCTCTGGTTACAGACAGGCGCAAGCTGAAGTTAAAATACTAGCCTTTTAGGAAGACTGAAGATTGAAAAGATATGTCTAATACTGTCATGGTCCTGGGCCATGTGGGCCCAGTATTCTTAGTTTTCATGTATTTTTGTATTTTGTTCTTTATTTAGGCCATGCTTCCTTGGTTGATCTGTTACGTTGTTCCTTATGTGTTTTCCCTTCGTGACTCTTACCCCCTGTGTGCCCCTCTGTGTATTTATGAGCCCTCGTCTCTCTTTGTGTTTTATTCTATGTTTTCCCCAGCCCGTTATGTCTGCGTTCTCCCCGTGCTCTCTCTCCTCCTGTTTGAACCTCTGTGTACTTCCTGCTTTACTTTGCCCATCTCCCATCAGTGTTACGTTCACTCCTGCCGTGTCTTGTTATGATTATCAGTGTCACCTGTGTTCCCCGTGTGCATCCACTTCCCCTGATCATCCCTCATGTGTATTTAGTCTCTGTGTTTCATACAGTCTGTGTCGCGTCGTCTGTGTTCCCACCCTCCGTGTTTCCATGCCTGGTCTGTTGTCTTCCAAGCCATAGCCTCACCATAGTTTGTTCCCAGTTTAGGTTTTTGTTTAGCCACGCCATCCCTGCTGTATTTGCACACCTTGTTTTCAGCCATATTAAAGGCTCGCCTTTTGTTAAAACTCACTCCCGTCTGCTCACTTGTGTACGCACCTGGGTCCATTACACGCATTCTCCACTCGGTCCGTCACAGCGGACCGTGACAAATACCATAGCAAAATCCCTGAAAATGTGTTTATATTATGCTTGTACTTTTGAACACTTAAAGCAAATAAGATAAGATGTGTTCAGTGAGATTTTGTCACACTGGATAGAGCCACTGTAGCATTTTCCACATTTTTAAGTCTTTGTGGTAAGCTTAGAAAACCAGCTGTCTGTGGTAACTTTGGAATGTCTCCATGAATCTCCTCATCTAGCTGGATAAGACACTGAAAATTCCAAAGTATTGCTTTAATGTTAACCCCATTTTTATTTTTCCAAGGTTTTGACGCTGCCTGCCATGTTTCTGTACGTAGGTGTGCGCGTAAAATGTCAACACAATATGTCAGCCTACACTGCATATCTCTGGAATTTGTCTCATAGTGGTCCAAACGACTGCAAACTGTTATTAATCAGTTAGGGAGCAATGTAAACTCAGTGACATCGACAGATGGATTAACAGGAGCTTTTGACACAAATTACCGACAGTGTCTTTTGGAGCAGTCAGTGTGATATAGAGCAGGTTAACAGGTTAACTGATAGTTCTTCCACAATGAACAACACATCTGGAAAAAGCACTAGTGTTCCAACTCACACTTTGGGTCATTTCTGACAGTGACTAATATACACAACTTGTCACTGTGTTTGTTCATTGGGTGCAACTGAAGCACAGTGACCCTGATAGCGCTGAAGGTTCACCTCCCATCTAGTCCCCTTTGATAAGTAAAGCCCCAATTTAGACAACGGTGAGGCGTTGATTTGAAGAGTGCCTGATATTTATAGGTGGCAAAAATGTAGGAAACAGCTAAAACAGTTATTTACTAGAGGAAAGAGGCAAGCCCGAAGATACACACATAGTATGACTCAGACTCTTAAATGCGTGATGTGGATGTGGCATTTGGTCTCAATTAATTTGTTTTCAGTGTTTTTGTCTTTGTATATCAAACAACAGTGGTTGTGCAATTAAAGGAGGGGTTTAAACATAAGAGTTGTGTTTTACTGGTCGCTGACAAAAACTCCAGGAGGACGGTTTTCAGGAACTCTTACTGCTTTTCAGCCATTTCAAAGCACACAGTCAGAAAGTGCTTCTTCTTCGTAGCAACACATGGTGGTCCTGCCCTGGAGCAAGCCTGGGATTACTGATTCAATTAAGGTGTCCCTATTCATATTTCATAAACACTAGGGTTCATGGATAGATGTCCACAGTCATACACACCAAGGAGCAACGATTTTATGCTGAGGGGTTTTCTTTGAGCAAAAGATCTTGTGCATTTTGATGCAGTGCACGGCACTGCCCTGCTGCTTTTCCGCGCATCCCCCTCTGTTTTCGTTTTGCTGCTGACGGAAATGTGTCTGCCATTTCTGTATGCGCTTAAATCACCCACCAGTGAGGTAGAAAAAACAGCAGTAAGTACATGTTGAAGGCAGATGTTTAGTCTGTGCCTCTCACCATTATTATTATATGTATCTGTCAGCCAAAAGCAATCATGGTTAAACATATTTAAAACCAATGGTCAAGGCAGAGAGTATTAAAGAAATTTTTTTCTCAAACGGCCTGATTTAGCCTTATTTTAAACGTGGAGTCATTTTACTGTACAAGGCATTAAACTTTGACTTCACAAACCCATGTAAACAACGCATATGCGTTCACAAAAATTCACCCTCACCCCCTCACCTGTAGGTTATGTTGATGGTTACCATGATGATGGATGAGAATCCAAAAGAGACCAGATGGCAACTTCCACACATCACTCCAGAGGCGTAACCCATTCCTCCTCTTCACAGTCTGTGACCGCAGACCACTGCCTTGGTCTGTATTTCCCATTACTATACCTATAACAAAGAAATATGTCCTGAAAGCTGAATCACAGGAAGAAGAAAATGGTGACCACATAGCATTTTTGATAACTGTTTTGTAACCACCTGAGCTTTGACACATTGTGGTCTTTAGCATTAGTTTTTGCAAAGGGCGAATTCATTTACTACACTTTGGTCCCATAGACATCCATGCAAGATGTACACCCACATAGGGCCTCAGCTGAGGTTTGACAGCACACGGTTGGAGAGAGGTTGAGCACAAATGGGCTGTGACAGAGTATATACAGACTTATTTCCACTTATCTCAAGACTTAGGTTAAAAGTGGTTCCAAGTATAAATTCATATGCATGAAGGTGTGCACAGTAGGTCTTATACTGTAATACTCACACTCAGCAGACACAGCTAAGCCAACCATAACACCCCGGCTTCCCGGTCAGAAAGCGCCCCTGCTTGTCTCTCTTTCTTGGTTCATTTCTCCATGTTACTCCCTTCTCTGCGTGATATCACTCACACTGAAACTTCAGTTCTCTGACGAAATGCAAAAAGTGCATTTATGTGTCTTGCAAAGATTACTCACTCCAGTTATATCATATAGTGTAATGACTGCTGGAGGAAACAAGTACTGATACATGCCTGCAGATTCTAAGTATGTCTTATTGGCCATATGATAACCACCTGTGTAAACGCTTGGAGTGCATCATGGCTCGAAAACACTGGATCCTCAGAGTGTTGCTTCTGTTGCTACGGAAGACCAGAAACATGACCTCTTTGCTCTGCAGGTGGTCAGTAGTAGACATACACATAGGCACAGTTTCATGCATAAATGTATGTATCAATCTATGCATATTTACCCGGTGCTTGATTTTAATATTTTTTATTTCCTTTTGTTTTTCTTAAATTATGACAAAGTGCAGTTCAGTGCGCATTGCTGTACAATACTTAAAAAGACAAAAATGGAGAGTTTGCATGTGTAATTTAGGAGAGCAGTGGGAATGCATGTCAATCTCTGCAGGTCAAACAAGAGGTGCGAGAGGCTCCTGTTGAACAGGGTGCATATTGACACAGCATTATCATGAATGAAAATATTTTCTGTGTTCAGCGGGCATGAAAGGAAAGCCACCAGACATTTTGACATGGCCTGTTCAAACAAACATTAGACACCAGTATTCAATCAAAAACACATTCACCCTCGCAGGCTTCTAAAACAGCAACTAGGAAGGAAGAAGGCATTTAATGATGTGAAAACAGGCAAAAAAAAATGTGACCATGAATGTTGCCATCCTTGCAATCTGATGCATTCACAGACTGCAGACATTGCAGACCAAATATCTCTGCAGTGCACTACATACTGAATAAAAATTTCAGGCATTGGTGGAATCCCAGGGACACTTGTAAGAGGACAGAATTTCAATGGAGCTGGTAAGAAAGTAGCTGCTGTTGTTAATATGTGTAGGGGTGCTGCTTTGATGGGCCCTGGGTAAAAAGCTAACAGTGAAACTGGATTCGTACAAATAGCAACATTGAGGGCTGAAATGAAACACACAAATCAAGAAAACGTAAGGGAAGCAGGGACACACTGAATGAGGATAGTACAAAAAATAAAAAAGGAGTGCAGACAGAGGTTATTTGAGCTTTTATTGTTTCTGGATTGAGGCATATTCCTGACTGATTACTGCTGTTAGACAGGGTAGAGGAATTAGATACCCATTCAGTCAATGATGGGATAATGTAAGCAAAAGAATGCATTGCCAGACTATCTACATTAGACTCTTTAAAAGGCTATTAATCTTAGGCACTGGCTTAAGAGATCGGAAATGAAAATGTTCTGCAGAAGCTTTCATCTGGAGCGGAGCTAAAATATGTTCTTGCATTAATGCCTGGGTTCAAACTGATGAAACTCTGTGTCACAGTCAATCTGACGGTGCCAGCTCTGGGAACTTTGACGATGAACAGTTGTCTCATGCTCAACAACAGATGAGAGTCTATAATTGCACCAGGCAATGAAATAACAGAGATAGTATATGTTACAAGACCTCCATATACATACAAAGTCCTTCTGTTCTGCAGGGAACAGGTGCAACATGGGAGTGTAGTCATGATATCCTAGGGTGGTGAAGGGGCGTGGGGTTGCTGGTGCAGCTGCCACGTACAGCCTAATGCAATCATTTCTGTGACTGCATGTCTTTTAATTGCTATTTGTTGATGAGGACATTTTTATAGAATCTGTAATGTTAACACTACTGTATGTGCTGTTTTCAAGCTTTCTTTCTAATTACTAAGTCACATTTGTTTGTTTTGCACTCCCCTTTTTGCTGCTGTTAATTGACTCGGGGATCTCAAATATGAATGAGTACTGTCACTGGGAAATGTACTCATTAAATCCCTGCTTCACAAATTGAAAAGCAATGCAAAGCAGACACAGATTTGAGAATAACAAAACAAATTTATTTTCTTTTTTTCTGTAGTGACTGATGGGTTACTTGGGGTGCTAAGCATGGATCAGCATGACTTAATGTTGATGTCAACACACTGCCATGAGAAAGAACAGAGAAAAACAGATGTATTTCAGAGAGGTTCACAGAAGACAGATATAGATCTGCTCCAGTGGATTGACGTCTATGTTATTTTCTTGAAGGGTATCTGCAGATTCAGTAATGACTCAAATCTCTTCTTGTACTTATTTTTGCGTGTTTCAGTAAGTTTTTGCATGTGTTTGCAAAACATGTTCAGTCAATCTTTTCCACAATGCTGACAAGACCTGGATACCTCAACTTAAACACCGTAACAGATACACAAGGGCTGCGGGAACCTGGGATAGAAATTAACTTTAGACAGACTACAGAAACAAAAGTCCTGGTAGGATAAATCAGAGAAGACGGTGCAGCATACACTAATAACAAGGTTTTAAAGAACTGATGAGTTTGATGGATGGGGAGGAAGATAAAAAGAAAGAGAACCTAAGCAAGAAAGGAAAAATCTTCATGAAAGGAACCTTGTACATGGAAACCCATGGTAACAGTGGTAATGACTATCCACATGGAAACAAGCACAAAGAGGGAAATAATTGAAAATGAAAAGAAGTGCCAGTTAACCTTGGCTGTGGTCCATATTAATGCAGAAGGGGCAGGAGCCAAATGAAGGTAGTGAAGGAGTAGAGCAAGGGTAGAGAAGAAGTGGGGGTAGTCTGTAGAGTGACATTAGAGGAGGGGAAGTCTGCCTGGGAGACACACTGCACTTAATCCAGCTGCCTGGGAGGGAAAGACAGATCCCGAGGCAGTTTAGAGGAAGGAGCAGGCAATTTTCAGCCCTTCTATCTGATACAAACTCAGTCCATTTCTAACCACACACACACAGGCTTTTACTCAAACACACCACACTGTGGCAGGTGGCCTCTGCCCAGATCAGTAGCTGTGGTAGAAACCATCTCAAGTGACTGACAGAGGTTTCAACTGAGGTTTGGAGCCTCCCTGACTGAGCGTGAGCAGAGTTAGGAGCTGGAGCTTTACTTTCTTTCCTAGTGCAGAGAGACCGCACGTCAGGCACGAGGCTCTCCACTCCTCCCCTCTTCTACTCATCCTTTGCTTGGGCTCTCGTCCAGAGAATGACTGGCTCCAGTGGACCCAAGAGGAGGAACACAGACTGAAGACAGAGCACACCAGCTCCAGCTCCAGATCTGCCTGTCTGCCCTCCTACTGGGATAGACTTATACACTGAGGTTTTACAAATTAGCATCTACACCTTTGTGGGATTCATAGATCTGATTTTTCTACCTTCTTTTCATTCATCACATCAGAAAGAGTGGATCTAAGCTGTTCATACAGACAGACAAAAAAAAAACAGACGGACTGACATATGGACAGAGGACAGTGAGCACTGCGGCGTGAATGTGGCAAGTGGACTTCTCTTCTCCCTGGTTACTAAAACCAAACAAGGATAATACCCAAAGCACTACCCTGTCCACAGAGGTAGTGGGTGGATGCAGCTTTCAGTCGACTGCTATAGGGGAAAGCAGGGGCTATATAGAAGCTGCAGAGATACACTGAGCCAATTCACATTGTTTTGATCATTAGAAAATGGACTGCTACCTCCAAGCAAGCTCTTGTTGGATTGTTATATTAAAGATTGTATCTTACTGAACAGTATTTGCAGAACGCTGCTGAGCAAACACCTGTGGGCAATTTCTTTTTTCCAAAGACCTCGGAGGCTACGTTGAGACTCTGGACTTGCATGGCTTCTAAATAGGCAAATGTAGAATGTTTATGTCAATGATGATGGTAGAGTGCATACGGACTGTGTATCTCTCACTGATGCTGCTGTATATTGCTCTGCTGGGCATGACACACACAGCACACAGCATCAACCCAAGGATACGTCTCTCCAACAAAGGTAAGAAATATCTAATGTGTGTTTCTTTTCATTTATTTTGTCAATAAATATTTATATAGCATGCTTTAAAATGCTTCCTGTGCTTCATTAATATAGAGACAATTTGATTTTTTTGACACTGTCAAAAATTAATCAGCGCACTTTGATTTTTCTGCACAGACTAATAACTGGAAATTGGAAATGAGACAGGTATAATGCAAAATCATTGTCCATACTTAATAGACTTCTGCTCTCTGCCAGTAGTGACTGTAGCATAGTTGATGACTGCACTAAAAATTTAATAGCTAATGTTAGTTTTTATACAGTTTTAAAGCATTATAGTTTCCTGCAGAAAATATGCATAAAGTTATACATAAGCAATGAAATGATGCATCAAATGCTCAGTGAAAAAATAGTGAAGTTAAAAAAAGTGCTATTCTTTGGACGTGAGTTCAGGATGCTGTTAGTTATCATTACCGTGTAATGAGATGTTTATTGAAGATTTATGTTTTAACCTGGCACTGCGCAGCGTTGGCTCAGGGAAGACTTTGGGAAGTGCACCCTTTTTTTCACCCACTGTTGATATGTAAGGAGCCTCCTTGTAGTTTGTTTTGGTGCCCCAGCCATGGTGGTTGAGAATCTAAAATGTGGCTTTCTCTCATGCTATACTGGTGGTGTGATGGAAACGTTGTTTATTTCTTTTCTTGGTGCACGGGAATGTGCGTGCGTGCACGTGCCAGTTAAAGTGTGTGTGGGAGTTTGCAATGCCCTGGTATGTAGACTGATTTTTGTGTATCTCTTAGACAATAATGAGGGTTTTATCTTTGCAGATAAAACTCTTGAGTAAACACTGGCCTTTTCTCACAGTTTCTTTGATCTCTACAGCAACAGAAGGTGATGATTTCACATAAGCCTGTTAGTCATGGTTGAAAATAGGTGTGGAATTTGGATGGTCAATAACTCAAAAATACGTGTTTGGACTCAGTTATGAAAGCTGACAAGTCTGGTTCATCAGTAAGAGGGTGTGCTGTTTTATGATATGTACTGCACGCGTTATTTTTCTCATCTTTGCTCATGTGTCAGCAATAGCACAATAACTTACAATGAAAAGTAAGGCAAAGTTCGCACCAAAACAAATGTTAGAAAATCACCACTGATATGCTTAGTCACAAAAAGTAGGTATTAATTATGATTGTTACTTTCGGTTCATTAATTGCCCAAGGGGCGAGCTGAGACACTCACTGACATACCACCTAGCACTCTTTCTTCCTCTCTCTCTCTCTCGCTACATGCTCTGGCTAGCACAGGGGAGCTTGAAATGGCTGCAGTTGGATCCTATCATTATGGAATGAAAAACATCTAAGTCCTAATTTATGCCTCATGGGCTGTTCTGTCAGTGATTTTTTGCACACACCCTAAACTCACACATATGCATAAACAAAGAGAGACACATGTACTGGAGAAAGAAATTCTGTAAATTCTTCACACACTGACAATTTGAATGCAGTTCAGGAAGATGGAAAGAGATGGATGTGGTTTTACTAACCTATTCCTAGAAGTATGACCATATTATCATAACATTTGGTATCAAAGCAGGTTAGAAAAACTAAATTCTTCTATTTAAGAGAAGGTTTAATAATGGGAAAGAAAATATTATAATATCAATAATGAAATACTTGTATTCTGCTTTTGGTTAGATGGGCCGATCCATGATGTGGGATCAATAGAAAGCTCAATAAATGAACAGGTCAAATTTCCAGAGTTTGTGAGATTGAATTCCTCTGGGCCCATTACCATGTGTTTTAAAGATGGCATTACTGCCATACAGTATGGACCTCTCTGCGCTTTTATGTGAGCCATACTTTGCACGTTTTATGGCAGAATTATTCACTATTTCTTTTTTTGATCTTTTCCCAATGTTCTTTTCGAGACTTCTGTTCCAGTGAAGACCTCTTTAAATGCATTTAATTCACTTTAATCCCACTCATTCTTTCATGTGCTTACACATCCAGTTAACTCCGAGCTGTTACCTAAATCATATGGTGTATCGAGTTACAAACACAGACTCTGTGCTGTTTGACCGTAATCTTCTGCTGCAAAGATTTAAAAGACTTTAAAAATAACATAAAGATGTTAATGCATCTCAGTTGCTTGGGCTTTTGCCCAATAAAACCCCCTAAGTCTTGGACTATAGCACAGAAAGCCCCCATTAGCGAGATATGCTGACCATAAAACAAAAATAAAAAGATACTGTTTGTTTTGAAATTTTCGGCCACAGAGCCATGCAGTTTGGATTTGCATCATTCAAGGTGCTTGGCAGCAGGTTGTTTTTTCAGCTCTCCAGGACTGTGAAGTGAAATGAGCTCTTCCTTTAGGACAGCCATCAATTTTGCTGCTAATGAAGCTGTTGCACAGCTAGCATGTTGACAGGCTGCAGATAGGTGGTCAGACTTAGATGTATTCTGCTGCTTCCTCAGCACTTTCACCATACTTGGCCTAAGCTGCTGAGAGTTTGATGCAGCAGATTTCATAGTTTGCATAGTTCTAATGACCCAGCTGGAAAAAATAAGTCACACCCAGAAACGTGTGCATTTAATTTATGAACAAATTGGAACAATAAATTGCTTGTTTAGCAAAGCTAAAACATCACTTTCTCCTGCCACATAATAGATACCTACACAGAACAGTAAAAAAAAAAGGAAGAAAAATAATGACCATTTTAAAATAATTAAATTGACCAGGAATTTCCTCAGTCGTCTGCCAAGGACACGTTTTCACTAAAGCTGTAAGCATTTAGTAACAAAAATATTTTAATGCAGCGAGTCAATAAAGGGGAAAAAGGTGTTCTGGCAAGGTTAAAATCATACTGCATACCGCTTATATAAATAAACAGATGCACTTTCTTTATTTTGTCCAATTGGAAACTTCAAGAGAAAGAAAGTTTAAAAAAAACAACAAAAAACAACAACTTGTGAGCTGAATTTCATCATTTACTATTTCTTTCACACGAGTGAGCAAAACATGCTTTTTATTAAAGAAACGTTACAGTGTAGGTATAGATAAGTAAATACACTGGTCGAGAAATACAAAGCTTGTGCTTAGCATTGCCTTTCTTCAGTAGAAACTGTAAAACTGTGTGATTTGAGCAGAGGCAGCAGAGGTGCAAGCATCTGTGAGCACAGGTAGCAATTACTCATGTCCTTTGAAACTATAATTTTAGAGGTGCCACTCCAGACAAGAAAAAGCTTTTTCTGTGTACTTTACAATCTTGAAATGATGAATATGTGGGTGACTTTCATCTGGGGCTAAGATGGAAAACACCAGTGTGACTCTAGATGTGTTTGCCTCAAAAGAAATGGGGATTTTTGCTTCTTGTTTTTTCTACTTACATATAATGTGTTAAGTGAGGAGTCCCATTATGTTTCTTGCCTCTGTGTGTGAAGAGGCCTATAATTAGCATTTACCACACTGCATCGCGGTCACAGCACAAGTCATACTGTAGACCTTTAATCAAACAGCTAGAAAATGAAGGGAATGGTGGCGTAAATCACACCTTTTAGGCTAGCACAGGAAAAGGGATCATCTTTCAGCCTTCTCCAGTCGCCTCTACAATCACCCTTCTCATATTCTCATTTTGTGTGTGTACATCTCACCATCATTTTTTTTCACCCATTGTGTTATGTATGTGTTCTCTGGTTCATTAATGAGATGTCCAGAGGGGAAGGCAGCTGGTGAAACTCTAATATCCTTTCTGACCTTTTTGCAGTGAAGGGAGCATGAAGACTAGGTGAGTTAAGTTTGTAACAGAGAAGCATAGATAGGACAAAAATGGTGCCTCTGTAGAGTCTAAGCTGCAATGATATTACAAGGGAGGAGGATGAAGGATAGCAAAAGTGATGGATTCATTGTGGATATTGTTTGTTGTAGGCTGGTGCATCAAAGAGAGTAAATAACAGGAAAGGTCTCTCTTATTTCACTCTGCCAGCTTTTGGGGGGAAAATAAGAAGAGAGGAGAACTGTAATAAATGGTTTCACACAATATTGATCCAAAGCGTTTTTAATGTCCCCAGCTAATTATATGCAGCTAATTATGTTCAAAAGAGTGAGTGTCCACAGCCATCTGTAAAGCACATTGGATGCTCTGTCATGGTTTGGGGATGCATTTCAGCCAGTGGTGTTGGAGAGCTTAGCAAATTTTTCAACACAACCTTGAAAAAAGTCTTGAAAAACTCCATATACACCACATATCTAGTATGATTCAATAAATCGCTAGTGTGGCTAAAGACTTGTGGACAGTACTGCATTCACCGTGCTGGAATTGACATTGAAATCAGTTTGTACATTCTGGTCCTTTAACATACAGCGCCGATATACATCAAGTTATCCAGTAAGTCTTTCATTTTTATCTCAGAGGCCACATAGCCTACTTCATATATGACTGAAGGAGTAACAGATGGGGACAGGCTTTAATTACATGTCAGTCAAAGACGGCACAGTGATATATTCACAAACCTTGCAAAGAGATGAAGTACGTATGAGGTGTATGTATCTGCTTGCCTTTTGATGTGGTTTTTATCTTTTATCTTATCTTAATTTATAACTTTATTCAGGAAACATACTTGCACTCTTGTCATTACAGAGAAGCACACTCTGTCTCACCCTCCACAGACACACCATGTGGGTTTCATTTTGCTCTGTGACATCATTCCCCCTCACACAAGGGAATATAGAAACACAAGGCTGTATACCGATAATGGCATAACACCACAGTTCTTCTGCTCCTGACCCCACCCCCAGGAGTTCTGCAGTCTCACTCAGGCTTTCAGGAGAACAGACCCCCTTCTCATTTTTTTTTACCCTTTAACAGTTCACTTCAATAATTCTCTTTGTTTCTGTTCCTGCACAAGTCCCATTACTCAGTGTAATACGCGTAAGCTTATTTTGCTGGAAATACGAGCCTGTCTACCTCAAGTTTAGGTTAAATGTGTGCTTAGTCCTTGGCAATATACAAAATTATGATAGATACTTTAATTTGTGTTTTTAAGTTTCCAGGGGAATGTTCTTTTTTTCTCCATGATCTCCTGTGTGCAGTTACCTTGGTTTATGTGGCCATAGATGAAATGCTGCTAAAGTACTGCTGCACACTTGGAGACACACGCATACACATACTGTATCCCCTCATACAGCAAAACAGTATTTCCATACATGGATAAAGAAGAGATGACAAAGTTTATTTTGATTTCATCACATCAAATCTCCTTAAACATCTATCAGCACTCCTCAGACAACCGATGAAAGTGTGCGCCTTGTGGGAGTTCATTTTCTTTGTGTCTGTCATTTGAAGTGGGATCACAGTAGGGCCATGTGTCTCTTTGGCAAAGTTGCTGGTAGAGAAACACCCTCTTCCTCCTTCCAACTACTTAGCTGTTGGCTAAGGAGCTGTCACTGGCTGCAGATGGTGAGAGAGCGAGAGAGAGACAGAGAGAAGTGTGGAGAATTGTGGAAATCCCCCCATTCCTTTATTCAGCCAGTGGGGTGGCATGCACTTATAATAACAGAGGAGAAATCTTTAAACAACTCCTCTGAAACATCCTTCAGTTCATCTGTATAATCAGAAGATCCACTGATTGTATTTTTGTAACTTCAACTGTAATTATAAAATTTTTTATATGTGATTATAGGTTTTTAGAACTTGCATTTTTGCATTTCCTTTTCTTTTTCTTTCTTCAAATGAACATTGCTTACTGTAAAAACATTCCAGTTCAAAAGAGGTGAACACCATATATCTACAATGTAACAAACAAATCTACACAATTAAATGTAAGTTTATTTGCAGTTTTTCTTGTGTGTGTGTGAGAGAGAGAGACTCCTACAGGTCTATCTTAGTGCCTTGTTATGTGCATGTGTCCATATAAATCAGCTGCAACTCATCTTTATTGACATAGACAAGTGAAAAGCAGATCGAAAAATGGGTTTGACTTACACACTGTTTATTCCATCATTTTAAATTGCCCTGTAAGTCAGTCATCTAAGTGAGTAGCTGCAAATTTGACATCACAAGAAAAAAGAAAGAGCTGATTGAAAGCCAGTGTTAGAGGATTGTGCTCAATGCAAGTCCAGCTTAGCACAGAGGGATTAAGGAGATAAAAAATCTGCATGTGAGTGACACAAAAACTGAAAGAATTCCGTGTATGTGTGGTGGGGGCTGTCTGTATGTGTATGTGTGTGGATTAGATAATTACAGGAAGCATGTCTGAGCCTTGGCAGAACACCACTGCCACTCTCCGTCTCTGCCACCTAACCACCAAAGATTTAATTCTACTCAAACAAACTGTCACTTGTCTCCAACGCAGAAATCTTAATAGCAACAAAACATACACAATCACCCATTCCTCTGTGGATACCTAATCCTATTTTAAACAAATAAAACTTTCCACGGAGTGGAGTACTGTTGCCAAGAGTGATCTGCAAAATAGGATAAACACTCTCTCCTCCTATCTTGGAGATCGAGTATCACTAAAAATATACAGCGCCTAGAAAAACAAATCCTACAATTACCCCCTGCAGCCCTGGCACGTAGAGGCACCTCAGTATTGTTTTAAATAGTCCAAAGGCTGTTACAGTAATATGATTAAGTAGGTTATTATTTTTTTTCTCTTCTTTCAAAAGGAGTTTGATGTACAGTGTGAAGATGAACTACCATTTTCATGAAAAGTAGGACGAATAAATGTTTTGGGTTTTTTTCACAAATTCTAGCTTGTCTGGTTGGCTTGACCTAAGGTCTCAAAAAGCACCATTAACACACACCAGATCCTCTTTCTTCCTTTACGAGGGCACCTAGCCCAACCGATCATGTGTTAATGAAAGGTTTTTCAGGCCAGTGGAACCCAGAGGAAGTGCATGCCTCTGGAAGTCTGGGACTTAGTTTAAATCCCTCTCCCCCAGTCTTTCATGAAGATTACAGAGAGCAGGTATGGTGGGGCAGCCTGCCAAGCTCAATCTCAGGTGTGCATGTGCATGGGTGGTATTTGTGATGCAAACCGTGTTTGCTGGTGCGTTTATGTTTATATAAAATGACATGCATGTGATGGTCCACTGCCTCCTTTTTAGAATAAGATTTCAAATCACCTAAAGTAAAACTGACAGGGAGTGGCAGCTCATCTAAACTAATGGCTGATAAGGAGCCAGTTCGCTTTCCTGTCTGACAAAACTGCTTCCTCTCAGTACAAGAAACCATAGCCTAGTGCAACTCAAATGACCCTTCTATTATACAAAAGATTACTTCCTGAATCGTTTCAGCTTTTTTGCATTTTCGAGATGTAGCTAAAAAGAGTCATCTTCTAAGAAATCACTTATTTGTCATTTCTTTCAGATTTAGGGATGATAACCACTGTTGAAGTGAGATATAGGTATCACTGAGAAGGGAGACATAAGATGGAAAGATAACCTTTGCTGTCTGTGATTCTCATGAGGTTGGTATGAATCAAAAACACATGTTGCAATATGACCTTGGCCACTTGAGCAGTTGGACTTTAGGCACAGGTTTCTACAGTTGTTAGAAATCTCTTGAGGAAGGGTGTCTGGCTGAAATTGACTTTCACTACAGTCAAAAAGCTACATACATGTAAAGTATATCTAAATGTGTGCTGTGTTTATTATTGTAATCAATTTATTTGTATTGTCTATATAGAGCTTTGGCAGCTGAACAGGACTTGGGTGTTCCAGAAACATGGAGTGTCACTTCAACCCCAGACCATGCTGCTGGATGAGGGCCACGAGAGGCTTTATGTTGGTGCCAAGAATGCTCTGTTCTCTCTTAGCCTGGACCAGGTTAACACACACCATGCAGAGGTGAGCCTGGTTTCTTTCCTTCCTGTCAGCAACTGCGATATTTAGACCCATAAGTCTATAGACTAGCCAAAATGAATGTAAACGCTTCTTTATCCGGCATGGGTTCAAAATGATGAGCTAAATATGGAAATGAATAAATAAAGAGGACGTTTTTTAAAACTTACTGGAGAGATACATAACAACAGGCACTGTAAGGTTAAGGGGTGAACACAAAAACAGATAAATTATTTAAAAGTTATAGAGACAAGAGGAGAGTGGGAGAAACAGACAAACCAGCAGGACTGACAAGGCCAAATGCTAATTGGGAACATTTGGAAACAATTCGAGAATGACAGAGGCGGCGATAAGAATGAGACAGGATGCAATTAACACATCTCCCCTTTCTCATTTCTGAATTTCTACATCCTCACCTCACATTGTCTGATGAGATGCGAGCAGAGGAGACAAAGAAGAGAGGAAGTGAAACAACAGGCATTTAACATAACGAGACAGCCTTGCTTCAGGGCCTCATTTTAAAGCAATGTCAATTAAATATGACGTTTGGCACAACTGCAATGCTTAGGCATCAATAAATTGTTTTGTTATAACTTAACTTCTGCTAGTTTTAATTATAATCACAGAATGGCACAATATGACAATATAAAGCTCAGTAAGAAGAGATCAATTGGAAGAACTGAACATGATTTACGGAGACAGACAAATGAATGTATTTTGCGATTAGACTCAGATGACCCATGATGGCAGAATGGAATCCCAGCTGTGATAGGATTTAGAACAGGACCCCTGAAGTCTAGTGGTGGTGAAGATGAAGACTCAGACTTGAATAGTGTTCTGGCTGAAGTGTCTGAGGTGGAGGTGGGAAGGAGGTGGGCTGCGCAAAAGACAGTCTGAAAGGGAGAACGATGGAGAGCACAGATTTAAACTATGGCTGGCTCAAAGCGGGCAGGTGAGAAGATGAATGGTAAATGGCCTGCATTTGTATAGCGCTTTACTCAGTCCCTAAGGACCCCAAAGCACTTCACACTACATTCAGTCATTCACCCATTGGCAATGGGACACTACATTGTAGCCACAGCAGCCCTGGGGCGCACTGACAGAGGCAAGGCTGCCAGACACTGGCGCCACCGGGCCCTCTGACCGCCACCAGTAGGCAAACATGGGGTTAGTATCTTGCCCAAGAACTTTTGGCATGCAGCCAGGAGGCAGCCTGGGATCGAACCACCAACCTTCTGATTAGTGGCTGACCTGCTCTGCCACCTGAGCTACAGCCACCCTATGGACTAGAGTAACGATGTCAGTTGTAAGACTGGCAGTGTGGGAAAACGGTAGACAGGTAAAAAGAAAAGCAGCCGAACACCCAGCAAAGCAGACACATGAGTGATTACAGCTTCCTTATTCCTTCCTTATTGAACTTACACATAAGCTTCATAAAGTTTAAACATGCAGTGGATCATCACAAATGCTTAATCAACAAATGAATATAAATAGCACTTGAATAGTTGTTTCAAAACTTCTCCTCCCACCTTGGTTTGTATATTCAAGCCATGTGTTATGCCTCTTTTTTACAATGAGGGTGAAAACATTTCTACAGAGAGTACACCTTTTCATCTTTGATTTTTTTCCCTTCTAGCAAGATTGCTCTCTGCTCTGGACTCCAGATGCATTTTAGGAATTAAGACATCTTTCAGCGTGGTGTGCTGAAATTGATTTCAGTCTCAGACAGGTGGACGGTCAACAAAGGAGATGAAAAAAGCGTATTAAGTAACAACAAAGACTCGGTTCCAGTCTTGCTGGCGGAGCTATGAGCAGGGATGGTGAACAGGTGTATCCCTTTCACCCGCAATGTATGACAGAGTCTTGACGTTAAATATATAAATCATGGTAAAAGCAGGAGAGAAGTCACTGGTTATGATATATGATCAAGTGCATGATCAAAGTTTCGACTCTTCATGAATTCTAGGCGTAATAATGAAAAAGAAAGATATTTTTTGACATTCTTACCACATTTCTCTTACAGTCTCCTAAAATTAAAAGCAAATATATATATATATATATATATATATATATATATATATATATATATATATATGTTGTCATGGAAACAGTTATGCTCATGAAGACATCATAAAATATAGTGGGGGGTTATTACAAAACAATGGACATATGTTGCAGATGTACCACATGCAGGGTTTAATTGCAAAGTGGTTTAAAATTATAGTTTTGAAGCATGAAATGCTTGCTTTTCCAACTCCTCTTTCACGATTGATCTTCCTTGCTTTCTTCTTTTCTTATATGTCATGTGGGAGGGACTAAGATGAGGGTAGAGAGAGAAGAAACAAATTTAAGATGTGCAAACCGAGAAATGAGAAAACGGGAGAGAAACTGAAGACACAGGGAAAAAGAACACACTCAGATACATCAATCATTGACAGAAGACAGGAAAAGACACATCAGTGGCCATAACAATTCTTTTGTGTGATATTTAAAGAGTGTAAAGAGTAAATGTGGAGGGACAATTGTGCTGTGTTTCAGATCCAGTGGGCCAGTACAGACTATCAGGTGGAGGAATGTCTCATGAAAGGGAGGGAAAAGGTAAGGCTTCTGCAATAAAATATGACTGAATATACAGATGGTTATGTTCTTTGCTATAACTTGTTGTTATTATTATTGTTAACAGTAAGCACTAATGACCAGCTGAATATTTATTGGCCTGATATGTATATGATTATGAACCTGAACATGCTTTATCAATATTATTAATGATCCAGAAACACCCTGGCATGTTTCCATTGCCCATTTTTCACTGTTTGGTCCCAGTGTAAAAGAACAACTCCCTACCGACTTTACCTTCATCCTTGTAATTCCTCCAACAGCAAGAGTGTGCAAACTACATAAAGGTCTTACAACAGTACAACCAGACCCATCTGTTGGCCTGTGGAACAGGAGCCTTCAACCCTATCTGTGCTGCGGTCAGAGTTGGGCATACATGGCAGGTGAGCCCAGAAGAAAGAACCATACAATGCCATACCATACCACTAGGGCTGACTAAAGTGCTGTACAATCACACCAAACATAAAAGACAAACTCAGGTCAAACGGTAAAAGATACAGAAAAAAAAACACACAAAAAAACAATCATTTTAGGAACCAAAAGTTTAAAAAACTTAATTTCAGACACTTCAAGGTCAAACAGAATTGTGAATTATGATCTTTAGTTCTGTTACATCATTCTAATTATTCACTTTCAATATTTATACTAAAAAAAGATGTTGGATTGGTTAATGGTGGATTTCACAACGAGGTACTGGCATCAAAATGAGCAACTAATCCCAGGTTCTTTACTCTTAATCCTACCCCTTATGATGGATATGAACATGAAGTGTTTTGATAAAGTTTCAGCCCTGGGTCTGCTCTGCTGTAAAAACACTGCACATGCTGCTGTAGATGTAAAGCTTTGGTTTTGGAGAGCATAAGGCTTTGTGCATGTGAGCGTCCATGTGGACACTCTCTGCTTATAAATTTAGTGAGCAGAAGGAATAAGGTTTCCGCCCTGCATTCCAGCACTTGTCCAGTAGGTCAACCAAGCCAGGGATAGCTTCCAGGCAGGAACCACACTCAGTCATCACTCAGGTCATTGGAATGCTCATAGCTGAGCACACAACTCAGATATGGCTGATTTATGTAAGCACAGAAAACTTACATGCCAAATTGCCTCCCGAAATCATACATGTAGTACTTGAGATTGTATTCAGTCTTTAGTTACCTTTAATTTTGATCTTATTAATGTATACACTAGGAAAACCAAGATTAATAGATACTATTGAAATCGATTATGCCAACCAATGGCCAATCAACGTAATATCAGGTGGCTTAAATGTTTCAATAAAAGCACAAATCACATACCAAAATACAGACTGGAAGTAATATTGATTAGATGTATTTTTGCTCTTTTCCATTTAGTTTTGATAGGCCACTTCTTATGATGAATGAGTTTAACCCCAGAACTGGCTTCTGTTACAGTCATGCGTAGGGGGGTAGTCACCTCACAGCAGGGTTCTGTGGCTGCACATAAATCACTGCAGTATATGACATCTCCCCTGGACTGCCATTGACTGTTAAAATCACTGGTGGCCCACAGCATGTGAGCTGTGGTTCTATAGGGAGTTCAGATCTGTATTTGTAAGCATGTGTGGGTCTGTTTGTGTGTGCATACTTCAGCTGTTAGCATCTGAACGGTAAAAGTGGTGATCTCATTATGAAATAAGAGTAGAGAATAGCTGGTTATACCCATCCAGACAAAAGTCCTCCATTTGGTCATCCATCACTTGTTGTCTCATCTATCTTCCTCCCTCATTCTAATCCATCATTTTCTGATCTTTCCTTTCTGCAGTTCTTTTCGATTTATTCCTCTACACATCAGCTTCAGGGATTTGCTTAGGTGCTGTCAAAGCCTTTGCGCAGGAGTAACTCTTTAGTGTGTGTTTGTGGCCCTGTTTTGTGAATCCCTGTGAAAATAACTACACATATATCAAAGTGTTTGCATGTTTTCCTCAGGACAGGCTGTTTGCTCTTGAAGAAGAGAGCATTACAAGTGGCAGAGGACGAAGTCCATATGACCCCAACAGTTCCTGCACATCAGCGTTATCCAGTAAGAACTGCTCAACTTACCACTCAACACCTCCCCATCTGAGGTTAAAAGATAAAGGCTCAGTTGTGAAATGACCATGTTTTCATTTTAGTTCCATGGTAAAGCATGTAAATCTCCTCTGGCCAGTAAACACTGCCACCTTGTGGTCTTTTTATTTAATTTATTTTAATAAATAATTATACTTTGTATAGTTTTAATCACATTAAAAGAAACTGCTGTTATTTTTTTAATAGCACTGTTGTTACTTTGTGTCTGTCCATGTGTACATTAGGAGGAGAGCTTTATATTGGCCTCTACACTGACTACTGGGAGAACGATGGTGCTTTGTGTCGACTTAACAACCAGACCTACACACGCACAGAAAGAAACGACAGATCCCAGCTAAATGGTTGGTGTACATTACAGGATTGTAATAACATGTCCTTATTAATGCGAAGGGCAAATATGTCCATATGGCGTGGCAGTGCAAACTGTGACCTCCTACTCGTGTCGAATGTGACGTTAACTATCTGGCACACATGTTTCTTCTCAAACATAGCTTCAAGGCTTATAATCATGTTAAAAAAGATGCTCATGATTTACACTACATAATTAAAGTCAATATACACTGATTAGCCACAACATCAAAACCAGCTGCCTGGGTGTCCTGTGGTTTTGGCTCATGAGCATTTGCAGCAAATGCACTGGGTCCACTAGTTTGTGTGGTAGGGCCTCTTGATCTGACTTACGCCGGCATGTGCCACAGGTACTCAATCTCAGTTGGACCTCCAGAGTTTAGGGGCATGCACTCTTTGTTGTATTGTTAGACACTTTTGCTGGGGAGGTGCACTGAAGTCATTTTTATGGTGTGGGAGGGGTTTTATTGTTGTGGCTGATCAGTGTAACTGTGCTAATTAGTACTAGCTTTGAGATTTTTTCATATTTATTATATGTTTTCTTAATAAATCATATATTCACATTTATTTTCCTAAAAAAATGTTCATATAACACTTTTTTTTTATGTTTCATTGTATGCAACTAATTCTTCTTCCTACAGAACCCAAATTTGTTGGGTCTGCAGTTATACCTGACAATGATGACAGAGGTGATGATAAAGTTTACTTCTTCTTCACTGAGCGAGAGATGGATGCCGAAGGTGTGACCAAGGCCGTTTATTCCCGTATTGGACGGGTCTGTGCGGTGAGAACACTACAGAAACAAAATCCAACCAAAATGTTTATACTGACCGTGACATTAAAACCTATACATGCCTTTATCTCTCAGAATGACCAAGGAGGACAGAGGATGCTGGTGAACAGATGGACCTCCTTCCTGAAAACTCGTCTGATCTGCTCTGTGGCTGGACCCAATGGCATCGATACGCATTTTGATGAGCTCGGTAAAGAAACAACAAAGCCTTACAAGCCACGTTATCTAATGATTGCTTTTTTCTTCTTCTTCTTTTTATATTGCACCCATCCACATTTACAAGTTTCAGATGTTCATCACATCTTGTGTCAATGTCTCATTCATTACTGCTGCCTTTGCCACACAAACCATCCCATTTAGAGGGAAAAATGTGATTAATGAGACATCATGAGAATAAATGAACAACTCCCACTGCTTTACTGGAGATGTCAAAGATGCATTAAAGGCACATCTAACCATCTGCATGAAAAAAAAACCTTTCTCTAAAACTTTGAACTAAATTTTAATGCCAGCATGCTAACATACTCAGAATGGCAATGATAAGAGACAAAAAAATGTCAGCTTCATGTGTGCTCAACAATATACACACTAAATCGAAATGATACATTTTGTGTTTCAGAGGACGTGTTTGTGCTCAACAACAAGGATGAGAAAAACCCAGAAGTCTTTTGCCTCTTTAGCACAACAAGGTGAGAAATGAGATGTCAGCATTTCATTAAAGAATTTCGCTCTCTATCAAATTTACTGATGAACCCTTTCTTTGTAGTACGGTGTTTAAAGGTTATGCAGTCTGTGTCTATCACATGGATGACATCAGAGCAGCCTTCAATGGGCCTTTCGCCTTCAGAGAGAGACCTGAGCATCACTGGACACCTTATGAGGACAGAGTCCCCTATCCTCGACCTGGATCTGTGAGACCCAAATTTGAAATAAATCACGTTTATGTGATTTAATTAACAGTTTCACCAGCATTGTTTATCGAGGGCACTCTCCTATTCTCACATCCAGTCTGTGTTCAGAGCGGATGTCCTTTAAAATACAGAGTGCTGAAAGAATGCAGAGCAGTGTCAGTGAATGTCAGCACTGTTGTGGCTACCTTAGCAGGTCATGCCAGGGCAGTTTGAGCATGACTAATGCGTGTCAGCTTTTTTCTTTTCAACTTATGCAGTGAGGAAGCAATAAATAGTCTTTGCTTATCTTTGTCCCATCCTCTTCTCTATTTGCTTACATCACAGTGTGCCAGTAAAGTGAACGGTGGTGGCTTCTCCAGCTCTAAGGAGTTCCCTGATGAGGTCCTGCGTTTTTTGCGTTCTCACCCAGTGATGTATAATCCAGTCCTTCCGCAACATCATAGACCAGTCCTATTACAGACAGAACCAGGCAGAAGAAAGTTGACCCAGATTGCAGTTGACAGAGTCCAAGCCCAAGATGGACACTACCACGTTCTTTACATTGGCACAGGTATAGGCACTGTACTGGACTGCATAAATCCATGCAAAACGTGCAAGTAATGAGTATTTCATCAAAAAAGACACCAAGGAAATTTAATAGGTGTTCTGTAAAAACAAATACAAAGTCATTGCATAAATAGTTTTAAAACAACATTTTCTTACCATTTCACACATAACTTGTTTGTTTGCTTTTGTTTGCAGAAGTATAATGTTTATCTCCTCTTCTGTTAGATGACTCAGTGGTGTTGAAATTTATCACCATCTACAACAAAGACACAGATACTATGGAGGAGGTGCTGCTGGAAGAGCTAGAAGTTTTCAGGGTACCATATTTTTTTGCTCCAGAATGTGAAAGCAAAGTAGACTTTGTTCCCAAGTGAATTCTGCATTATAATACGTCCACACCATAATTCAGTTGCTGCAGCGACACCACGAGAGGATAATGATTTGCTGATTTTCTTGCTTTCGATCATCAGAAGAGTACAAGTGTGATTGTTCAACCTGACAGCTGAGAGATCTTCATTATAACATGAATACATTAGCTCTTCTCTACTAAGATCAGTTACATCTGAAAATTACTCAACAAGAAGTGGTTGCTGCTGTTTTCATTAAGAGCTGATTTGGTATGGACAGAAGAATGACAAGAGGCTTTCAGCTATGGTTTTTAATAGCATACAATGAACCAACCACTTATTCAGCTTTATTCTTAAATAACAGTAAAGTTTTTCCCTTTTTTGCAGGTAAAAACACCAGTGACAGAGATCCTAATATCACCTAAAAGGGTAAGACAATAATCTGAATAGTTATTTGTGTTACTAATGCAGTTCTGCAGTTCTCCTGTTTAGCCACAAGATGATAACATTGTGACAGTATGCATAACACTGTATTGACATGATCTGCATGATTGCCTGTGCGTTGTTAAGTAGATCTGAGGAAAAGACATAATGTATATACAAAGTCTCATTTTAATTAGCCTGCAAATCAATTCTAATGGACCACATTTTTTTGGTTCACAGCAACAGCTGTATGTTGGGTCAGAAGAGGGTTTGGCTCAGGTCAGACTGCATCAGTGTGACCTCTATGGTTCAGAATGTGCTGACTGTTGTCTGGCCAGAGATCCCTACTGTGCCTGGGATGGTATCACCTGCTCCAGATACTACCCTGCTGGAGTCTACCCCAGCAGGAGGTAACAGCATATATACACAGCCTTCAGTACAGGAGTCATTTTCTTTTTATCGCAAATGTCTGCAAGAGCTATCATCTGTTTGCACCTTTAATAGTAGACACCCCCTCGGGTTCCATTTCAGGATCTTGCACTGAAAGTCACAATGCTGTGAAGCTGGTTTCCCAAGTCATTATCACAGACACTGAGAGACATGCCAGCCAGATGTTATGTAATGCCAATCAGTATGCACTTGATCACCCTCTTCCTCTTTCCATCTTTCCTGCTCTCTTTTCCCCACGCTCACGTTCTCTCTGTCTTTCTTTTCACCCATTGCTTGCACTTTCATCACATGTTCAAAATTACTCTCTTTTTGCTTCTCTCTCACTTTTTAGCCGACGATTCAGGCGGCAGGATGTGCGCCATGGCAACGCTGTCCAGCTGTGCAATGGGCTGCAAATTGATGGTTAGTGTATAAAAGAACTGTGGGATGTGCATGTTTGTGTGGGTGTGCATGGCCACTTGCCTGTATTTACTAGAATATTAAAAATGTTGTCAGACAAATATGGTTACATGTTGCAAAAACCGTTTTTAAAAAAAACTATGTGATTGGTGCACTTGTGCTATAGCAAAAGAACAATGAACAATTCAATGTACATTTACCAACTAATGAAAGGTCAAAGCAGCTCAATGTCATTTTTCTTGCCTCACTATGTTTTATGATGTGTGCGTATTGGTGTGTAGATGAAAAATGGCACAGAGCTAAAGACAGGCTGGTGTACGGGGTGGAGAGCAATAGCACTTTATTGGAATGTGTCCCGCGATCACTTCAAGCCAAGGTCCTTTGGTTCTTCCAGAAAGGAGGGGAGAACCATCAGGTAAGTCTGATGCATGTTTAAAATACAACGAACATACTTGTATTAAGTATGTTATTGTGATAAACAAGTTGTCACATTTACTTAGATGACAAGGTCCATAGATTGTTACAGATTTAAATGCGTATATCTTACATTCCATCTAATTCAGTAGTGTAGAGAAAGTCAGAAAGGTTATATTCCTAAAAATCTTTTTTAAAAAGTCACTGAGTTAGGCATATTATTAAAATACTAACATTCTGTCAACCTAATTCATAAAATGACATCAGTGGCATAAAAAGTTGTTTTATCTCTTGCTTCATGTAGGTTCAAGGTGATGAACGAGTTGTTGTGACCTCACATGGGCTGCTGTTCTTACGTGTAAGAGGTTCAGATGCTGGTGTGTACGTATGTCAGACGGTGGAACACGGATATGTGCACACATTGCTACGTATCACTCTACATGTGCTCAGAGGAGAGAAGGTGGAATCAGCAATCCACATGGTCAATGATGGAGATGGGGCAAAAGCAGCGGCTTTGTGTCACTCTTCCATGGGTCCCCCACCACGCCCCAGCATCAGCCCCAAATCTCTGGCACCATCCCTGGCATCAGGCTCCCACTCCAGGCTGTGGTACAAGGAATTCCTCCAGCTGATTGGCTATGGGGATGCTCAAAAAGTGGAAGAGTACTGTGAGAGAGTGTGGTGCTCTGATAAGAAACGTAAAAAGACTAAAAAAAAGTATGTTCCTCTGGCTGGTGAGAAGAGAGTGAAAGGAAAGGGAGGGGAGAACTCCCACAGAGCTCCCAGGCACACCTTGGACACCTGAGGAGAGCAGAGACTCACTGCACATACATACATGCACTCATACACAGTCTAAAGGTCAGACTCGCTCAGTGTTTGCACCATGTAAAAGGTTTTCACTTTGCTTTCGACAAGAGCAGTACAAAAAAAAAGAGAGAAAAAGAACAGTAGCAAGCTGCCTCGCTGTTGTAGCTACATTCATTACTGAGTAGTTTGACTGTGTTGTTTCCTCTTGTTTAAAAAACACTGCCTTTTTTTTTTTTTGTCGTATAAACTTATTTTTGGCGCCAATCAACATTACAAACTTAAGTGTCAGTATGGAGAAAGTGACCTGGAAGCATATGGACAACAGCAACATTGCTTCAAATCTGAAGAGACATGTGTTAATATCCGCTCCCTTGGATTGATCCAGCCTACCCCATCCCAGCTGTCAATTGAAGTGCACACAGAGGCTGCTTTACTTCTAATACAACGGTAAAATCCAGCAAACTCTTACGGCACCTACAGTGCCATGAGAGGGAACAACTGCCTTTTTACCTTATTTGTTACTACGGTAACTTATTTTCGTTTTGTTTTTTTTCTCTGAGTACTTTAGCTTTTTAGGTGTCATTAACTGGAGAATATGTTGTTTTTGAACAATGAAAAATAATTTGAGCATTATAATATTGCTATTTTGATTAGACTGCAGTCATGGCTTTGGGGTGTGTAGTTACAATGACCACAATACAAGGCGTGTTGTGATGCCACTGTTATTGATATTTGAGGCATGTTTCTGTTACAGTTGCACCCTTGATGAAAATAATTATTATCTAAGCACTTCTAAAAGTTTATACATTGGATGAAATGTGATCTTAGTAGTGGATCTCATTGTTGCTCTGTGTCTGCATTTATTATGTGTCTACTATTGTGATCAAATGTACCAACAGTATTGTGTGTATTGTATACTGTATTTATCTAAAATTCAGGGTGGTCCTTATGTGCATATCTGATAATTATAACTGTGTATTCCAAAAATGATTTATCCTTCTCCGCTTCCTGACCTGTTCGCCTTCTGTTTTCTCTCGTACTGTTTCTCTTTCCTCCTTTTGACACTCTTTAAAGCCACGTTATGATTTTGTTTCTCATGAGTGATGCTGTAGATGGGCTTTACCACAAACAGTAATGTACATCACCAAATTTCTCTGTGAAGAAAAACACCAAATAAATGATAGGGTCACTAGCCAAGCATATCATTAGCAAAACTGATGAGTCGGTATGTATATTCAATTTATCCTGGAATGACAAGAAAAGAAATGATCTTACAGTGAAGTATACACTGTAGTCGTGTGGTAATTACTCCAGAGGACCATATTTCTTCTTTATTATTTATTTCTTTTCTTTTTTACATTGTTTTGATCTTTATGGTATGTGATTAAAAAAAAAATCCACTTTTCTATGTCAGGCCTTAATGTCACTTATCATTCACCTTGAGTATTCTTGATAAAATGTTGTGTCTGCTATACCCCCTATAAATTCTTGTCATTAAAAAAAGATGGACCATCCTTCCCTGGTGTCACCTCTGTGGTTAAGCAATCAATAATGGCAACGCATACTCCGAGTGTGTGTAACAGCATACACATACAAACAGATGGAGAAAGTGGTTATGCAGTAGTAGTGATTAAAAAGACAAAATATATATATATATATATATATATATATATATATATATATATAATTTTTATAATAATCTACTATAATATAATATATGTTTATATTTATTTTACCTCTATTATTTCTCAGCAAATAGAACTTCTTTGTTTTAATATCAACATTAAAACAACTGAAATGATCACAGCAAGATTTTCCTATATTTTATTAAAAAGAAAGCACACCAAATGTACCGACAGTATTATGTGTATTGTATGCTGTATGTATATTGTATACTATTGTATGGTAGCACACCATCTGTCAGTTCTAAGGTTTTACATATCAGGGCATCATAAAAATCACCTGGTCCATAGCAGCATAGTAGGTCTTAAAATTTGGTAAGCAACACATGGCATATTACACTGAGCAATTATTTAATAAAAATTAAGCCAACATGCAGAAGAAGTGTGTGAAAAATTAGTACACCCTTACTGCTTCCGTAAAAATTGAGAGTAAGTAGCAGCCTGGTGCTTATGATCAAATGCACTTGATTGTCCTTAAGTGTGGGCACCTCTAGGAAAGCAGTTCTGACAGTTTGTTGGTCTGGAGCTTTTAGATTTACAAACATAATCAAAAGAAGGAAAGGGAATGGAAAGCAATGACCTTAAAGGAGCAACTATTGCCTCTGATCAATCTGGGAAGGGCTATGAGACCATTTCCAAGTTATCTGAAGTCCATCATTCTACAGTGAGAAAGACTGTTCACTAGCGGAAAACATTCAAGACGGGTGTCAATCTTCCCAGAGTGGACATCCCAGCAAATTCATCAGAAAGCAAGACTGAGGATGCTCAGAGAAACTGCAAAAAAGAACTACATGTCAGACTCTGTAAGCAGCAATCAAAATATCAAACGTTAAAGTTCAGAAAAGTGCCATTTGCACTGGACAACTATGGCTTGTTTTGAAGTTTTGCCAAGAGAAGGTTGCTTCCCGATTAAAAGAAGGTGGTAGCATAGTTCAGGTTTGCCGAGCTGCACCTGAAGAAAGTACAAAACTTCTGGAACTTGATGTCCTTAAGACCAAAGTGGAGATGGCTGGCCATGAACCACAGCCCCACTTTTTTTTCTTTTCTTTTTTTTGCATTTATATTATAGTCAGTGTTGGGAAGGTTACTTTTAAAATATATTGCACTATGGATTACAGAATACATGACCCAAAATGTATTTTGTAACGTATTCCGTTACATATTCCAAAGTAACTGTATTCTGAATACCACCTTTTTAAACGGTAACTGTAACAGAATACAGTTACTCATATTTTGTATTTTAAATACGTAACGGCGGTACATGTATTCCGTTACCCCCCAACACTGATTATAGTGCAGTATGTATTTACCTGTATAAAATGTCACCGTCACCGAAAAATACATCTAGGGCAACCAATAACATCTGTTCAGGGTTCTTTTTATTCTCCAGAGTGAAATACATACTGGGACATCAGACTCATTCACATTCCGCCTGGGTCTACCTGAGTCAGTGGGGTGCTGAAGGCATTTCAGAATGGAATTCATGCTGCTGATTTATTCCACATGGCTACCATAGCAACAGACTCAGTTCAGCTCACCTCCTCATCAAAGAATCCTTTTCTCTCTTTCGGTCAAGTTTTTAACACTGTTTCTTGGGCCCCTGTAACCAGTAGTCCCTGTGGTCACTCATAAATCATACTCTACTACATGAAACTTGTTCTCTTAGTTAAGCTCCAAAGTGCCTTCCTTTCTTATGGAATTAAACCCTTAATTCACCTCCTAAATTTGTCTTCTGATCCAACACATGGATTCCATCTGAGTAGATGAAAACAGATGGAAAAGAAAATAATAAATCTGGAACAACTCATATTAATTATGCATTTTAGGATTGAGAGGCAAATTAATTGTGCTCAAAACTCTGTAAACCAACAAAGACCCCAACAGTCAAAGGGCTCTGTAATAAAAACAGTACCCTTCCTTGGCTTTGTTGAGGATAATGCTCAGTCTTTTCCTCTGTTTGCAATTTTCCCGTTTTTGTCCCCTGTTGTCTTTGTTGTTGCCACACAGCACTGCTTCCATCAGAATCCACTGTATTTGATTACAAGTGAAAATGCCACAGAAAAAAGGGGGAGGTTATCAGGCAGTGGAAAATGAACAAATGGTAAATGATCTGCTACAAGTACTAACACTCTTTAATGTTGTGTCCCTGTGCATTTTTGCAACAACTGATTGTGCTGTGCCCAGCAAATATGAACAGATAGCTCTCATAGTTTTCTCTCTTGTATAATATTTTTTAGTATATTTTGGTTTTGTTTTGTATTTTATAGCATCTGTCAACGTATGGGAATGAATTATTAGCTATGGAAGTGAAAGCTTGTACATCTGGAAAGGCAACATCAGTGCTGAAAGGTATATGCATGTATATTATAACGACACAGTTTTGTGTTAGGAGAGTCCAGGGGCTGAACCGGCCTGCCTGCGGACCTTTCCAACTAAAAAGATTTGTTTCACAAATGAAAAATACTATAAACCTGGACTGTTGACAGTTAGAATTGTATATCAGACGAGAGTGGAACATTTCTGCGAATCCAAAAGTCCAGATATTTGCTCCATTCACAGATGTTTACAGACCGTTCTTCAAAGAAAACAGGGATGCTACACAGTGGTAAACAAGACTCTGTCCCAGCTTTTTTGTGACAGGTTGTTCCTATAAAACTTTAAATTACATTATTTTTCTTCTTATAATAATAATTTTAAAATGTGATGTTTTCTATTTTCTGTTGTGAATGAAATATGGGTTTATAAAATTTTCAAATCATTCTGTCTTATTTGAATTTTTCATATTGTGACAACTTTTCAGGAAATGAGGTTGTATGATGGATGATAATACAAAAAATGTCATACACAAAAACACTGTACACACAGCAACAGGACAACATGTGCTATGCTGCCCAGTGTTATCTCAATGACAAAGCTGTCATAGAAGTATATTTCCCCAGCAGCCACTACATTAGATAACCAAAGTGAGAGAGCTTGTACTGACCCCTGAGTGGGCTTTGTTTTTGTATATTGCTTGCAATAGCACATGTGTCACCTATACAAGACATGAAAACTCAAATTACACATTCAAGAGGATTCACTCTGATTCATGTGTCAGTGTGCTTTTCTCTGATCCCAGGAATGACTTTGTGAATAATAAAGATCCCTACCAGCCATCAATGTGATGGCTGGTAGGCATCTACCAGCCATCAGTATGGGAGCTGCGATGTTTCCCACAGCGCCCATACTTCAGAAGACACGAGAGGCTTAGAAAGGACAGCTGAGCGAGTGAGAAAGATGGGAAGTGTAGATCATCTGGCTTTTCCGACTGATAGGCAAGGGAAAGCAGAGAAAGCAGAATGAGTCAGAGAGAGATAGGGAAATTGTGAAGAGAATAAAGCAAAGAAAAGAGGGCACAGAGTAACGTATACCCACTGAGGTGTGTGATGGGGAGCTCTGTGCTCCCGTCACCTTTGGGGTTTGCCTCTCCAGGGATAACAAACTTTGAATTCTATTACTGCCTCATCTGGAAACCTGAACTCGAAATCTTCCAAGAGAGGTACCGGATGCAAGTGAAAAACTTGGTTGCCCTAAAATATCGTGCATGACAGACAGGTAAAAATTTGTAATGCTGCTCAGCACAACTCATTATTTTTTGGCATTTATTTGTATATTTTACCAACAGAATGCCTACATACTAATATGAAATGAAATTTCTTTTTGAAGAGAGAAGAAAAAAAGTTTAAAACAACAACACAGTCAGGAGATAGGAAAACAAAGCAATAAACAAAAAATCAATAAAAAAAATGCATCTGTGCAGCTTTATTTAACATCTCTATTCAGTAAAGTGCACTGTTTAGCGAAAGTAATGCATGAATACTGCGTCATGAATCTCAGTGTAATCACTACATTTATGTCCCTGTGGGGGCTGCTCTCTCCTCTAATCCATCTCTTTATCCCAGCGTCTTGCTCATTACATAACTCTGACCTTTGTACCATGTCAGCTCCAACAGCTGGCCAAGGCTGTTAAACACCAAACAACATGCACTGAGAAGCAGCAAATATTGGTCGTATTGGCTTTTATATGCAGGAGTAATACAATGAAAAGTCTTGATTTACATATAAATGTAGAGATTATTATTTGGTTACAGAGAAGTGAAACAGTCTCAGACATACTATGGAGCTGCAAGAATTCATCTATATTTATTGTTGATCCCAGCTACAGAAATGCATGTACTCAAGGATTTGCATCCTGTTAAGTAAGCATATACAGTAGGCATTCAGCCTGCTTGTCCGTTGAAGCCTCTCAACCATTCATCTAATCAATATGCACAGAAAGAGAGAGAGAGAGGGAGGGAGCAAAGGAAAATAATGATGACGTTTGGACATTATTATTTGCATTATGTGATTTTCTTCTAGCCTGTTTGTGAAATATACTTAGGAAAACAAACATAAAATGAAAAAAATAGTTACGGTATAAGAGACCAAATGTAACTAAACCTAAGTGTGGTGTTTTAGTAAAGACAAATATAAAGCATCCTCTGCTGCAGACAGGTGATAAAAGATGAAGAAACCAATGAGGACAAAGATATTTTACCCAATGCTAAATGATCCCAGGGCCCCTGAGTGAAAACAGAAAGTGCTTAAGGCTGTAAGGTACCAGCATCTGTTAGTTTCATCCACAGAAAATACACGGATTTGTATGAGTGATCAAATTAGTAGTCTTAAGCAGATTGTTCAGCACTTCATGACACTTTCAGAGATATTCTTCAAAGCGTCGTGTTGTACACTAATACTTTGGAAGTGATCACAGCTTTTCTTTTGCCACACTCCAGTTCTTTCATGAACCACACATTTAAATGCAGTTTAACTTTCCAAATTTGCCTCAACAGTTCAACAGTCTGAGCTTTGAAACTAACATTGTCTAGTTGAAACATATAAAACCAATAGCGTTACTATATTTCTTCATTAATACGCATTAGTTTATTAAAGTATAGGAAGGCAGAACCCAGTATTATTCTTTCAGCTAAGAGTTACCCAGTTATATTTTTTAGTATAAATTAAACATCCTGAATGTTAGCATTAAAATACATGAACTGCTTTTAAAGCATAGTTTAATGATCTGTTTTTCATGAAAATGCCACACATTGTTGATTTGATCTATGGTTGTGAATAAATTTTAAACATGTGATTTATGTGTACACTTCCAGGGGAGCTGCAGACACTGAAAACTGATTCTCAAAATGGACTGTTCAAACATTTTACGAGGCACTTTTTTTTCAGTTGACAGCTGAATGTTCGTCAAGCACTGAATAACATAGCAATATGTGTGCATTATAGCAGCAGGCAGCTGGGAGCCTGTGGTTGCTGGTGAATATTTGATGAGAGAATAGATCCTCTCCCTGGGCAGGTTGAGTACAGTGTGCACACTCAGTCACACAGACGCGCACTCACAGACACACACATACAGATATACCCTGGTGCACACACATACACCAGGTGGTACAGTTTCTCTGCTGTTCAGCAACTAAGCGAGTGCCAGTGAAGGTGATATAAGAGTATACTGCAAAACTCCCTGATGAAAAATACACCAGAAAGTGATGCCTCTCACTCTTCATGGTGTCCATCTTAGAAATCATCAGGACACACACTACGCACACATGCAAGGTCATCGTCTCTTTTTCACTAGAGGCTTTCAAGCCGCAAGAGTTGAATACTAAGAGAGCCACACAAATAGAAAACAAGCAACTAATGCAAGAAGTGCACATCTCCATTGGTTCATATTAGTCAGAAATAATATTTATTTTAAAACACATTTTGCAGCATGCAGTATATAAATACCATATACACTGAAAACATTTGAGAATAAAGTGCAATTTGAAAATACTAATACTAATAATAAAAAATGCTCTTTTTGCAAACATTTGGTAGCAATGCTATTGAATTTGATTTGGATTTCTTTGCAAAAGAAATATACATTTTAGTTAAAGTGCCTGCATGCAAGCTGAAGAAAGGCTACCCCTGACACTGTACACTGTTAGTGCAGGACTCTCCTTGTAGTCTAAAACCCCATCTTCTTTTACACCTCTTCAATTATATACAGCTGGCTGTCTGGACCTTATCACAGAACCTGTACAAACATTCTGATGCCATTCAGGCACCGACACCATTATAGATTGGCCGTTTCAGGGCTTGTATGATTACATGCTACATAGACTGAGGTGCACAAAGGTTTATGCTGTCACATGGTTGAAATGCGGATTTCAGAGATTTGCCAAGTATGATATTGTAAGATCTGGAAACACAAAGCAAATGCACACACTCTCCATGCCTTTTATAATTAAAGCTTAATAATGTCAGCAAGATATGCCTGAGAAAGACAGCAAAATGTTTTACTTAAGGCTTTTGCCAATTCCATTAGCAATTCCATTAGCATTAAAGCTGATGTGAGTCTTTTCAGCCAAATTGGGTTTTCTAGACGCACAATTCATACTGCCTGGTCCTACATCTGCTAAACCTGTCATTGACTTTTTTCCTCTCGGCTGTAAGATATTCATTAAGGTAGTGCTTATTTCCTGTCAGACTAGAAAATAAAGACTCATTTTTATTCTCGTCCATCCTTTTCACCTATGCCAGTCTGACTCTATCAGCAGTGATTTTGTGCTCACTGATTTGGAGGATTTGGGGGCGTGAACTGGGTAATCCTCAAATTTCTCCCGTGACATGGCAGCAGAGGGAGGGGCTGGTGTGAAAAGCAAGATAAGAGTAGTAGGGGCAGTGATAAGCCCATACAGATGTCTTGTCGGTGCTGTCTCTTTAAGAGTATTTTTAGTACGGGAGATAGCAGTGGTCACTCATCAGGAAAAAGGACTGGGTGGCTTTAGAGGCTTGCTCAGTGTTCTAGCACAATGCTGAGTGAGGAAGGCACAAAGCACAAACCATTCTCCCAAGTGACACACATCAGACTGCCAGTGCTTGGTAACTCTTTATTTTTTAACTTTTTATTTTTATTTTTATTCCTATTTATTCTATTTATCCCCTTCGTATATTTTATTTATATTGTCTCTGTATTTATATATATGTGTGTGTGTATAACTCTGTAACTTCTGTCGGTGCTGTGCTTTTTTGGAAATCGAATTTCCCAGAGGAACCCACCCGAGGGATTAATAAAGTTCTATCTAATCTAATCTCTACCTGTGTCTCATGTACATTCGAACACAATCAAGTTAACGGTCAGTCAGTTGCATTGTTTGGAACATATTTTATGTGTGACACAGTTTGTACTTGAGTCGAACTGTAAACAACGCATTCAACAGGAAAAACAACTCATGACAGAGTGTGCAATTTTTGTGTATTTTTCCTGTCCACTGTTGAGCCAGTCCCTTCAGGGATGTAAGGATCTATATTCTGGCAATTAATAACATGTTGCAACGAATAACAGCCTGCATTAGATCGAATTACACACAGAACTAGATTCCTGAAATACAGAACCTGTAAACACCTTCATCTGCTGTTAATATTATATTAGTGATTTTTGCTCTTTCCACATGTGTTTCGGTTCTGTTCAGAGAGTATTATTGCAAGTCCATATTTTCCCCTCCCAGGGGCAGATATGTAAATTTAATGATGCTGGCAAAGTGTGTGTGATCAGGTTACTGTATAGATTACATTGTGAACCTGCCAGATACTCAGGCACAGAGACCTAGAGACCTACAGAGGACAGCAATACACCTCGATGCAGGTTACCACTCCACCTTGCTCCGGCTCTGCTCCCAAGAAAACCATGCCGGGAAAAAACTGCTTTGAATTCCTCAAGGGTCAACGTCAGAGGTGTGTGTTTTTGTAAACTTATTCCAACATTATCAAAAAAAGTGAATGTTTGACTGTTGTTCTTGTTGCGGAAGTAGTAGTCTCATATGTGAGAATTGCAGCTAGGGAAGTTAGAAACTGCTAGGCAGCATAATGCTCCACAGTGTCTGCTTAATTAAAATGAGAGAGAGATAAGTACTGCCTCTCAAATCTGTTTGAGTTTGTTTGTGTACACAGCCTGATAGAGAAACAGTGAGAGAGAAATAGGGACGGGTGTGTGGGTGTTGGTATCAACTGTGGAGAGAAGAATACAAGTGTAGAATACAAGAGCGTTACTACATGAGCGAGAACTACAGATGTGTTTGGTCAACTCTTCTTAGTCACGCCATCATGTTTATTTTCTTATTTAAAATTCCTATAAAAGACACATTTATGGTTTTTATTACTGGGCTAGTTACAGATAAGCAAAGTAGCAAGAAGCTCTTCTGTCCCCGTGCAAGCAGGTCTGAAGTTCAAACTGCCATATAAAACATATTTTATTCACAATACAAAATAGAAAACATATCAAATGTTTAAACTACAAAATCTTCATATTTCACAAAAAACTATCACCTCATTTTGAATGTGATGGCATTAACGTGGGAAAACTAAAATCTGGAAAAGTAAGTGGTACCAAAAAAACAAAAAACAAAAAAACACCTGGAGGAACATTTAGCAAAAAAACAAAACAAAACATCCCAAATAGGTTAATTGGCTACAGGTCAGTAACGTAGCTGGATATAAAAACCGCATAAGAGGTTTGTAAAAATGGACAAAAAGCTACATTGTGGAACAATTTCAGGATAATGTTCCTCAACATAAAATTGTCTTCTCATCATTTACAGTACTTCATATCATCAAATGACAAATTGGAGAAATCGGTATTGAATGCCTGTGATCTTTGGCAGCGCTGCATTAAAACCAGGCATGATTCTGTCATAGAAACGGGCTTGGGCCTAAGAACACTTCTGTGTTTGTGAACACAGTTCACCATGGCATCCACAAACAAAGGTTAAAGCTCTATCATGCAAAGAAGAACCAATATGTGAACAAGATTCAGAAACACGGCTGTGTTTTCGGGTCAAAAGTTCATTTAAGATTGAAAACAGTGGAAAATGTTTCTTTGGTCAGACTAATTTTCATTTTGGAAAACATGGATGTTGCATCCTTTGGACTAAAGAGGAGAGGGACCATCTGACTTGTTATCAGTGCTCATTCAAAAGCCTGCGTCTCTGATGATGTGGGAGCGACTTAATGCCTATTAAATCGGCAGCTTGCACAGCTGGAAAGGCAGCAGCAAAGCTGAAAGGTATATACAGGTTTTAAATCAACATGTGCTCCCATCCAGGCAGAATCTTTTTTCAGTGAAAGCCTTTCAACAAGAAAATGGTAAACTGCTTACTGCCAACTATTGTAACAGTGTGGTTTGTGCTAGAAGAGTCTCGGTGCTGAACCAATCTGCCTACAGTCTAGACCGTTCACCTATTTGATTTTAAAAAAAAAAAAGACCCAGGACTGTTGAGGACTGGGATTCTATATCAGACAAGAATGGGACAGTCCTGGAATTGGTCTCCTCAGTTCCCAGATGTTTCCCAGGATTGTTGTTAAGATAGATGTTACAGTGGTAAACATGCATTTTCAACTTTTTTTAAGCTGTGTTGTCATCACCATATCATCATTAAAGTCACCTTATTTTTTCTTAAAATGTTACATTTTCTCAGCTTAAACATTAGATATGCTTTCCACATTCTGCTGCGAATAAAACATAGGTTTATGAGATTTGCAAATCATTGCATTGTGTTTTTTATTTAAATTTTATGTCCCAACTTGTTAGTAATTGGGGTTGTACTTTCTATACATGTGAAGCCACTGAAAAGAAGTGAGCTTTCAAAGCTTCCCATCAGCAACTTGGTTTTTGTTTCGTTCCTGGATACACGTGACAGACTCTAATTCACTTTGAGGTCAGCTGGTAAACATGTGAGTGATGCAGTTAAAAATCTGCGATGTCTTAGTTGTGTGAGAGCAAAGTCTGGTCTGCCCTTATCAAAGAGTATGTGGGGGAAAAAAGGATGGTGACAGTGGAGATTTTGGTTATTGTATTTAAACTGACAAGTAGGGAGGAAACAAAAGAAAAGAACATGCTCGTCCCACATCTGGTGATTTCCTGCTGTCTTACATAATATTGACTGACAAACAAATCTGTTGTGAGGAAGAGTGTAAACTGTTTAATGATAAACACTAAATTATAGACAGCCTGTTTACTGTAATGTGCTTTAAATATCAAAGCTAATCATATTATTTATCTCGTAATCATTGTCAGAAGAAAATATGAAACCTAAAGCTCACGATACAACAATGACCTAAGACATTACCTAATGGCACATAAAGGTATTAGTGTGCATTAACATAATTTTAGTTCTACTCTTTTTCTGTTCTAAAACTTTACAAAAACAAAAAGAGGAAACAGAAGGAAGCGGCAGATTGTGAGGATGAGGTAGAGATAAGCAGTTTTGAGATTACTTAATGGATTTTCAGCCCAGGTAGGAGGACACGGAAAAGTTACAGCCTATATCCCCAGATGGAGATTGTGCTACATGTTTCCTGTGTGCGTATCTGTTTGTGTATGTGTACATGTCTGCAGTGAAGCCAGATTTGGCGCTTTCCAAAGAGAGATCATAGCGATTCTGCTGCTCACACATCACACATGACGTAACTCTTCCACACGCCCACACAACACTTGCTCTCTATCCTTCCCACAGAGCTTCCTCAGGCTTACCAGACACTGAGTAGGAAATTATTGACTGTACGACTGAGTAAACATGCATGCCATGGTGGATCTATATTAGTGCTCAAAAATGATGAACTGTGGTGGTGAGTAATCGCTGAGGGTGAATTTCCTCTTTTATGGTAGCAGGATGCTACAGAAGTGATAAATAATAGAGCAAAAGTTTTGCTAAACTTTGTGATATATTCCATATCATCAGTTCACCAGGAAGAAAACTACATATTTGAATATTTTAGTAGTATACACATTTTTGCATTTACATGGTTATCTGTTTCGAATATAATTATAAATTCTGCAGAGCTGCCAAAAGCTGTGATCATGATATGCAACCTCCTTGAACTGGAAAAGTTTTCCAAAGCAGGACCAGATATGATTGTCCAAATTGTCTCTTCTCCTCACATCTGCTCTTTCAGTTGTGACAGAGATAAGAAAGTTAGTACAAGGGGAAAAAACGAGATTATGCAGTCAAAATCTTGACAGGTGTCCAGGTCTGAACCATGGAAGAACTGATATACAGTGGCAGTTGGTGTGAATTTCTTTTGTATGAGCTAAATAAAACAACACGAGCTGCTTGTGCACAGAGTTACTCATGCATTTTGCTTCACTAAGCATGTTTATTTGTTAATGAAACTAAATGAACTGATACTCTATAATGGAGGCTGTGTGGATTATATCTAGCCCATTATTACTGTGGAAGAGATCCGGAACCAAGGCTGGTTGGAACATTTACCTTAACTAAATTGACAGAGAGCACTATAAGAAGAAAACTTAGAGGCAGGTCAGATGAACTAATTTCTTCTAAGACAGAGTCTAAAGCTGAACTTTACAATATATAAGCCGGGGAAAGCGCTCTCATTCTGTCTTTCAGACAACAGAGGGTCATAGCTTGCTCACTTTCTTAATGGTGCTCGGGCATGCTCACACTGCAAATCCAAAAGAGGACCTAGCACATACATAAAGCAGATGAGGCATTATTTGCCTTTCTTGTGCTCAGTGTTGATTTAAATCCACTGTGCTTTCAGGAACAAGAGAAATAAGTGAACGTGACAGGGGAGCGTCATTTGTCTAGAAAATGCAATTAATCGGGTATAACATTTAAAGTGATGTGAAATTATCCAGTGCTGCTCTTTTTTTTATTATTATTATTATCCAGCTATACTGCAACTCACGATCACAGCAATGACATATCAAATCTGTCAGCGGCCACTGAGAAGACGTTCAGCATAAGGGTAAATTTTCAGGTCTGATCACACGTGACTCCAGGGGAAATAAATCGCTTGTCCCCTTTAATTTCAATTTCCGTGCGTGATATATATTGTGATCACCTGTCAGATGTGGCGCATGCGCGCAAAAGTGGGAGGCGGAGTGGATGCTGATCGCTCTCTATCCGCTGCCCTGTGCTCTCTATCCCCCGGCGACCAGACAGACACGGATAGGGGATATCTCAGGAAGGTTGGGCAGGATGGGGAGACAGATCAGCTGTTGATGAAGGTACTGTTTCTCTTCGGTTTCTCTTGAATTCTGCGCTTCAGTGTTTGACATTGTGACCGTGGAGGGTGAAGGATGCTTGGTTGCATGCAGGATGGGAGGAGGTGAGCGGGGGGCGCAGAGTGGATAACAGATGGTATTTCGGGAAATCACAGGGATGACAGAGCTGTTACTGGGTTTCGTCACAGTTTTACGCTGGTTTACAATAATCTAGAACAGTATACTACACATTAAGTATAAAAAATATTCGTTAAGATACCTGGTCAAGGACACAAGAAAAAGGTGAGAATGTGTTTTCCATTTTTTCGCTCACCCGTGGGCTTGGGCTGTTATCACCTCGTACCCTCTGCGGACTAAGATGTTGTTTAGAATGGTTGGTGGTTATGCATGATGCCTTTTCATATCGGTAAAGCGCCGTGGATACGTCAGATCCACCGCGTATGAGTGAACCTGAGCTGCAAGTGAGCATTGCGTAGTAAACGCCGAACGCAGCTGTAATTGCCTATTTAGAAAGATAATTGGTCATCACAGACTTGTATTGTCCTTGATGTTGCTTTTGTCCAAGAAACTATCAGTATTTACTTCCCATGCATTATTTGCTGGGCCGCTACCCGGATGTGCCTGCAGTTTCTCCAGTGAAAGCGCTAGATTTCCTGTGTTTACTCGTCTGGCTGCTGTAAAACACGTCTTGCGTGACATTTTTCACTCCGTGACAATCGGTGCCATTCGGATAATGAAAATCGAATTCTGTCACCGTGAAAAAAAATGGTGTTCTGGACCCGCGAGTCCACCTTCAATAGTCATTTGAATAGGATTTGTAGTAGCCCGGTCAATTGAGAGCAACATCCCCCTCCTGTATTGCACATTAGGCTGTATCGTAGGCTTTAACTGGCTGACAAGGATCTCTCTGATTTGTATAGGCTGCAAGCAGCAGAGCGGTTCTGGTCCCGTCCATGGTACTGAAAGCAACAGTCGGTGTGGAGTAAATCAAAGAGAATGAATCTTTAATGGCTTTAATGACAAATAATAATAGTTCTAACCAGAATGGAAATAAATATAATTTATCAAACACCGGTGTGTCTAATAAACAGATTCTTACAGAATATTTATATGAAAATTTCTCTATTGAAAACCATGCAGTTAATAGGTTCAGATAAGGATACACTTGTCTAAATCGAGTTAAGTACATATTGTGTAATGCATTGATGGTCTTCAAAGTTGAGTTATTAGATTAAGCCAACTTTATGTTAATGTTGAGTGGATGGGTGAAACTACGTTATCCCTTCTTCTACATACTTGTGGTCCGCAAATGTTACTCTCTTTCATTATCCCTCCCTTGTTTCTGTCACCTCACACATCCTCTCTTTGTCTGTCATGTATGTAGGAAGTCTGACGTAGATGCTGAGCCAGAGGAGAGCCCAGGGAGCAGCAGCAGTAGCAGCAGCAGCAGGAGTGGGGCTGTAGATGCCCTCTCCACCGGTCCAGCCCCCCCTCAGGCATCTGTGGGAGAGCCGGGTCAAAGTGGAGACAGTTCCTGCTCTGACTCTGACAGTCCTGTAGATTCCAGCTCCTGCAAGGAGGAAGAGGGGGAGGACGAGGAAGACCCAACAATGTTCTCCTCTAAATTCCTTAGTGGGGCAAACCCCCTCAATGCCGTGTCCTCTGCTGTAAATAAGTTTGGTTTGTTTGGAGATGATGGTGAGGGGGATAAAAAATCACCTCCCCAGCAGGGGCAAAAGCAATCTGGAGAACAGAAGCCAACAGCAGGCTCTGGAAAAGACCATCAACAGCAACCGCATCCCCATAAACCAGGCCAATCTCCCCCTATGCAAAAGACCCAACAACCTCCCAAGCAAGGTTCACCACAGCTACATGGAAATGGACAAACTGGCCCCTCAAACAAACCTGCTGGGCAACAAACAACTTCAAAGACAGGGGCTCAACCTGAAGTCCAGCCTAAAGGAGAACCCCCCAAAAACCAACCTATACAGCAAAGTTCTCCTAAACCTGGAGCTCAACAACAGACAAGGATGCAGCAACAAAACCCCACTAAGACTGGTGCACAAGGGTCAACAAAGGTTGGGTCTGAGGTTGGAAAACAACAGCAGGCATCACCAAAAATTGGGCAGCAACAGCATGACTTGTCTAAGGCAGGACCAGAGCAGAAAGGCATCAGGGCCACATCCCAACAGCAGTCCTCTGATAAGCAAGGGAGTAAGGGACCTGGTCCAACTGGCATGACACAAGCAGGGTCGTCATCACCTGGAACAGCCAAAGCAAGATCAGGGTCAACAGCAGTAGCAAAGCTTTGCCCAGTGTGTAAAACAACACAACTTACAAAAGAACCAGCTAACCATAAAACCTGTACACAGTGTAAAATGGATGTGTGCAGCTTGTGTGGCTTCAGCCCTCCAGACTCTAATGTAAGTAGTGGTTTAATTTAGTCTTAATGTGATCTATTTTATGCTTTCTCGTAATTTTGCTTCAATGCAAATGTTCTTTTATTTGATACTACAAATTTCAAGCAGTTTTCTTTGGTTGGATACTTTTGCTATACACTACACTTACAGAATTAATACATATGTAATTAAAAATATTAATGCAGTGTAGTTTTAATTGATATCATGAGACAATGAGGGCAAATGGCCAGGAGTTGAATGGTTATTCATTTGCATCTATCAATGCATCTTAAAAGTTCAGAATATCATAAAAAATGCATTTTGTCATTTAATTAAAAAAGGTAATATTTAATGCACATTTAAATATTTCAAGCCTTTTTGTTTTCATTTTGACAATCACAGCTCATAGCTCACAAAAATACAAAAATCAGTGTCTCACATTATTCAAATATTTCAGTTTGAGATTAAAACTTCTACTCAAACAGTATAAATACCGTGTATGCCTCAGTCTAATTCAGTGCACGCAACCTCAGTCACGGGGAAGACTGCTGACTTGACTGCTGTTCAGGTGGTGATCTTCGACACCCTCTACAAGGAGAGTAAGCCACAGAAGATCATTGCTGAAACGGCTGCCTGTTTGCAGAGTGCTGTATCATAGAATATTCATGGAAATTTGACTGGAAGGAAAAAGTGTGGTAGGAAGAGGTGCACAAGCAACATGTATAAGTGCAGCCTTGAGAGGACTGTTAAGACCAATCGATTGAAGAACTCTGAAGAGCTTTGCATAGAATGAAGTAACATGTTAGTACAATACTGTGAACAAATCTTGAGCCACCCCTCATTTCTTTATATTTTGCTATGAAAATGTGAGATATGTTCAGCTGTTTACTGAAGCTGTTGCAAAACTACATGGAAATGCAATGTAGAATGCAAAAATCGTGTTTGTATAATTCTGACAAGCATGGAAGTCGGTCTTTGGTATGACCACCTTTATTCACCAACACAGCTTGAAATCTATTAGGCAGGTTTTCTTGTAATTTCTTTAAGTAGTCTTCAGCAATAGTTTTCCAGTCTTTCTGAAGGACGTTCAGCCTCTTCTTTGGATGTTGGTTGCCTTTTATTCCATTTTATCCCAAGATGATCACACACTGTTTCAGTAATGTTAAATGCTAGATTCTCAAGTGACCAATCTATGACTAACAGTCTTCCACTGTGTTTTTCTATCCAGGTATGCTTTAGGCAGTATATTTGAGATCATTTTCATGCTGAAAATGAAGCTGTTGCCAATCAGCCATTTTCGAGTTGGTATTGCTTGGTGGAAAATCTGATGGTAGATTTCTATGTGCCAGAGGCTGAAATGCAGCCCCAAAACACGACAGAGTGTCCAGCGTGTTCTACAGATACCTGTAGACACAGTACTCACTGTTGTACTTCTCTTCTGACATCCTTTGTATGTACTGATGATGATTTGAACTAAAATTTGGTTTTGCCACTGATTTTCTGGAGTAGTTTGGCATACTTCCTTGTTTTCCTTCCTTAAGATTAACTCATTTACAGCTACCCTTCTACTGAGACCATTTCAAGATCCACTGAATAGTACATGGATCAACTTAAGGACCAGTGTCAGGTGTTTTCTTGATTTTTTTCCTATTTCTCAAGAACATGACTGTCAGATACTACTCATATCTTATTGATGGTCTAAGGAGCTTGGAAAGAAAAGCGTCTCGAATTCTTTAAGTTGCTTGAAAACGTTTCACCTCTCATCTGAGAAGCTTCTTCAGTTCTAAGGTCAAATGATGGAGAGTCCCAGATTTAAGCCCTATGGGAGTCCCCCAAGAGGGACAATGGACCCCCTAATGATCCTCTACCTAATCACCAAGGTGTGAAAATGGGTGTAGGCCACAATCAGCCAACCATCTGTCTTCTCTGTCCAAAATGTGAACATTGGTGTCCTCGATGGAGTGACCTTTGTACTTTAGATGCAGAGTCTTGTCCCGTCGAGGTGGCTCTTCTATGTTGTGCCATGCGTTTATGAAGTGGCTGTTTGCTCTCTCCAATGTAGAGGTCTGAGCATTCCCTGCTCCACTGTACAGCAGTGTTCCTCGCTACACTGTACAGCAACAGTGCTGTACAGTGTAGCAAGGAACAGTCTACATTAAACAACGATGACCTGGATGACTGAGAACCTTCACAGACATCCTATTGATGGTTTTCTTTAGTCCTGACACATTTTCTTTTTTCTCCACTTGTCAAATTTCTGCAAAATTTTAAGTAAACTCTGTACAACATGTTAAGAAATGGAGAGTTTTCAGCTAGTAGCTCTTTGGGAATCTATTTCTATAACAATTTATAACTATAGGAATTTATAACTATAGCTAGTTATAAATAAAGTATCTAAAACTTGTATTAACTATTTTATGCCTTTGAAACTGTGTTATTTTTGGACTTTTCATTGATTTAATTTCAGAAGAAATTATATAATTTTGCGATGTGCTGCTGGTAACAAACGTGCCTAAATATATAATTTAAAATTGGTTCTTGGCTAACTTGTCTGTTATGTGTATGTATATGACACTAGTTCATTCATTGAGTTAGGTGCCTTTTTATGCTTGATTGAGTCATAGGCCAGTGTTAAGTGGCTTAACAAACAAGCAAAAGCATTCCATTCATAATTGCTAGGTACAAGGACTGTATTGAAAATGGGAAAATTTAGTCAATATCTAATATCCAAAGAAAATCCTTGAAAGACCTTCACAAAGCTTGAGGAACTCTTGCTCTACTACTTTAAAATTACAAGAAGGAAATAAAATAAAGAGAAATGAGGGCTCGCTCTAGAGTTTTGCACAGCACTTAACTTCAAGAACCACTACACACAAACAGCTTCAGGAAAGGGTCTACAACTATCTAATTTCTATTATCAATCATACCAAACAATCAATACTCAGAGACAATGTCAGAATCGTCTTATCTTGGCTAAGGAGAAAGATATTTCCATTTTCAGCAGGATTTAGCTCATGCACACAGTGCCAAAACTACTAACAAATAATTCGCTGACTATCTTGTCACTGTCCTTGATTGGTCAGCCACCTCACCTGACCTGAACCTCATTAAAAATCTGTAGGGTATTGTCAAGAGGAAGATGAGAAACACCTGACCTGAGAATGTATACAAGATGAAGGTTGCTGTTAAAGCAACTTGATCTTCAAGAACACCTTAGCAAGCTGGTCTGCTGTATGTCACAACACAGCATATTAACAATAATAATAATAATAATAATAATAATAATAATACATTTTATTTGAGGGCGCCTTTCAAAAACCCAAGATCACCTTACAAAAGAACAAAATTAATAAAAGAAGCAATAGTCATAAAATAAGTTAAAATTGCAAAGCAGAACTTGACAACAGATAAAATCAGCACTAAAGCGAATAAGCCAGTTTGAACAGATGTGTTTTGAGCTGTGAATTAAATGTGGGAAGAGAGTTTATATTTCTTATGGCTGGAGGAAGAGAGTTCCAGAGTCGAGGAGCAGAGCGACTGAAGGCTCTGTTCCCCATAGTGGTAAGACGTGCGGACGGAACAGTAAGATGAATAGCAGATGAGGATCGGAGGGCGGGAAACAGTGGTGATATGGAGCAGGTCACACAAATAGGAAGGAGCAGATTTATGGATACATTTGAACGTGAGAAGTAAGATTTTAAAGTTTATCCTGACTTCTATGGGCAACCAGTGAAGCTGCTGAAGAACTGGCCTAATATGAGCTCTTGAAGGAGTACGCGTTATGACCCGAGCTGTGGAATTTTGAAGAAGTTGGAGTTTATGAAGGGACCTTTTAGGGAGACCAAATAAGAGGGAATTGCAGTAATCAATGCGGGACGTAATAAGACTATGGACAAGGATGGCAGCAGCATGGGGAGTAAGGAAGGGGCGTAAGTGGAAATATGCAGACCAGGTTATGTAATTAATGTGGGACTGGAATGAAAGAGTATTATCAAGTATGACACCCAAACTCTTAACCTGAGGGGAGGAAAGGGTGGGAGAACTTTCAATGTCAATGGAAAAACTGTGGCATTTGGATAAGATAGAGGCTGTACCAACAAGTAAAACGTCTGTTTTATTACTGTTTAGTTTAAGAAAATTGGAGGAGAACCAGGATCTAATCTCGATAAGACAGTTTGAGAGGGAGGTAGGTGGGAGGGATGAATTGGGTTTAGAAGAAATATAGAGCTGGGTGTCATCGGCATAACAGTGAAAATTTATATGATATTTTCGGAATATATGACCAAGAGGGAGCATGTAAATAATGAATAAAAGAGGCCCCAATACTGAACCCTGGGGCACACCAGCAGAAACAGGATGGAGACTTGAAGAATGGAATTTAAATTGGATAAACTGAGTGCTGTCTGAGAGATAGGAGGTGAACCAGGCAAGGGCCGTATGACTAATGCCAATGGATGCTAGCCGGTTCAGGAGGATATTGTGAGAAATGGTATCAAGCGCCGCACTAAGATCAAGAAGGATGAGGGTGGATAGGAGACCAGAATCAGCTGCCATCAGAAGGTCATTGATAATCCTCAACAAAGCAGTTTCTGTGCTATGACTGGGGCGGAAACCAGATTGAAATTGTTCATAGAGATTATGTTTATTGAGGTGTAAGTGAACTGGGAGGTGACAATTTTTTCAAGAATTTTTGAAATAAAGGGTAGATTTGATATAGGGCAAAGATTATCAAAGTTATGGGGGTCTGCACCAGGCTTTTTGAGAGTTGGAATAAAAGAAGCCTTTTTCAGAGATGAAGGAACGATTCCAGTGTTAAGGGAGGAATGTATAATACTGGTTATGAGAGGAGCTAATGAGGGAAGACAGGCTTTAACTAACACAGTGGGAAGAGGGTCAAGGTGACAGGTGGATGATTTAGATTTTATAATAAGATTAGATACATCAGTTATGGAGGGAAGAGGAAAGCTTGAAAAAAGTGAGGGGAAACAGGAAGTCTACTTCAGAGTTGGAAGCTCCTGCAGAGTTAAGTTGATGGTGGATATCTGAGATTTTACGGGTGAACAAAGACATAAGAGAATTACAAAAGTCAGCAGAATACATATGGGAGGGTAATATGTCTGGAGGTTTTGTAATTTTACTGAACATTGAAAAGAGAGACCTTGAGCTACCTTCATTAGAACTGATTAAACCAGAGTAGTATGTGGATTTGGCTGAAGCAGTGCAGTCCTTATAGAACAAAACATAAACATTATACATTTCTTTATGTAGTCCATTTTGATCCAATAGTATGTTTTCAAGGAGCTCCAATCAAGTATTGAGTGTATAAATGAACATATTTTTCCAGAGGTTTGATATTTTGTGTTGTAAATCCTTTTTTGATTGATATTCTTATAATCTGAGATAGAGATTTCTGATTTTCCTGAGATATAAGCTATAATCAAAATTGCTATCTTTTATCTAACAATTAAAGCAACAAAGACTTGAAATATTTCACTTAATGTGTTTTAGCACATTAGCAAATACTTTGAACAAAGTATATTGTTCAAAGTACTTTGCAATGTCTTTTCACATTCACACACAAGGGGTTTTACAATTTTGGGTTCAATGTCTTACCAAAGGACACGGAACCCTTACCGTGCTAGTAGTGGGCAAGCTACTTGGTGACACCAAAGTTCTTACAAGATGAAATATTGTACTATCGCAAGTATTGTACATTTTATGTCATGTATTTGAAAACTGCTGTTAGATTGTGTTTAATTAGTATTGAATTAACACGGGTTTAGCACTGGTAGAGCTAAATCAATCTGGTACCATTATTGAATCACTAATTTTTACATTTTTTTTATTTTCAAAAGTTTCAAAACTCAGTTGTGATGTCCCTTGAATAATTTGGGGAAATGTACTTTTTTTCTTCTTTCACCTTATTACATTATGTGCATCTATCTGCACATATCTTTTAATAAATTTATTTGTCTTTGTTTTTTTGTACAGGCACACGAGTGGCTTTGTCTTACTTGCCAAATACAGAGAGCTCAAGGATCTTCTGAACTGCCAGGACCTCCCATGAAAAACCCCACACCTAACAAAATGTCTGGTCCCCAAAAACAGACACCATCAGCTGCTGAGCCTGTCAAAAAGGAAATATCAGCACCAGGTTCACCGCAGAAAATCCAGTCTAAATCAACAAAAGTGCCAGAAAAGGCAGAAGCTGCTAAAGGACCGGAGGCTCAAAAAAAAGGCAGTCCAGCACCTGTTCAGAAAATGACACCTGAGGCCCAGAGAGCATCAGGATCTCCTAAGCCACACCAAACTAATCAGACTGAACGCAAGCAAAGCAGTGCCACCTCAGCACCCCAGCAGCAGTCAGGAGGTTTATTTGGCTTTGGAGGTACTAAAACTGAAACTGCAAAGACAGAAGATTCAGTGACTGGAAAGATGTTTGGCTTTGGTTCGTCTATTTTTAGTTCTGCATCTAATTTGATAGCTTCTGCTGTTCAAGATGAGGCTAAAACAACTCCACCGGTTTCTCCTAAAATGCAATCTTCCAAGGAGACCAAACCGCCTTCTATCCAAAAGTCAGAACAAGACAAGAAACAAGAACAACCTCAACAAGCAAAGGTTCATCCAGCTGGACAGGCAAAAGCAGAAAAATCCCTGCCAGTCACTCCAAAGACAGCAACAACTTCCCACACTGCTCCGACTACAAGCCAATCCACTTGTCCTCTCTGTAAAATAGTGCTTAACATGGGCTCGAAGGATCCTCCCAACTACAACACATGCACTGAATGCAAAACCGTTGTCTGCAATCAATGTGGTTTTAACCCCATGCCAAACGTTAATGAGGTAAGAGGTGCAGTTTACTGAAGTAACTTAGGAAAATTAAAATAAAATGTATATCTTTTTAATTTTGGAGTTTTAAAGGGTCAGTACATTTGTTTGCTGTAATATTTTACAGATTTCTCAGAAGTGTCTTTTACTTGGACTTCTGAGGCATGCTTAAGAATTAAGCTTGTTGAAGCTGTTAAGATCCTTTTTTATGTTATTTCATAGATTGGAGAGCTATTATCAAAGAACCATTACATGTTAGATGATATACAAAATTTTGTTACATTTGAGCGTTTTTCACAAAGTTTTATGAACACAGAAGTTACCCGAGAAAGCTATTTTGTTTTTGTTTGTTTTTGTTTTCATGTGCAGTCCTGTTGAACGTCTGATACTTTGACTAAGAGTCACACTGAGAATGCTATTTGTCAGATCCTTTAATCATGCTGAGCAGGGGAAGGCTCACACTCCTGCAAACAGCTGTCTTTTCCATTAGACCTAGATCTCTTTTCAAGTAAAAGGGAGTGGCATTTTATTTCTTTCAATAATGTTACCACTCTTATATGGTTATATAACAGAAACAAGAAATAAAAATGCTCAGTAATGCTTGAACAGTGTTGTTGCTTTTTCACATTCATACTGTGCAAGTTCCTGTTCTTGGATTTTGGACAAAGACATTTACTTTTAAAGGTGTTTTCAAAATACATCACTGCTCAAAGTAAAGCCTTTGAGGGTAAATGACAAAGTACCTACTGTGTTGTGATACTGCCTTAAACTAAAATAATACTATCATTATTGCTCTCAGTTTTTTAATTTGTAAGTTAAACAAATAGTTATTGGCGATTAATCCTTCTTTAAGCTTTTGTTTTGCTGCACTATTTTTAGTTGGAAAACCAAATTTATTTGGATACAGTTAAAATACATTACATTGTCTCATGTAGATATTTGGTGCTACAAATAGCACCATAAAGTACTATCCCAATCTTAAGCTGATTTTTGGACCACCACAGTTCTTGCTTACTGTAGTTATAACATTTTTTGTGCATTTGTATTTCTATGGTTCTTTTCTCTTTTTGTGGTTTTTTTTCCATAAGACTGTTTTTGTGTTTTTAGGATTAATACATTTATAATGTATTTTATGCTGTTCTTTTAAGGGGAAGGAGTGGCTATGTCTAAACTGCCAGGTGAAACGGGCTGCTGGAGGAATTGAACCTCAAATTGATACATCTTTGGGAAAATCTTTCAAAAAGACTACTCCCACACAGCCTACACCACAGAAGACTAATGCACCAGGCTCTCCCCAGAGAAAAGTACCAACATCAGCACCACAGCCAGCAAAGACTAAAGAACCAGACAGTCAAAAGGCAGTCAGCCCAGCTCCTGGTCAGACAGCATCTCAGGAGAACAAGAAGACACAACCGCAGCAGACGAATCAAACTGTAGGAAAGCAGGAAAGCACCACTAAAGCTGCACAGCAAGAGTCCGGAGGCCTCTTTGGTTTTGGTGGTGCTAAAACTCAGCCTGATGCTACAAAGCCTGCAGATTCAGTGACAGGGAAAATGTTTGGTTTTGGTTCCTCCATTTTCAACTCTGCATCTACTTTGATTACCACAGCTGTTCAAGATGAACCTAAAAGTACACCACCTGTTTCTCCCAAGATGTCTGCTGCAAAGGATTCTAAACCCCCCACTTCGAAATCTCCTCTTCCAGTCAAGAAGCTGGAAGAGGCCAAAAAAACAGAGGAACTACAGAAAGCCAAGGGCTCACCACCAGTACAGCCAAAAGCAGACAAGCCATCATCAGAGCAACCAAAGAAAGCATCAGCTCCACCAGTTGTTTCCAAGGCAGGCCAGTCTACCTGCTCTCTCTGTAAACTGGAACTTAATGTTGGCTCTAAAGATCCTCCCAACTATAATACTTGTACTGAGTGCAAAAACACTGTCTGCAACCAGTGTGGATTTAATCCTATGCCAAATGTTAAGGAGGTAAGTTAAGAAGAATTGTGTCGAATATAACAATTTATTTGAACAATAACTGTGACATTATATCTTTTTTATTGTTGTCACTTTAAAATGTCTTAACATTAAAATGTATTCCGCAGCACGACTGATTGAATTTTTAAATATTGTTGCTCCATTGTAGGTGAAGGAGTGGCTATGTCTCAACTGTCAGATGCAGAGAGCACTGGGAGTATCAGAACCTCCAGGAACTCCCATGATGAAAATACAGGCTTCACCGAGTAAAGTCACTGCACAAGACAGTGCCCTAAAGAAGGAAACTCCCCCAGTGGATAAACTTCAAAAGAAAGAGAATGTGACATCTGCTGAATCTAAATTAAAGGAGCCCTCTCCATCAAGCTCACCTCAGCGGAAAGTGCAAAAGCCAGGAGAACAGCTGGCAAAGACTGAAGATGTGAAAGGATCTGAAAGTCATAGGCAGGCCAGTCCAGCTTCTGGTCAGAAAAATGCACAGCAAAGCTTGAAGACAGGTCCTCAGAAGCCAACAGATCAGATAAATCAACCAGGATCTAAAAGGGGTAGTACAGCATCGACACAAGGGGAATCTGGATCGTTCTTTGGCTTTGGCAGTTCTACAACTCAACCTGATTCTGCAAAGACCCCTGAATCACTAGGTGGAAAAATGTTTGGCTTTGGTAGCTCCATCTTCAGTTCTGCATCGACTTTAATAAACTCAGCTGTCCAAGATGAATCCAAAAAGACAGCACCAGTGTCTCCTAAGATGTCTTCTGCACGTGACTCCAAGTCTCCCACTGTCAAGAAACTGGTACAGGAGAAAACATCAGAGCAAACACAAAAAGACAAAGGTTCACCATCAGTACAGACAAAAGCAGGCAAACCTCCTGAAGAGGCATCCAAGACAGCACCTGCATTGCCTGTCGTTTCTAAGACAGGCCAGTCAGCTTGTCCTATCTGTAAACTGGAACTCAATATGGGTTCTAAAGACCCTCCCAACTACAACACCTGTACTGAGTGCAAAAACACTGTCTGCAACCAATGTGGATTTGATCCTATGCCAAATGTTAAGGAGGTAAGAAAATACTTGAACAATCACCTATACATATTACATATATAAATGTTTGTCAATGAACTTATTACAGTCTTTTAATAGTAAAATATTCTATTGCATTAAAACTACCCTGACTATATTTTAATTAATTTTTCCTTGCTTTAATATAGGGGAAGGTGTGGTTATGTCTCAACTGTCAGATGAAAAAACCAGCAGAGCAACCAGAAAAGCCACCGCAGAGCCAAAAGACAGGACCTCAAAAACCACCTGAACAGAGAAATCCAACTGAAATCAAAAAGAGTAGTATTACATCCACTACACAAGAGGAGTCTGGAGCTGTCTTTGGATTTGGCCGTTCCACACCTCCCTCAGATTCTACAAAGCTTGGTGAATCACGGGGTGGAAAAATGTTTGGCTTTGGTACCTCCATCTTCAGTTCGGCTTCGACTTTAATAAACTCAGCTGTCCAAGATGAATCCAAAAAGACACCACCAGTTTCTCCTAAGCTTCCTGTCTCAAAGGCGAGTGAATCACCATTTGTTCAGAAGCAGGAGCAGGAGAAGAAGGCTGTGCAAGTTCAAGAAGCCAAGACCTCTCCCCTGATACAAGCCAAAGTAGAGAAAGAGCCAGCTTCACCAGCTCTTCCAAAGGCAGGCCAATCTACCTGTCCACTCTGTAAGATGAAACTCAACTTTGGCTCAAAGGAACCGCCAAACTACAGCAAATGCACTGAATGCAAGAACACTGTGTGTAACCAGTGTGGATTCAATCCAATGCCAAATGTGTCAGAGGTAGGAGAAGCAATAATTACTCGTTTTACTTTAATAAAACTTCAATAAAATGCACGGCATAAATTACATATATAGACCTGTAATTGAATTGTTATTACAACATTAATTTAGATGTTAATATTATTTTAAATGTTTCATATTTTAATAAAATATACTTTGTTTTTGCAGGTTGGTTATGCAGAATGGTTATGTCTGAACTGTCAGATGCAGAGAGCTCTTAGTGCAGCTGAACCCACAGGGCCTCCTGTGAAACACCTCCATGGAGATAAAAAAATTTCTCCATCTGCTGTACATCATAAAGCAATAGTTACTGATCAAGTGGAAACTAAAAAGGAAATAAAATCAGATGCAGCTCCTAAGATGGAGACTCCAGGGGCTTGCATACTTCAAAAGAAGGACACAGCCACACTAGGCTCTCCTCAGAAGACACGGTCCACAGCAGTAGCACCTTCATCTAAGGAGGCTAAAGGACCCGAAAGTGAAGGACATCCTAGCCCAACTCCTGGTGAGAAAAAGCCTCTTGATATTTCAGTTGCATCAGGCCCTGAGAAACCAACTGACCAGGGAAGTCAACCGGGATTAAAACAGAGTAAGGTCACCACAGTCACACAAGAGGAGTCTGGAAACCCACTAGGTTTGGGTGGTAAAATCGTAACTGATACTTCAAAAACAACAGAATCCATCAGTGGAAAGATGTTTGGCTTTGGATCTTCCATTTTCAGCTCAGCATCCACTTTGATATCATCTGCAGTTCAAGACGAATCACGGACCACACCACCAAGCTCTCGAAAAATGTCTGCGCCAGCACAAGTCTCGCCGAAGATGTCTGCTGCAACCAAGAGTTCTCCAAAAAGTACACCAACAGTTTCTCCCAAGATGTCACCGGCAAGGGAGCCTAAAACTCTTCCTCAGAAGCCAGAACAAAAGAAGAAACCAGAAGAATCCCACCAAAGCAAAGATGATAAAGCTCTACCACAAGTAGCAAAAGTGTCTCATATGGCTCCTAATGCAGGCCAGACAACCTGTCCACTGTGTAAGGCTGAGCTTAACATAGGCTCCAAGGACCCACCTAACTATAACACCTGCACTGAGTGCAAGAACATTGTCTGCAACCAATGTGGATTTAATCCCATGCCAGTAGGAGAGGTAAGTACATGAATACAAGATTTAAAAAATATTGTCTGTTTTCCACATTGCCTGTAGTGTCAAAACAATCAAATACCACCATGCTGGCAGCAGTTATAGTCTCAGGCATGTTTTTGTGGTCATCTGTGTCCATGTCTGTGCATCTCAGACTTGAAAACATCTCAAACACACCATGTGATTTTTTAAAATTTTTTTTAGCCAAACACTGTAGTGTACTCAGAATTTAGTTATCAAAAGTCAATGCCACTGTGAGCTGAAAATATGCCTTTTGTCATAATTAATAAATCAGATGATAATTCTTATAAAATTTAATATAAATGGCTAATAGGATTAAAAGATATAGTGATGATGTCTTATAAAGAGAAGTTAAAACATTTTTCAAGCCATTATCCAATGCTCTATCTCAAGAGCAGAGGTAATATAATAATCCTATTTCACTTTGGGCCAGATACTGTGTAGGTGACTTTAATCTTTGGTACCGGCCTTTTGAATTCAATCATTAAAAGTTGCTTTTTAAAGTAATTTATTTGTAGATGTATCATCTGTGGTATTAAACTATATTTAAGTAGAGATTTGATGAATTTGTTTTGATGCATAATGTATACATTTGATGATATAATCTGTAGTTATAAAGCATCACTTAACCAAGTGTCTATTATATTTTAGGTAAAAGAGTGGCTGTGTCTTAATTGTCAGATGAAAAGAGCAGTAGGAGCTTCTGAGCTTACTGGACCTCCATCACTAAAGTCACAAATCTCACCCAATAAAGTTTCTTTACCTGCTACAGTCCAGTCCAAGGAATCTTCCAAACTGACTACTCCTCAAACAAAGGACAGTCCAGACACAGCTGTACAAAAGCAAACCTCAGAAGCAGTCTCCCCACAAAGAAAACAATCAACAGCATCTGTGAAACAGGCTAGCCCAGCACCTGAACGTAAAACATCGGAAGAAAAAGCGAAAACAGCTCCTGAAAAAGTCCCAGATCAAGCAACCCAACCTGGTCGTAAGCAAACTAATGCCAAAGCAGCAACACAGCAAGAGTCAGGAGGCTTCTTTGGCTTTGCTGGTCCTAAGCCTCAACCTGAAGCTGCAAAGTCTGCAGAGTCAGTGAGTGGAAAAATGTTAGGCTTTAGTTCTTCAATCTTCAGTTCTGCATCTACTTTGATAACCTCAGCAGTTCGGGACCAGCCAAAAACTACTCCACCAGTTTCACCTAAGATGTCTCCTGCAAGGGAAACCAAATCTTCCACTGTAAAGAAACCAGAACAGGAGACGAAATCTGATCAACCAGAGCAGATAAAGGGTCCACCATCAATCCAGTCAAAAGCAGAAGAGATGAAGCCCCCTGCTTCCCAGAAGCTGGAGCAGCAGAAGTTAACTGAGCCATCCCTGCAGACCAAAACACCAGCATCAAGACAGGTGCCATTAGAATCTCCAAAGGCAGCAGCTTCCCAAGCAGCTGTCAAACCAGATCAGTCTACCTGCCCACTCTGTAAGGTCAAACTTAACACTGGTTCCAAGGATCTGCCCAACTACAATACCTGCACTGAATGCAAAAACACTGTGTGCAACCAGTGTGGATTTAACCCTATGCCAGACGGAACTGGGGTAAGACTAAGAAGAAAACAAAACATGTTATTATTGACACTTTGTATTTAACTAATATCAGCAGACTTATACTTTTGAAATGTCTCTTGTTGACCTAGATTTCAGGATTTCAAGGAATATTCATCCAGGATTTAGGAATATTAAATAATGAAAAAATACTACGTATTACTAGATGTATTACAGCATTGGAAAAGTAAACTAAAATAAAAATAACTAGTTTAATAAACAATCAGTATTTGTAAATAGATCAACTAACAGTATGTGTGTGTGTATATAACTTTTAATTTTATTTAATTTTTCTTTCAGGCAAAGGAGTGGTTATGTCTTACCTGCCAGATGCAGCGGGCTCTAGGAGTAACAGAGCCTCCATCAGTAATTTCAGTGAATGCTCAGACACCTGCAAAACCCCAAAAGAAAGATGTCACCAGCCCAGCTGAACCTGAAAAGAAGGTGTATTCAGCACAGCAGTCACCTCAGAGGAAACTATCCGTAACGGCACAGCCTGCTACATCTGAGACTAAAGTCAAGCCAGAGGTTCACAAACAGGCCACCCCGGTTTCTTCTCAGAAAATACAACAGAAGCCCCAGAAAACATCAGCTCCTAACAAATCACCAGACCAAATCAGGCAGCCTGAACGTAAGCTGAGTACTGCCACTCCACCACCACGAAAAGAATCGGGAGGCTTCCTTGGATTTGGCAGTGGTAAATCTCAACCTGATGCTGAAAAGCAGGCAGAGTCTGTGACGGGGAAAATGTTTGGCTTTGGTTCTTCTATTTTCAGTTCTGCATCCACTTTGATTACCTCAGCTGTTCAGGACCAGCCTAAGACTCCACCAGTTTCTCCCAAGTTATCCCCTGCAAAAGAGATCAAATCCCCTGCTACCCAGGAGAAAACCAAGGCTGAACAACCCCAGCTGATCCAGACACCACCATTAGTCTCAGCCAAAGTTGACAAGGCTCCATCAGAACCTCCAAAAACAGGTGAAGCCTCCCAAACCACTGTCAAACAAGGCCTGTCCACCTGTCCACTTTGTAAGGCTGGGCTCAACATAGGGTCTAAGGATCTGCCTAACTACAATGTCTGTACTGAATGCAAGAAAACTGTCTGTAACCAGTGTGGATTTAACCCAACACCAAATGAAACGGAGGTAAATAAACCAAAAATGTAGTTATTAAAATGTATGTTATGTATAATATATACGTTATGTTTTCTTAACTGTGGCGATTTATGCTTTTATTTTAAAAAATTAGTTGTTAAAGACACACTTACTCAAAATAATATGCTTTTCCTTGTAGATGAAGGAGTGGTTGTGTCTGACTTGCCAGATGCAACGAGCCCTCACAGCAGCTGAATCAGTACAGCCTCCACTGATGAAACCTCAGGCATCACCCAGCAAAGCATCCGCACCTGCCGCTGAGCAAAAAGATGTCTCTGAGACTAAAACGAAAGATATTATTCCCACACAGAAAACAGACGTATTAGAGAAAAAGCAGAAAGAAAGTCCAAAACCAGAGGTACCAGCAGAGAAAATGGATATCGTACATCGAACTCCAGATATCGTTCCACCTGCAAAAGACACCACAGCTACTGTTTCAGCTGAAGCAAAAGAGGAGAAAGTTAGTTCACTGCCTGCCAAGGATGTTCAAGCCATCACTGCACCTCCAAGCGAAGAAAGACAACTGCCTTCCCAAGGTGCACCTGTTATCACTAATGCTGAAACTTCAGCTATGAAGAAAAGTGATCTCACACCAAGTTTTCCTCTGCCTAAAGAAGATTCAGAAAAGGAAAACAATAAAGTTGAAACACTTCAGAAAACAGCTGAACAGCTGATTATATCCTCTGATCAAATACAGGAAAAACAACCCCTAAGCAAAGAATCACACCAAGTTGTTGCTCAGAAACCACAACTGGAAAAGAAGCAACCTCAGCCAGTCAAGGCTCCTCTATCAGAGCAGACAACAGTGGATAAAACACCAATAGAGTCTGAAAAACCAGAAGCTGCTCCCAAAGGGGCTCACTCTACTTGTCCACTCTGTAAAGCAGAACTCAACATGGACTCCAAAAATGTTCCAAACTACAACACCTGCACTGACTGCAAGACCACTGTGTGCAACAAGTGTGGATTTAGTCCTATGCCAAATGTAACAGAGGTAATTAAATGTTTTATCAGTGTAGAATGCCTATTTAGACATAGTTCTAGTATTGGTTTGAATTTGCTTGTGTGAGAGAGAGATTGACAGAGCTCATGTGTGTTTTTCATACAGGTAAAGGAATGGCTATGTCTCAACTGTCAGATGCAGAGAGCACTTGGAGCCTCTGAACCTCCAGGCCTACCAATGATAAAACCACAACCTTCACCAAGCAAAGAGGTCCCTGCCAGCACACAGAAGACAGACATCTTGACAGCTTCTAAGAAAGATGTTTCTAAGCCAGATGTACCCAAAGGTGACCTTGTTAGCATTCCTGCAGCCAAAGAAACTGTCTCCCCTGTCAATATTGACCTAACTAAGGAGGTTGCTCCAAAAGTTGCTTCATTGCCTGACAAAATGATTTCATCCACTATCATAAAGACGGATGTTTCGCAAAAGCCTTCTGCAGAGACTCCCAAGGGACAGCCAGACACACCCCAGCAACAAACTCCAAAAATTCAGCCTGCCGCTCCCCCTGATTCAAAGACAGAAAAGGCACCCCCTCAACAGGCTCCAAAAGCTGCATCTTCTTTAGCTAAGTCTGCTCTTCCATCAGACCAAGAAGCAAGAAAGGCACCCCTTCAACAGCCTCCAAAAGCTGCGACCCCTCCAGCTAAATCTGCTCCATCACCTGTTCAGCCTGCAAAACAGGAATCAGGAGGCTTTTTTGGTTTTGGCAGTCCTAAAACACAGCCTGCTGCTGCAAAATCCGCTGAGTCAGTGACAGGAAAGATGTTTGGCTTTGGATCATCGTTCTTAAGCTCTGCATCCAATTTAATAACATCAGCTGTTCAAGATGAGCCTAAAACTACACCACCAACGCCACGTAAAATGTCCACCACAGCCAGTGTCACTCCTAAAACTACACCACCAGCACCACGTAAAATGTCCACCACAGCCAGTGTCACTCCTAAAACTACACCACCAGCCTCTCCTAAAACATTACCTGCAAAGGACACCAAACCACCGCCTGTCCAGAAAACAGAGGAGAAGAAACCAGAGAAACCACAGCAGGATAAGACTCCTTCAACAGTTCAAGCCAAAGTGGACAAAGTTCCATCAGAGCCCCCTAAGGTGCCAGTAGACACCCAAGGTGCTTCAAAAGCAGATCAGTCTGTCTGCCCACTCTGTAAGGTGAAACTTACAGTGGGCCCCACAGATCCTCCTAACTACAACACTTGCACAGAATGCCAGACAACTGTCTGCAATCAGTGTGGCTTTAATCCAGTACCAGATGATTTAAAGGTATGCAACTTTCTGTTTATTGTTGCCCTTTTTGTAGTTTTCATATTTTTGTCACTCAATTATTGTGGGTCCTACTAAATCAAGTATTACTTGATTTACAAAACAATCCAGCCATAACAGCTTTATGAATATTTAACTGATGTTAATCTGAATTTAATCTAAATCTAAAGACTTAATCTAAATTATTTGTAATAAATTGCCTGAATTGGCTTAATTTTTGCCATTTATCTCCAGTAAAATGCACAAATTATAGGAAGAATTTGAATACCAAATTTGAGAAATAATTTGTTAAAATATAGATGTTTTATTTTTCAAGAGACATCGAAAACATGTTGCATACCCCAATTTGAGACTGTAACTTTTGAAACTTACATTTGGAGAAGAATTATCAGATTGAGTTGATAAAAGCTACGCTACTCTGAGTCAAAAATATAAAAAATAAAAGTAACAAAGCTGGGCATTATAGAAAAGCTTTTAAAACAATACAGGAGCTCTCACAGTTCCTATTGTTTGAAAAAAAAGTTCGCCTCTGATTTTTTTTTATAATTATGCCTTATTAAAATTGCTTAAAAAGAAAATAAAAACTACATTACACTGGTAAAACAGTTTGAGAAATTAAACACATTTTATTTTTCAATGATCATGATTTGTTTGTATGAATGAATCCCCTTTGAATATATGCACGTTACATTAGTAACCTTGATATCATTGGATATTCTTTGTGCTTTAAAATCATTGCACCTTCATCTGATTTCAGAACACTGTTATTGTTTTTTTATTTATTGGACAGTGATTTATGCTTTCCATTACACTTGTTCCAGGTAAAGGAATGGCTTTGTTTAAACTGCCAGATGCAGAGAGCCCTTGGAGTATCTGAAGCCATTGAACCTACTGTGGTGAAACCCCAGCCCATGCCAAGCAAGGTTTCTACACCTCCTCGCTCTGAACAGAAGGACACACCGACATTAGTCCAGAAGGAGAAAGCTGCAGAGTATGCAGATGTCCAAAAAGAGGCTACTCAAATAGTTCAACCCAGAAAAGAAATTCTCAAAGGTGAGGCTCCAGTGCCAACTGCAGTCCAAAGGATGGACAAAGCACAGCAAGATTCTAAGGAAAAGGCACAAGGACATGCTCAGGATGTGGCCAGCCAGCCAAAGCTTGTGGAAAAACCCCCACAAGGACAGATTTCACAACCTACAAAGCCAGAAGTAAAGTCAGGTTTCGCAAAACAAGAAGCTGGCAAACTACCACAACAGCCATCAAAGCCATTGACCCAATCTCCCAAGCCTGCCCCACCACCAGCTCAACCAGCGAAACAGGAGTCTGGTGGTTTCTTTGGCTTTGGTGCCCCTAAACCTACTGTTCCAAAGCCTGCTGAGTCAGTGACTGGGAAGATGTTTGGTTTTGGTTCATCAATTTTAAGTTCTGCATCTACATTGATAACCTCGGCAGTTCAGGATGAACCTAAAGTTACACCACCTACTCCACGGAAGATGTCCACTACAACAAGTGTCAGCCCTAAACCTACACCTCCGGTTTCTCCTAAGATGCCCCCAGTAAAGGATAGTAAACCACCGGCAACACAGACACCTGATCCACTTCAACAGGCCAAGGCTACACCATTAGCACAGGACAAAGTGCTTCAGGTTGCTCCTAAAGAAAGTCTGTCTACCTGTCTGCTCTGTAAGGTCAAACTCAATGTGGGAACGAAGGAGCCACCCAATTACAACACCTGTACTGAATGCAAGAACATTGTCTGCAATCTTTGTGGATTTAACCCCATGCCTCATACAGCAGTGGTAAGTACAAAAATACTCTTGAATACACATATTAATGTTTCAGTTACAATTTACAGAAAAAAGGGAGTTTTTTTCATCAGCTGATATGCCTTGTGTTCAACTGGCAGGAGTGATCCTTATCATGATCATGTCTTTTTGCATTAATGTGACAAAAGCACCTTATTTTAATATTCAGTGTTTCCATTGGGGAGCCAAACATGAGTAAGAGCACCACAGAGTGATAGTGAAGTGGCCATGTTGCTCCATTTGCACACTTTTCAACATAATTTATTTCAGTGGCTTCTTATTTTATATAAAACAAATTGTTCCAGTACAAAAGTTTTGGTCAGGCACATTGTTGGCTTTCATGTAAAAGTTGCATAAAATCTAATATAAGAACACTCACGTTTTGGCAATGCACCTGAGACATGTTAATGAGCATGTTAATGACTTTACAAGTGTTTGGTAGTCCTAATGCTGCTATTTATCAGTACAGTAAGTTTGTATCCTTACTACACTTTCTGTTTATGTGGTGTTTCTTGTGCTATTAAATATTGGTTTGGAGTGTTCAGGCTGCACCAACATATTTTAGCACATTTTTACTCTGAGGAATATTCCTTTCTGTTGCAAAGGGTGGAAAAACATAGACTGACTGTCATAAAGCTTTTTATTCCTTCTGAAAATAGAGCACACCCGAGGCAGCATTTTGCTCTGTTGTTTGATTTTCTTGACAAAGAAAATAAAATACAAGTGGAGTAGAATATTAGATGAAGGTGCCACAGCAGCTAGAATCTGATGAGAACTTCAATTTATATGTATTTTCAGACTTTGATTTTGAAGAGCTGTCTGTGTCCATTCAGTTTATTATGTCTTAGTGTTTGGAATAATTACAATGTAAAACAAATCATACCAAAACTACACTCTCTCTAACTGCTGTGGTTCTCTCTCCACGGAAGATGCCAGGGTTATTACATAACTGCTCATGAGGAGAGTGCTTCAGCTGGCCAGGAGCACTGAAAATGTATTAAAGTGATTGACGGTTGCGCAACCGCATTAGCGAGATGGGATCTACTGCCATAGGAGACCCGGGTCAAGGGAATCTCCATCCCCCATAAGAGATTTGAGATGGCAAAGCCCTGTGATATGCCAATAAGTAGAGTTGAAACAGATTAAGTCCAGCAAAACAGTGCAGTACATTAGAAGAGCAGACATTTCTTATCAGGCCATCTGCTCTCACACGCAGCAGTGGCTCCATGTAATTCAACAATTTCCTCTTCGTTTTGGTGACATGAATATACACGTGTACCTGCTTTGTGACTTACCCACGCACATACAACGTGTAGCTGAATGAAATGTGCAGTGCTGTCTACTCTTTCTTTGTGAAATCCTAGACTTTACTATAATTAAGTGAACAAATACCACAACGCTTTTTTAAATCTCCTGAGATGTGGATTTAAGAGTTGATGCTGTAATTTGTTCTGGCACACTCAGACCTGAATCTTTTATTAAAATATCAAAAAGTAATGTTTGAAAGAAGAGGAGGTAAAGTGAGTGCCATCAGCAAGTCTATTCATTTTTTTCCGTTTGCCTGTTCTGCTTCAGCTGATGCCATCAAAAGCCTGGGAGTGACTGTTGTCTGACAAGTAGGGCACACGTGTGTTGTGCTTTGCTAGCTAAAGCTTAGAGTGTGACAGCTGTGACAGTATGAATGATGATTCCTCTATTTTCTGTGTTACCACTGGTTTAAAATAGAATATTTGTTCAGCTTTACCAGTACAAAAGCCCCACATTATTACTGTCCATTTAAATTGGTTTACTATGAGACCCAGTAGTTGCCTCAAGGTAAGACAGTACTGTCAAGGTACAGAGGAGTACCTTGACATTGCTATGTTAAGTTGCTACATTTCAGCTAATAGGAAGAAAAAAATTAATCGTTCTAGAAAGAGCTGTGTGATATATAGCTAATTTTGCATGATTTCACAATTTTATGGTGTTAAAAAGTAATCAGTCAGCAGGCTAATTAATGTTTTTTAAATTATTATTTTTTGCGGGGTAGTTCAATATTATGGTAAATGGTCTGATTCTCATATAGCACTTTTCTACTCTCCCAAAGTACTCAACGCACTATATACAACATGCCTCATTCACCCATTCACACAAGCACTTCTAAACTAAACTCAAGTGCAAACTAATCTACACACACACTACATTCACACTCCGATGAACGCATCAGAGGGCAACTTGGTTCTTGCCCAAGAATATTTGACATGCAGACTGGGGAAGCCAAGGATCAAACCACCAACCTTCCAATCAGTAGCTAATCTGCTCTACCTGAGCTACAGTCACCGCTATGTGAGCATAATATCATGTATGAAAATCTCACATGCATAAGCTTAATGATGCGGTCCAGCATTAAAGAGGTGACAACAACAAGTCTGTAAACGCTGAAGCTGTTGAATGTTCTTTAAGAATTTCCCAGTTTAAATTCATGAAAGTTGAAGCAATGGAAATTAGTCACAAGATCCAACATTTATCAAAGAAGGCCACCTTTGGAGTGCATGTGCCACCCTTGGCAACCATCAAAAAATGGTCTTAACTTAAATTTGAACTTAAATGGAAATTTAAACTTCTGGAGGCGTGATGGCTGTTTCTGGTTTATGTCAGGTGTCGAGAGTAATCGCTGGTGGGCGTATTGAATTAGTCACTGAATGTCACATTGCAAAGTAAATGCATCTCAGTTGCACCTTCACATTTCTTTTGCATTTCATTGACAATCAGAAGACCAACTATTAGAAAAAAAACATCCACCAACTCTCGGTGAGCAGCCATGATATGTTAGAGCAGGTAAACTGATGATGTTGTTTACTATTGTGTTAGCTGGTATGTTATTCACTAACACACAGTGAAACAGAGAGCAGATGTAAGCATTTTTTTTTTTGCTCTGACTTGCAAATTATAGGGAAGGACTTTCACTAAATTTGTAAAAGTAGCTATGAAAACACCGAACAGGAAAGGCTTGGTTTACAAAACATAGAGGGAGTTTAACTCCTTGGTGCTATGTTACAAAGCAAATACTCAAAATTGTACTTACATAACCTGTTATTACTTCATTTTACAGAGTTAGTTAATAATTAAAAATTGTATTAATGCTTAAAGTATCTAAATATAAATATAGAAATGAATAATAAGTAACATGAATGAAATGCTTGTAAATTCCACATCATCTCAAGATGCGTTCTCTCTCCTGTACTGACAGTGATTAGGGGTTATATGTTAATACATGATCATTTCTAAGAGCTTCTTTAGTTCAAATGCTTTAATTCTTTTCTATAAACAAGAATCGTAGAAAATATATTTGGAATTTGGAAACACTGATGTTTCTGTATCAGTAATTCTGTGCCTGCATTTATTCATTGCTTTAAAAAATATTATTCTATTCATCTATTTGTGTTTGTAGCTTATAGCTTTAATTTGTAACATTTCCTTCTAATGCTGGAACACCCTCTTACCACTGGTCCCACAACAGTCTTTATCCCCACTGCACTCTGCCATCAAATGAAACTTTGCTGATGCACCAGTTGTCACAATGGAAAAAGCATGGGCATATTTCATTGTCTTTAGAGTGAGTCACTGTGGTTATTACAGATTAGTAGGTCAACATTCTGTATTATCAGAGTGCGTGATTTATGAGAAACCCTGCTCTGTGGGGGCTGCTGGAAGCCAAGTATATTAGCAAGCTACAGCCTTTGCTAAAGGTGCTTGCCAGAAAATCAATAAGAGCCTTACTAGATCCGACACATCAGCAGGAAAGCACAGAAGAAAGGCTGAGAAATAGTGAGTCCTTGAATCTAGCTATGTTAAGATACATTTCAGCACCACCACGATAAGTTATGATAGGTGTCTAAGAAGTGACAAATAATATTCATTATTAAAACAATATAAAAAAATTGTTTCATTCGTCTAAAAATGCAAGACTAAAACATTTTTGGTCTTTGGAGCACTTTGATTAATGTGTCTTTGCTGAACCAGTCACTTTTCATCCCAAACACTACGACGACCTAAGAGTACTGAGGATCCATTGAGAGTTATCAGAAGAGATCTGGCAAATGTTTTTATTTAACATACATAAATAACAGTAAAAGTATTTTAACATCTCACATTTTGAATGACATATATAATTTATTTGTCTTTTTGTTTAAGTGATTTGAACAGGGAAATGATTTCATAAGCTCAGCAGATCTAGCTTAATGCAGCATACCTGTGTGTCAAGAGCCTATTTTCCTTACTGCTGTCATTGTCAAGGTCTGATAATCCAGCTCAGAGGCTAATCGTGTGGAGCAGTCTCTCCCACAGCTCTCTGCTATAAGCTCCTGCTCTTTGCTCATAAAATAGATTTAATTAAACAAAAGAACGATGGCAACTTTCCAAGCCCTGTGGCTCTGATGCATGACTCTGAAGCAGTGACTGGCGCTAGTGGGGGATGTGAAGGGTCTTTTTTGTTGACGGAAGTTCTTTTTTTTCTGCCTTGCTGTCAGATTTTGCATTAGGAGGTTAAATGACTTATCAGGTTCTAGACTGGTGCAGTGAGGGGTGTACTTGTTTATCACAGCTGCCTTGTCCACCATTTAATACGCAATGCAAAAGTGAGTTGCTTTGTTTACGTTCTTCCTGCAATTTGTCAGTACATGCCTTCATCACTTCGGTTGAAAAAGATCAATTAATACGATTCAGACCAGTGTAATACTATTACCTGAAGATGGCGTGAACCATATTAGATTGTCGGCAAGTAGCTTTGTCACAACCTCTGTGTTGTGAATATGTTTTAATTTCAGTTTGCAGTTATCTTTACTAAAGACAATCCATAGAGGGTAACTAATAAATTGATGCTGACTAATAGAATATCAGAAATATTACAACTGTAAACATCTCCTGTAATCAATGATTGTAAAATGTATCTGATTTTATATCCATCTTCGAACTAAAGTTAAGATTGCTTATGACTACTTGCGATTTCATCTCCTTGAAAATGACAAATGGCACAGGTGTTTATACACAGGAAAAATTGTATTCATTTTAGTATACATTAGTTATAAAGATAATCAGCTGCCTCCCATCAGACCATATTGTAATGGGTCTACAAGATGATCAAACAAACAGGAAGAGCAGAAGTTTATGATTATTAATTTATCCTCTGAATGGCCTTGGTAGTGACATGAAATTGCTGATTAGCATACACAGGCAAGAAGAGCATCTTACACCTTACCTGTGATTACATCTTGTAAGCAAGACAGAGAAGAATATGGAGCATGGAAGGACATGTTGGGATTATATTAGAATACTTGAACTAACCCTAACCTTTAGACTTAAAAGGTTTTTCAGCACATATTCTGTATTCTTGATGAATTGTTCTCAGCAAATATGGGTTTTAGATGAACCTCCTGGTAATTAGTGTTTGATCAACTTCAAAGGTAAACATCACTGATGCTGAACTCGCATCAGATCACACGAAACTGAGACTCAAATCATTTTGTGTTTAACACAATTATCAGCATCATACACTCTGCTGATGAGGTATTATTTGTTACTGTTGGTAACAAATAGGATTATCATCCTCCTGACTGAATCACGACTCACTGAACAAAAACATCTCACTGTCAGGCAAACTGAATGCATCAGTATCAGATTTTCCTCTAAGTCTAGCATTTTTTCCCCATTTTTTATGGCGTTATTTATCAAAGATTATGTTAATGTGTTCTCACTGGCTGTAATTTTGTTTTCAATTAATATTTCTCAGTTAGAAACAAAACACGCTCATGCAGTTTATCATATTCATCTTGCAGTGTTACTGCTGCCTACACTTTCTGAATATAAACACTTCCTTGCATGCTCTATTTGCAGTAGATGTACGCTATCAGTCTTCAGTGGTAGTTCTGGAAAGTTACAAGCAATAATTATACAATTTAGTGGGACAAAATATACAAACAAGAGGGGTATTTTAAAAGCTCAGTTTCACAAGTAAAATGAAAGAGAAAAAAACAAAGTAACTGTGTTACTAGTTTATGAATTACATGGGCATTGTTATGCATATATGACCACTGTATTAGCATAATTATGATATTCTAAATGTATATACACTAAACAGTATAAGTAGTATGGGTCTAATACATTAAACCATGGATGAAGTAATTAAAACTTTGTGGTGTTTCACAGGATATGTGTGTGTTATAAACTCCCCCTCTGTCCTATATGAGAGCAGCTCTCCCTGACTCTGCAGAGGCAGGCGCATTGCTGTGATTTGGTCTGCTAGGTTGCTAGTACAGACACAGTGCTTAATGTATTGGCAGCTTATGGCTTTTGTCCTCTTTAGCTGTCCATTAATGGAGCTTAGATGTGATAGGGAATGTCTTCAGAGGAGTACATTTTGAAGTAATAGCATTCCTTATAAAATGAGATTAGCTTTTTTGCAAGGTAAGCATTCTATTGCTGTTTCATGTGTAATGTACGGTCTACTGTAACAGTACTGAGCATGTTTATATTATTTTATTAAGAAGTTTAAAAATCTAAGTCTGTTTTTCAGCATTGATAGCTGATTACTGAATTTAGATCACTTAGAGTGCTATGGTATTACTCAGCATCCAAAACTGTATTGTATTGACTATAATATTTGTCTATGTGAAAACCATCAGGAATTATCATGTCTTAGTCTAAAACACATAATTTGGAACTTTTATTACTTGCAAACGTACTTAACAGGAAAAAGTCTAGACATCACACGACTGAGTTCTTCAAGTATTTTTGCTTTTTGTTGTTTTGTGCTTGTTGTTTTTCTTCAGTGTTTTTCTTTGTTTTTGCTTTTCCTTTCAGTAAAGACATAAAGCAGCCTCATTCAAGTAATTTGGCACTATTTTCAGCAAATTGTCTTTCTGAAAGCAGTTTAAAAAGAAATAAAGTCTGAGGCGAGGCTTTTGTAAAATGAGATTGATACTGATTCAACTTACATAAGCCCTTCTTTTTCTTTAATAGTTCCACTTTGTATGAAAAATAACCTTTCTGTCTAATTCAGCCTGGCCAGGTTACTTTTGACCGTGGACTCTTTTTTTTTAATGTGTATGGATGAAATGACATATAAAACACAAGATTCTGTATCATCATAACAGAAAGCAGAAAAAATGCATGCACAAGAAAACTGAGTTCTGCACACAGTGGGGTAATTTACTGTGATCTTAATGCAGGATTTTAATGAGCACCTGACATGTAACAAAGTTTAGTGTTGTCAGTGCTCAGATTTAGTCTGTTGTTATTTGAGCCGATATAATTCCCTTTCTTAAACAGTGAAGGTAATGGGCTAATAATTAGTTAGGCACAGTTATATATATTACAGAATAGATATCCTTTTTTTGTGTAATGTCTCAATGGGCTAGCCAAACAATTACTCAACAATTTCTTTGTTCTGCTAGCTTGGTTTTAGAGCGCTGTTTTTCTGTGGCATTGGTACACACATGGAGACATCCCACCTAAATACCAAGTACTAATTTAGTCATAAATTCCAGACAGTTTCATTTTAATTATTACTAATAATTTAAGGTATAATACTTTATTTAAGTAGGCTCTAAGTCAAGATTTTAAATCATTATGCAGGGCCATCCATATGCATATCATCAGGTACTAGTCCAGAAGCTAATGAAAAAGCAGTGGTGTGAAGCATGACAAAGAAGCTAATTCATTCATGACTTTACAACTCTGGCATAACGCTTCAGTTATCTTTTTGAACAAATAAATTCTTTGGATAAGGACCATAATTAGCCTGATTACAATAGCTCTCATTTGGTATTGTGACTTTTTATCTTAATGTGTTTCCTAATTATGTTGTTTTTGTTTGATTACAGAAGGAATGGCTGTGTTTAAACTGCCAAACTCAGAGGGCTTTGTCAGGACAGCTGGGAGACTCAGGAAAAATGCCTCAACCTTCACCTCCACCTGCCAAGTCAGAGACCCAGGCCACACCAGTAACCACAAAGGCAGAGCCCAAAACCACCTCAACGAAGTCAGAGACCAGGCCTGGACCCACAAAATCACAACCCACCCCCGTGCCTGTTGAGACAGCACCAACAGTTTCAACCATAAAAGCAAATGTAGACTCAACATCTCTCAAAATGGAAACAATGCTTACAGCAGCGTCTACACATATTGAGCTTGAGACGACACCTTTACCCACCAAAGAAGAGGTTTTAAAGCAACCTTTGACAGAGGTAACACCAACGATTGACGTTCTAGATACAGATGTTACCAAGAAAGAAGAGGTACCAAAAACAGATTTCAGCACGACAAAATTACGCAAAACTGAAGAGTCTAAAACGGATCTTCATAAAGTTGAATTTGAAGCAGGAGTAGCTGAACCTTCTTCAGTTCCAGTTCCTGACGCTTCAGTTGTCTCTGCGTCCCCTGTCACTCCAGAGGTTGCAGTAGCTCAAGTTATTCCAGAGGCTCAGACAAAACAAGACCTGTCTGTTGCAGAGAGGATTATTAAGGTGGTAGACACTGATGATCGCACCATCCTGACAGACTCATCAAAATCTTTGCAGCAAATTATGGTGCAACCAGAGTCAAAAGAACAGCAGCAGGTGGTTATGGAAGGAGATGCAGTCACAGTAACTGACAGCAAAGAATTTGCTGATGACTCTGCTGACAAAATTACCAACATCCTCTCAACCATTGAGTCGCAACCAGTCTCTCCAAAAAGAAAAGTAAGAGTTTATCCTGTTTGTTGAAAAGAAATCTAGATTATCTAAAAGAGATAAAAAATTAAACAACAAGAGCTTTTCTCTCTGTTCTTTAGTCTTGGCTATACTTTACCTGTATAAGATTAGATGTATTTTTATATTCAAAGCACATCAGATTCCAAACTCTTGTTTTGCTAATCTTGAAAACTTTGACTTTTATCTTTCAAATTATAAGAACGTTAAAGTTGTTCACATCAGTGATGGCATTTTCATGAGTATATGGAGTAATATGGAAATTTGTACATTACAGCTCCATTTGGTTACACTGATTAACTCAAAAGGGGACAGAATCTTGTTAAGCTTGTTGGTGTGTCTTCTGCAGTAAGTTAGCTCATGACAGATCTTGGGTTCCACAGCATTAAGAGTCAACTTCATTTATTAAAGAAATGTAATCACAGGCACACTGATATGTCTTCCTTTTCATAATTTTAGGATGAAGATGAAGACAAAGAGCTCAGTAAGAAACGAAAAGACTCTCTTTCCACTGCGGAGGTGCCTACAGATGTCCCTGTAACAGCTACTAAGCCCAAATCCAAACCAGAGGGTCATGATGAAGAGCAACCTCAGATTTTACCCATATTACATGAATTGAATGATGAAATAGTGAGTGGTGCAAGCAAAGATGGTGCGGATTCTTCTATACCAGCAAAGGAGCAGATAAATGCTAAAAGAAGGCGTCTGAGTTTCCAAGCAATGGATGAAAGCAGTGAAAGTGAACTCACACCCTCACCATCACCTAAAGTCCAGAGAAGGAAACTAAAGGTGAGCAATATTTCATCCAGCAGTGAGGACATCAAAACTGAGAGTGCTGACTCCTCTGTGGAAGACGAAGAGTTCATCCGCAAGCAGATAATGGGTATGGGTGATGAAGAAGAAATGTCTGTATCAGAAGATGAGAAAGAAAAGAATTTGGAGAATGTACAAGCTATAAAGGATACTGACCTTGATAATACATTGGTGACAGTCAAACCACTTTCTAGAAAAGGTAGCACAGATAATGAAGACAGCCCAGCCAGGAACAAAGCAGTCCCAAAAACTGACAGCATGACTGCTCAAAGCGTGCCTGAAACATTACCCAGAACTACTTTCAAGAAAGCAATTCCAGTCATGAGACAAAGACAAAGCACAGATGAAGAAATAGAAAGCATCACAGAATCTGTGTCAAAGGGTTCATCTAGTGTTCAAGCATCCAGTTTTACTCCAGAATCTTCACCTACATCAGCCTCCTCCCTGGAAGAGGATAGTGATAGCAGCCCTAGTCGCAGGAAACCCAGTGGGGACAAACAGTATCGCAAAGGTAAGCACAGGCAACCAACTCAGCCTCTTCCTACCATCGAAGACTCCTCTGAGGAAGAGAAGATGGGACCCCATGGACAACTACTGTCCCCACACAAAGATTCTTCCTCCACAGAGGATCTGAAAGAAGTCACAGTTATAAAGGAAACTCATAGAACATCTGGCTCGGAGTATTCTGCCAGTATAGAATCAGAATCAGAAGCCACTCAAGCTGTACAGAGAGGACGTAAACCTTCACCAACAGTCATACCATACACCCTTTCTGATCCATTTATAGAAAAGGACAGTGTGACAAAATCATTAAAGAGTGCAGAAGAAGCATACGAGGAAATTATTCAGAAGACTAAAGCTATTCCAGGAGACAGTCCACCTGATATTGAGCCACTCTATGGGGGGATGGCAATAGAGGACTATCTTTATGAATCCTTAGTTGAGGAACCTGAAATTAAAATGAGTGAATCTCGGGAAGAACCCAAAAATGATACTGGCTCTGATTCTCTCAAAAAACTCAGGTCTCCTGAGGAGGTTTATGAGGAGATGATGCAAAAGAAGAGAGAGTTAATGATGATAGAGCATGAATTTCAGCAGGCACAAAATGCCATGGAATCTTCTGCCTCAAGCGCTTCACAGGTCACTTGCCCTCCCTCATTTGCTGAAACTTGTGTAGTGACTATAGAAGAGACATACCCAACTGAAAAACTTGAAATGCCTCTTACAGAAACTGAAACTTTAAGTGACATGTCAGCAAAGAAAAAGAAGCGACCAGCCCCTCCACGCCCTTCTGAGCCCCCAAAGCGTCCTGACATAACTGTTGTCCCTAGTACTCCTAGTGGGGCTATAAGTTTTGTTAGGCCTATGATTCAACAAGATCCTGCATTAAGGAAAGCATTGTTCCCTATACCAGACCTCAAGATTACTCAGTGTTCATCTGGGGAAGAAGAGGATGACAGTCTTGCAGATGACTATGGCATTGGTATTTCCTCTGACATTACCCCCAGTGATGACTCTGAGACCAAAGAAGAACCATGCATAAGCCCATCTTTGTCTGAAACTGTTGAGATGGATCCTATATGTGTAGTCTGTGAAATTCCAGAGCCAAAACCTATTCCAACTCCAATATCAGCTCCAGAACTAACTACAACACCTTCTCCTGTATCACCAGTGTCACCTCCAACCTCACCAGCTAGTGCAGATTCCAGTTTGGCCTCTAATGCTACATCTTCATCTCCATTCCAGGCTCAAACACCTCTTTCATCAGATTCAACTCCACTGTCTACACCAACACCTTCTGCTTCATTTAAAACACAATCACCTCCAGAGATCTCCTCACCACTGCCTGCCACAGATGCAGGAGTACAATCTAATGAAAACTCAGTCTCTTCTTCTCCAGTTACAGTTATAGTTACAATACCAGATGTTGTGTCTGATCCATCCAAAGTGCAAACAGCTACAGCCATTCAAGTTCAGACTTCTACAGTAGAAGCCATAACTGCATCACCTGTTGTGGTACAAATGCCAGACTTGGTTTCATCTCCATCTCAGGTTCCTGACAACATTCCAGCTATTTCACAGGTCTCAGCACCAAGTCCAGCACCTTCTGTTGTCTCCATTCATTCTACAACCCTAGTAGCAGCCCGACCTGTTGCAGTCTCGGCTCCAACATCTGCCAGTCTTTCCACTTCTGTCACTCTAGTTTCATGTCCTGAACCAGTCATAGTGCAGATGCCTGACCTGGTTTCAACCACAGCTCCCATACCAACACATCCCCCATTACCAGTCTCAGCACTTGTTACTACCCCAGCTCAAGCTGAAACTAAAGTGATACACTCAGTCCCCGTACAATCAGCCATCCCATCAGTCAGTCCAGTGGTAGTCCCACCTCTGGCTCAAACCGCCCAGATGCCTTCAGCAGCAACAGCTTCAACTACTATAGTCAAAAAGAAGGTCCCGCCTCCTCCTCCCCCTCGATCTACTTCGGTATCATTACCTGAAACTAATAAAGATGTTCCTTTTGTAAAACCTGTTGAGCATGCCACTCGGACTACATCACCTATGGGAACCACAGCTGTTGGACAGCCAATGCAATCTGTTGTTGTGGATATCCAACCAAGAATGGAAGCCATGAAATCAGATGGTGGAGTTGTACCTCAGTTAGTAACACCAAATAGACAGGGGCATGTAGTTATCATTGTCCCCAGTGTAGAGAACAAAGCTTTGATTGAACAAGCCAGAAACCAAGGTATACCTAGCAAAGGGCCAATATCTTTCATTGCTTCTGCTCCATATGGTAGCCAAGTAGCCCCACATTCTGCTTCAGATGTGTGCAGTACAGATATATCTTCACTTCCTACTAAGGTGGCAACAGTGCAGGAAGTTGTAGCTCCACCCATTTCACCTAAAGTTATAGACACAGTAGAAGTACCCATTACAGTTTCTAGTCCAACACCTCCATCCACTTTACCCAAACCAACTGTTCCAAAGCAATCAGTTCCCACTCCAGTGACAACTGCTAAAGCAAATTTCACACCAGTTCTTTCTGCAGCTTCTATTCCTAGTCAGACTACCAAGCCTCCTCCACCCATACCACCTAAACCTGTATCAATTCCAGCTGGACTGGTTTTCAGTCATAAACCAGGAGAGAGTGTCAAGCCACCTCCTGTAGCTCCCAAAGCGGCAACCCTCCCCAGGACAAAAGAACCTCCAAAGGCTCTATCACTTAGTCTGACAAGACCTGTGGAGTCTAAGTTGGGTGCAACATCTCCTAAATCACCTGTATCTCCTAGACATGCGAAATGTTTACAAACCTATGTAGTGATAACGCTTCCATCAGAACCTGGTTCACCAACAGAGTCCATAACTGTCCAAGCACCTGTAAGAAGAGGGTCCATCCCTTCCACAAAAGTGTCAGGAATACGGACAACACCATCAGAGCAGAAAGCACCCATTGAAGTATTCTCAGCACAGGCTACAGTAAGGAGAGCCTCGGTCCCTACTGTAAGGCATCCACCTCCAATATCTGTAGCTTCAGCTGTCCCTGAACAAATGACAACTTCTGAGGTAGTAGTTTCTGAAGTCCAAGCTAAAACAGACACTATGCCATCTGTAATGCTGTCATCGCTTCCTGTAGTTGATATCGTAACATTGCCATTAGCCCAGGAAACTTCTGTCCAAGCACATACTGTGCCTTTTCCAATTAAGAAACCATTTGTGCACCAGGAGCAATCAATGACTCCACCACTGTCACAACCTAAAACACTGTCTGAGGTCATCACAGTGTCCCCAGAGCCAAAAATTCTCATTCATCCAGTCCAAGCCACAATTACAGAGATCATAACAGTTCCATCAGAAAGTTTAAGTGAAGCACTGGTTCCTCAGGCTCCCAAACCAACCATACCTGTCCAGCCAGAGCCTCTGATTGAAGTTTTTTCTACTTCATTGCAGCCTGGAGTATCTTTTGACAAACCTGTAGCCCAAGATAGACCATCTGCAACTGTTTTTGATGCACAAGCTGCAGCCCAAATTGAAATGCCACATACAGACGAGGATGTACCTACTGATGTCGTTGTTGCAGAAGCAATTTCATTAAGATCACTGATACCAGGTGTTCAGCAAATCCCTGTTGAGCATCCACTTACAGTATCTGAAGCAATGACTCATTCGAAAGATCAAGAATTGGCCACAGGTCTTAACTATAGCTGGACCATTTCTGAACCCTCACCTGTTCTACAAACTATTCAACCTTCAGAAGTTCTGCCTGCAGTGACAGAACATCTGCCTACTCAGCAACCACTTCTTGTAGCTGAAGGGGTTTTCCTCCCTACCAAGTCTGATGTACTCACAGAAGTTATTACAACTGATGCAGCTGTTAGAATACCAGAGATAGCAATGGTACATCCATTACCGCATCATCAACCTGTGGTAAGTGAAATTACCCCTGTTGAGTTAATGCCATTAACTATAGACGATAAGAAGATATCTCCTACAGCTGCTGAGGAAACACCATCACCTCTTATCATGGAAGTTGAACACATAGTTACACATCCAAATATACCTCCTCATATATATATTCCAAAGGTCTGTGAAGGAATAACATCCTCAGTTATGACACATTCAGTGCCACCACTGGCATTGCAACCTCAATTTGAGCCTCCTTCACAAATTATAACTAAGGATGCTGATCTCATAGCTTCTTCAATATCATCATCCATGATACAACCTCAGGCTGGGCCTGGAATGCCAGTTATGACAACTGAGGAAACCACCCATAAGAGGAGGACATCCATATCTTCCATAGTACAGCCAACATATGCCACAACTGAAAGATTTACTTGTCCTACAGAGTATGAAATGCCCAGACAAGTGGTTACAGCTGAAGCCTTTGCTGCCACCAGAAGAGAATCCATAACCATGCAGCAACCATACCAATTAGCACAGGTAGTAAACCTGCCAGCTGAAAAAGATGTTTCTAATGATGGTTATGCTGTTCAGCTCCCCTACAGAAGAGAATCTATTCCAGAACGCCAACCACATGCATTGACTTATTCATCAGAATATGATCACCCTGTGGAGCTAATAACCACTGAGGAATACACCGCGAGGACCTCACGGCCCACAGTGCAAGACATTCCACAGAATGTTTCTCCAGTCACCATCACTAAAATTCAGCAAGAGTCTATTGAAAGCCAGGAGATAAGAGGAGCAGAAAAGGTGGTCTCTAGTATGAGCCATATGTATTCAGCTTCAATTTCCACCTCAGGCCAGCCACCTGAAAGCCTTCCTAGCCTAGTTACTCAAGTAGTTACCACTGAGGTCCAGAGGACCACTGTTTCTGTTGTCCATGAAAGACTTCCACAGGTCCCTCCACCTAGTGTAGCAATAACTATACAACCAGACATTGCTAAAGTCCAACCTGTACCCAAACAGAATGGTAAAATATATCCTGGTGATGTTATTGATTTACGTACAATGAAGGTTGGTATAAAGATGACTGCGCAAGGCATGGACCTGACTCCGCCTGAATCAAGTCGACAGTCTTTTTCAAGTGACTCTAGTGGCCGTCAAATTACAGCAGTACAGCCGGAGATAGTAAATCTTAGTCCAGCAATTACCCCAGCAACCACACTGTCTGTTGTCACTGACAGCATCACAATTGTCACATGCACAGCTACTATTGCTTCATATAGCAACACTCCAGCAGAGAAACCGCTTGATTTGCAAGGCCCCGTTACATCATTGCCACTATCCCTCACAACATACAAACCATTTGAGCCCTTAGCACAGATCGTATACAGACCTGTTAGCACCCAACCCATGCTGAGTGCTGTAGCATCCACAGCTCAAGATATACCAATTAATCTTTCCTTTGAAGCTCTTGTGTCCTCTGGAGCAAAACAGCCATTGACGTCAGTCCCCACACTTCTCAGCAATGGAGGGCCTGTCCTTTCTCTAGAGGCCACAGAGGCCATGGATCTGACAAACTACAAACCAATGAGAGCTGTGGTAGCATTGTCTGGTACAAGTCCAGGAGTGGTGACCACTGTTGTAGAGGATGAAGGGACCCCAATGGACCTTACAGCAGGAAGGCATAGTGTTTGCTGTGATGTAATTTACAAGCTACCATTCACGGGATCATGCAGAACACAGCCTCCAGTTACAAGCCAACCTGATAACCGTTTTGGCTACAGAGATGACCACTATCAATATGATAATGCTGGACTGTATAGTATCAAAGGAACTAATGGCATAAAAGCATCAGTGTCTGAAACCAACTTGACAGAGGCAGGACTGTTTTCCATGGTTCCTAAAAGTGACTATGACTACCTCAGTGGCTCTTCAGATGGCGCTATAGACCTCACTGCAGCTAAACTTTCTGCTGGTGAGTATGAGAGTACTTCTGCATGATTTGTCTTTTTTACTTCCGTGTTTTCTTTTTTTGAGAGGGGGGAGTGGGCTTCCATTGGCTTGAATCAAGCTTTTAAAATGCCTCTGCATGACATATAGTATGTTTTTACAGTTCAGTTCTTTCTGAAGATAAACATACTTATTTTTCCTGGAAGTTTATTATTTCATGTTTGCTTGCATACTGTTTCCAAAAAAGTTAGGACACTAGCTTTACTTTGTTGTCTGGGTCAACTTTGTTAGTGAGAGACAGAGGGACGCGCTGAAAGGTTGCTCCAATGGAGAAAAACACAAACACAGTTTACAGTTAATAGCTTACTTACAACTGGGCTACACTGCCCATGAGGCTACATTCTTTAGGGCTATGCCTGTAACACTCTGCCTATTGCCTTCACATTATATAACTTTTTAAAATATTTCGCCGCATCATTATACGGGCTGCAAGTAGGGGTGACATGGGCTGCGAGATTGAGACAGAGGAATTAGAGCCTCTTAATACGTGTTTCGTTTGGGTTTCCACCAGGGTGGAATTACCACAAATAGAGAGGGGACAACATAACGTATGAAACAGGAAAAGATCGCCGTGTAATCCCTTTAATTCAACAAAGTAACTGTATTCTGAATACCACCTTTTTAAACGGTAACTGTAACAGAATACAGTTACTCATATTTTGTATTTTAAATACGTAACGCCGGTACATGTATTCCGTTACTCACCAGCACTGCATATATGCCAATTTTAAATTTAATGCCAGCAACATGCTTTATAAAAGCTGGAAGGACATAGTTTGAGGAATATCTCATAACAAATTAGGAAAATTATTATTCAATCAGGGTAAAAAAGATAACTCTACCAACTGTGGTATATAATATCATTAGAAGATTCTGATAATTTGAGAAAAATTGACAATAAATGCCCTTTATCTTTAAGACAGAAATAGACAAAGAACATACAAAGATGTGTTCTGTAATTTCACAAATTAAAAAAATATTTTGATTCATAGATTCAGTTCCATTTTATTATACTTATATAGCGCCAAATCACAATAGTTACCTCCAAGTGCTTTATATTGTAAGGTAAAGACAATAATACAGAGAAAACAGAGAAAACCCAAACAATTATATGAATATCTATAAGCAAGCGCGTCAGTGGGAAGGAAAAACTGTCTTTTAACAGGAAGAAATCTGCAGCAGAACCAGGTTGAGGGAGAGGCAGCCATCTATCCTGATCACTGGGGGGTCAAGCGAGAAAGAGATTAATAATAACTAATGTGTATAGACACATGGTGAGTAAAAAGATGAGTAAAGAAAGACACTCAATGCATCATGGGAAGCCCCTAGCAGCCTAGACATTGCACCGTAACTAAGGGAAGATTCAGCCCTAACTATATGCTTTATCAAAAAGAAAAGTAAGCCTAATCTTAAAAGTAGAGAGCGTTTCTGTCTCCTGAAGATGTTGTGTACTCTAGGCTAAAGCAGCCATTGACCACCTGGCTTGTTTTCAGCAGACACATGACAATCTGAATAGTTATAGGTTCCACTGATGCACATAGCATGGAAAACTTAATTTCTTCGAGGCACCATTAATGCTGAACAATGATTCTGTCAGTGAGAAGCTTGGTTATATCAGCAAGATAATGGAAAATTCTGTACATATTACAAAGAGTCCAAGCCTGCTGCCTGAAGGCAAGACCCGTCACCCTTTAGCACATAATAAAATTAACATAAAATTCCCTGAAGTGATTACCAACTAAAATTCGATTTCAAGCAAAGAAGCATTTTGGAAACATTTTGTTTGAAAAAAAAATCACCAGTATTTTATATATTTTCTACACTTCTCTAATAAAATCTTTTATATGATTAAATCTTCTGTTTTTTATTTATAGGTTGCATGATCTCCTTAACTTTTTTGGAAATTATTTAATTTGCTTTGCTGTTTAATATGCATGATTTCCTTAAATATTAACCTGTTTTTCTTTTCTTTTCCGTTTTTTCATACAGATGCATGTGTTTGCCTACGTGTGCTCCCTCAGTATTTTGGTTTTGCATCTTGCTAGCCAAAATGACTTCAGATATGCATGTGCAGTTTTTTTTAATCCAAATTGCATGACTCATTTGGGTTTTTTTTTAATAAAAGTTTTTTAGAAGAATAAAATATATATTTTATTACAACAGGTAAAGCACTAGACTACACTAGCAAAACGACTGGAGTCTACCCTTTGATGACTACTGCTCAATACTCCCAGATCCCTGCAGCTGGGTTTGGTGTAAATAGTGCTCTAAGGACATCAGATGGAATAGTTTACTCCTCTGTTGCTGCCCCAGTTCCATCCACATATGCAATTACGACTCAGCCAGGTTCTGTCTTTAGCACAACCTTAACACCCACATCAATAGTCCACAGCCAGCCATTACCACACCCATATGGCTTTATCCCCACTACGGACCCTGGACAGATAATTCCTTTTGACTCTGGGCTATCTAAAGATTTTCTACCTACAGCTTTGGCTGACATCATAACTGGTTATCCAGAGATGTACTCTGATGCCACCCTGGAAGCTATTGCTGCTTCTCTGGATGCCCTAGCTTCTTCTCCAATATTCCCTGGCTTAGATAACACCAAAATGGCCCAGTATCAGATGGAGAGGGAATTTCTAGAGCTAGAGAAGCTTAAGCAACTATGTCTTGCAGAAGAGCTGGAATGGGAAAGGCAAGAAATCCAGCGATATCGAGAACAGGAACAGCTTATGGTCCAAAGGGAGCTTGAGGAACTTCAGGCTCTGAAACAGCAGCTTCTCCTTCAGCAAGAAGAGGAGCATCATGCCCACATGGTGGCTCAACAGGAGACCTATGCACAGCAGAAAGAGCAGTTGCAGCAAATTCAGCAGCTCCAACTGCAACTCCAGCGGCAGCTAGACGAGCACTATGGTAGTACTGGTCCCACTGGAAATCTTCTAGATGCTAAATATGCAGGTGTAGGAGACAGTGGCCAGTACTGGCCAGTCAGAGATGAGTCTACGACTCCATCTGCTGGGACACACATAGAGGAAAGTCAAGATTTAGTAAAGCTTCAAGCTGATCAGGACATAGGGAAAAAAATAATTGATAGTGGGGTGCAGACAGATGATGAAGACTCAGCAGAGAAACAACACGTTGGAAGGAGAAAGAAAAATAAAAGAAACATTGATAGCTCAGCTCAGACTGACGATGAAGACCAAGATGAATGGGATGCTCCAACAAAAGCTCGGCGACGCTCTCGAAAGCATAGCAGTGATGGAAAACATGGCTCCAAGGTCTCTAGCATTGCTATCCAGACAGTGGCAGAGATATCTGTCCAGACTGATCACTCTGGAACTATCAAGCGACCTAATGTCCAGATGGACACAAAAGTAGAAATCATTAAACATATATCAGCTCCAGAGAACTCTCAGAGAGGTGGAAGTCTGAGCTGTCAGACAGACTCAGACAGAAGACATGCTCCCACTGAGGTGGGCTACAGCACACACCTCTCAGCAGACATCCCCGCTAAGTCCAAAACCTTCTATACTACAGTTTCCCCACTGTCCCCAGAAAAGTCACTTGGAGGACAGAGAATGTTGACTGCAGACCCAACCAGATTTTCTTCTGGTCCTCGGATATTGAAGGCTGGTCAAAAATCTCTATCTGACCCTAAGTCCCTTAGTCCTTCCACAGAAGACAGGATGGGTGGATACTATGCAGACAGCTATTCTGTAAGTCATATCACATATGAATGGAAAAATATGAGCCGTCATATAGTAGTCTGAATTGACAAACTGATTGTTTGATTGTTTTTATTCTAGAGCCGAGGCTCTCCCTCTAGTACAGGTAAGAAGGTAAAGAGAACACTGCCAGATCCCCCTCCTGAAGATGACTCCCTCTCAGGACGGTCAGGCTACAGCACCAACTCTGCTCGACGCCGTCTAGCTCGTAGTACAACTATGGCCCGGGCAAAGATCCTGCAGGACATTGACAAGGAGCTTGATCTAGTGGAGAGAGAATCTTCTAAACTTCGAAAGAAACAGGCTGAGTTAGATGAAGAAGAAAAAGAGATTGATGCCAAGCTACGGTGAGACACATTAAATTTTTTTTAAATCATCGCAGTTTAGGATATAAAGTTACCTATACTTGTATTACTGTATTAAATTAATAAATAACTAATACCTCAGAAAATGATTCAAGCTAACTCCACTGCATCAGTCATTGCATCTCATGCCATCAAGCTTCCTAATTCGTCTGCATGATTCCCTTCTTACCTTGATAGCTTATGGGCAAAAAGGCTGCCTTGACATCTCTCAATGAGACTTCTCAACACTCACACATAGTAACAGGTATTAATGTGTGAGAAAACAGAATATTGTTTGCCACCTCCCCTGGTTTTTATTAGAACTTTTGAGTACTAAAATTGTAAAAAAATATATATATATATATTTATTTCATTTATTTATTCAAGGTACTTGGAGATGGGTATCAACCGTCGTAAGGAGGCCTTGCTGAAAGAAAGAGAGAAGAGAGAAAGAGCCTATCTTCAGGGTGTGGCAGAGGAGCGAGACTACATGTCTGACAGTGAGGTCAGCAACATCAGAGAGACCAGAGGTGATGGTCTTGAGAGACCACGGACAGCTCCCCAGTCGGAATTTGAGCAATTCATCCCCCCACAGACAGAAGCTGATTCCCAGTACAACACACTAACTAGTCCCTACTCTCACTATGGCCAGTATGTTCCCCAGACCCAAACCACTAGCCACTACACCCAACAGAACATGTATCAGCAACAATCACTTTACCACCAACAGGTGTCTCCTTACCCAACCATGTCCCTCTCCCATGCCCAGACTCAGCCAGGCAGCTACCAACATGCTCTGCTCTTGCAGCAGGGGAAGCAGCGACAAACAAACCTGTCTGATTTAGAGCCCAAAATCACCACTAACTATGAGGTGATACGCAACCAGCCACTGCTCATTGTGCCAACTTCCACAGAAAGTGGATATGGAGTGGCTCACCTAGGGGGCAAGTATGGAAGCTTGGACTTGAGGTTAGGACTTGAGGAGAGGAGCATGGCCTCTAGTCCCATGTCTAGCATTTCTGCTGATTCTTTCTATGCTGATATTGACCACCATAATGCCAGGAATTATGTGCTGATAGAAGACATAGGGGAGCTCACCAAGGCGTCAACAGGGCTGAGCAATACTGGCTTGGGTTCTGGATTCAACTTGCCTGATAAGGAGATGTCCAAGGCAGACAGACTCAGGCGCACAGCAGAGGTAAATCCCAAACTGTTAACTTAGTTTCTAGTTTTTGCTACCTTTTTCTCCTCAGACAAATGCTAATAGCTCAGAATGTTAGTGTTTCTTAGTGTTGGCTCTTTCATTTAAAAAAGCGATTCAACAATTTGAAGTGCTGATTCTCCAGTTTTATTTTATTAGGCTTGCATGAATGTAGAAAACAGTGTGACTGATATAGCCCTTTTAATTGTTCAAAACACTTCAGTGTTTTGAACAATTACACAATAACACTTAACATGTGGCGTATAATTTTATCTATTTTTTCCGTTTAGGTGGCAGAATTTTTAGGCTCATCTCGGCTTCAGAGTTATGGCAAAGGAGAAGATGATACTATGGAAGAACCTTATGAGCTGAAGCTACTGAAGCAGCAGATCAAGCAAGAATTCCGACGAGGAACTGAGGGACTCGAACACTTGACTGGTCTGGGCTTACCACAATATCTCCCCAGTGACAGCAATTTTCGCCATTTCCCTAAAGGAGAGAAATATAGCATTGGCAGGCTCACCCTTGAAAAACAGGCTGCAAAACAACTCCCAGCGGCTATGCTTTACCAGAAACAGATGAAGAACAAAAAGGCCCTTATAGACCCTAAGGCCATCACAAAATTTTCCCCAATTCAGGAGAGTAGGGACCTTGAGCCTGAATATGGTAGCTACATGGGATCTGGAGCGTCCTCTGTGTCCAGTCTGGCTGCTAGAGCTAGGCTACTTCAGGATGAGATTACATTTGGGCTAAGAAAAAACTTGTCTGAGCAACAAAAATATTTAGGCTCCTCCTTAGGGGCCAACCTGTCTGGTTCTCTTAATCTTGGTCAGTCTCTTGGACTTGGCTCTACTATCAGGGCAACTGCCCATGATGATGGCACCTACCCAAGTGGTACCCGTTCTCGCCCCTCCTCCCGACCCTCTTCAGTCTATGGTTTGGATCTATCTATTAAACGGGATCTGTCCAGTTCTTCATTAAGACTTAAATCAGAGGGAGAGGTTCTAGATGCAGCGTTTGCCCCTGGGGTAGCCAGAGCAAAACCCACTAGTTTACCTATAAGCCAAAGCCGTGGACGCATCCCCATTGTTGCTCAGAACTCAGAGGAGGAAAGTCCTCTGAGTCCAGTGGGGCAACCAATGGGTATGGCTAGAGCTTCAGCTGGTCCTCTCCCTCCCATTTCTGCTGACTCCAGGGACCAATTTGGGTCAAGCCATTCCCTCCCAGAGGTACAGCAACATATGAGAGAGGAATCTCGGACTCGTGGCTATGATCGAGACATCGCATTCATCATGGATGACTTGCAAGGTGCCATGTCTGACAGTGAAGGTAAATGGAGCCTAAGACTGCTTCAACAATTTGACCATATCGACGTGCTTATCATGCATGCTAATACTGAGTGGTCATATTGACTTTCTGGATTAACTGTTTCTTTCTCAGTTATCAGTGCTCCAGATAATTATTGTTGTCTGTTACAATATTTCCCTCTGTCACGATAAATGTAAAGTCATAATTTTGCATGATTTTTCCTTTCTTTTAATTATCGTGGTCAGCGATACATAACACTCTTTGTTTATGTATGCCACGTCTATCCATGCTTTTCTGTGTCATTTCATCAGCTTGATGTTTGTTTGTTTTTTTCAGTTTAATTTATTCAATGTCCTTCCTTATTCTTAGACCCCAACAGTTCTAAAAATGTTAAATTAGATCCTCTCTAGAATCTATGTTATCTGTTTATGAACTACAAAGAGATATGCTAAGCAAACATACTGCTCACAATGCAGCTGCCTTATTTTTTGTATAAATTTCATTAAAAATCTGAGCAATATTGAACAGCCTACACTGGAGCCCTTTTTCAGTGGCACAGAAAACTTATAGAAAAAGAAATACATACATTTTTAAGGTTCTTCCTTTAGTTTTGCTCGAAAACAACAGCAGTAAGTTTAAAAGAGTACTGCTGAATCATGGTGATATACATGTTCTGCAGATTCTACAGGTATTTTTGTTTCATTCTAACTAAATTGCTAAGCCAGTGCCAGGCCAATTTAGACATTTCCAAATGGATGGTTTATATAGATCAAAAAAGATGTAATGCAGTAGCTTTCTATAAAGCCGATGTTGTTGTGTATACTTAAAGAAAATTGTGTCAACTGTGTTAAGCGTTGATTCTGTAATCTTTCAGTTTCTAATCTGGTCTTATTTTCATCCTTGCATGTACATCTGTTTTCCATTTTCATCTTAATAAAATTAATGTTTTCTGCTTGTTAGTTGTTGCTGTGGATGTCTCCTTGTGGTGTGAGATGTCTGTGTTCCCCGGTGATTCACAGCAGATATTGACATGCACTGTTTCCATTTCCATAAGAATGGGACTGGTAGTGTTCCATTAGTTTAGGTAAATCCAGTGCCTTTATAATTATTTATCTTTTATTTGGTAAGTATCTTGTATATGAAGTAGCATTAAAAAGCACAGGGTCTGATGTAATTGTCAGATAGTGCCAACGAACAAGAATATCTTCCGCAACTTTAGCTTTGTTTCAAGGCCAATTTTGAGGAATCAATGTAAATACATTCTTGTTGAGACAGAAGCATTTGTCTTGACCTTACATAAAAGTGTTCATCTGCCTCAATTGCAGCACAAAGTGAGTCCATGTTGGCTTTGAACAGAGATGATGCCAGAATCTTTCATGAAAGTATCAGACACGGTAGAGTATCTTACAGCATAGTTAAAGTTACTGCCTCTCATGATAATGTGGCTCAATCTTGATATGGCTTTCCCTCCTAAAGAAACATCTTATATGTTTTGTTTGGGGGGTTTTTTCATAGTGCTTCTGCTTAAATTTGTGATCTGTCTGTCAGGCTAGTAAATGCAGTAAAGCATGCATCTCCTACTATTGCTTTTAATGCATGTGCTGAATTTTAGCCTACTTGCAGTACAAATCTTAGTCTTAGCACTCTACTTCCTGTAGCTTGATAGAAGAATGAACATATGTTGAACAAATTTCTTAAAAACATATATAACTTTGTACCACAGCTGGAGGCCCAAACTGGAATATAGAAGGTGAGACGGCATCGCAATTCTCATGTAGTTACTTAGAGACTGTATGCCTCCATGCCGCATATCATGAATGGTTCACTTCTCTGGCTGAGTTTGTAAACATACCAGATTCATTCTGGAATGACCCACCTCACAATCGTATACAATACATATCATTTAGTGACTCTTGTAGTTGACATGTCAGTTCCATGCTGGTATGAACCCCATCTTAATGACACTCGATATCTTTTATGTGTCATACACTGCAGAGACTTAATTTATGTGTCATTCAGGAATGTTTGCACTGTGGTTTTGTAAACATATCAGACCCATTTCCAGTATTCATGTCCATGCACTAAAATAAATGTGTGTTGTGCATAAGTGTTACCAAAAACATGCAGATTCACAGCACAAAGTATTTTAAGATCTTCTATAGAATTCTGAAAACCAATGCTGCCATCATATACCAATTTGTTCAAGATCTAATGCTTTCAAGATATTTACAAGATATGTAGCAGTCTATTTTCTGTTTGTGGGCTTGGCTCGCCAATACATAGAAAATTCTATCTTTGTTTGGATTCTTTTACATTTAACACCAAAACAGTATTTCAAAGTTGAGATATTACTATAGCTTTCAATATTTTGATTATTTTTGCTCTTAAAGGTATGATTTAGAATTGTGATGGTAAAATAGAGCATGAGACTGTCAGTATCTTCCAGTCGTTACTTATAAATGAAGATGGTTTGGGGGAGATTTCCAGTACACAGTGCTGTAAAATAATACATAGAAAATAAAACGTTCCAAACATTTAAAGCATATCAATTTTTATCAAACTTGAAATTATTCATACACCATTTAGTATTTTTAGTAGCCATCTGATCTCACACTTGTGGATAGGATGGAGCAGAGTTTCTGTTTCTTTGCTTTCACCTATCCAGTCAGGACAGATCAGAGATCTTCCTGCCTTTTAGAAAATCTGGGTGGATGTGTGACAATTATTCTTAAATACAAAAAAAGAGATTGCTTGATTCTATGCTGAAAGCTTCTAGTCCCTATTTTCATGCATAGATTTTAATGCGATCCTTTCCTTGTCTAGCCTACCACCTGAGAAGAGAGGACACAGATTGGTTTGATAAGCCAAGAGAAGGGCATCCTCAGAGCGGGAGTGTTTCAGACAGGAGACAGGTGCGATTCAAGCTAATAATATTCAGCTTGGTCCTTTTTTTTCCACTCCATGTTTATTTTTGGTTTTAATATGTAAACCCGGAATGTTTTCTGCTTACAAACATGCTTCTTTTAATCCTGTGAATTTTCAGATGAAACTCGTGCCTTATGCCTTCCCTCACACTCGCATCAAGCTTAAGAGAGACATGAAGGACTCCAGTGTGTCAGGTATAAAACTATTACAAAATGCAGACATACAGTTATCGTACAACCATAAAAAAATCACAAAGATTGTCTATTTCTGTTTTTGTAATTAGGATTTGTATCCCTATTTTTACCGTTTAGGTAATGGACTTGGCATCCGTGTGGTAGGTGGTAAGGAGATTCCAGGGAGTCGTGGAGAGATCGGAGCGTACATTGCCAAGGTCATCCCTGGTGGGGTGGCAGAACAAACGGGGAAAGTTGTGGAGGGTAAGAGCAGAATGAAAAAGATTCTCAAGGCTCAGGAGAGTCATGATCACAGTGCTTTTTAAGTGTTGATGATTTTAGGGCCGTTTACGCCTTCAGTAAAAATTCATGCCTAAATCACTCCAGATGGAGTTGTGACAGGCGGCTGTAGCCTACTGTGTGTTGGTTTGTCATGTGTCTTTCCTCAACACATCACGCGCAAACACACCCTCCACATCAGTGGGCTGTGTTAGTCATTAGACTATATTTAGCGTCCCTGTAAACATACAGATACAGATAGACAGGCAAGCACAGATAAACACACGCACACACACACAGTGAATTACCATGCAACAATCCCTGCTCAATTTGTTCTTGTAGTTTCTGGAATTTCAAATAATTGATGCTCTAATCTTTGTTTAGAAAGAGAAGCGCCTGAGTACTGATTGCAGTTCCACCAGTAGTTTTAATGAGATAATTGGTTCTAGCTTCTTATTCCATTTAATTCTGATATAGCTTACTCCCTTTTTGTCTTGCTGAACAAGAAAAAAAATTTTTTTTAAAAAGGCAAGACAGTAGGTTGGCTGGTTTACTTTCAAGCGTGTGCTGTATGCTATGCATATGTTTATGTTCTGTTGAAAGAAACTGGCAGCAGAACATGCCTTTAGGTGCAGTGTGAAATAAAGTGGGGGAGGATACAGATTATACACAGAGAACAGAGGGAATAATCTAAGAAGAAATACTGGCTCATGCATGAGGATACGCACTTATTAATGTGAGCCTTTATTGTCACAGCAGCTGGTGAGTTGCTTCGTAAGCAGAAGTCTAATCTGAAGACCAGGTTTCAGTTGTGTAAGTGAGGCCTCATATTTCTTTGGCCCTGGGTGGAAAAATTGAGTTTGCTGTGATTTGTTTTGTGTATTACATCATAAATATGCAAATATTAGTGGTTATTTCTTGTGCTGTTGCTGTGTTTTTACTTCTAATATGCTATTTTTTCTACATTATTCTTTGTGAGAAACAAAACATCTAATATAATCATCGGCAAAACTCTTCTTTCTTGCTTTTGTGCTGGGTGTTGTTCCAACAATGGAACAAAGCCAATGCATAAACCCAACTGAGAATAAAGAAGAATGAAGACAGAGTTAATTCAGTTGAAGAGCTGTTTGCTATTACTATTGTTCTGTGAGCATGAAAACTGCATTCTCTGTTCTAACACGTTTCATGTATAGAGATGAGGGGTAGTCACTCATTTTGCATGCTGGCCTTCATCGTATTACAGGAATGCAGGTGTTGGAGTGGAATGGAGTCCCTCTAACGGGAAAGACTTATGAGGAAGTGCAGTCTATTATGGGCCAGACATGTGCAGAGGCGGAGCTTTGTGTGAGACTGTGAGTAACATCTGTCACCATTTATCCCTCTATCCCACTGAAACTCCTACATGTTTAGTCACAAAATGGTGACTCTGCAGCCATGAACACCTTCTCTCGTCTTTCCTTCCCCTTCTGTTCGTCCCACACCCCTTCATCTGCCAAATATCCACTCTGTGACTGATTACTCCTACAACGCACTGGTTGTTATTCCATTATAAATTCCCTGTATGGATCCAAACAGCGACCTAAACATGCTGTCTGACCCTGAGCACCCACAAGCCCTGGAGCACCATGTCCAGCTTAAGGCTGGTATGTACGAGAATTTGTTGCTACGTCTGCATGCGTGCATGCGCCTGCGTACATGTTTGACATAAATAAAATGTGAGTCACTATATACACTCGTCTCTGTAGGTGGACAGCGTTCCCCCGGTGTGGATCCTAAGCAGTTAGCTGCAGAATTGCAGAAGGTGTCCCAGCAGCAAGCACCTTGTATGGCTGGAGTAGGAGCTGGGGGATTGGGGGTCCTGTCTGCACTAGAGCGCTCTGCCCTCCTCCACTCTGGTACTGGATCGGCTGCCTCCAGTGGGGTGCCAAGCCCTGGCCAGCCTGCATCCCCTGCAATAAGCAAGAAGCAGCGACACAAGGTAATGGATTTCATCCATTAAAATTCTTTTTAGTGGCTTACCTCACACACATTCTTATTCAAATTAGTCTTTTGTTGACATTTCTGTGAAATGTGTTTGCTTTAAATAAATGAAGTGAAGACCGCAGGCAAGTTCAGCCAGGCAACTCGAGCTGCACTGCATCAGACAAATGAAACATTCTCCTTAAATCATATACCAAACACAACCTCTCATCTGGGCATTCTATTTAAGAGTCTGGGTTTCTCGTCTCTCCCTCTGCACAGAGCAGCTGGCTGCTTCGACCATCCTAGCATCCGCATGTAGGGTCAAGGGGGATAATTACCTATCAAACCCCAAATTCGCAGTCTGATGCTGCAATAAAGAACTCATTTTGAACACGAGATGTCTGACTAAACTAACTAATGGTGTCACACTACACCGACAGACTTTCCTTTCTAACACACCGATCAGATAGTCAGTGTCCCCCACAACGTCCATACGTTCAATGAAAAATGTTAATATCTATTCTACAAGGGCACCTCTTTCACCAGTACTCTATTAATATATACTTCAACTTAATCCCAGGTTAATGGCTAAAGTCTGTTATTGTGGGCCAGACAAATTTGTTTGCCAAATCATTAAACTATCAATCTAGAACCACTCCACCTCCTGACCTCTCTGTTTTTGTTCTATTTTTTTTTAGCAAACAGAGATGATGAAGATGCCTCATCCCATCACAGGAGAAATTCAGGTTAAAACACACACACATGCAAACAAACATTAAGAAAATATCACTATTTACCCCCAACAACATAAAGATGGACCCCTGTAGTTTCTCTCATAGAGCCTCCTCTACACTCTGTTTCAAACAGCTCCAGATCAACTATGACAGAAATCTAGGAAATCTTATTGTCCACGTCCTGCAAGCTAGAAACCTGGCCCCAAGGGATAATGATGGCTACTCTGACCCTTTTGTGAAGGTCTACCTTTTACCTGGGAGAGGGTGAGCTTTTAGCATTTTAGTGCTAACTAATATGTGTTCTGTGTCTGCTTTTCTGCCTTTGTGTCTGTTTTGTTTTCTCTCTCCCTGTTTTTTTTTTCCTGACTTTGTACTGACTTTGCTGTATCCCACTGACTAACGTCTTAAGTTTGTGTGAGAAAATGGTATAGGACATGATGATATGAGGCAGTCATTTCTGCAGTAATTTGATTCGATTTGCTTTAGTCTATAAATAAATAAAGTGAGTTGTGTTAGACTTTACATAAAGCTGTAAGAGGCGGCCTTTTTCCAAATTGCTGCATTATAATGTATCAAATTAGCTGGCAACAGAGAGTCCACATGGTCAACCTCATGTTCTTACTCTTTCTACTTTTGGCTAAAGTGAGTGCTTTGGTTTTGTCCCTAGGTGAGACTCCTTCTTATCGGTGTCGACTCCACTGTCTTCCTAAGAGCTTGTGAATAGCAAGAGAGAGGATCGATGCAGCCATTATCTCCCTTGTAACAATATCTGCTCTTAGATAATGCCTCCATCAGGCCTGTTTATTAGATTATGCGCTCTCTCCCTCAACCTACACGCTGTATAGGTTAAAAATGTAAGCTCGTTGAGAGCACCTTTGTACTGCTGCTTTATTGCAAGAATATATTTGAAATGCATCTGTCTGACATTAGCAAAAGAGTTCACAGCCGCAGTGTCTCAACAAAAGGTCAGAGTAGTGAATTTCTCATTCACCTGTGAGCCAGTAATCACTGTGAGGCTTTTTGGTCTTGAGTCATATCTACTGTGTAGGCACAAAAACAGTGATTTACCCTCAAGAGAATATTGATTGCCTCAGCTCTCTATCCTTTACTGCCTTTTCTTTGAGCTCTTTGAGCTTCTCTGACTGTTATTTTGTATTTTTGCTTTTCTTGTTTGTGATATATGCCCTCCTCTTCCTCTTCTGGACTCCCTCAGCCAAGTCATGGTTGTCCAGAATGCAAGGTAGTGTGGTGCTGATCTTTGTTTTTAGTTGGTGTTATGTTTTTATTTGTGTAATTTACCCATCCAAAGTGGTTTTCCATCCTTTTATTGTGGCCTTTGTTGTTCGTCCAATTATCTGCTCTATTTCACAATGTTTAAGAGCACTTCTGCCATTACATTTTCTCTCCATGCCTCTGACTTTGAACTCTCCTCAGCTTCTATCTCTGTACTCATTTGAAAAAAAAATTTAAAAGCATCTTACTCAGAGCAGACAATTAACAAAAATATTTCAGTTTGTTTGCAATCTTTCTGGTGCCTCCAAATAAGGATATTGACCATTTTCCAAGCAGCATCTATTCAGCCCATTTACTGAGCATTGCAGTTTTGTGAATGTTGCCATGGGATCAAGCAGTGGAGAGATTTTTAATAATGTATTATTAACAACCAATCATTCTGAATGTCATGAATTATCAGTGCTGATAACAAGAGAAGGACCAAGTATGCCCAGAAGACCATGAACCCAGAATGGAATCAGACTGTCATCTACAAGAACATTCATCTGGAGCAGGTACTGTGCAGACCCTCTCTTCCTGTCCCACACTAAAACGCACATGCACACAAACATCTTCCCACAGTCACTCTTGTGTAGTTACTGTATTTGTTGTGATCCACTTTGGGCAATGTGGAAGCCTCAGCGTCTTATACGACACTTAGAATTCCGTCCTCATGCTCTCTCCCTCGGGCTGTTTTCAGTATCCTCCATGCAGCCTCTTATCAGCACTAGCAAACCTCAAGTTAACAACCGACATTCTTGCTCTTACAGTGTCAATACAGACACTTTAACTGCATGCCTTTTTAGCAAAAAGAGTAATAGAAGAGTGTTAGGTATTCATGCCCATGTGTGCACATCTGTGACTGCTAGAGGTATATATGGTTGCTTGTGTTTATTCTTAGCCATCTGTGTTTGCTTGTGTTGTTTGTGACAGACACCACCATCGTCTTACCACAGCCTTAAAAAAAAATCTGCAGCGCATACTTATATAAGTATATCTGTATATGTTATGTCCTCCAACATGCTTCCGAGTGTTTCTATACACGTCCACGTATTTGCACACATGCATTTAACAACTCGTGATTTCCTTGCTGATTAAATTACCCCCTCATTAGCATTCATGGCTGCACTCATTTAGGCACGACTCATTCAGTGTACACGAGCTCGTTTCTTTTGTCCTTCATCCACCCACATTCGCACAGACAAACAAGCTCACACCTCACACATTTTGTTCCCTCGCACGATCGCCTCAACGCCATAATCTGTGACCCTCTCTTTACTTATTTTTTCTTTCTTTGAAGCTGAAGAAAAAAACGCTGGAGGTGACAGTGTGGGACTATGACAGGTCCTCCTCCAATGACTTCCTTGGAGAAGTAAGTGACTTGTGAAGCCGAGTCTGCCATCTGACAATGTGAAATTTAGCTCACTTTTTCTTTTTCTTTTTTACCAATTTACCTCATTAAAGTGGTTTTTGCTATTTTATTTTATTTTATGTTGGTTTATTTTTATTGTTTTACTGGTGGACCTGCGTTTCTTAACTTAACTCTCTGGTCAGACAAACACCAAATTTAAACTTGGCTTCTATAACTATATATATTAAATTCCTATTTATTTTGTACTGTCTCACTCTTTCTCTCTTTTATTTTCTCTTATTGTCACTCAGGTACTGATTGACTTGTCAAATACCACCCAGCTGGACAACACTCCTCGCTGGCTGCCTTTGAAAGAGCAGAGTGAAAGCATTGAACACAGCAGAGCCCACCATGCTGCCCAAGGTCCGTCAGGGTCTGGGTCAAGTCAGGGACATGGCCAGGGCCAGGGCCACATTTCAGGTTCTGGACAGGGGTATGGAATGGGTCAGAGTCTAGCACCAGGGCAGGGAGATGGGAGTCATGATTCACCTAAAAACTCTGTAATCAAGAGCAGAAGCCATGGAATCTTTCCTGATCCAGCTAAAGGTAAAGAATCACCTCATTCTTACAGTTAATGATTGCTAAATATCAATTAATTCCATATAAGTAGTTTTAAGCAATAAATAATATTAATATTCTTGGCAGGTATTCATAACCATACCTTGAACACTGTAAATACATACATATCAGTACTGCATGGAACAATCAGATGACTGTGAAATATTATTTGCACCTGAGAGGGGTTGGTTTATTTACAGTGTCTTGCAAAAGTATCCGGCCCCCTTGAACCGAATACTCTTGCAAGCCACTGTATTTTGCAGTTTTCTCTTTGGCACTTGTAACCATTCATTTAATATTCCTTTAGACATGCAAATGATGCCTTTGGAAAAGTCACACAGTAGCCCAGGCAGTTCCAAGTCTTCCTCCGACGGCCAACTACGTTCCCATGGCCCTTCCCGAAGCCAAAGCAAGAGCAGTGTCACTCAGGCCCACCTTGAGGATGCTGGAATAGCAATTGCTGCTGCTGAAGCTGCCGTGCAACAATCCTGCCTGCAACCAAGTAAATCCTTCCCCTACCCCTGATAAACCACCTTCGAAATGCACCTTTTCCCCTTGCATGCAAGCTTTGTAGAGATTGTTTGATAAAGCCTTGAATTGCTCTGCATTCATCTCCTTAACAGTTTACCTTGCCTTCTGCTCATCTCATCTTGCTTTTCTGCCAGCACAAAGTCACAGTGATCTATCTCATTAATATAACTGTTAAGCAAAAAGCAAGGCAGATAAAGAATCAAATAAGTACACAAATAAAAATAAACTTGCTGTGAAATCCTATTTAATACACTATGTAATTCTAAAATCTTATTTTTAGAGATGGGGCTCATTCAGTTTACTAAATTGTTATGTGTTGTTTCTGATATTTTTCACCAGTTTAATATTTTGGCTTTCTCTTTGGGCATCTTAAATAGTTAATTAAATGGGATAATAGTTTAAGAAACTACAAACATAATTAATGGATTATTTTAACTTGTAGTATTAGTATTATTAGCTAAATTAGAAATCCAGACCCCTCTGTTTCTACATGGAGTGTGCATGTGCCAATCCCAAGCATATGGTTTCTACAGAACCCCGGTGTGGAGATCTCCAACCCCAGTACAGAAACCAAGCTAGGATGGCAATCCCTTACATGTTGTATGTTCTACTGTGTTAACATGACTTAAACAACATCCATTACCTGTGTATAATCCTCAATGTGATATCCTCAAAATGAACTCTAATGGTCTACTTCTTTACAAAGGAAAGTAAACTCATTGTTGGAGGTTTTTATACGCATGCAACTGTAGATTCCCTAGCTATTATTTCCTGGCCACAGAATATTTTGTGGAGCTGCAATATTGCTGTGTATGTGCATGTGTGTGTCACAAGAATTAACCCCTAGAAAAGCACACACAGAGGCAGACACAGGTATGGCACACAGTCTTCTCGCCCTGCACAGTCCTTCCCTATTCCTCCCACCTAAAACAAAGGGGGCACAAATGACCCAGTCAAACCTGGAAACACAGAAACACCAAGAGGTTTCAAAAGTCAACAGGAGGTTCACGCTGCACTCACCAGCCAGTGAGTGTAAAGCGGTCAGCTAACCATGAGGGAAGCAGAAATGTCAAGGGAAGGTGAGGCAACATAGGAAAAATGTACTCTATAAATATATAAATAAATCATATTAATCAACAACTAAAAAAACTACTACTAATAATAATTATTATAATTAAATAATTAAAACTAAGCCTTCCAAATAAATGAATGTGTAAATATTGATATTTCTGTTGTAATTATTTTCTGTATGTAGCACTATGAATGTCTGGAAATGCACATATTCATTTTATATATTATTTCATTATTTATATATTTATTTTGTGTCGCTTTTATTATCGAATGATTTTGTTTTCATTAGGAACAGAATGAGTAATTATTGCATTTCAGTAACAGACTGTGCTTCAAACACATTGTGGTCACACATCATCTTTCAAAAATACACCGAAAGTCACCGAATGTGTTTCAACAGTAATCTTCACATATTTTCCCAAGTTCTTTCTTACTGCAAAAGCATAACAGAAACCAGCCAGAGCCAAGAAAGAATATTTAATTGTATGAACAAACTGCCATGCCATGTCCTACAGTGAATTAATCGTATTTTTTTTTTCATTAAATTTAGTGACCTTCATTTAGTTCTAATGTAGGGATTTGCTTCGTATTACAGAGATTTTACACAGCACTGTTACGTAAATGCAAGGAGATGCTGACATTTACAGTGATGCCCTGTTATGTGATGCTTAGTCAAAGTTGTCAAAGTTATGTGTGATGGAGAGTGCCTCTGTCAATGAGTGATAGCTGGGTGTGTGTTTTGTTACATACAGCACATGTCTTGGGCACCCATGCATGTGTGGTAAAAGCTGGGTCGTTTAACATTCTCTGTTTGTTTGTTTTTTATGCAAGTCATTTATTTTGAAGGAAAAAACTGAGTGATTGATTTCCTCAGTATCACACTCAGTATTGCCACCCACAGGACCAGGACACCGGCTGAGTGATGTTTCAGGGTCAGTGGTACTATCTGCCCCGAGCCTGGTTGGAGACGCTTATGGAGGTCTGGATAGTGAAGATGGAGCAGGCACAGGAGTGGACAGTGCCATTTTTCAAGTGCCACGGATGTAAGACTGTTTGTAGCTCCATGCAAGCATATTATGCATTAACGGTTGTTAATGTATATGTCATGTTATACTCTTTTAAATGTATAAAACAGTGTTCATAAATTCATTTGTTCTGTTTTTTTTGTTTTTTCTCACAGCGGTAAGACTATTCCTAATGGCACAGACAAAAACCAACTTGAGACTGCAGAAAATGAAGGCAAGCTCTAGAAATGTCACGTTTTCAAATGTTTGCTTTCTTGGTCAGAGGGCTCCCCCTGTTGAGTGTTTTGTGCAATGGTGGTTTTGTTGTATTTTTTTTTCAATTTCTTTGTAACCAAGCCACCTAATTAACTGCCTCTAAATGGTGTTGCTAATGTCATTATTAAGTTGCGAGGTCAAATTGTCAGCTAAGTGCTTATTGTCAATGAACAATATTAACCCGAATAATAACTTACTGCACGGCTTGAGAGAAGTGGTTGCCATGCTGTCCCACAACTGCTGTTATATCTACATTTCATGTAGCTCAGGTGTCACGATGCCTCCCTTCCCTCTCTAGTTTCAATTTGTTACAAAGAGCAGAGGGTCATTTTAGGGTATAGCCTGGCAGCTGTTACAATGATGAAGGTCGGGAGGTCATTTCCATGGTGCCTGACAACTAATTTACCAAGTTTAAATCAGCTTGTCTTGTAAAATTCTTAATTATTTCAGGACATGTAGAACTGGTGAGATACACGTGAAACTTTGGCGATATATTCCCTGATGTGATTTTGATTTTGCTCTTTCTGTTTCGTGTTAGCTGGTAAAACACAAGTAATGGGGGAGATCAAGGTTGCTCTCAAGAAGGAGGTGAAAACAGAAGGGGACCAACTGGTCTTGGAGATCCTTCAGTGCAGAAACATCACTTACAAGTTCAAAAGCCCAGACCACCTGCCAGGTGTGGAACCAATCAGTACTGATGTACATGCATTTTGATTTTTTAATCTCAATAGTCCTCTTTTTATGAATTCATATTATTATTTATCCAACTTGCATCCAGATCTGTATGTGAAGTTGTATGTGGTGAATGTGGCCACCCAGAAGAGGATCATTAAGAAGAAGACGAGAATTTGTCGACATGATAGAGAGCCTTCTTTCAATGAGACCTTCAGATTCCCCCTAAACCCAACTGGACACTCCATACAGGTAGTGTACAACAGGCACCTAAATAACTTTCAGACCCCTGCTAATTGTCAAATACGATGAGTCAATAAAACTTAATAAATCATGATTGTGTTAGAGTCTGGACAATAAAGGCTATTTATGACTGATACCAATATTTGGTGATTTAAAAATCCAATATACTTGGCAATATTCTGTTGGGTTTTTTTTCTTTCAGACACACAAAACATAAATAGATTTCCCTAATATTTGTTATGCGTATTGACAAGGAGTCACAAATATCCCATAATATGAGAGTGTTGTTTAAAAATAATCTTATTTTATTATTACAACCAGTTGTGGATGACTAGTTTACACTCTTCCCAACTTTTTTTGTTGCGATGAGTGAGAGACTAGGCTGGTTAAGCACGAGGACACAGTGAGTATTTAGAAAAAAGTGGGTTTACCCCCCAAAATTGTAAAAAAAAATAAAAAATACAAAAATACAAAATGAACTAATAATACAGGGCCTTTAAAAGAAGTCAAATGAATAGAAAAAAACTTAATCCAAAAACAGCAACTTGACATATCTCCAGATTAACTACTCAGCAAACAAAACTGAGCTAACTGCAAGAACCAAAGGGGACTTAAATACTGGCTGATCAGGCCAAGTTGATACATAAGGGGAACACAAATCCTAACAAATTATCTAACACCAAACAAACAAAGCAACACTTAGTTTAATAATTACTTCAAATCAAAAATACCCAGCAGAAGGCTAAACAAGTCACTTATGCACATCTATGGGTGGCAAGAGCTGCACTTGGTATGGCCCAATCAGCACTTCAATATATAACACAGCCCAAGAGGTGTGTGGCTGCAGGTGCGGCCATAAGGCCGTGTTTGTAGTGTTCCAAACATAGGGAAGTTGCAGAGTTTCCTCTGGTACTCACAACGTGGTTAAAAGCTGTTTCTTCTGCTGTAAATAGCTCATATGGGCTCTAAAATTTCCAGGTCTATAAAATGCATTAAATTTTAGACTTATAGATATACTTGTAACAATCTGCTTGCAACTATTAATAATCATACTGAATAACATGCCCTTTTTGAGCTGGCAAAGCACATATAGATAACTTACTGACAAATTCTCTTTGTCTTTCTCATGCATTCCCAGCTTTTCTTGGTGTCTAATGGAGGGAAGTTCATGAAGAAAACCTTGATAGGTGAAGCCTACATCTGGCTTGACAAGGTGGACATGAGGAAGAGAGTGGTCAGCTGGCACAAGCTGTTCGTCAGTTCCACTCAGACCAACCCCTGAACACCACACCAAAAAGATCCAGATGCAGCAGATCAGCCAGCACTAAATGCAAAGTGCATAGTTCAGAGATGTGACAAAAAAAATGAATAAGAGAATGAGAATAAGAGCAAAGAAAAAAGATTCCTTTAATTCGTTGCTTCGGTTTATAAATCATAAAATAAAGGTTTATTATGTGCTACTAACATTGCAATTATATCAGTCCAACACTGCCAGCACATTTCCACCTCTTCCCATTTCAAGTCTCTGCTGGTTTTGGATTTAACATGCAAACATAAAAAGCTGGCACTGATAGACACTCAGCAGCAATATGGCTTTGAGGGCAGTGACGTCTTTCTTACCACAGTTCTATTTCCATAATCCACATGAGACGCCGAGATGTGATTCTGCACTACTGAACAAACATATCTAACAAAGGGAAAGATGAAAAACAGAATCATGGAATTCATTTTATTTCCTTCATATGAGAGACGTGGTTGTGCTACGATCGTGATGTGTGTGGATTTAAGTGGTCTTGGAATATTAACTGATGAAGAAATGCATACATTTTTTGTACAATATTCTTTCAGTTTCATTGAAAAAGGAAAAAAAAACACAATAAAGAGCTTATGTAGGCCTGAGTCAGACAGTTGACCTTTGCTGTGGGATGAGGATTAAATGTACAGCACTTCTGATTGTAGATATCCCACATGCAAATATAAGAGCATATCAGAGAATCACATTGTACAGTGTGACGTTTATATAGTATACACAGATATCAGATGCAGAATATATCTAAATATAATATACAGTATAAGAGTTGTTCTCTTGTCACTAGATTATATATACAAATATATATAATATGGGACAGATACACAGACTTGTTAGATTGAGGCTGTGAGTGGCGCACTGACAATCCAGTAATCTATGGTGTAGGCAGTCACAATAACTATTATGTGAATGTGGACCTATGTGAGCTCAAGGATGTTAATAATCATGTTCAGTAGCTCCCTTGGTTCTCTGATCACACTAATGCACCACTATATCGAACAGGGCTGTGACAGAATAAAAATAAAATCCAAGGTCAATGACAACCTCTAGTGGCTGATTACTATTTTACTAGCATGATATTGTTAGGAAAGATTAGAATTAAAATTTAAATTAACAATGAACAGCATCTGCTGTGTTGAATGTTACAACTGTGGAAGGTGAGTTTCACACATCCGTCTCAAGTGTACAACATTTTGCTTTAAGATTGTTATAGTGGCTCAGATTTTGCTAATATTTCCTTCTGTGTAGTCCATTGTCAGACATGTAATTCATACAATATGTGTCAAAATCCTCTGTAGATCTGCAACTGTCATTACTTCAGTATGACAGCCCTGCTGTCTCTGTGTTAGTAAGTCCCTCTGGTCTGAGTTTTCCCTGAAAATTATTTCAAAAGGAAGAAAAAAAAATGCTTTACCATTCAAACGTCAAGGTTCTTTTGTGTGTCTGGCTGTACTGTAAAACACTTAACTATTTTGTGTCAGTGACTCCCATTACAACACATTGAACCAGCCTCTTTCACTGCCTGCAACCAAAACACTCAGGCCCACTGGCGTACAGTGATGTATAGGATCAAATGAAAGCATGGGGCCTAGTCTCAGTACTAAGGTGTGAGTAGGTGACCCATGTATTTATCTGTATTCGTCTTACAATGTTTTGTCACCTTTACCTGTACAGAATGAAAAATTGACCCTCAGAACTACTGTTAGTGTGTTTAGGCACATCACAAAGCCAATGCAACTATTTATAATATATCACTGGAGACTACAAACATAGAGCAAGATGTCACTTATCGCCTATAATAATTACAAAGTAAAACAAACAAGCAAACAAAAAACAGAGTATAGTGAGGAAGAAAACAAGGTTAATTTTTCAATGCTGACAATTATTTTGTTGTGCCAACCGTGATTTATGTTTAAATTCTTAACAGTTATATTTCTTTTTTACATTCCAGATCCATTGTTTCATTTGAAGTAATTCTATGCAACATATACGTTTGAATGCATTTGTGTTTTTGGAATTAAAATGTTTTAACTGTGAACATATGTTCTCAAAATAACTGTAAGAAAATAACTTTAATTTGTACATCGATGAAAGAAAATATGAAATACTCTGATTTTTTTACTGATTTTAATATATATTGACGTTAACGGCTGTTAACATCTACATGGATCTTGTGCACTTTATTATTGCGTTGTCTCATTTGTTCCATCATGACATGCGGGATTACGTGTTTTGTGTTTATGCACTGAAATGAACTGAGTCATGGTGTATGTGATGGCAGGAAATATTGTGGTGTGCATTTTGTATCTATGTGGAAAAAGAAAAAACATGCAGACACACTGGGGTTCCTAAACGTAATGCACAATGTGGGGGGGGGATAAATATCACTCTAAACTGCATCATGCTCTCAGTGTACTTAAAAAAGTTTGTGTACACAGTACAGTAAATTAGACATATTATCTCAATGCTCAGCCTTGACTGTTCAACCCCTGTGTTTCATTAGACTTCACCCAAGCTAAATACTGTTTGTTTAGATCAGCTGTTGCCTGTAATCGTGAATCCATTCATTTGTTGTTGTTCTGAGGGGTGTGAATGTGACTCAAGTTGTTTGACATGTGTACATAAAGTGTTTATTTTCTACAAAGATTGAATGTTTATATTGTCCAAAGTCTGAGCATGTGAGTGTTGAAAAAAAAATATCACAAAAGACATATAATTGTACAGCAGTTCATGTCTATAGCTGTAAAAGGGGAGTTGACTGTGTAATCAAAACCTGTGCTGTCAACCAATGACTATGTGTGCAACTACGTCCCGTAAACTGCTGAAACAACACAAAGGGGGAAAAAAAAATCTACTCAACTTCAATAGTTGTCTAAAACTTTATGTTTTGGATGTTGCATGTTTTGTTGATGGTTTGTCGGTATATTTTGCCTAAAGATTACGTTTAAAAAGAGAGAGAATATGTATAGATTTATCTGTATGCTGAGTGTAAAGAAATATGCTTGTAAAATTGTCTTGTTTTTCACTCAGTGTAAAAACAAAACATATACTGTTATGGTTTTGTGGTTGTACACAGGATGTGTTGAGATATGCAAATCGTGCTGTAAAAAAAATCAGCGTTTCCCCTGAGTCTAAAAGAATAAATATTAAGAAGAGTTATATTGCACATTTGGAGTTGAGCTTTGTTTTGTTAACAGCTTTCTTTATTATTACTTAAAAAATAACTTTTTAAAGTGATAATAGACCTTGCTCTGTTAATTATTTTAAGGAACAAACTCGTTTTCTGTGTTTGGAGCAGCTTAATCATTATTTGTTAATTAGACGTGCCTACGGACACGTGAATTCAACTTCTGACCGTCTGCTCCATGTGGACACTGCAAACTTGGTCTTGAAAGAAAAACCTACATTAAGTATGCACAAACTGACATCCTAGTGCCAAAAACAATTTAAAAAAGGCACCGTGATTCTTTAAAAATTGTTTAGTAGAAGTGAGTTTGGAGTGGAACACATAATCGCTGTACCAATTTGCCGTGCTTGTGATTATGATGTAGACCTATTTTCAACATCCCATTGTGGTTTATTCTCATCAAACAGATACGAGTTTTGTGTCTATTTTTTCGTTTGTTAAATTTATTTATTTAAATTCTCTCTTTTCTTAGGAGTTGAAAATATTATCACCATCTACACAGCTTTAACATTAGCTAAATATTTGGTGATTGCATATTTTACATAACTTATTACTATGACAGCAGAAGCTGGAACTGGGATGATGAATGGCTTTGGTAGAGCCTCCTATCCTTTATTTGGCTGTAATTTCAAGGCATGGTCACTGTGAGGCAGAATTGACTCACGTTAACATCTGGGGATGAGCCACTTGGTATCATAGACTGCAGCTCTAAAATTGGAATACTTTATGAATCCCTTAGGAAATGATGTGGTTGCAGCTGCTCCAAGACAGTACAGTAACTGATTAAATTAAATAAAACAGTATAATAAAGTTACAAAAAAAGATAAATATATGATGGACATTTTACTCTAAACTGTATACTGTAAAACTTTATCATTTGTTATTTCTCATTTTCACTCTACATGTGCAAAAGGGTGTGACTATTGCACTGTGTATTATGCATTAGACGGAGGAGTTGTAGCCACATCAGGCAGCACTGATTTCCTGTGTGGTTCAGTTATGGATTTGGGTATTCTCCATCTCTCACTGAACGTGCTTCTGTGATCGGCCAGCACGTCATGGAGTGGGTGGGAGGTACTGTCCAGCATTGACCTTATGACCTTATGACTCATTGAGAGATGCTACTGACCAGCCAATTGGTGGCACGCAGTCTGACGATGTCACATTTTAGTACCTGCTCGGATTGCTTTGAAACTCAGGCAAGCAGGTACTAAAAAAGTACCTGGTACCAGGTACTATGACCTAATGGAAAACCCTGAAAACCATGCTGAGTCAATTGAGTAGGTACTAATGGAAAAGGGGCTATAGTGCTTGCCAGCTGGTCCAGATGTGCATAGACAGAACTGAGCTGGTAGATGATGGCATCCTCAGCTCTGAGGCAAGGCTGGTATGAGACCTGAAAGGTATCCTGACGTGGCCTGACAATAGGTTGGGGACGGGAAAGGATGAGTCTTTCCAGGGTTTTCATGACATGGAAGGTCAGTGCCACAGGCCTGTAACCTTGGGGGCCATTGGGACATGGTGTCTTTGGTACAGGAATGAGACATGACATCGTCCACACCACTGGGACCCTCCAAAGACTTAGATTCATCCTGAACAGTTTATGAAAGACTCCACAAACCTGGGGGCACAGGCCATGAGGACATAGGGCCACACCCTGTCTGGACCAGCAAACTTGCCTGAGCGGAGTCTTCTCATTTGTCTCTGAACCTGGTCATGAGTGAAAGTGACAAAGGGGGGAAGGGGTGTCAGGACTTCCACAGGAGTTTGAAGAGAATGTGGGTTGCAGGCTGACTACAGGTAAGTCACTAGGGGGAGAGCATTCACTGCAGTGTCAAATCTGCTGAAAAACACATTCAACTCATTGGCTCTGTCCTCACTGCTCCCAGCTCCTCTGCTGTTGAATGGACTGAATCCAGTGATTGTCTTCATGCCACTCCACACCTCTCTCATGCTGTTCTGCTGGAGTTTCCACTCCAGCTTTCTTTTTTTTTTTTTTCTTCTTTTTTTTTTTTTCCACTCCAGCTTTCTACTGTAATTGTTCTTAGCCTCTCTGATCTTGCCCTTCAATAACACCTGAACCATTCTAAGAATGAGTCTCAGTCATGGTACAAAAGAAATATGTTCTTGGGTCATGACCATCAAGAATTTCAAAGTTGAAAGAAGACTATGAGTAAATAGGTCTTAGGAAACAAACTCCAATTTAGTTTTACTCTGCAAATAGAAATATAGAATTACTCATTTACAAAATGAAGTAAATACAATTCAGAAAGCTAGAAAAATAACCTTATATAATGTTTTTCTTATACAAGGTTATTTTTTTTATAATAATACTGAAACAGTACAGAGGAGTATATATTTTTGAGTTATTTTATTTCATTATTTTAATCATTATTTTAATTATTAGTTTAACTTATTATGAATTGTATTATTATAAATATGTCATTTAGCCGAATGAACCTGCTTTTGCTTTTTTTTTTTTTTATAATTTTTTTAGTGAGGTCAAAATAATTGTTTTTAAATATTTTAAATGTGTCTATTCACCCATCCACTGGCTTTCCTCATGTTTGAACAGATATTAAAACTAAGATTGCATTTATTTCACTTTATCTTTCTTCGTTATTTCTCACTAAATTACATTACATACGTAAATATTTCCATTTTGAATAGTTCATTTATCAAGATCCAGTGTATCATTTAGCTGTTCACTTAATTAAATGACGGAATGTAATTGATGAAATGCATCATAATGTTCTCCCAGGTGGTCAGATACTACATCTATGTTCAAATTTAAATGTGCATGGGTATGAACACATATATTAAACACAGCCGTTATGATATCGGCACGCTACTGCATAGATGCAGAAAAAAGAAAAGAAAGACAGGAGAGAGAAAAACAAAGACTGTATTGAAGCTGGTTTGTTCTTTAATGTTTCCAGTAATTTTTGTAGATTACCTATAGGTGGCAGTATCCTCTGTCAAATAAACCCAATACAGCTGCTCTTTAACCAATTATGGTTCAACACATTATTCACTTATACTCATTATATAAATCTCCAGGTTGCTCTTGGATGTCAGTATTAACTTTGAGGTTAATATTCAAAATAAATATTCTGTACTCTGTGCAGATATTTTCAGTAAATTCCTCATATGGAGTAAGAAAAAGCCCATACAAAAATACATTTTAAGGCAAATTATTTATTGTATGTATTCCTGTTACGGAATATATGTTAATCAATCTAATCATCTAACTACATTATATGGAATACAGTACATTAGTACACGGATAGAGAAAAACTGACTTCTACGGCCTGTCTGACTGATGCCAGAAGATTTTATTCTGGTCTTTTTCCAATGATCATTTCTTAGACTATATGAGAAGGTATGTAGCAGTGACTCCTTTTCAGGGTGCACTACAAGATCCTTGAAGTACTGAATGGGATTGTCTGCAGAAGAGGCCACCATCTCTCCATCTCCTTCTCCCTCTCTGTGCTCTTTTCTCCTGTCCAGTTCTCACTATTCGTTCCTATCCCATCATCAGGCACATCTGCTTCTTTTCCTCTCTTAGGAGAAATGAGGGTGGAAAAAGGTGTAGGGGGAGAATTTGGGAAAGGTGATGTCACAAGGTGTGAAGGATGAGAACAGTGGAAAAACTGAAGGGTCAGCGCAACAGTGTAGTACAGTAAGAGCAATGGATAGGTGGGGAGGGAGAAACAAAGAGAGAAAGGGGGAAATGGGAGGAGGGGAGGGTGAGAGGACAAGAGAGATGGTGTGTGGTTGCCAAGCAACAATTGATAACCAAATCCCCAAGCACCGTGCTTGTGCCGCCCTGCCCTCCCTCCAGGCTTGAATTACACACACACACATGTACAAACAGACACATGCACAAGCACACACAGGCACTTTGATAGACTAGGTTTTATGGTTTTGCTTTAATTATTCAATTATTCACAGGGTGATGATACTAATAACTTAAAATATCAACAAAAACATTACTACTGCAGTTGTGCCAGACTTTGAATTTATATTGCAACTTTTAAAATTCGATGCGATGTGCAGCACATCTTTAGAAATGCAATTTTATAAAACATGATGGATAGTACTGAGATTTATTGGGTTCTAATACTGTACTTTGCTGGTAATTTCACTCGTGCACTATATGTGTGAAATCAATGCAGCTGCCAGCCTAGTATTCTCATTCATTCTCATGTGGGACAGTTAGTCTGCTTGCTGTCTAGCATAACTGGTAAAGATTGTGCAGTCAAAGGCAGTAAATTCTCCCCTATCTCCACATTGTAGGCAATGATGAGAGGTTTTGAAGTATTTTAAAGAGAAAGCCCTGAACCTGTATATATTTGACTGCATATGTTGTGTGGGTGGTATGCCAGTTAGTCCCTTCCATTGTTTTGTTTTTCTGACTGATGTTATAAAAAGAACAGAAAAATTACATATTTGCTACTTAAGCTGCCCACCTGAGAGCAAGCACACATGGTGCCTGTTTGAAGAAAAACAAAAGTTATCAAAATTTATTTCAAAAGACCACAAAAGTTATTCATTTCAGTTCAACTCAATTCAATTCACTTTATCTATATAGTGCTTTATTGTGTAAACCAGAGACCCTAATACAATAATTCAGAAAAACAGTCAAACTGAGCAAGCACTTGGCAACAGTGGTAAGGAAAAACTCCCTTTTAACAGGAAGAAACCTGTTAAAGGGGAGAAAGAGACAGGACAAAAACACACTGTGAAAGAGAGCCAGAGATTAACGATAACTAATGATTAAAAGCACCAATTAAAGTTATGCTTTTTAGTAATCATTTGTGACACCATAATTATACCTTTTCCTTTTATTGCCTACACAACTACTGTTTGTCATAATTGCATCCGGTTAATTAAGGGACAGACAAAAAGAGCGGGAACAGCGAGAACGAGAGAGTGAGTGAGTGAGTGAGAGAGAGAGATAGCGATAGCGAGAGAGAGTCTGGCATCGCATTCAGATCCAGTACCTGTTAGAGCGCTGGATGGCCGAGTGATCAGATTAGAGGTGTCAGTGTTCGTTAATCTGTGAGGGAGCGACAGGCGGCTACACGCGCTGCTTTCGCCCGTCGTTTCATTCAGCGGCGGTAGAGGGGAGTGGAGCAGATTCTATATTGACGTCCATCGGGGAATTTCCCCTCTTTTTTTTTTTACAATGGATTCCTGCGGGGTACGAGCCTGGGTGTTTCTGTTCCTGCTGTGGCAGGACGGTTGTTGGGCATCGCAGTTTCCGACACAGCTCATGTAAGTAGGCTACAGCTCTTGTAATCCTGTTTCGATCAATTGATGTTCTGGTTTGCAGAGACCTTGTTTCAGGGAGCTTTTTTGCTTTCTCTTTTTTATTCTCTCTCTCTCTCTCTCTCTCTAATGAAACACTCACGAGTGTATAGGCTTCATGGTGTGCGTGGGTGTGAGAGGGTGGGCAGGTCATTTCATTCATGCGGTGGTCATTTTGATAAAGACAGCTTTTTTCAGACCTCTGCCTGCTCGCGTTGTTACGCTGATTAATGTTGGTTACCCTAATCAGCAGTTTGTCACCGGTGGCTTGGCGAGCCGTGACAGCTCTTCTATGAAGTTGTAGCCTAGAGGAGAGTGGCTTTGCTCGGTCCTGCTGCTTTAGCCAATAATAAATGATAAAAGTTGGCGTTTTTCTGGGGACCCTCATTGGCCAAGAACCAGGTGATTCTACCCTTTGAGGTTTGTTCCTCATATTGTAAACTGGAGTAAAACGCCCCTATTTTCTTTTAGAATATTTTTTGGATTATCAACATAATATGTAAAAAAAATATGCTTAAGTATCGTTTACAGGATATTTAAACTGTAATTGATAATTTATTATAAATTTATGTAAAATCTTGTAAAAGGTGCTTCTTTTCTCACAAGAGGGGAAGGCCTCTGAGAGACATTAATTTTCCTTCATATCTTAAAAATACAAACTTTCGCTTACTGCAAAATAATATTTTTGTTTGATATTAAACTAGATAGCCCCCAGGGTAACCTATTACATCAACTCAAAACTATTTTTTTCTTTTCGTTTAAAAAAAAAAGTTATATATTTGTTTCGTTATATTAAATATATTTGCGCTATTCAAACATGACCAGGCCACCATCTTCTAAGGAAAGATGAAACGTGAATGAGTCAATATATTTGTCAGAAAGGAAATTTCCGGTGGTGGGGGTGTAGAGAGGAGGGGGGATGGGGGATCTTAAACTGGTTTACCCAAGTAATAAAATAGCCAAATATGGAGAAAAAAGTATATCTCAATAATTCCAAGTCTTTTTTTCAAAAGATGTTTAAATTCAGTATTGCATTGCTGCCAGAGCATATAATACTGAACTAATAATAATCATACGCTTATCCACAACCACAAGACAAGATTCTGACTCATAGATGGAAAGGAAACATTTCTTCTTTATCAAAATGTAAACAGTATCAGAAAAGATGAAACAGTTGCTGCAATGTTCACTGGCCTAAACTGCTCTGGTCTGTTTAGATTATAGTAATGCTGCACTGTTTACTTTGGAAGACTGATCAGTGCACCCACAACAAGTGCTCAGAAAATCCAGAAGCCATTTTATTTGAAACAGACTTACTGAAATGTTCTACACTTTTTTTGTGTAGCTTTAAAAAAAAGCATTTTTTTTCAAGATGCTTTCTGCATTTGATTTGCTTGTGGATAATCTCCTCGCTCTTATTTGTAAACTTCATTTACTGCTAACCCATACTCTTTCTGTCTTGTGTTCTTTAGACCTGCTGGCAAATTGGCCAGGTTTCAATTGTAGCGATCCTCAGTTTCATTCAGCTTCTTCTCTGTGACAAGCTTGTTCTTCATCTGCAGAGAAGAGCTCATCCTGTCAATAGAAAAGAAAATGAGACTCCAGCTCCACCTTCTTGAACAGCAGCAGTCCTCCTTTGGCTCAGGTGCACTGAGAGCTAGAGGGCCACTCTAACCACAATCAACAGCAGGTGAAGAACTGCTGTTGGAGATGGTGGAGCTGGAGACTGAGTGGAGATGGCATATGATTTATTTATTTGTTTGTTTGTTTCTCTCCCTCCCCACCACAAATAGATTCTCCATCTGTATTAAACTATATTAAATAATTCAGTTTCACCACCTTTGTATCTTAATGTCCCTTCCTCTTTTTTTGTATACTTGAAAAACATTTTGCTTAGAAGTGGAGGATGCTGTGGGGATTCATTTTTGAATGAAGAGCACAAACCAGATAGTCCTTGTTCTTCATACTTCTTTCTTGCCAAATGGACTAACAAACAGTAAGCATGAAAGTGATCAGTAAAAACATGACTGTCCTTGCATGCTTTTCTGCACGGCACAATACCAACAAAGATATTTGTGAGAAATAACTGATGAATGAAAATAGTTCCAGAAAGAAGAGAAACTAAAGAAGTTTCTTTTTTTCCTTTTAAAAAAAAATTTTGTTATATTGTGCAAGCTAATGAGATATAATAGAATTATTAAACATAGGCATCATGAGCAAAAGAGATATTAAAATGAACTGTATTTTACACTCTGTTTTATTAAGTGCATCCTCCTGGATTACATTGATCAAATGGATGGAGAGAAAACATTTTCATTATGGATAAGCTGTTCTGGCAAACTGTAAACACCTGCTCTTCTGTCTCTTGACAATCCTAAATAGCTCTGTTGTTAAAGTAGCAACTCTGGAGACAAAACATCTTACATTACCTTAGTTCTCTTCAGCAACTATTTAAAGTTAACAGAAAATAAAACTGGGGCAAAAGCTTACTTTAAAGACATCGCATGGGAGTTTTTGAATCTATTACTGTGAACCCATGTCGGCTGTGGTAGGAATATATCACAGTTCTACTGTTTGTCCCACGGTTGTAGAAAAAAAACAACAACCCCCCCTCCCAAAAAAAACAGATTAAGGGTCATGAGGTGGTCAAGTAATTTTGATGTTCAAACCCTTAACTTCACATTAAAGCAACGTTTATTATCTAGGTCATGTTGAACAGGAACTGAATTGGCCACCTGGGTGTCAGAGGCTTCAGAGTGAGGGCAGGCACTGCAGGTTGTTTTGGTGCAGCTGGTGTTTCCATGCCTCATTCTGCTTTTCTGTCTGGACTGGACCTGCTTCAGTCTTTGCCTCTATAATGATGCGTAATTAGACTGTGGTTTAATACAGCCGCCTACCGAGATACACATCATGGGCCAGCTCATTACTCTCTCTAGTTCCAAAGTGATTGTACCACAACATCTGTCTCTCTCTTTCCTGCCTTGTTTCTCTTCCTCTCTTTCTGTTTTTTGCTCTCATTTGCTCTTCTTGTGTCTGTAAAACAATGTAGGGCAGTGCCTGACCCAGTTGCCATTGGTATATGCATTTGTGTCTGCGTATGTGTGTTTAATTATCCAGCATTGTACCACAGGCTACAGTAATCAAAGCCCAGAAACCAGAGTAGAAAAATGTTGCTACCTCAGCTTAACAACATCGACTTTATTAATGTTTATTACAGGCACCTCTGGATCACCTTTTTGATTTAGCCATTGATAACAGCCCACCTTCACCTTATGATGAGTGCTAGAGTGCTAGCGCTGTGAAAGATGATAAAATGACACAGATCAGAGTACTTTGCCTTTTTAGTCTAGAAATAGAATAGATCAAATTAAACAAGATGGATGGTGAATATGAGAAAGAAATATATATATATATATTTATTAGTAAGGTGCAAGGACACCATGTTCAACCACTACAGCTTCACTGTGACTCTGCACTGATTCTACAAGTGTCTGAAAGTCTACTGGATGGATGCAACACCATTATTTCAAAAGACATACCCTCATTTAATGATGGTGATGGAGAATGCTGTTGAAAACATCAATTCAAAACTTCCCATTTGGGAGACTGGATTGAAGCAGCAAAGGTAATAAAATATGATTTACACCAATTTCATAGCATTCAGTGACACCTTGTGCCCCAAGGCTGGTGCATTGTCATCTAAGACAAGATTACTTCAGTCAGGATAGATGTACTTTATCATAGGGAAAGGGTGATCAATCTGAACAACTTTGTATTGATTTGCAGTAAATCCTAATTAAAAAGAATATTTGATTTCAAATATGCATATAAACTGACAGATATGGCTTTGGGGCGTAGCATTGTTCTATACTATTTTCCTCTGCTGCAGGAGTCTAGTGAGGTCTGTACTAGTAAGACCAATTCCCTTGCATGTTGCAGTGCTTGGTTTCTGTGTATACATAAAACAAATGAGCTTTTCATATAGATTTCCAAACAAAGTGAGTAACAAAAAATTTCCACGCACCCATACTGTACTTGAAGAAGAGCACATGCACACATACCCTGGTTATCTCACAACCAGAAATTTACGCTGATAAGATTCCACAGAAGCTAAACTCAGGAAGTCAGGTGAAAGTGCCTCTGCCTTTCTGAATGCCAAATTCCAGGAAGCACACATACACTCTAAATCACAGTTGACTTGTCTGTGCTTCAGGCTTCAAGAGCTAAGGTCCACATAAACACACACAGTGTGTAAACAGTACAGTTTTGTTACACCCAGTGAACAACAGGATATTAAAAAGGGTCACAAAATACTTAAAGTCATGCAAACCCTGGCCTATACTGCTAAAATTACAAGGCAGAGAAAATTATCATTCTCTTGGTAAGGTTGTCAAGTTGACAATGATTATTATGAAACAATTAACAACTTATGACAGCAATAGATCAACACAAAATATGGGTAACAGGCCCATCAGCATAACACTTATAATCTGTATTATCCAATAGGCCATAGGTTCAGTGGAAATAAGCAGCCTACATGTGACAGGTAATAATATTTGCAGAGTTCAACTTTCCTCAAATCACTATGGAGTTTAAGAAGCTGTACTTTTTTCAAGTTGGAGATTGAGAAGCAAAGATTAAAATCTCCTGACTTACACTAGTAAAGCTTTCCCTAAACTACTGTATTTCACATTCACTATTCCCTGTGTTATTCCCTATCTTGCAAAGTGTCTCATCTTTCTCCACAAGTGTGCTTGCTTTGAATGTTCCTCATTCACTGTGGATTTTGTATCCCTGATGCATTTTTTCCTTGCTTTTTGATCTTCTGAACCTTTCTGTCTTGCCAACCCCCTCAGCTGTACTAAATGTCACGGTCGATGTTTTTCACGTAGTAAATTGAATGACTTTCAACACACCGCTGCAATGACAGTTTTTGAAAGTATTTTCTGAGTATGAATATCTGATTTTCAATGTTTGTTCCTGCGTGTGTGTGTGTGTGTGTGTGTCTGTGTCTGTGTGTGTGTGCATGTTGCTTCAAGGCAGCCGAATTGTGAAATGGATGTTAATGAGAACCTCTATGCTATATAAACTTGTCATCATTCTCATACAGTATACATGGCAAAAAAAAGTTTCTACATCATTGATCTGCAGGGTCCATGACCCCTATATGGGAAGTCTGTTTCAGCTCTCTGATTAAAAAGTCCTAAACTCTGATTCTATAAGTCTCTTACCCAGTAAGTAATGCAGAGTTCAGCTGGAGCCGATATATGTGAGGGGACTCACCCCTCTGACTGCCTTGTAATCATCCAAATGTCCTCCACTGTCGTCATCTGATAAGAAAAATGCCCGAGTAGCCTTGCAGGATCGGCCTTATCACCACCACTCATTACTAAACGGCAGCTCCCCTCTCAGGCTACGTCCACACGTACACGGGTATTTTTGAAAACGGAGATTTTCCGTTTTCGTTTTAAAAAATAATCCCGTCCACACGTAAAGGCAGAAATGAAGAAAAACGCTGCTAGGAACATGCCAAAGCAACAGGTGGCGATATAATCCTAACCTGTAGAAATGTTGACCAATCAGAAGTCTAGAAGCCTCGGTGGGAAAAAGTAAACAAAGCTGGGGCATTGAAGCAGAACCGAGTCATATGTGTGGAGGGACAGTAACTGTGTATATGTAAGCATTTAAACAATGCAGAGAGTACAATTAACAGTAACAGTATTGTAGAAATTCATTTCACCGAAACAATAACGTGGCGCACAGTGTGACGTCAAAAAAGGCGCACACCTTTGACGCTGCGTTTTCTCCATTTTTCTCGTCCACACGTAAATGCAAAAACGGAGTTTTCAAAAATATCCACCTTGGCCGGAGTTTTTAAAAATCTGCGTTTTCAGTAACCAAAAACGCCGTTTACGTGTGGACGAAAGGTGCAAACGCATAGAAAAATCTGCGTTTTCAAAAATACCCGGCTACGTGTGGACGTAGCCTCAGTTGGGCACTTGTTAATAACTGGGTTGATTTTAAAAGCCAAGACAATAGGCCCCAAGGGAGTGTTGTATTCAAATGACTAGAGTAACCTGTAAGAGTTATTTGGACTAGTAAAGAACGATACTCAGATTTTTACCAATACTGTTTCACAAAAGGTTAAAAAGTGAATGTCTACAATTTAGACAAATTGCAGGAAATGTTATTAAAGCAATTTAGCAGGAGCAAAGCAAAATCAAATAGTAATAATCACAAAACAACAATCAAATCACCTGAACTATAATTATCTTATTAACTGACTCTGAGCTAATGCTGATTTTATTCTTATCTTCCGTGAGGAGAGGTTGGAGAAAGGGTGAGCACAACCAGGCCTAAAGATGCACTTATCCCCGTGTTCTGAGTTGATGATAATCACCCAACAGGAAATGAGTATCCCTTGGGAATTTAGTGGAAGTATGTTGTACACATGCGCACACACACACACACACACACTGAGCAGAGAGGAAAGCCAAAAATATACAACCATTTTGCTGGTCCACAGGTCGGGTTGGGTCAGTCCCTCTAGCGTCTCTGCTGTAATTTTCAACTGTGAACATCTCAGGTCCAATCTTCTGAGCTGCTCATCTCACAGAAGACAAAGGGGAAGAACCCTATATCTCTTCTTCACTTAACTTTTCACGTTCACCCTTTCTCCCCTCTCTTACTGGATGTCACATCTTCTGAGACGACCTCTAACTGGGGACATCCAGTCACATTATTGGAGATTATGTATCGGAATTTCAGGAGCAGGACCACGCCTCCAAGCACACTCCTTCCGGTTGTCATCTATATAGGTTCCCCCAGTTCTGCAAGCTGTTCATTCTCGTTTACGTGCCCCACCCTCCCTCCCTCGTTGTTCTCAATTCTTTAACTTCTTCACTCCTATTTACTACGTGGGGATCTGCCAGGCCCGGGCGCTGCCGCCAGTCCCCTTCGAGGCCTTCCCCACACCGCAGCTCAATTCATGTCCAAGCTTTCACCTTTACCTACTAAAACGCTGTCAAACTTAAAATGAGGACGTGGGCCCAGCATTAACATCTAATCACCTGATGTCCACCCACATCTTATCTATCTCTATTTATCTATCTGACTTACGTGATTTAACGCAAAGTTTAAAGTTTAAATTTTAAAATCACTTCATTACATTTCATGTCATTGTTAACACAGAAACCCCATCACATTTAAACATTCAGTCACATATGGATATAATTCACTTCATGTTTCATTCAGTTTATGTAATTCTACTTCAGTTAGATTTGTTTTTAGCAGATTCTCAAATGAACATTTGTTGTAACATAATCCCTTTTTAATTCAAATACAGAGGAATACTTTCTTTTACTTTCTTTTAAAAACTGTGTTTGTCAATCATTTTTTAATACAACTTCTTTTTATTAAATCATACTTTTTATCAAAAAAAGTCAGACATTCATAGACTGGTGGCTCCTGTGTGTCACTTTCACCCCTACCCTGCACGACACACACATACACACACACCCACACATACCAAGGTCAGACTCTGTAGAGGTTCTCAGTGAGGTCTGTTATTAGAATCAATGCACAGGTTACATTTTCTTATTTAATATCTGGGTTACACTTACACCTACTCATTTTCAATATACCTGATGATATTCTGAACAGTATTAAGGATAATTTACTATCAGCAAATTCATTCATTCATTACAACTTCACATCACCTGACAACATGTGATTATCCTAACAAGCCACTGTCTCATATCATGCATAATGTCTTAGGTTCTACTCTTCCCAGTGATCATCCATGGCCACTTTGTTCAAGTGGTACATAGTGAGTAATGGAGGAGGATGAGACTAAGGTATAAACCAGTGTGTGGCACAGTGACTGATGTACCACGACGACACAGAAAATAAATAAATAAAAATAAAAGGCAAGCATCAGGTGAGCAATTTTCACTCAAGCGAATGGGTACCATCATTGAGTCTGTTGTTTGGTTGCTATTATTCGTACATCAATGGCAGCAGCAGGCTGGAAATGATTAAAGCTCTTTGAGGTATAGAAAAGCATGTTGGTCTTAGCTACCGCCCACCTCCTGCCTGTCCACTCACATCACTGTCACTAGTCACAACAATAGCTGGCACTTATCTGATTGGTTGACTTCATGTTTGAACTCTCTGAAAGCAATTGTATTAGTTGACATGCAGTGACACAAGCTTTATTAGATGACATTGTGTTTGTTTCTGGTGATCTGGGTTTGATTGGTTGACATTTTGCCCGACCCACAAGAGTGATTCTCTTTGACCTTGTTTGTTTTTGCATCAAGTGACTTGGTTGGTCTTTTCAGATGATTGATATACGGTAGATTGAAAGACAGTTTAACTGAAATGCATGCAACGTCTCTTCTAAACTGGTTATATCTGAGCTACAGGATTGGTTGTGTGCATTTCTTTGCCCCATAGGATTAAAGAATGGGTTGATCAGATGCAGAAAGAGCTTGTTACCCTGGCAGACACAGCCGCAGCTGGGAAGAGCCTCACTCAGGTATAAACACCGGAATATACACAGACATGCATAAAATCTGAGCATAATCCTATTCCTTTCTTAAAATTTAAGTCAACCCCTTGTATATTTTCCCCTAAATGTTTAAACTCTTAATTTCCTGTGAAAATTATATTTAGTTTTAACAATAATTTAAACAAATGAATGTGTGTACAAAAAGTCTTTTTTGTATTAAAACAGCAATTACATTTGTCTTTCTCCATGTAGATTTTTCTGAGTAACCAGCACCTCTACACTGTGGAGCAAAACGATGCGGAGGAGCTAGTGGCCAGAGCAGCCAGGAACATAGAGCAGCTGCTACACAAGAGGTCTGCTGCCTTGGAGGTAAAATTCACTCCTCTCAAAGGAACCAACTGTCAGTTTGCAATTTGTTTGTAGCTTTTGATGCTGCACAGGACAAACTCTTCAAGTGCCATGACAGCGACCAGTTTTCCATCTGTTCTTCTCTAAGACTCCACCATGGATATTAAATAATCAGAGTGTGATTGTAAAAACCTAAAGATAAACTGGAGCACATTAGGTTTTGGTGACACAGGGATGTTTGTGGTATTTAGTCATTGTAAAAGTAATACAATACAAATAACAGCAGATGAACCGATTTGTCATTCAAGTGAAAATCACATCAGGAATTCACTTTGGGTACATTTAATTCATTGCAGACCAGGGATGAAAACTGCCAACACGGATAAAAGCAATTTGAAAAAGATGATAAAAAATTAAGTTGTTTTTATGTTTTGTTTGTTTTTTTTGTTTGTTTTTTTTGTTTTTGGCCTGTCCCGTTCGGCTCTTTTGCCATCAGAATTGTTGTCTAAAGGCAAAGAAAGATGCCCAACGGATTTACTTTACCAAACTGACCATCCCAGCCTTGCCGTAATGGTCCATTTGATTCACCTTTTATTGTTTATTTTATTTTCACTTACTGAATACGGGACAGACTTGACTGGGGGAAAGAAGGGGAGAAAGAAAGAGGGAAAGAGAAACAGCTGAGAAGAGGGACGGGGGAGAAGGGCAAAAGACAAAAAGTTGTTTTTATGTTTGATTTGTCTTGAACAAGCACGACACCCTGTGCTATGTGTAGATTTTGTGACAGTCCCAAAACTAAAAGCAATGAGATACAAAAGCCTTCTGTTTTCTGAGCTGCATCTGTCACAGACAAACTTGCAAAGTCATGATCATGTGTTATTAAAGGCAACAAAAAAGTTAAAGAAAATTCAGTCTCTATATAGCATACAAATTTAATAAAGGTAGCTGAATTATGTTTATTGATGCATATACTGTATGCATCTGACTGGAGATTTAAATCTTCACATACATTGATCTACATCCACATACAGTAAAACGAAGTTTAGTTGAATATCCAACAATCACACCTACCAGCACAGCAGTTGTAAATGGGGAGAAACTATATTTTTATGCCAAACTGAATGATTGCTTTTCCTTAAGTAGGACACAACATATAACTGTAACAGCATTATTGTGTAAAGCATGAATAGTTAAGTTGAGTAATTCACAAGTTATTGCCCAAAACGTAACACATAATTCTGCATTAACACCACCATCTGCGCATTATCTATTTGTTTGCATATTTTTCTGGCTTAGTTTTCCAAATGTGGTTGTTTTTTATTTGGTTGAAGTCCAAAGCCTTTAAATAGAGTATCATTCAAAACATTTTTAGAGTGGTTTAGTAACAGGATCTTCTAGTTGTTTTAAAGTACACAACTACCCAACAGTTGTTCAGAACAACCTTTAGGAGGTCTGTATTAGGGGTGCAACGATACACAAAATTCACGGTTCAGTTCGGTTCGATACTTTGGTGTCACGGTTCGATATTTTTTCGATACAAAAAAATGTTCATGCATTTTTAATTTGTCATTTATTAAAATTATAAATATATATTTTAACTCAAAAGTACAGTTTTTAAATTTAACCCTAACCCTTGTGCGTGTTTTTTATTTTGACAGCGAATGCGCACCTGCGGACCACTTATGTGCAGCCCTGGTTATTTAGCTCATCATATCGCAGCCACAGAAATTATTTTGTCCATGAAACCATAAAGCTGCACTTTCTTTTTGCCTTATTGTCTGATTTGTCATAACTTCTCCGTTTTGTGGTAAGCTTTTCTTTGGCTGTCACTTCTTCACCCTGACCTGTCTTATTTGGCTCAGCAGAACTGAAATGCTTTTACACATGCACTCACATAAGCTCAGCGATTCTCTGCGCGATCAACCTCTCACATGTTTAAGCTTGCTGCGGGAGATTTCACTTGTCATGTTTGCATAGTAAGCTAACGATTAATAAGACGATGTCAGAGGAATTGGTGCACAAATTATCATCACTCACAGATCAGTGCTGTCGCTCTCTATACACAGTTCGCACGATTGCAAAGTGAAAGCAAAAAAACAAGCGCAAATTCAAACGCGACTTCAATATGTCACATATTGACAGTGGCTCACCGATGCCAATGACATAATTACCCAGCTACATTTCTGAAAGAATGCAAAAGCATTGACATATATTTTTCCTACAATAGCCCGACGGGCAGGGAAGAGATCGCTGATGAAAAAATCGCTAGCTCCGGGACGTCGGGCTAGCGATATTGCAAGCCCTGTATCTGATTGAGGAATCACTCATCTTTGGAAAAGAGAGTTTATTACAGAGAAATGGCTCTTTCCAAAATAAAAGCTATACTATCCGCTTCTTCTGGGCTATATTCTCAGCAGCATAAGGAGAATCATGTGCTAACAGCTGTCTAAATGACTCGGCTAAAGTTAGTAGCATGCTTGCTTTTTTTTGTCTGCTTCCACTTGTCTTTGCACTAGGATGATGTCGGCGTAAATGTGCAGTCATATTCGTTGTGTTCCCACTAGTGCTTTCAGGTTAATCTCGTTGAAATGACCTTAACGCCACAACACGGCAAATCTCCGTTAACGAGCTACCGCCGATCGCTCCGTGCATGGGGCTAGACGGCCAACACGTTAACGAGCTAACTGCGCTAACACACTAGTTCACACCAATGTAATTGAGCATTGCATGGCACATCCAACATACTGTTTTACTTTAGTCCATGACTCACTTACCTTCAGGGTCATGCGTCACATGAAAACCAAAATAATTCCAAACGCCAGATCTGAATGAGGTTCAATTTGCCTGTTGCAAGGAGAGCTTAACTTCTGTCTCGCTAGCTTGCCCTGCGCTCTTCCTTCTGACTATGCTGTCTGTGTTGAGCGCTCAGTGGATCTGCGCTCGACAGTGCAGCCTAGGCGGAGTAGTCGAACACAGATTCACTGAGCGCTCAACACAGACAGCATCGTCAGAAGGAAAATTGATAAAATAAATTACAAATGTTGTATTGTTCGATACATATGCGTACCGAACCGAAAGCACTGTATCGAACGGTTCAATATCGATACGAATATTGTTGCACCCCTAGTCTGTATGTTATCACAGTCTAAACCTGAGGAGTGCGTATTACTTTTGATGGACATTTTATAGCCAACTAATGTTTCTGTTATAAAGGTATGTGTGTGTGACGATTTATAAATCTAATTTGGCTCCATAGTAGAGGATAGATGCTGTATGCTAAAGGAACAGTGGGTGAAGCATATACTTAAAAGAGTAGAAAGCACGGACTGAGATCTTTCTTCTTTTGGACTGAATGTGATAATGAGAGCCTCAACCCTCGGGATGTTCTCCCCCCCAATTTCTTTCTTTCTTTTTTAGGGCAGAGATTCTCATCTCCACTAGGAGTCTGAATAGCAAATTGCCTTTTTAAGGCCTTGCAGTTGTTGTCTAATTAGTAATGGAAAGGGAGTGTTTATGAATGTCCATAAACATGTGTCCTGCCAAGTGTCTGTCTTTTGTTTGTTAAGTAAAGCCACTCATGTTCTTATCAATTTTCCGAGTGCTGGTGCCACAATTTGCATCAGCAGCAAAGTGAATATTGGCTCTACTGCATGGAAAAGCAGTAGAAGAGAGAAATGGCTGCAATACTGGGCAATGTTACGGTGTATTTTCTATGTGAAAAGTTCATAAGGGTAGGTGGTGGGTGGGACGTCAACTTTATGTTGACAGTTGATCCAACCTCCACACATCGATCACGTCTCACTCTTTATTATGCCTCATCTTCTTTTATGAGTAACCTCAAGGCACACTGATATTGGATTCTCTGTCATGAGATGTATAGATGAGAAGATAAATGATAAATGCATGCTGGGAAAGAGGCAGGTCCACATGAAAATAATGGCTATGTGGATTGATGGACAGATAGACAGTGAGCAAAGGATCATAGTGAGAGCAGCTGAGGAAATAAAGAAGGCTTTTAGCGAATAGTGCGATTGGTTTCCCTTTTGGGTATAGTCTTTCTAATACTTGCAGACCGCATACAGTAGGAGTGAGAATAAACACCAGCAAACTCAAACCAGAAGATAGTATACAGGAAGCAAACTGTCCCACTAGATTTCAGTTGTGCTTTGAGATTTTTGCTGACCAATCTTCTAAGTCAAAGGAGGGCTTTTTGCTCTAAACTTTATTAGGCAAAATGCAGGAAGCGAATCTTCATTGCAACTGGGACTTCCTTTTTTGCTCAGTGCTTTTGATATGAGGTTGGAAGTGACTCGCAATGTCAATATAATTGGAGATTGCCCAAGGCACTCAAGCCATTTTCACTTACTTGACAAGTGCTTTCAAACTTGCATCCTCCCGTTGGCTTTCGTCTTTCTCTTTCTTGTGTCTTGTCTGTCTCTCTTTATCTGATATCTAACTCCGTGTGATGGATGACCTTCCAAAGGCTGCAGCTTACCTAGCCACAGGTGTGTGAAATAAGTGTCCATTTATGTGTGCCTATTCATGCTTTCATAAATAAGTGTGAGGCAGAATGTAGCATGCATTATTAATATGTACTTGGCTGCACACTGCTAGGAGAGATCACTTTATCAAAGGTTTTACAATGGATACTGTGGCTCGAAGCCCAGTGGGGAACACTCACACATTTAAACATGGAAACATTCACCGTTTGGACTGTCCACCTGCCCACTCACTGATCCACCCACTATACATCATTTGCTACATAAAAAACTCAATAGGGGATATTGGCAGACAGTTGTTTGATAGAGCTTAGGCACTGAAATGTAGCCACCTACACACGCATGAGCCAAAGGGCCAAAGTACCAAAAACTCCTCTATAAATTTATAATAAATTCTAATGAATGCATATTTGTATCTTTAAATTCAGACCACTTACTGTTGATTTCCATCTTATTTTTATTCTTGTTACTTTTATTATTATTATTATAATACAGAGAGCATAGTCCATATGCTTAAACAGATTTCCATTATAATGGATTTATCTCAACCAAGAAAATTCTTGCCTCTTACGCTGAATAAATGGCTATCACACCTTCATAAAAAACAGTATGAAGCTGTGAAAGGGTCATTAGAGTAAATAATTCTGCTTAGGGTGATATCATAATGAAAATCTTGATGTCAAATACGCTTGACCACTCGGCAAAACTGTGTGAGACTCTCCTGGCTTGAGTCAACACATCTTGGAGAGATGAGTTGATTCACAACACATCTCTCCTTCCTACATATTCAGCTTGTTATCTGTTTCCCTGAATGCCTAAGTACACTGTAATTAAAGGCTCAATTATTGATACAGCTAAACTTGTGCTACAAAAGATAAACTAAATAAACACTGAAGAAAGACACTGATGCATGCTCACACATCAAACTCCCTCTTTAGTATACCTACTGCCCACACAAGTGCCCTGTGATTGTGTGGGGTCCCACAGTTTTTTTTGGACGTCCATTTGAGGTTTGCTTCATTGATAACATCACTTGAACTGAATGTAACATAAAGCAGATGTTGAGTTTTGGTGTTGCAGGCTGAGTTATCACTCTAAATAATATACTAGCATATTTTTAGACACTTGCTCTTTGAATGGGTTGTTCCCTACATCCAGAAACCACATATCAGCCGCAGTTATTTGTTTTTACTTGAACAGTCTGCATGGGGTAAATGTGTATGTCTACAGTACTGTATGTGTGTGTCTGCACAATTCCTCTTTTCTCCTGAGGTGAAGGGCTCTATCCAGTGACTAATGAGCCACTCCACAGCATTACTTAGAGTAATCCCTCAGCCTGCAGCACACAAAAAAGGAAAGAAAGTCTACAGGACACAGGTGGTGGTGTGTGAGACTCTGCGCTGTAAAATGGGGTGTGTTGGTACATGGATATTTGCAGATTAATGTGTCTTTGCTAAATAATCTTAATTTTACAATGTTGGCAACATGATCATGGAACTCTCTTACAGAATAGCATTTAGCAGTAAGTTGATAAAATACTTAATTTTTTAAATATTTATTTTATTATTTCGATTTAATGCAGTCTACAGACGGATACAAGAAAATCAAAAAGCCACAGTTTGTGGCACATACACTACTTGCTGGCCTTTTAAGGCTAAATGAAATAGAAATAACAAGAAGGAACAGAAGGAGCACTGTCAAGCCCTACAATGTGAGCTCTAGTAGGCTACTCATGTGCATGTTTCTGACCAAACTGTCAAAACCAGACTCATTGAAGGTGGTATGAGGAGCCAGCATCCTTTAATGGGACCTGTGCTCATGCAGCTCGATTGGCATGCTAGATAATATTAAAGCTTGTAGGTCCACCACTGGTCGCAGTTGCTTTTGCAGATGATAGTGCAGGCATTGCAACGTTTGCCACCACATCTCCAGACTCTTTCATGCCTGTGACATGTGCTCAGTGTGAACCTCCGCTCATGAAGAGAAAGATAAGAAACAAACCAGAGGAAGAATCAGTCATGTCTGTGACCACCACCTGCAAAACCATTCCACTTTTGGGGCTGTCTTGTTGTTGTCTTTGCAGTGCAACTGTTGTCACTCTGCATCAGATTAATTCACAATGGTTTTATGCTTTCCAACTGGAAAGATTTTAAAAAGATCTCTGAATTTTAACTGAGTTTGTGTTACACTGAAATGATCAAGTGTTCACTTGTTTTTTTACCAGTGTTAGCTAGCTGCTAACTAGCAGCTTATGTGTAAAACTCATCTTAATAAAAAAGAAAAAGAAAATCCTGATTTTGAGGCCCAGTCGATGTGATCTAATACATTGATTAAAACTTTGCTGTTAGAATTTCCTAACACGATTAGCCCACTGTCTTTAATTATATACCTTGTTGGATATGCTAGCTGGTACAAAGTTTTTGTCTTGGTTATTTGACTGTCAGACTGACCAAAATACAAGCAAATCAATGACTCATTGACTACTTTGACATTCTGTAACTTTATCTATAGTAGACATAGAATAAACAGTAAAGTGGTAAAATATTATATTTTTCAGGTAGTCTCCACTACCAAAAACGTGGTATTAGGTAAATCTGGATTGTGCAAGAGTTGGCAGTTCGTCTTGTAATCGGAAGGTTGCCGGTTTGAGCTCCAGCTCTGACAGTCTGGGTCGTTCTGTCCTTGGGCAAGACACTTCACCAGTTGCCTGCTGGTGGTGGTCAGAGGGCCCAGTGGCTCCAGTGTCCGGTCGCCTCGCCTCTGTCAGTGCGCCCCAGGTCAGCTGTGGCTACAGTGTAGCTTGCCATCACCAGTGTGTGAATGTGTGTGTGAATGGGTGAATGACTGAATGTAGTGTAAAGCACTTTGGGGTCCTTAGGGACTAAGTAAAGCGCTATACAAGCCATTTACCATTTTTCAGTGATTACTTCACTTAAAAGAGGGAAACAAATGCAAAGTATGGTTCAAGACAAACAACACAATATCATAACATTGGAGTGCTATTTTTATATATTTATACATATTTATATATTTTACGTATTAAGCATATACGGAGGAAAGAAATGTCCCAGCTGTCTTTCAGACATTTCCCTATAATGTAAGCATGATATGGTAATGAAAACATTTAGATTACAATCATATCAATAATGAAAAAAAAAATCATAGTCATATCTATAAAAGTGTCATTCTCAAGATTTCCAGGGTAATGCTGCAAAGTTCAGTTATCCAGTTCCCTCTGTTTAGAGATGTGTGTTAAGTGTTTAATGTGGTATTTGTAGATCTCTTTAATGGAGTCTTTGTACCCCAGGTGTTGGACCATATTTTTATTAATCTGCTGCCTGCTGTCACAATGTTAGAATAATGAGCAGAAGACGCATTTATGTGTATGTGTGTGTGTGTGTGTGTGTGTGTGTGTATGTGTGTGTGTCTGTGTACCAGTGTACAGCAATGAGTAGTAGCTATGACACGATCAGAGATATTCTAGTCTCCAGAACAGATGTTACTCTACATCCCATCACAACTGTGCGCTGATCATACTGTATTAAGCAGGTAAACGGTGTTTTTTTGTGTGTGTGTGTGTGTGTGTGTGTGTATGTGTGTGTCTTTTTCTGTGAGCATACATTTATATTTATTGTTTGTGTGATAATGAAAAGAGAAGGGGGGGAGGACTGCAAATAGGAAATTCTAACTAGACTTCTAGTAGGCCAGGGACAATAGCCTAATACGCTAATCAAGATGAAATCCAAACTGTGTTAGTGGATTACAAAATGTATTAAAGCCTTTTGTGGTCTAAAGATACTGTTCCTTCAAAATTAACACTGATCAATGCCAATTAAATGTGGCATGTAGCATTTTTCAGAATCAGCATTTCCATACTTTGTAATTATTGCAATAATTGAGATGAAACAAGGTAATTAGGATCAGCTCTTACACTAGCATGAGTGTCTCTCTGCCGTTCTGCTCTCAGCTGCGATTACTACCAAACAGTATATCTATGCTTCCTTCGCACATGTTAATTCTTTTACAGATTGTTATATATTGTCTGTAATCTAATTATAATTAACCAATAGACAGTGAAATAATAATATTTCGTAATAATAAAATGAATCAGTCTAACCAAGGATAGTAAATCCTTATCATTGTTTTTCCTCGGGAAACAAGCAGAGATAAACTGAGCAGTCAGAAAATTGCAAAGAGTAGAAAAGAAATGAAATAAATGTTTTTTTTAATACTAAGATTTGTTTAATGTAGATTTGAAACATGAAAAAATTAAATACTGCAGTTATCACCACATATGATAGTGGTGTATAAAGGACAATGATGTATATTTTCCTACATATTATGGTGTTCTGTATGCTTATGCCATAGTTTTGGACATAAGGTTTTCTCTGATTTGAATAGAAAACGTTCATAAAACCAGAAGATATAAAAGCTCAAGTTTTAATTAAATGAACATTAATAATCTAATCTTAATAATCTTTTTGTAACAGTATGGTAAGCATTGTACTCATGATTGACAAAATTGATAAGTAAATAATAGGTATATATATATATATATGTATAGATCTTAACGGTAAGTAGGGATGGGTATCGTTTAGGTTTTATCCGATACCAGTACCAAACCGGTACTTCTGAAACGGTGCCGGTGCTTAAACGGTGCTCAAACCGGTGCTAAAAGAATGGAGAACACAAAATTGGTCCAAAAACCTCTCATGTTCAGCTGTTTTTCTTATAAAAAGATAACAACGTTAGCCTTTTCTGCAGCTATAGGGGATTTATGGTATCAGTCTTGGCTGGAAGCAGTGCTTAAACAATGGAAAAAACACAAACTTTGTCCAAAAATGTTTAACTGTTTTCCACTTTTTCTTTGGTCATTTTAGCCTTTTTTGCCAGGGTGAAGGGAGCATCTGCCATCAAACAAGAAGACAGCCGCATGTAACTACGATGGTGTTTGCTAGTTCACCTTACATGCATTAATGTAATAACGCGGTTAGCGTACTCAACGTAAATTACACACGAACAACATTAAGCTACTCATGCAGAGAAGCTGCTGCTGCTGCCATCATCATCCCTCATCATTTCTGCTACACTGGCAGGGCAAGGGGCCAGGACTCTCCTCTTCGGGTTTTTGGGGGATGTTGCTAACTCCGGGTCCAATAACAGGCAACCCACCTGCAGTAGATGTGCATGGTGTGAGGTCTCGCAACAAGCTATCAAATACGGCGCATTTCTCGGCTTTTAACAAAATGCTATATGTCGCCAGGTGTTTTATCAGATTCGAGGTGTTACCTCCTTTGCACAGTATCACCTTAAAGCACTTGTTGCAGGCTGCTGAGTTTGCATCTTTTGCTGTGAAGTACAGCCAGAGTTTTGACCACTTCGCCTTGGGCATTTTTAATCTGTAGCTCTGCTCTAAAAGAACCTACATACCTGGGCCCGCCTACTATCCTTGGAAACGTAAAATGATTGGCTAGAATCTAAAGTGTATGACATATCAGGAAGAAAAAGCACCGAAATAAAGCACCGAAATGTGCGCTGCTTTTTGGTCTGGTTACTACCGTTTATGTCAGAACCGGTGCCATAATGGCACTGGATACCAGTACCCATCCCTAATAGTAAGCATACAGTAAGCACACCTAAATCTACAGTCTCTCCGTGTCAGAAATTCTATATTATAAGATAAAGCACATGCAATAACAGAGAGAAAACCCCAACAATTAGACACCCAATAGGAGTTTTTGATTGGTGACAGTGGGAAAGAAAAACTCCCTTTTAGACTTCAGGTAGAAGCCATCTGCCATGATTGGTTAGGGGTGAGGGGAGAGAGACAGGACAAAGTACACACTGTGGAAGAGAGCCATTCTTGTTGTGAAGTGGTAAGCATGCAAGGTTTCTTTAGATCAGAGTGTTTGTAAATCATAATAACAATTTGAGGTTGTACGAGAGGCTTTCAGGGGGACCGTCCAAACAGTTGTGACTGCATATCTTTGAACACAGCTGATATACTACAAGAACATGGCATTCTCCAAGTGTACTGGAAAGAAGTATATTAATACCAATTATCCATCCATGGTGTCCACATAGGGGATATAGCTACACTTAGCAATAGATCTCTGAGATACATGCATGACAACAAAAAAGCCAAAATACTAAATGGAATGGGGAGCAGGTGTACATTTACTGTTCCTATCAGCAAGGCTCTCCCATGGGTTCTCGCAGCTGCAGATACCTCAGGTCTGTCACTCTGTCTCATGCTTTCTTCCTCCTTTTACTATCTCACCTTCTTCTCTGTGGATACTTCCATCCCTCCCACCTTTTCTGTCAACTCTCTGTTCCAGTACACCCAGTGCTGTCTCCTCTTTGTTCAAATCCTGGCCTTTTGTCACAGTTCTCTGTCAAACTGATATTTAAAATCAACCTTTTAGCTATCTCCTCTGACATCTCTCACTGCTTTATCACTCACTCTATTCTTCTGCCATCTGTCTCTTCTTTCTCCATGCAGCTTTCATTTTAAACTACTACTGTCCTGTCTGTCTGTCCTTTGCCCTGCTCTCCATGTCTTGCCATGATATGAATTCATTTATTTTCTTACTCTTTTTGTTCTCCTTTATGTATATTCCTGCATATATGTAAAGTATTTATTTATTAGACACGGATGAAGGTGTTTTTGTTTGTCCTTTTCCAAACACGGAAACCATCCCGTTGCTCAGTAAATCATCCATAAGCCACCCAGCTATATGTTTTCCTCATTCCAGTGTTCATTCTGATGAGCTTTGTTTTAATGAGTTTACTTTGAAGGCAGTGATCATGCTGAGTCAGAGTATTGTTTTTTTTCCTCTCTCTAGACTGTCCTTTCTGCTCGTTAATTATGTCCTTCCCTCTTCCCTTTTCAGAGTCATCTCTTTCTTTTCTATTATTTCTTTTTTCACACCTCCCCCATTTTTACTTTTTTTACCATCCATTTGAGACGGAGCTCATTATGGCAAGTAAAAAACACGATGTCTGGACACATCAGAACTGAGAAAGAGTAAGATAAGAGCGAATGTGGGTGTTAATGATCATTTAGACTGTTACTACTCTTGTAAGTATTGCTTTGTTGTCTGTGGGAGTTGGGCAGTGTGCACTGAACAGCCTATTGATTTCAGTGTCTGGAGCCTTTAGACACACATAAACACACACACACACACACACACACACACACACACACACACACACACACACACACACACACACACACACACATATACACAGGGTGTCTGGGATGCTCTGTGAGGTTTAGCAGAGCCTGTCTCATCTTCTCTGTCTATCCTTTAAGCTGTGCTCTGCTTTCTCACTAAATGCATGGTGGGCTGCTGGGCGGCCCTGGCAGAATGACAACTAAGAGTGGTGAGAGCAGGGCAGAAATATCTCTCTGTGGGACTAGTAGGACTACCTAGCACTCAGGTCAGCTCTCAACGGCAGTAGAACAATGATCCTATACATCAGTGAGTATGAGTAGTTAAAAGCTGTATCTGCCCTATTTGGCTCTTAGAATATTAATCTGCACAGCAGTTGTTAGAGTCATCATGAGGTCATTTTTATGTTCATCTGAGAAAAAAGATAGAGCTCACTACTAACTAGCTTCAGTTGCGCTGCCTGTAGGTTTTATTGAACATTTTTGTCATAGACTGCATTATTCTTGAGAACTCTCTCTTGTTCCCCCTGTTCTCCCTGAAATCTCTAAACCGCCTCGTCCCCCAGAGAACACGACCCAACTTCAATGCCACGTTGAATGAAATGTAACTCGGTTTTTAGGTATATTTAGATGTCTTTTAAACATTTAACCAGTAAAAATTTTTATCAGTACGAGTCTGAAAACAACTTCTCTTCCCAAGAATCATATACCCAATTCTCACTCTCCTGGTACCCATGCTACGCTCTGCTGCCAATTGCAGAGGAGTGATAGTTCTTCTCAGGTCTCCAGTGGTCATGAACTGAAAGAGTGAGCTCATCATGGTGTCCAACTTTCACAATTAGTGAAAGTGAGACTAAAAAACCATTAGGTCGGGCGTTTTGCAGAGTGTAATCCATTATAGTGCAAATTCTCACTCACTGAGTAGCCTCTTCAAATCTAGATCCCTCAGTGCAAAGCACATTTGATTATGTTGTTGCTTTCTTTGGCTAGACTGATAACCTTTGTATGTGTTTGACATAAAAAAGAGAGAAAGAGAGAGAGGGATGCAAGCAAAATAGAAGGGTAATTAGGTATCTTTCCTCGCACACTCATTCTCACCCTCCCCCATATCTCCCAGGGGGTAGTGGAGACTCGTCAAAGCCCTGTCATGAATTTTTAACATGCCTGTTGGTCTCTTAGGAAGCGTGTGTAGATGTGTGGTATCTGCATGTGCATGTTCATATACAGTCAGGCAAAAAAAGGGATTTTCACATGTGTTTTTTTCACACAAAGTCTTATATAATTCATGAATGTCACACTAATGGCTTAAGTATGATGTACGATGTATCAGGAGTTGAACAGCTGTTGGTTATATGCATGTATCATTTCTGATACAATGTTTTGCTGAAGGAGAAACCCAAGGGAACATATGGATAATGCCTATCCATATGTTTTTAGACTACCTTGATTATGTGTTCCTGTATCTTTTTGCACTGATATTATGCAAGCTTATCATTTTATGAGCAATAGCCTGGTTTTCTGTTTATCTGATGAAGCTCAGTTAGTGCACTTGGGTTGATGTGATGCTACACTGTTGACATTTGACAACTCACAAATCTCGCCAGTAGATCAAAAATGCTCTATTTTTTGCATAGCGTATCTGCTGAAGGCATTTATGTCAAACTTAGCCGAGTCAAGTTTCTTTGATAAGTGATGGTCTCATTTTGGGATCTCCCTGTTGCTAAGCAACATTATCAGGGGCACCAATGTCACACTTATCTATGACCTCAAGATGATTTTACAAGTGCATCGGCACAGTTTAGAATCAACTTCCACTGACCGACACATACAGTGGTGTCAAAAAGTGTTTGGCCCCTTCTTGATTTACTAGTGTTTTGCATATTTGTCACACATAATGTTTCAGATCATCAAACTTATTTTGATAAGATAAGTTACAATGATGATTTCATTGATTAAGAGAGAAAAGTTATCCTCGTTCTGTTTGAAAAAGTAATTGCCCTTCTTATTAAAATAATGAATTAATTGCAAAAAACTGCATTTTTTGGAAACCTGAGCTCAGTTTCACCAAACACACTCAGCCCTGACTATTGGCAGACCTGTTGAATCAAAAAATCACTTAAATAGAACCTGTTTTATAAAGTGAAGCAGGCTAAAAGATCTCAAAAAGCAACACATTATGACAGGATCTAAAAAAAAACCCACCTGAAAACAGTAAACAGTTAAGTATGGTAGTTGTAGTGTGATGGTCTAGGGCTGTTCTGCTGCCTCAGGAAATTTAAGACTTGCTGTGGTAAATGGAACCATGAATTCTGCTGTTTACCAAAACATCCTGAAGGAGAATGTCCGGCCACCTGTTTGTGACCTCAAGCTGAAGCACACTTGGGTTCTACAGCCGGACAATGATCCAAAACAGGAAGTCCACCTCTGAATGTCTTAAGAAAAACAAAATAAAAACTTTGGCGTGTCCTGGTCAAAGTCTTCACCTGAATCCGATTGAGATGCTGTGGCATGACCTTAAAAAGCAGACTCCTGCCCGAAAACCCTCCAATGTGGCTGAATTACAACATTTCAGCAAAAAACAGTGGGCCACAATTCCTCTACAAGTCTAATATTTAAATTTGTTTGGTTCATTTGAAACATTTAAGTGTGACAAACATATAGAAAAACAGGCAATCAGAAAGAGGGCAAAAACTTTTTCACACCACTGTAGAGTCAAAAAGATTCAAAGAACAAGAAATATGAAGCTGGAAATGAGCATAAGTGGCCAACTTTAACATTTTAAAATAGAGTAGAACATGCCGATCTGCAGAGTTAGGCTTCCCTAACCAAACACATGGTTTTAAAAATAGCAATGGTTTCATTACGATGTGGGAATGCTTAAAATAAATAACAAGACACCTCATGTTTGTCTGCATTGTGCAACTGCCAGTTGGACATGTTTTCATTTTACTCCAAAAACTGTAACTTTTAACAGAGCTTTTGATTTAGATATGCAGTTGGAATCACTGACAACATCTAAACGCTTTAGTGATTGGTGGTAGCAGGGAGCAGTGTCTGACTCTGTTTGACTATGATGCTTGCTACCACTAACTGGTAAATACGATTCAGCACTTGATGCATTGTTAGCACATGCAATTTTTATGTACAATGTACATCGGTCACAATGCTTGTAATCATTTCACATTTTTTTCACTGTTTTGGGTTGGTCAGTGTGTACGTGTGTATATAGCTGCAGCAGGGTGTATATTTAGCGGTTGACATCCAGTGCATGGGAGCTAGAGAGAGGTCTGGAACAGAGCCCAGGACTGGAGGCCAAAGGAATGGAACTGTTGATCAAAATGGAACGATTGCCGACAGCAGACACAGGGTCACATAAACATACTCCGTAAAAATACCAATTCAAAATAATATAAGCATCTCATCCAAAGATGTGTCCATCTAGCATGCCTGTTATATATGCTTGCACGAGCCAACAGATGGTTGTCAGACAAAGATGCAGCTATAAAAACAGTTTTTCGTAATCATATAAAAAGATTTGATTCTAACATGATTTAACTTTGGTGTTGTGAAGGAAGATTCTTTGTCCTGCTCTTTGCTTTCATTCCTTATCGCACTTTTGTTCTAACCTCTTACCTTTTCCATTTCTATGGCACTAGTTATGAAACTTGGAACAAGATGTTTTAAAAATTGATGCAGGCCTCGTGGTTAAATTAGTCCACAAATCAAAGTAAAAATGTAGAAATAAGGTATCTATCACTCTGTCCCCTTTTTGAGCCATTTTTTCCCCTTTTGTTAGCACATTTCTCAGTTCTGCCTTCCTTTCCATTAAAAAAAAAGAATTCAGAAGATGAAATTACACTTTGCTAAATTATAATGTAAGCATCACCTGAATTGTATAGCACAACTGGAAGGTAATATCTCAAGATTTTTCAGTATCAAGACATATATATTACATTTCAACCTTGTGATCTTGGATAGATGTTTATTTCGCTGGATGCACATCAGAACTTGTTTGTTCCCAGATGGAAGACGCATTGTTATTATAGTTTGTACTTGCAAGAAGTAACAAAACAGCACGTATATGTGCAATTGCAGGAGAGATGACTAGATTAAAGGTGAGATTAATTACATTTTCAATTAAATTCAATTGCATGTATATAGTGCCAAATAACAACAGCAGTCACCTCAAGGTGCTTTACACTGTCAGGTAAACACCATATAATAATACAAGTGTGGTTAATTACATTTATATTCCTTTATATAATTCCTTTTTGATTGATAGCTTTTTCAGTGGGTAATTTATTTGTTCTTCACTTTATTCACTGATCCATCATTTCTTCCTGCACTGAACCCAACTTATTTTATTCAGTTAGCTCTATGTTTCACACTCTCTGACTCGCTCACACATTCAGCCACACACCCACCCACACACTACTTTCTTACAGTACAACCTTTTCATTTTGACATTCTGATACTCTGTGGCGTGGCCTTTAGCGGACAGTGAGTGCTGCAAGACCTTGATAGCCCTGTGGTTTGAGCTCTGCAAGTGAGATCATAATCATTTCTCTCTTGTCTCTAGGGTGGTCTCCACCGCGTTTTCTAATGTGCTCTCTTTTGCTCAGGTTTTCTCAAATGAGAGAGATGTTTTGAAGGAAGGATACCCAGTATATGTTCCAGGCTAGGGCTGGGCTGTATCATACCGTTCACGGTAATACCAGTGTAATGTTATGCAACGATAGGAAAATGAAATATCGCGATAGAATATGGGTAAAACGCGCATGCGCAGTGCCTTTGTTTACATACGCACATGGCGGCGACGCAGAATGAGAAGAGCAGAAGTGGATCGTTAAATGAAACAGATGAACAGAATTGGTTTGTAAAAATGCTGCAACTTCAGTGGTGTGGAACTGGTTTAGCTTTCATCCGTCAGATACACAACAAAGCACTATTTTTGGTAGAGCATGCCAGTGGGCTGTCATTATTACCGTGTTTTTTTGGAAAATATGGCACACTTAAAATCAATCCTTTGATTTTTCTGAAAATCGACAGTGCCCCTTATAATCCCGTGTGCCTTATGTATGAATTCTGGTTGTGTTTACTGACCTCGAAACGATTTTATGTGGTACACGGCACTTGAAAATTTGTCAAATGTTTCAGTACAACTTTGCTGAGCTACAAACCCGCACCGCTTGGTGGATTATCGGAGCATTACGGCTATCGTAGGCAGGCGCCTCGCGGAGTGATACGTACTGTGCTTCAACATAATATTACCGTATTGTGTGTGTATAACCTCTTTTTAAGTTTTGTGAATATTATACATGGTTATGCTGAGGATATGTTGGCCAATTTCCACTGGAAATGCCTTTTGGTTAAACTGTCAGCAAGGAATTTGCATTTGCACTGTTATTTTTTTTATATAATTTTAATGCACTTAAAAAAGCTGCTTGTTTAAGTGAAAATACATTGATGTTTTTTGGGGTTTTTTTGCACTAATAAAGTTCAGGAGTTGTAAAGTATTTTGTCTAGTGTCAATTATATCGTCAGTTATATCGTTATCGCAAATTTTCAAATGTGTATCGTGATAAATATTTTTGGTCATATCGCCCTGCTCTGCTCCAGCCTAAATCTTTTGTCATATTTCACTTCCCAGAAACTGGCCACAGCTGCTGAAGAGTTTCAAATGAAGCATCAGTGGAAAGACGATTTCGAGGTAACAGAGAGAGAGAAAATACAGAAAAAAAATGTTTATATGTGTTTTTTATGTGCTATCTATTAGGGATGGATGAAAAAATGATACAGCATTGTCACGGTCCGCTGTGACGGACCGAGTGGAGAATGCGTGTAATGGACCCAGGTGCGAACACAAGCGAAGATACAGGAGTGGATTAAACAAAAGCGAGCCTTTTATTATGGCTGATGAAAGGAACAAACCAGAGTGAGGGCAGCATAAGAGTAGTAGCTAAACAGAAACCTAAACTGGACATAAACTATGGAAAGGCTATGGCTGGAGATATGGAACACAGGGGGTGGGAACACAGACGACGCGACGCAGACTACATGAAACACAGAGACTAAATACACATGAGGAATGATCAGGGGAAGTGGCCACACATGGGAACGCAGCTGACACACATGAACTTAACGACAGGACAGGAGGAGTGAAACTGAATACACTGACAGTGAATGCAGGCCTTCAAAGTAAAACAGGAAACATGAGACATGAACCGGGGAGACGTAGTACAGGGGGAGGTGACATAACTGACAGCATGAACTTGACAGTACAAGACACACAGACATAAACACACGAAGGGCAAGGGAGACGTAATGCAAGGGTGGTATATACAGATGGCTGGACTAACTTAATGAACCTAAACAATCAATAAACATCAACATAGACTAAACACAAAACACTGGGTCGCACGACCCAGGACCATGACAAGCATAGTACTGCTGTATTTAGGATGGGGATAATATATCGATACAGGGACACTAAATATTTATATTTGATTAAATTAATTAAAATACTCTGGGAATACTAGCTGTCTGGGAAACAAGACGACTTGTCTCATGCACCATTATCCTGAGATAACATTAGCTGAGCAAACCTACATTAACAGGTTGTGAAAAACTGTCTGGACACTGGAAACATTTAGCTCAACAAACCTACCTCCTAATTCAGAAAAGGCTAATGACTCAGCCATACAAGTAAAAATAGGGCAGCAACCAAACAAAAATTAATGGCTGCCTGGTAATTGTATGGTAATTGTTCACATTCCTTTGCCGATTTCAACTAAGGGTAACTTAATTGTTGCCCAGAGCTTGCGGGTGTGGCACAGTAATGACCATTTTTGATTGAAGTTTTTCAAATAATTCACATCTAATTTATAAATGCAGACAGATTGCCATCATATTGGCATCAGTTTGAATGAGTCTTTGTCAGTGAGCACAACTCGAGGGGACTTGACTCAACTGGCTGCCAGCTGGTTGTATTTATAGAACAGCAAGATTGCTGAGCGCAAGTGTAGTGGTTAAATGTGAATTTCTGTCTATGCAGACAACAACAGATTTTGTGATTTTCTACGATTTATCACAGTTAACTGGTGCATTACCAGAAACTGAGTGCATGTGACGTTCATGCAGCCAACATCAACCTATTCGATCTCAGACAGATAACTAACTTCATCTTATGGCAACATTTTACCGCAGGCTTTAGTGATAGTGTTGGCATGCTTTATAATCTCATTTTGCCAAAAAAAAAAATTAAATAAATAAATTAAATTAAATTAAAAAAATATCTGAAGTGAAATCCAATTTATCTTATTGGATAAATCTGATAGTGACAAAGTTTGAGGACAAAATTTGATGTTGATTAATCACTACTGCAATACTCTACATATTGCACAATGTTAAAAATCATACTAATATTATTGTTTTGTGAGTGAATAATTGTGAAAATATCATATTGTGTTCCTACGTCTAGCAGACGCACAGATACACAAATGGTGATGCATGTAGTCTAAGTTTGCTAGACTTAGAATAATTTGATTGTGTGAATAGTTTTTACATGTTTTCAGCATCCATCATTAGCAGTGAGTACAGTTCCTTTTGTTAACTGGTTTATTGCTCATTATACACTGTGTTATGATACATGCCCCTCATTTTCAATGACAGATGCTTTGCCTTCTAACAACCCGGGTGGCAAACAATTATATAAGAGAAAAAAGCAATGCTCAGGAAAAATACTTGTCACAGAGGCAGTTATTACATTGCTATCTCAGAGGCAAAAAATGCTTACCTGGAGCATTGCAAATGGCTGCAGGGACAGAGGGACATGGTGAAATATGACCATACCTTATTTATTTAAGCAAAAACACAGACTAGTATCTTTTTAAACTAAATAATAGAATTAACAAATGGCAAAATAAAGAACTGCTTAGAAATTGATCAAATATTTAATAGTTGCATAAATGTTAGGGTTCTTTGTGCAACACCCTGAAGCATCCAAAAAGCATTTTTTGTGCTTCTTTGTCACTTGTTTACAGGATGATGAAATTGCCTACTACAACGCAAAGGACAATGTGAGTGTGCTTTTTTGCCCTCCTCTGTTAATTTATTCTCTTTCTCTTTGAGCCCCTGCAAACACATAGGTCATACATGCATCATGAATGTGCTTTTGCTACACAGCATCCCCACCCCCACCCCGCCTTCATTGCCTCATATTCCCTCATCTCCCTCATTTTACTCCTGCAAAAATCACCACATTTTCACCCCCGCTTTCTCTTATCGTCTTAGCTCTGTACTGCAGCCCCCAGTTTGCTGCTTCTTGGAGCTTTTCTTCCCATGTAGCTACCTCTCTGTCATCCCTCCTTCCAGCCTCTCTCAGGTGAAGAGGTCTCTGCCATGTTTCTCCTCTAATTGACAGATGAGATGTATGAGCTGGCTAGGCTCTTGCTTTATTAGGAAGCAACTGTTCGCACCATTTCTCCCTCCCCCTCTGCCTCTCTCACCACCTCACTACCTCGGCCCCTCTCTACCCTGCTTTCGTTCATCGGTATCTCATCTTTTCCTCCCTGTCTCTACTGCTCTCATTGATGTAAATTGGCAAATGCACGGCAGGAGTTATAAATCTCCACAAGGGGCATAAACAATCTGAGTGTCTCCGGCTCCTCCTCCCAAATGAAGATGATAAAATGAAAAAAAGCGAGACATCATCACGTAAACAGTCAGGTTTTTTTTTAAAGCATGCAGGGTGTGAAAAGTGCAGCAATGTTGTTATTATGGTAGCGATGAGCTGTTGAGAATGTGCGTTCAGGCTGTTGTAAAGTCTTTCATTTTTATGGAGACCAACAAACCATGTCATATATGTGCAATGTGCCTCATTAATTTACATAAAGATGTCTGCTATGATTTCTTAAACCTATAGTGAGAACAGCCATAGATAGTGCTTTGAATCTTTTTTCCCCTTTCAGCTGGATGCAAATGAGACAGAGGGAAGAAAGAACAGGATTCGACCAGACTTTCAAGAGGACCCCTCGTTTAAACGTTTGACTGACTACAACCACACGGCTGTCCACATTCCCACTGACATCTATGATGGCTGTGAGTGCATCGTCACACACACGCACACATACCAAAGTGGTTACTATGGATACGGCTGACACACCAACCCATTATGAAATGTTTTTTACAGATTGTGCCTCAAGCAAAGTTGCCCTTAGCTAAAAGATGGGTTTAACAAAAAGAGCCTCATACGAGTAATAAGCTCTCCTGTAGTAATCGGTTACTTAACAAAGCTGCCTGCCCTTGGAATGTAAAAGAACAGGAGGCACGACAACTGAAAGGATTTATGTGTTTATGTTTTCTTTTTTTGTTTAGAAATATTTTTGCTATTGGTAGTTATGCAGCTTTCAGTTTAATACTCTGTTTAACCAGAACTAGAATGATAAGTATGCATTTATTAAAATTATAAATCATAAATGTATTATTCATATGAATATTGCAGCTATTGAATGTCTTTAGGAACAGATTGATATAAATAGATAGATATAGGAGATATAATACACTTATATCTATAGACTATATTATAGATATTGACTATAATAGATATATGCATGCAATTTTTGCTTGAGTGGACACTTATATTTATTCTTGGCACAGGTATTGTATACTGTTACCCATAAAAGAATCCAATGTGCAACTGAACTGCACTATAAACTGGATTGTGTGTAAATCCTGAAACAATAATATCATCTGTTGAAATATATCAATCAGTACATTTGCATTGTCAGCATTTTTTAAGAACAGAATGGTTCATTTCACTGCACCTGCTACTTGTGAAAGGTTGGTGAATGTTCACTGAACATGTAGTCAGTTTCTCAGAATGCGAAAAAACAAAAATAGGATCATGTATACTCAAGATTATAGAGAATATTAATGATAATCTCTTAAAAACTTAAACATGTTGAATAAAAATTTGGTTGTCATGATCTGGATACAGGAAAATTAAAACCTAAGCAGCTTTATGTTATAGTCATGGCTGTTTTCATCTATTCATACCATCCCATACTCAGGCTTTACTTGATGGGGCTGTTTCAGTCACATTGGATGTTAAAAGTCTTTAGCCTGCCAGCTCATACTACAAAGCGAGTGCAATATTTACTTGAAACAGTTTTAAAATATAGCAGGTAATCATTTGACGGATTCATAGTGAATGATCGTCACATATCCTGTAAGTATGTCTTGTAGTGAGAACATGTCTGAGGAGGCTGTTGGGTATTGTTGGACAGCAATAGTCGAAGCAGGAAGAAAGCATTATCTAGTAACATGGATTGGAAGATATCCTGTTAAAGAGTATTTTTGCTCATTTTGTTATAAAAGTACATTTCTGATCATTTCAACATCATGTGCTGACATTTACCTTGAGTGATACAGCATAATTTAAATCTCGAGAGTCTCCCTGACATTAGCACAGCTCAAGTTGAATGTCAGTGACTTAAGGGTGCCTGGCTGAATAGCTTAAGTGTGGTTTGAATTATGTAATATTTTTAAGTGGCTTTTCCTTTATTCTATTTTTTAGATTTCAACTTGTGGGGTGATGTCCTTAATATAGTGTGACTTACGAGGAGAGGAATAAAGCTTTAGGTGATTTGCTCAAGTATGTGTCACCACAGTAGGCCTTGGTTCTCGAAGAACTTCAGAAAGATTCCAGTTTAATTACAATCTGGTTTTTTAAACCATCTTGCAGCAGCATTACTGAATGATGTGTGTTTGTATCTGTGTTTCTGTGAAGAAAGACATCTGTGTGTTTGTGGTAAGATGTTCAGTAATTGGTGTAGTGGAATCAGTGCAGTGGAAAGTAATGCGTCAGCAGTGACTTGGAGAGACAGCAGGATGGAATGACTTCCTCAGCATGGACCTCAGCCTGCTGGGGAACCGTCTGGCCCCAAGGTTACCTGCTTCACCTTGTTGCTGACCCCAGACACATGGGCAGAAAAGGGAAATGTAGATTGGAATGGAAAGCTGTCAGGTTTTGTTATCTGTGGGTGGAAAGTCTAGTTTATTAGCATTTCTTTTGAACTTGCTGTGAATTTGTCAATTTTTCCCTGAGATCCCTATCTGGCCTTTAATCTGGGCTGGGTGCCACAGCTACTCACGCTGCCTTTCTCTCACAAGGATGCTGTTTATTGGTAGCCTGTAATGAGTATGCATGGATACGCTGAGCTTCTGGGACCTACCCAGCGACATGAAAGAAACTTTAGGTGTGTGTGTGTGTTTATGAGGAAGGACTCAAACCTGGCGGTACACTGTGGGCAACAATCTCAGGTATGGAAATAAAGAACCAGACCATGCAATTTTGTTTTGAGATTGAGACTTGTTTTTCAGATTTAAGTTTAAATTTCAAACTCTAGGAATATCTAGCTAAAGAAAATTATTTAAAATTAACTAATGTATTCAAAGAAGCACTGCGAATATGGAGAAAAACGTATGTCTGAGAGCATACGCAGGCTCATATATTGTGTCAGATATGGACACATGTGAAGGAGTATGTATTTGGTATTCCAGGTCAGAAGATTCATAGTTATTGAGGTTTCAACTCTCCAATTTAATCTCCACCCTATAAATGTTCCCGGAATAGCCTTTGCTCAGCTGAAGAAAATTAGATTTTCTGGGTAAAGTGGGTGACAAGTTTATGAAATCAGACTCATGTGTGTGAGGCCAGTATTGGAAAGGATACAGGCATGACAGAAAGATCACAAAAGCATAAAATGTCCATTGAAGGACATAGTACCAAAAAAAAGTATATCAGACGAAATAGAAAATAATTTAATTCAGTGGATATACAAGTGGAAGCTGAATATAAAAATGTAAAATTTAGTAGTATTTGTGCCACATTTCATGTCATCAAACTAATTTCATTATTAGACATAGATAAATGGAAATAGAAAAAAAATGATTCAAACACAATTACTCTAAACCTAAAAACTGATTGTGCCACCCTTTACGGCAAGAACTACAATCAAGTGTTTGTGACAGCTGGCGAATGGCAACGAGTAGGGATGAGTATCGAAAACCGGTTCTTGTTGAGAACCGGTTCCCACTGTTTCAATTCCTTGGAATTGTTTGCCATTTTTGCAAACGATTCCCTTATCGATTCCAGTCGCCCCGAATGATGTCACCACGTTGCGGAGTGTGTCATTTACCTGGCAGGAAACATGGCGGCTCAAACGCTCAAAGGTTTGGTTATACTTTACGAGAACGGATGACAACAGGGCAACTTGCAATACTTGAAAAGTAGATATTTCATTTAAGGGAGGAAACACTACGAATATGCAAAAGCATTTGCTCACAAAACACGGGATGACCTCAAATGAATGTCGTGTTTTTAATTCCACTCCGGACTCGTGAATCTCAACCCAGCAGCAGCGGTAACGTTTGCACGTCCTCTCCCGTTAATGCGGCAGGTAAATAATCAACTAACAGTGCATATTATGTTAGCGCGATCTGCCTTATTACAAAACCTGCCATTACTGTGCATTTAGGCGACCATGATGAGAGAGACAGAGTCTGGCTGCCTCAGATGCTGGCAGTTCTCACTGCAGTCTACCGGTAGCGTCTCCTTTCAGGCCAGGATAGACGAATGTCACCGAGCAGTGATTAAGTTTGTGGTAAAAGGCTTGCACCCATTTGCCACAGCAGATGCCCCGATTTTTGGTAAGTGAATGTGTTTAATTGTAGGCAGGGACATTACTGGATATTCTTGTGTAATTGCTACTGAATAATTTATGTTATACTTTGTTATTGCTACAGAAGAATATTTATTTTATTATTTTACATTTACAATTTTTTTTCCTGGGGACCCTGTGACACCCCATTGAAGAGCCATAGGCTGTGGATCTCTTAAGATCTCACTGTTGGGTTTGTAAGGCCATGTTACTCCTAAATTTCTATCTTGTTCAAAGAGAAGATATAAAACAAAGTTCTAAGCTAATCAACCTCAGTGTTCTCCTTTTTTAAAAAGAATCGATAAGAGAATCAATAAAGAATCGAATCGTTAAACAGAATCAAAAATGAAATTGGAATCGTGAAAATCTTATCAATACCCATCCCTAGCAACGAGTCTATCAAATTGCTTTGGACCAATTTCATCCAGCTTTTTTGCAGACTTGTTTTCATTCAGCCACACTGGAGGGTTTTTGGCAAGTTATCCATCAAAGAAGTCCCATACTGTTACATCATCATAAACATGTTTGACATTGTTTAATGTCAGATGTAATGCAATTTGCAATTGCATTGCAAAGACGAAATCAGCAAGGTGACAAAATCTTTTTTTCAGAGCACTATAGAATACAGACTGTATATGAAGGATAGACCCAGTTTCCAGCCAATGTTTAACTGTCTTCCATCTGCATTCTGCAAGGCTGGTTACAATAAGAAGTTCAGCTGCAGAAATCCATAAGAAAGTGACCCTTTGTCTAATGTGATCTCTGATCTCACTAATTATTTTCCTGATGAGTTCATGGCCTTACTGGTTTCAAGTGAAGCTGAATGTAACATAATGTTCTTTTGGTAAATTATGGTCCCTAGCCAAGGGCAGCACAGTGATGTGGTGGCTAGCACCTCACGCCTAAACAGTCCTTTCCATGTTCTACCCGTGTCTATGCAGGCTCTGTCCAGGGACAGTGCTGAATGGTGTGTGTAAATGGTTGGTTCTCTGGCCAGCCTCTTGCCGTATGGCAATTGTGATGTCACCACCTGTGACCCTGAATCAAATGAGCAGAATACATTGAATGGATGGTCTCAATGTGATCGCTACAGTCTTAGGAGGGAGTGTCCCTTGGTTTCACTCTCAGATCCATGCTTGATATTTAAGTTCATTTATAAAGCACCAATATGGAAAAAAGCACTTAAAACTTTACAACAGATGCTTCACTAAGCAATGAGTGACGTGTCAGTGGCCATGTCCATCTTTTGTATTCAGTCGATTTGCTTTTATTTTAATCATATATATTAAACATGCATTTGTTTAATTTTTAAAAACACCCCAATGCCTCCTGGCTATAGGCCAGTCATATAGAAGAATTTCTTGTGAGCTCAGCACAAATGTAGCCTAAAGTAAACTTTAAATAATCCCTCAGAATCAGCGCATCACTTTCTGTTTCCAGGTGTTTCTTGTGTTAATGGTACATTTCTTTTTTTATTATATATAAGAGATCACTGCATTTGATATGATTGAAATAATAAATCCTGTTGGGTTAATTAACTTGTCCAAGACTGTGGAACGAGTTTTTTTTTTTATTATTCAACAATTTCACACACGTCTGTTTCTGCAAAAATGATTCCTAATTTACAAATTCACACATACTGTAATGTCATCTTGTGTCACAGGGAGCTCAGCAGACATCTTTCACCTTTCACACTCAGGGCAATACTGCTTGTGATTGGAATTCAAGTGCCAGATTTGTGTAGATGCAAAAATCCCTCCAGTTTGCTGCCTATCACTTCTGTCATCCAAAGGCAATTTTCACCATAGCTTTTGTATGGCATAAACAAATGTAGCAGGTGAGCAAATTTTGTGCCGCTTAGAAAAACAAAGACGGTTTTTATCTCCAATGATTAGATATTTAGCCAGCAATATTTCCATATCAGAGGTTATTTTGTGACATACATTATAGTCTTTCAAATATCCAACTATTCTTTTAATTAGTAATGATGGGAAATTTAATGTCTTGTAGTTATCTCTCTCTTATGTTAAACTAACTATAAATAACTGTTTAACTGAGCATGTTGTACTGTAGCTGTATAGAACATTTTTGCTTATTAGCTTTCACTGTTATACAGTGTGTAACTGTTGCTTCTATAAGGAAAAGACTGATAATTAAAGCAGTCAAAAAATAGGGAAAATATGCACCAATCCATATTGCATATTTTTGTGAATTATACTGCACCCACGATGTCCCAATGAGATTATGTCATCACTAGGTGTGAATTCAGTGTGGCATACATGTGTATCCAGGGAATTCATTAGTGTCATTGGCAATATGGGCAACCCGAGGATAGTCTTTCCCTTATGAAGCAGCAGTGAAGTTTAGCTTATTAAAGATTATGACTAACTCAGGGATATTCACAACCAGTGGAGACATTAAAAAGCAACAAATTACTAGTTAGAGGCTTGTGGTTGCCTTGTGCCATAATTTCGTCTTACAGTCTAGTACACGTGAGTATCATCTCGCTGTATTTAACTGTCAAGCTGTTTGGATAAAACAAGATGGCTTGTGCTATCTATCCAATGGCCTAACTTAATCAGTCTTCAATAAAAAGTATACATATAGTTTGCAGTTTTATCATTATCTAACAAGTGCAGTAGTATTTTTTTGACTCTTGCCTTAAAATTCTAAAATTCAATGATTAATGAGAGAAATATATTACTGTGTGTGCACACGCTTCATGCTCTCTCCCTTTCTATAATGAAAAACATGCACTCCTGGCAACCGAGGCTTCATTAACTCTTCACTCTAGAGACATAGATGCAAATGAACACTGTTTGCTTTGCACATCAATGAGACACGTCACGCTCAATACAGGATAGCAATATGGCTTACACACATGCACACTATACTTCTAGCCACATGTCAAGATGTACAGAGTCCCATAAAAAAATATATGCAATGCCACAAAGTACAAAAAAAGTGGAAGATGGTAAAAAAAAAAGAAGAGCGGCAGAGAGGACAGATAGAGTTGGGGGCAGCATGTGTTGTGTCTCCATCCATCATCAGTCTTAATGTGGCTCTGAGCTGTCTGGGTGCTGTGTCATTACATCCATAATGCCTGTTGCCTCTCACAGCACACACTATCTGTCAAAAGCATGCACACACACACACACACAAAACTTCTGCACATGCAGTCATGCAGATTATTTGGTGGTTTTAGGTAAAATACTTTAATTGTGTCTGTGCAAAGCCATTACTTGTCTGAGTACTATTCCTTGATATTGATGCCTAATGCAAGCGCTTTCTGTTTGTGCTGGAAAAATATTTGGTCGTGCTCTGCTGGGCAACTGGGGTGACAGTGAGGCCTGTGTGTGAATCTTAATGAATGTGTTAAACTGTGTTGTCCATATCTCTTTGCTAAGCCTTCTAAAGATGATTGCAGAAAACCCACAAGGACATGAAAATGTTTATTTTACAGCTGCACACAAAATCAAAATGTAATTAGAGTATATAATGTATTGAATTCTGCTTATGTTGGTGGGTTCATGACGTATTTCTTTTTCATATGCATGCTTTCTTTTGATAAATGAGCTTTTCATGTGTATTTGTTCATCCAGCCACCATTGTGCTGAATGAATTAACCTGGACAGAGGAACTGAAGGAAGTGTTTAGAAAGAATAGAGAGGATGACCCAACCCTACTCTGGCAGGTGTTTGGCAGTGCCACTGGCCTGGCTCGCTATTATCCAGGTAAGGAAACAAAGGGGGGGGGGGACAACAACCCAAACATTGCCTTTGAATAGGTTTTTATGTGTCTGTTCATATAATTCTGAAGTTGTATGTGCTTAAATACACACTGCTTAGTAATTGAGGAGATGAGATAGCCTTTATTTGTCAGTTGCAGTTGCCCACAACCGAGATGATAGACCTTGCCGACCGTACATACAATACACAAACATCACGTTGGGGTGACAGGTCAGGCTAGGTAGCAAGGGAAAAAAAACATTGAAATGTGTAACAAAAAAGGATAATCCAGGAATGCACAGATATTAACACACCATAACACAATAAAACACAGACAAGCAACATGGGAGAATATTCCACTGTGTACAGCTGGATCTGGGACCGCTGCAATCTTCGATTGTGCCTCCAGCTGATCCACTGCCCGCATAATTAAGCTCACATTGACTTTATGTGCGTCTGCACTTGTCTATTGCTGTTCCCTCTTGTATGCGTGTTATCTTTGCCAAGCTATTTCTATTCATGAGATTCCCTGTCATCATCGACTCTATAGCTTTATGACAAAAGTTTATGTCTCATATTCATAAATTTGCATTGGCTTTGATTTATCCTTTCTTTTACTTCTTAGCATGCATGAAAGGCAGTCACTCACTCTCAGTATACTTCCTTGTTTTTATGGTGCCCTTCACTAATAGCTGTGCGTCTCCGATAAATAATTTGTGCGTGTTTTCCCTCATAAATATTTTTAGTGATTTAAAACATGTTATAATGTAGACGGTATAATAAATTGATCGATCCAATAAGCCTGTCATTATGTCACAGAATGTAGTATGTACACAACGGCTCCTGAGCAGAATATGACACTAAATACAATATGATTTTATCATATAACAATAATGGATTGGATTTATATATAGCGCTTTTCAAGGCACCCAAAGCACTTTACAATTCCACTATTCATTCACTCTCACATTCACACACTGGTGGAGGCAGCTACAGTTGTAGCCACAGCTGCCCTGGGGCAGACTGACAGAAGAGAGGCTGCCATATCGCGCAAAAAAAAATAAATTTCATAGTTCAGCAATACTGATCAATCTAATAAACTTAAACCTACACCATCCTCCCTATTCTGGTATTTTAAAGAGTACTTAGCGTAAATATTAAGCAACCTAACTAATAGGGTTCCAACTCCCAGCAACAACAAAAATAAATAAATAAAAAATAGGGAACCACCCCTAACGCTCCACCTCATGATGCTTAATCGACGTAATCAACCTTAATTTGATGCAGTGTGAAAAAAAAAAGCACAGAAATCAATTATTTTTCAAGAAATATTAAATAGATTCAACATCTTTCTTCAACAAAATTGCAGACTGCACAGATGGTACCTTCCCAAAGGTACTATAGTACTTTTTCCTTCCCAAAGGAAAAAGTACTATAGCTTACTAGGGTATATATATTAGACTTAATAGTCACTATATACAGTAATTCACTTCTATTCATTTTACATCAAATTAAAACTTTGGGTGTAAGATTCGGATAATTATTTATTAAAAGCTAGACATTTTAAATGAGAATAAGAAAGAAAAGTATGTCTTTGTGCCCCCTTTTCCCTGTTAATGCCCTATCGGCATTAACTGGCTAAACTTTGCTAGATCCGCCCCTGCACAGTTACCTGTGGAAGCCCGTTTCCGCCACTAAAAAAAAAAAAAGCTAGTATCCATAACTCGAAAGTTCGAGTTATTTTCTCGAAATTTCGAGTTATTTTCTCGAAATTTCGAGTTATTTTCTCGAAATTTCGAGTTATTATCTCGAAATTTCGAGAAATATAACTCGAAATTTCGAGTTACTTTTCTCAAAATTTCGAGTTAGCTCTGCCAATCAAAAATATACGTGAATGAGGTCGCTTTCTTGTTACCCGGAAGCATATGGCGCAGGACCGCGCACTCAAAAACGGATCCCAACAAATTAAAGTATGTTTGCTGATAGTAACACCATGTGATTCAGCTAATAACACAGGGATTTCATCATTTGTGAAGCCAGGCTGAAAACACTCAGCAATCTGTGCATTCACGACTGGATGTAATACCGGTAGCTTAGCTGTAGCATTTGTAGCTGAGGGCTTCAGCTTCCGGGTAACATGGAAATGACGTCATTCACGTAGATTACTGATTGGCAGCGCTAACTCGAAATTTCGAGTTGCTTTTCTCAAAATTTTGAGTTAATATGTCGAAATTTCGAGATAATAACTCGAAATTTCGAGAAAATAACTCGAAATTTCGAGATAATAACTCGAAATTTTGAGTTATGGATCCTTTTTTTTTTTTTAGTGGCGGAAACGGGCTTCCATAGTTACCAGCCGTCAGCTACGTAGAAAAAGATCCTCGAGTAGAAAGTAATAATAAATAAATTCTAACAACAGCTGATCAAGCTTAAACGTGCTGCTGTTGTTCAGCCGCTGGTTTCCTCTTTCTGGTGCAAAGTGGGCCAAAAACAAACCAGAGAGACGGACTCGCGACAGAAAAGCCGATCAGCTGATCGTTAAGCAGTTTCATGATTGAAGTAGCAGCCAGAAGAAGCAGTCGCTCCATATATCGTTTGGTAAGCTTAACGCAGGAATGCTTTACAAACATTCAGAGATGGACTTACACACTTGCTTTACTTCTCTCGGGGATAACTTGAAATGCCGGGTTGCTAGCGAAGCTCCACATGCTATCCAGACCACCGACAGGTCCCGCATGCCACAGCCGCTCTATCACGTGATGCATACTGCTCCGACGTGCTAACGTTCTGAGGCGAGTTACGGCGTGTTGCAAGTTTTGTGAGGTGCTTTCGTGATATTTAATGGATCGGATTACATTTTTTATTTTTCTCCGATATCCGATCCAGTAATTTAGGTCAGTATCGGACCGATACGTAATATCGGATCGGTCCATCTCTAGTAGGCGATAGGGTAAAGTGTCTTGCCCAAGGACAAAACGACCAGGACAGAGAGCCCGGGGATCGAACCGGCGACCTTCCGGTTACAGATGCGCTTCCCAACCCCCTGAGCCATGGTCGCCCCATATTAGTTAAATATATTAGAAATTTAGCCAAAATAGTATGTAGTGTGCTGTTTTTTGTTTGTTTTTCTGCTTTAATTGTGATGAAAACTCAGTACATCTCAAATCTCGTCTTTTAGCTTCTCCCTGGATGGACGCTCGTAAGACCCCTAGTAAAATAGATCTCTACGATGTGCGCAGGAGGCCATGGTAAGAAAACTGGCTCAAGGATAACAGTGTTAGTCAGAATACAAAACTTAAACTTTTATGTCATTATGTGTCTTTGTATATCTATTTCATTGTTTACATGTAGAGCTAATTAGACGTAAGCAGGGTTTTTTAATTCAGTCAAATAATTCAATTAAATAATGCCTATTGCATTTCAGTGGAATATTGTTATGATTATTATTACTGTGAAAATTTGGTGAATACATTTTTTTTAGTCTTTAATTGATTGTTCCGTGCAGGTTGTATAAATTTGAGTGCATTCACACAGCACACAAATTGTATTCACTACAGGAATAAAGATTTTTTTTGTGATAAAATTTTGTATTGCTCTAAAAATAATAATTTGTAAAAACAGCTAATTGTTGATTGCTTTGAATAGCTACTGATTTGACCTTTTTTCATCTTTAAATCATTACCATTGAGTTATTAACATAATGTCATCCATATCGCTCAGTCTTATATTAATATGACAATGAAAATATGACTCAAGTGTGTAAAGTGTTATTGTATTTTCTCAGCATAAATGATTATGCAAATGGTTGGCCCTCAGAGTATATGTGTCTCAGTCCAGAAATGTGTTTGCATTCATTTATGACCATCTAGGTACATTCAAGGAGCCGCCTCACCGAAAGATATGCTAATTCTCGTGGATGCGTGAGTTGTTTGATAATCTTACTGATCCATAACCTTCCTGCATCCATCATGATTTCCCCTGATTGAAATGCATGCCTTTCTAGCTTTGCCACATAGTGTAATGTATTTCCCAAGGCAGAAGCAGTTCTAATTACATCGAGTAAAATCTCACAGGACAAGAACTGAGCAGACAGATTGCTGTGAGAAGCTGTCAGGTATTTCTTTCTTGTTTTTTTTTTTAGGAGTGGGAGTGTGTCTGGCTTGACGCTAAAACTGATCAGGACCTCTGTCAGCGAGATGCTGGAGACTCTTTCTGACGATGACTATGTCAACGTAGTCAGTGTGAGTATTATTAGACTGCCCACTTGCTGAATGTTGGGTGGTCTGTTTATTGAAGGTGAGGGGGGGGGGGGGGGGGGTGTCAGAATTTACACCCAATTCGTATCCATTCACATACATCTTTACACATACACAACAAATGCCCATACACAGACACACACATATACACACAAATAAAAGAGAGGCAGAGAGATGGATGACCAGTAACGAAATATGGATTTCTCTCTGGTCTGGCCACCATGAAACAGGCCTTTAATGAAATACCCACTGCTCTATTTGGTGTACAGGATTAAAACTCTGCAGTACATGGCCCCTCCCCACCTCTAGGCCCTCAAATGTGGCTGTGGCTGTGTATGTCCATTCCCAACGCTCCTAAAGGAATTAAAGCTGCACCTCTGAGTGGAGTGAACCCCAGGAAACATTTATCACCCTCTTGTTCTCTCCATCATTTGTTCTTTTCATCACTGAGCCATGCAATTCCTGTCAGCATTTCACCATATACCTCCATTCATCTCTTTGTGTCAATGAATGCCCTTCCTTTACACTGTATGCCTCCACTTTTCTATACACAGCCAAGAAACATTCCTCTTCTCACTATTCCTTCTGTTTTTTACCTTCATTTTTACTTTTCTCACCCACCCATCACTTCCATTACATTCTTCCTCTACAGCTTTTCATTCTCTGGCCATCTATTCTAAGCTTTCCACACTTGTGATTACACTTGAATAGAGCCAATCAGGAGATTGTGTGATGCGTAGATGGGTGCCTGTGGAGGTGTTTATTAAGACAGGTCTTTATAGAGATTGGAGCTGTCTTCGTTCTCCTTGCAAATGACAGCCATTCCGACTTTCTTTCCTCTCTCGAGGGACCTTTTGTCTTGGACGTAATGTATTCGGTTTCATGGTGGACTTTTGATTCTGCAAAGATGTGCAATTATTGGCTACTGTTGGTGTGTGTGTGTGTGTGTGTGTGTGTGTGTGTGTGTAAAATGAGATGGTGAGAGATTTGTAGAGACACTGAAATCCAATTCAGTTTTGACTCAGTTTTATGACTTTTGAACTTGAACCCTTTAAAAGTACAGTGCACGAGTTATGATGAATCTATAGTCCAAAGAACTTGCCTGGTTGTATCAAGGTACTAAAAACTTCATTTAGGTTTGTTGCAGTTTAGACAAGTATTAAGACTATGTGGCTCAAACAAGCCAGCAGTATACCTATTTTATATAGTCAAGAACCATAAACTAAAGTTTGGTTGATAATTTTAACAATAATTCTTAGGACTTATTTGCAACCTGTAATATCATACGGCTACCTGTTTTCATTGTTCCAGTCTGTCTTTTTTTACATTTCTATTTTTTAGCAGTTTTGTATTTTTAGCTGTCAACAATATTATTTGCTAAGCATAATGTCAGTATAAGAAACAGGGAGGGTATCAAAAACAACAAGACAGCTAAAGTCAAAATGAAATGGATTTATAATATTCCTGCTGCAATATATCAGTTACATAATGGTAAGTCAGTGTCAATTTCCTCCTGTTTCAGCAAAAATCATTATTCCTTCTGTCAGTCACCATATCTATTTCTTTCTGTCATTGATTCACTCATTTATGCACACACACGGACACACACACACACATGCATACACATATCCACTGCCCGATGTCTGGTCCTCAGGGTGTTGTTACCTGTCACTAAATCATTAGTCTCTGATATTACCCACAAATCCCTCCTCATTAACAGTAGCCCAGGGACTAAGTTGGCATTTGGTCACGGAAGATGCTCGCGCTCGTTCTTCACAGCAGGTCAGGTCAGACGATTGCTGATGGCTGCCTCTCTTCCTTTCCTTTTTTGCTCTCTCTCTCGCTCTCTTTCTGTTTTTTTACCCTTGTCTTCTCTCTTTCCCACACCTCTCACACCACAAGCCTCCACCACATTTATCCAACCTGCTCAGCCATGTTTTGCTGGCATCAATCTTTTAGCCAGCGTCAGTCCAGTGAGCAAGCCTGAGTAGTAAACCAGAATAGAAGACAGTCCGCTGGGATTAGAGCTTGAAGATTAGTCTTCTCTCTTGTGTCGTCACTAATCCATTCCCAAGGCCTGGACCATCACACACACATATAAGAGCTGTTGTAATAGGATCACGGCAGAATAGTGGAATTTGCGGTAGACTGCGTTCACATTCATGTGCAGGGCCAAAAAGGCAGTCTTACAATGAAAGAATATGGCTTTTTCTTAGTCATTCCACAGGTCTCTGTATAGCAGTGTTTATTTTTTTTTAATAAAGTAATTAAATCAGATAAAACTATAATTCTCTGTCACGTACCCTTTATGAGATCATTATTCTCTAAAAGGCAAACACCTCACATTCGTGCTTAGCCCCCCACCACCCGCCACCAACACCACCACACACACACACACACACACACACACACACACACACACACACACACACACACACACACGTTCTCTTCCTCTCACTTTCTGCTCCTCACCATCCCACATGCTAGACCCACCTTCTTCACTTCTGCTTTAGATAGATTATGTGATAACAGATTCCCATCTGCTCTACACAGTCAGTCATGTGAACTTCCATTGTGTGTTTTGGTGTTTTGTGTTGTGCATGTGCCATAGCCAATATTGTATTGCTTTCCGGTCCAGCAGAGATGTGTATGTCTGTTATTGTCATTCTAAAAGGAACTTCAAGGCTGCCTGGTTCCCTGGAAACGCACACAGACACACATGCACACATACTGATCAAGGCAGACATATAGTCAGGGCTCTTTTTGCCCCCCTGCTTGTCTTTGTACATCAGTGTTTCAGCCTCCCTATCGGCCATCTCGCAGGGATGCATTGATTAGTTGAGATCGATGAGGTGCAGTATTGTTTCAGAAGAGTTCTGCTACACAATAGATGTGCTGGGAATGGGACAGCTGGCTGCTCTGCTGTCCCATGCCCTTCCTGCACTATCATTAGAAGTTCTTTTTGTGTTTTTAATTTATTCTGTCTTTTTACTTATTGCCATTGGGAGTTCTTTAAAAATGCCTTTCCTCCTCACTAGGCACTCCTGAAGCAAACTCAAACATACCTCATTTTTTGGGGGGTGGAGTATTTGTGCATGTGTGCACTGTGAGGTGGAAATAAGCAAGTCTCACCTTTAAAAAAAGACGGTGAGGTTGCCTAAGCTCGTTTCTATATAACAGAATCTTGTTTCCATGGGTACCAAATCGTTGAGCTCTGAGGATGTGAAGCAATTAGTGGAGCTTGATGAATGTGTCTGTTTACCACTGCCTGATAACAGCCAAGGCCAGGTGGTAGTGTTTGTGTGTCTGTGTGCGTGTGCTGCATTTGTATGATGTGTTGAATTTGCACACATGTTATAATTGTATGAATAAATTTCAGGTCCTAACTCCTGTCCTGTCTGTTACCCAGTTTAACACACTGGTGAAAAACACGGCGTGCTTCGACCGTCTGGTTCAAGCCAACGTGAGGAACAAAAAGCTGCTGAAGGATGCCGTGCAGAACATCAGCGCTAAAGGAATTACAGACTACACAAAGGGCTTTGAGTTTGCTTTTAAGCAGCTCTCTGCGGTAAGAAAAACGTGTTATTTTGTCTGACTTTGGGCTGAGAGAGTGCACAAGTTGTAAAGCAAGTTTTGAATGAGTGTTGCCTCCATTTTTGTTGACAGCCTCAGATTGTTGTGTTTTACTGCCATCTGCTGGTTAAATGTGTTGCCTCAACTCAACTGCCTGGTCAGTGAAAGAAATAATGCAATGTTACATTTGATTGACGAGAACCTCAGTAATGATGGAACATTTCCAAATAATACCTCCTACTGCTATTTCCTGAACACATTTCCTTCATCTGATAGAAAAATCCATGAGGTCAGAGAAAGGTGTGAAGGAGAATTTATAGCGACTCAGGAAAAGAGAAGCAAATGCACCTGCAATTTTGCCGACTCCTTAATAATGTCCAGAAGATGAACTACAAAATGTGCGTCTTGGTGATCCAGTGTAACTCGTTTTCACCCCCTTGTTTAGAATTTCTACTAATAAAGTAAAATTCGCTCCAACCTTAAATGCACCTCAATCAATTTTATAGCTCATAATCTCGATTTGAGTCTGTATAAATCTACATTCTTCATGCATTTTTGGCAAGAAGCAGATTTTATTGCAGCAGTGGAATGTTCATAGTCCACCTGTAGGTTTAACAGCCTGCTGTTGAAAATTCAAAACCTATCAGCAGGTTGTTGCGTGAAATAGCTTTTAAAACGCTTTTAATTAACATTTTCATGATCTGTGCCACTTTGTCAGGTTTGTTGACGCTATAAATTTTGGGATGTTATTGTCTCACTTCCTGTCATAAAGGATGGTTCAGTTTATCCGGTGCCAAAGGAGCTAATAAAGGAAGCACTGAAGCACATTTCAGTGTAATTAGACATTTCAAACCTCTTATTATAGCTAACACACAGAAACGTCCAGGACAGTTCCCTCAATTATGAACTTTCCTAATTGAAATTGACTATTCAATCCCATCCCTTACTTTTTACTGAATAATATTAATGCAGGAGGTTAGAAGTAGTGCATATTTGATAGGATTCAGAGTAAGATGCTTAGAATTTCTGCCAATGAATCTAAGCAGCTGTTCATAACCTTTTCTGCTGGACAAAGCAAAAATATATGTCACTATATGAAATGCAGGTGGATCTTCATAACAAAAGGTTTTATCTATTGGGTGAAAAACGTAGGATTTGTCTACTCATTTATATATATATATATATATATATATATATATATATATATATATATATATATATACATATATATATATATATATATATATATATATATATATATATATATATATATACATATATACATATACATATATATACATATATATATATATATATATATATATATATATATATATATATATATATGTGTGTCATCTTCATAGATAGAGGCTGCATTGTGGTGGAATGGTTCACACTGTTGCCTCGCAAAAGAAGAAGATCCTGGGCTTAAATCTGCTGTCTGAGACTCCTACAGTACCCAGGCTTCCTAACAGTATAAAAAAATGCAGGCTTTCTCTGGGATAGAAGAAAACTGCCTTTAACAATTTTTTTTAAGTTGTGTGGAGTATTGATTATCCAAAATGGGTGTTTTTGATGAAAATGCTAGATAAAATCTTATCTAAGCAACAATGCAAAGCAAAGGCTTTAGTGAATGCCTGAATATTTTTATCCAAAAGAGTAATTGATCCATGTGCCCACAGCATATGTGGCTAAAAACATGACAAATAATTAATCTCCATGCTTATTTTCTTTGATAGACTAATGTGAGCAGAGCAAACTGCAACAAGATTATCATGCTGTTCACTGATGGAGGAGAGGAAAGAGCCCAGGCCATATTGGAGAAATATAATGCTGACAAAAAGGTATACAAAAGACACACATACACACACGTTTCTATCATTATAGAGGACAGTTAACTTGCATAAATTCCTTACTTTCTCAAACTAATTCTGCCATACTTTGAAATTTAAGGATTAACATGTTGGGGACTCGCTTTATGTTCAGCAGTGGAAGTGGGAGCAAATCGATTTACATCACACATTATGAATAATACAAAAACACACCAACAAACTTGTGTGGTGCTACCTCTTGGAACTCCCTTTGGGTTGTGTTTTCTGTGTGCACATTCTCTTTATGGAAAATTTCTTCACAAGGCAGATGAGGGTGTGAAACTAAGGCTTCACACAGTTTCCAAAATAGCTGTGATGCTGTGCAAAGTATGAACAAAAGCAGAACTGAATGCCTCTGCAAAGGAACCAGGCTAAAGTATGAAATTTCCATTTCCTGCTTTATGCTTCCTAAAAAATGTAAACTCCTAGATTAACATGCGAAAGCCAGATCATTGCATTTCTGATAATAAAACTTGAAACTCAATGTTTTTTGAGCCCAAACTCATTTAAGATGGAAAACTTTCCTGTGGTCTGACAAATTATTTATCTTATTCTCTCCTGGTCCCCACATTTTCCAAAATTCTTTGAGTTTCATCATTTCACATGTTGTTTTTGTACTATTTTCAAATAAATACAGGTTCTAAATGGTCTGTAACTCATTTCATTTATTCATACAAGGATTTACACAAAGTTGCATCACATTTCAACATGTCAAAACAGGAAAAAGATTACATATGATGCTCAAAGTCACATGATCAAAGACAGATTTCACCTTTATTTTGTGTTCAGCTTCAAATGTGTTAAATTGATTAATAATTACAAGTATTTACATTAACTTTTTGTAAAACAATTTTTCTTTGTTGGTTTTTCAACATTGTAAGAGGTAACATGGAGAGATTTTTTTTAACCTTATGCTTCAGGTTAGGATCTTCACCTTCTCAGTAGGACAACACAACTATGACAAAGGACCCATTCAGTGGATGGCCTGCTCGAACAAAGGTACAACACTGATCCCAGCATGCATCTGTGCTTAATCTGTTCTTAGTATTATGTTCTACTGAAGAATTATTTCTATGATTAACTTGGAATATTTAAGGACACCATAAAACATGCTAGAAATGCTCAAAGGGCATGAGCACAGGACATCCTTGGCCAGATGACGGAAATCTTAACAGGAATGGCTGTCTTAAATGAGCCTTGTGAGACTAATCAGAAAACAATCTCATCAGTGATGCACAAGCAAGAAATCTGGATGGCAGTTATTTCATCTATTTATTTGTGTCTTGTAACTCAGCTGACACAATCAAATGTTATGATGCAGTAAATTAAACTGCAGATTTACACCCTGCATCATTTACTCCTACATGGTGTTTTATTCATACCTACACACTATCTATTGTTTCCTAATCATCTATCCAGGTTATTTCTATGAGATTCCATCCATCGGAGCCATCAGAATAAACACACAGGTGATTTTTTTATTGTGTTTAACATTAATTAATGTTAAACAATGAACAAATATGTTTTATTTGAAAGAATCTTCAGTATTAAATGATGTTATGTGTCCAATTTAGGAATATCTAGATGTCCTGGGAAGACCTATGGTTCTAGCAGACAAGCAGGCCAAACAAGTCCAGTGGACTAACGTATACCTTGATGCTCTGGTATGTATTTTGCAATTTATGTTACAAATTCTTTTTGTTTTTTTTAATGAAAAAATCACCCATTTTGCTCCCAGTCTCATTTGCTCAAGAATATTGCTAAATAGGGCTTTTGCTTTATTCTCGATCAGGAGCTTGGTCTCGTCATCACTGGAACGCTACCTGTCTTCAACAGAACCAAGACCATAGATAAAAGAAACGAGGAGGTATAGTAAATGAATGCATGAACACATCACGTGAGGGCTCGTATCTGTCCTTATCTTTTCTCTCATACTTCCCATTAGCACCAGAATCAGTTGATTCTTGGCGTAATGGCAATTGACGTGTCTCTTGATGACATCAAGAAGCTCACACCACGCTTCACAGTGAGTGTACCACCCATACCCGTGTGTGATCACATGCATGGAGACAAATGCGTTTGTTGTAAAGGAGCAACTTTACACGACTTGCTCAGTTGTAAAGCACTTGCTCGGATGTTTCCCTCTGGAGCAATTAGTGAGTGATGTGATTCATTAGATGGCTTGTTCTTTTCAAGTCTGTTTAAAAAAGGTCACGCACTGATAAGACTGCTTTTGCTATCAGTTACTGGTCCTTTTTCCATTGTGTACTCATGTTTTTGGACCAGTGGAGCTGCTCTTTTGTACAGTGCCTTGACATGTCAAAAATCTAACATAATCATGGGATTTTATGGACTCACATATTATATTCCCTTTCCTCTGTACCTCTTTTGCATCAGATTGGTCCAAATGGTTACTACTTTGCCATAGATCCCAATGGATATGTGCTGCTGCACCCCAATCTCCAGCCAAAGGTATGGCGTCTGATCTTGTACATAACTTTGTGTGGCTGAGTAGGTCCATATCTGAAAGCATTAAATTATATCTATTTATCATGGTTTCACAGTAACTGTTTGCACTCAGTAAATATTATTCTGGTTAGCATATGGTGCGGTCTTCTTTCAAACTTTCCCATGTTCACCACGTCACCTCATCAGTCTTCATAAAGAGAATCTATCCCTCTGTTAGAGTATGTCATCAGTCCTCAGATATTGGCTAGAAGGTCACTCTCCCCTTATGGGATTAAATAGATATATAGACTTGGCAAAGAATATTTTTTAAGAGTAGCAATTACTGCATTCAGTCTCAATAAAAAATAATTTAATGTTTTAGTTTTAAAAAATTAGATAATACATATTTAAAGCTGAAATATGGAGGAAACACTTCCATATAAAGCAACCAGAATGCCACCGAGCATACTAACTTTCAAGCTGCTTTTTTTGACCTGTCAAAAGCTCCGATTCATCTTACAATTCCTCAAAGAAAAGCACTAGTGCTTCTTGCCACAGGCATGTATTAAGATGTGGCCCATTATGAGTTAGCAATAACCTCACAGATGGTCTCTGCCTACTTTTCAGCAAATCTCTGTGCATTTCACTACTTTCAGCCAGAGGCAAATACACACTCAGAGCCTCCATTAGGGCTTTATTCTGCCCAGAACTTTAGAAAAGCAACTCTTAAATCCTTTAAGACACACTTGCGCTATCAATCCACTGTCCACACTCAGCTCCATTAAGGCAAGGCAAGGCAAGTTTATTTGTATAGCACAATTCAACAACAAGGTGATTCAAAGTGCTTTACAGAGACATTAGAAACAAAAAACAAATAAAAAGCACGATTTAAAATGGATTAAAACAAGCAAACTAACTAATTAACAAACAAATAAAACAGTATATAAAATCAAAACAGATAAAATCAGAACAGTAGATAAAATCAGTAGTTAAATGTAAGTTTTGAAATTTAAGCTTAAAAGTGTGGATTTGGTGCTTTATTCAAATGCAGCTGAGAACAGGTGAGTCTTCAACCTGGATTTAAATAAACTGAGTGTTTCAGCTGATCTGAGGCTTTCTGGGAGTTTGTTCCAGATATAAGGAGCATAAAAGCTGAATGCAGCTTCTCCGTGTCCGGTTCTGACTCTGGGAACTGATAAAAGACCGGATCCAGATGACCTGAGGGATCTGGAAGGTTCATACTGGGTCAGGAGGTCACTGATGTATTTTGGTCCTAAATCATTCAGAGCTTTATAGACCAGCATCAGAACTTTAAAGTCTATCCTCTGACGGACAGGCAGCCAGTGTAAAGACCTCAGAGCTGGACTGATGTGGTCCACTTTTTTGGTCTTAGTGAGGACTCGAGCAGCAGAGTTCTGAATGAGCTGTAGTTGTCTGACTGATTTTTTAGGTAGACCTGTAAAGATGCTGTTACAGTAGTCAAGCCTACTAAAGATGAATGCATGGACTAGTTTTTCCAGGTCCTGTTGAGACATCAGATCTTTTATCCTTGAAATATTCTTGAGGTGATAGTAACCTGATTTTGTTATTATTAAGACAAACATGCCACTTATTTTAAATAGTAAACATCAGAAAAATAAGGCAGCCCTGGGCTCAAAAAGGTTATACCACCTCAGCACTGAGTATTTTTATGAATCTTGATGTATTTCTGTCATTGTGTTTATTGCAAAGCTATATAGTGTTTGTTTGATCTGTTTTGCAAACTTGTGTATGTTTCTTTTTTCTTTTTAGTCTCAACAAACAAAAATAATTCCTCCATCTCAAAAAACTTCAGAGAAATCAAAGTGTATCTCTGTATCTTTTTTCATAAATTTCCTAGAAAAGAATCCGTAACAGGAAGCTCAGACTCAATAATAAGTATGCTGTCACTTTTCATGAGGTGAGATAAAGTAGATGCACTGTAGTTTGCAGAAGTAGTCATGTAGTGTTTTCTGTAGATGAAGAGATTTCAGTGATGAAGAAGCAATAACCACAGGTAAATATCACCTTTTGCAGAGGGTATTACTGCTCCTTTTAGTAGTTTGCAATTCTGTCTGAATCACCTATGCGGAAGCCATTCTACTTTATTCTGTTGCTTGTGATTATTGCTCTGCTGCTATATATATTGTTTGTTTTTGCCATTATGCACCATCCATCAGTGTGGGTTTATTCTGTCCCAAGGCTGGTTCTGACAAAAGTGAAAAATAGTTAGTCGTTTAAAACATATACTATTTTTAGTTAAACTGAAAGATGGCAGCATTACATTAATAAAAATATACAGTGAAGTTAATCCAAAAAATTAGACATATGATTTTTTTAACCTTTGTAGAGAGTGTATTTGCTGCATTTGCTATTCTCCAACATTTCCATGGCTGCTTGTACTTTCCTTGTATACGTGAGGTGAACAACTACACAGAAGCAGACACTGTTTTATCATTTTACTTGTTTTCTGCTTTTTTGTATCAGTAATGTGACAATATGAGTTTAGATTTCTTCAAATCTGTATAAAAAGGCATGGAAGCCTAAAGCAGTCTTACTGTAATAACACACATACTGTGCTCAACCATACATAAGCATCAAAGTTATTCTCTGAATGACCTCATGTTCACGTGGCATTCAAGCAAGCTATTTTCCCATCAGCCCACCACACACTTTTTAAATACAGTATGTAAGGCTTATTGTCTGAATGGGAGATTGTATGAATACTGATGGGGCCCTCTCTTTCTTTTTCTCTCTCTGTCTTTCACACTGCCTCAGCTCTCTCTGTATTTGATTATGTTTGTGCATATTTCATATTCATCACGCAGACCTACCCTGCTGCTAGAGTGTTTTCATTCTGATCTCACACCCCATCTCTGCTCACTACATTGTTGACATACAGCGCTCCCCTACTTTGTTAACCTTTCTTTTCTAACTCCTTACGTCTCATTTGATTTTTTTCTTTGCCGTTCACACCATCCACCGTTCCCATTTCCCTTCTCTTCATTTTCTTTCCTGTCTAACTCGTGTTTGATGTTTCATTCTGTATCACCCAGTGTTGTACCTCTTGATCTTTTATTCTTTCTTTTCTCGTTTTCATGCTGAGATGCTTCGTCGTCGTCATCTTCCTTTCTTGCTTCAATTTATTTCACTTACATGTAAGAACCTTGACTGATGCCCTTTAGTGTAAATGATTATTCTAGTTAGTTGCTTTTCTTGTCCATGTGCATTTCCCACAGTAAATCATACTTCATTTTAAAACTTAAAAAAAATCACAGTTATTCTTCTGTATCCAACATAGCCGACTTTACAGTCAAATTCTATGTGTTTTGAGCTGCAGTATGGCTTGCACAATGTATACCACCGTGCAAGAATCTATATAGAAAACATCACTTCAACACTGCTATGCTCTCACCACCCAACCCTTTATTTTGAGTGAAGAACTATGAAGGACACGCTGGTATCAGATTCCATGTACTGCTGTTTTATAGAGAAGCACAAGATTACTGCTACTATTTTATACCACCATAAAGCCACTCAGACGTATAGGGTTTTTAAGAGAGGACATTCATAGAGTTCAGTGTCACTTTGTATCAAATCTGATTTAGCTGTGTCTGATGTCAGATATGCTGTCAAACTGCTACCATATGTTAGCCTTTATTTTTTATTCCCAAGATTTAACTAGATTCATGTGTTGAGGAAAATTAATGAACTGACCCAAAAAGAACATCTCAAATAACTGATGTCTCGTTCGTATTAGTAACACCTAAATGCATATCTGCTGCCTACCTACCCAGTACTGTAGTACACCATCTGTTATACCATCTTCTTTTTCCACTTAAGGGTTTACTCCTTAACAGTTTTTTCATAAATCGTAGATCTTTAACCATGCTCTAAAAATGTTCCCAAAACTACTAAAAAGCACACTTTTGTTAATAATGTTATTAAAGTAAAAAATCCGAGGGTTTTTGTGTCATTGTTTAAGTATCTAAACACAAACACAATAATGCATATTTGCACATGTTTACATTTTTTGTTAGGGTTTTTTGTGCCGTTTATATGAACAAAACCTTTTAAAATTATGGAATAATGTGTTGTATAGCCTTTCTGACCACATCAACCCAGTCCCTTTAGACACATAAGTAGTTGTGGGAGCCAAATTCAAAAGACCAGAAGTGCTCACAACTATAAAATTAGCTTTTAAGAAAAGGAAACAAAGGGAAGTGACACAATATGAACCTATTCAGCTAAACTGCACATAAGAAAATTAACAGAAAATAATGAAGTGAAGCAGACTGTCTATGAAACTGTGCAGAATTGTTTTAGTTTGATACGTGTCACTCTTTGGGAAATTGCAGAAAGCTGTGTATAAGACAAGACAGATTTCCCTTTTTTTTTAAGTCAGCATTAATAAAATATAATTCTTTTTGGTGACTTTACTATTCTTAGTGATACACTTTGAAAAGGTTGATGTAAATGTAGATGAAACTGTCTTACTTGTCCATCCAAGTTACAAAATGCAGAGGAATCTGTGGTAGACTGATGATGAATAACAACTGCAAAATGGTCCCCTGGAACATTTTTCTATATTAGCTCAGTAGACTTTAGATTAATTGATATGTCTGAGTGAATTTTATATTACAAAACTCATAATATATTATTTCGAGCTCAGCTAATCAAAAGTCTATAGTTAAATCAAAATTCTCTTTTGTTTTGATTACACTGATCCTGTCAGTGTGATCGATTAAGCTGTCCTTAGTTAATCTAAAACTGTGCCTCTCTCTGAGTGAAATATTATTCTTTCCACAGAATCCTAAATTTCAGGAGCCTGTTACTCTGGACTTTCTGGATGCTGAGTTGGAGAACGACATCAAAATAGAGGTGTAGTATATAGAAGCATGTCAATCCCCACCAAACAAACACTTACACAAGTCAAAGTTTGCTACACAAACATACAGATAAGTATGCTGTCATGTCATGTCCTGTCACAGGTTACTATTCCTAGTATCTGCAAGTGATTTTCCAGGTTGTCTGACTAACTTGTTTATATGAAGCCATGAGACAAACTGTTAAAATGATCTATTATTATCAGTCAATCAGATTTAAAAAAAAAAAAAAAAGTCTAACTGTGGTGTTTGTTTGTCTCGATGTGTAGATCAGGAGGATGATGATTGATGGTGAAACAGGAGAGCGCACCATTAACACTCTGGTCAAAACTCAGGATGAGGTAAGGCAATATGCTGAAGGGGATTAACATATTACAGTGCAGTAACTGGTGGAAGTTTTTAAAATCGGCAAACCCAGCCACAAGCTACATTATATCTTCAATGCAAAATTATATTAACTTTATGAATGAGGCACTGAGAAATGCTACAGGTACTGTAACTGAAAATGATTGAGCCATATTGACATATTAAGTCAGCCATCGGAATAAATATGTATTTCAAGCTTTCTTAAATGTTTACATTTATTACATTTAAAGAGTTACAACTTATGTAGAAACATTTTTATCTCCTGCTACAAGAAAACAGTTTTTGTTCTTGCTTGCTATAACGAAGGTCCTTTTACGTGAGGATATTTTGGACTATTTTTGCACCACAAGTGAGGCGCTAATGATGTGACAGAGCTCCTGGTTTGGGATGAAAATAGTTTCTTTGTAACAAATTTATTTATTTTTCCACAACTAAAAGGGAGCTTGATACATAACTTTACCATTTACAGAACAATTCTGAATTCTCTTTTTTGTATGCACCATCTGTTGCAGAGGTATATAGATAGTGGAATCAGGACCTACACGTGGGCACCAGTCAATGGAACAGACTACAGGTGACACATATTACAAAAAATGTTGTATTATATATATATTTTTAAGGATGCTCGAGCAGTTTAATGTAAGCTCAAACCCAGTTAGCACTGAGACATCAAATATTGGAAGATGCTGCTGTACCTAAGCCAACAGGGGTCACTCTCTTGTTTCTAACACCAGCCTCTGTTGAATGAGAAATACATTGAAGAGATCACACGTGTAGTCCACCATAAATGTATTCCGGAAAAACAACTCGTTGGAAAGCATCCTTTATTTTATTTTTTATATATTTAATGTATAATTTCGTACTTACTGTACAATTTTATTCAGATGTCTGTGGTCATATTTTCTGCAGCCTGGCTCTTGTGTTGCCTAAATACAGTGAACACTTCATTCAAGCTAAACTGGGGGATGATATTAAACAAGCCATGTGTAAGTATGACATATACAGCGACGATAGCCAGCATGCAAACAAATCATTACCCCCATGCATACTGTCTTTGGGTTTTTCTCTTGAGTGTCCCCACTTGCTTTGTACTGCTTGTTCATAGCTGGAACCATAGCGACTCCTTTGTATTTACTCCTCAAAACTGCCAAATCCCTACAGAGTTTCTCTTTTCTAGTGCAACCCACTGGTCAGTCACCCTTCGCTCCCACACAAACTCTTCCACATGCTTTCCCTCTCACATACCCAGCCCAAGCACTGGTTCTTTTGATCTTATCTCTTTTTTTTACTCTTCCATCCTTCTTTACTCCCTTCATTTGGGCTTCTCTCATCTCCTCATTATCATCTCCATTACCAAACTGGTTGTTTTTCTTTTCCTTTTTTTTTTTTTGGACATTACACTTTTAAAAATATTTCTTTGGCCAATTATGTCTTCCTTTCTGTCGTTAAGTCCAACTTTTCTTTCCTAAATTGTTAACAGGGTGATGACCTACCTTAAGCAGACGTACCTTACCCTGGATTGTTTTCCCTGACTCTCAACCTATTTCTCTGTCTCTCTATCTTATCTATAAACCTGTCCTCACCTCACACTCTTCATTCTTCTTGACACCCCTCTCCCACCACCCCCATGTTCGTTTTTTTCTTTAGCCGATTTATTTATTTTTTCACTCTGCGCTCCAAAAGCTCTCTGTATAATGCAAACTGGCTGCTTCTTTTAACACCTCAGAACATAGCGAATGTAATAGTTGCTTATAAATCATGAAACCACAGCTCAGGCACACGCTAACATGCACACATTCTGTGTGCCACTCTTTGTACAATTGCTTGCATTTTGATTCTGATGCAGCTTTTTCTGTCTCTTCTCCTGCTTCTGAACCGGGATTTTACAGCTTCTTCTTGGGGCAAGTACTCACTGTTCTGTGTCCTCTGTTTCCTTCTTGCTGTGTGATGCTCTTCCATTGCATAAACCTTTTTGTCCTTTATTGTTTGCATTATTGCATTGAGATGTTTATTATCTTATCAAAGCACAGAGGGCCATTTTAGTCAAAGGTTAAAAGTGGCTGAAAAAAGCACTGGATTTGGCATATCTGGCTTTAGTTAATTTTTTGCTAACTTTGATGTAAACACCACAAAGCATAAGCAATGGTGTAGCTATTCCAACAGATGAGATCTTGACTGACTCTTTCAGCCTTTGTATCGCTCCCTCGGTTACCGTAACGACTTTGTCACTGTGCCATAAATGCTGTCAGAACGTTTACAGGCCTGTTAAAGAAAGTAGCATGCTGTGCCTCAGTGCCACAGTCTGCACTGATAGGAAGATTGGACTCTAAAGTTCTCCATACAGCCATATTGAGTTTCCATTTGGGGCCAGACCACCAGAACACCACCTTAATCCAGTTTATCGAGAATTTCTAATATCCTACAGAACAAGTGAGTGCAGAAACCACCTTGGTTTCTGCACTCACTTGTTCTCTAGGATATTAGAAATTGTCCTTATAGCAATGGGTAAGGTGGATGAATATATGTGGGACTTTTTCTTTATCTATATAGTGGAACTTTATATTTGTTGATGTGACCCAATACTGTGGTAGAGGAAGTGATGAGAGAAAAGTAAAGACATAAAGACACCCTTCCTAGTCTATAGAGACACAGCAACAATGAATCTGCTTGTTATGTTTTATATGTGAAGGACATTGTTTCATCCTGCACCAGATATCTATGACCCCAAAGAAACTCGGCGCTCAGTAATTGTTTTTGCAGACTGCACCGCACAAGTCAATATATTTTAAAGGCAATGTCCAAAAAACTCTTCATTTTAAGAGACTACAGAATGATGGCTATTGATGCCTGCCGTGTCATTTATACGATAAGAATTACCAGACTGTTTTTTTTTAATAAAATCCAGACTTGCAGCAAGTAACACCCTGGAAGAAAATTTTTCTCATATTGTTTTATATTTACATCTTGTTTCCTTGCATTCCCACAGTCTACCCCACCTTTCATTGTTTTATGTTCTGTTCTTTTCTACAAAGTGCAATCAATCTCTGTTATTTATATATTCAAGGTTTGTCTATTAGTCCTAATATCCTTTCAGTGCAGCATAGTATTTCATTACCTACTGTAGGGAATATACACATCTCAACATATTTTCCCAGGTATGACATCATTCGTCAGATGACAAACTCACTTTTATCACCCTTTGTCTTTCCTGCTTTCCCCTCTCTCCTACTCTTTTTCTCTGGGGTCACAACAGGGCAAGAAGGCAAGTATTTCTCAGTCAGTTATTCTCTCATAGCTTCCCATTCTAACTCCATTCACACTCTCTACTTTAATCCATCACCTCATATCTGTCTAATTCTCTTGTGACTATGTATGGCTATGGATTTTGGAGCTTGTCATGGAATTTGGACTCCTGTGTGTGTGTATCAACCAAAATAAATTCTGTTTGTCTGCTTATCATGTCATCTCACAGTGAATACTTTCACATATAGCCATCACACAGCTGGCTCCTATTCTACTTATCTGTAAAAATATATTTTTGGATAATATAATATTTGATACTATGAGCCTAAACAAGGTTGTTTTTTTGTTTTTCAAAAGCAATGGAGACCTTGCAGCAGGAGAGATTTGAAGAATTTGGTTATACCTACATTGCTCCAAGGTGAGTGGTCCTCACATTTACTATACATCCTCTATATACTATACAGGAGATTCCAACTGACCAATGCTGTTTCTTCAGGGAGTACTGCAAAGAGCTGAAGTTGTCACTCAACAACACCCAATTTCTCCTCGACTTCAACCAGTACATTGATAGAAACACTCCAGATGCATGTGAGTCATGCATCTTTTTCAGTGTTATTTCACTGTGCACATTTGTACTTGTTTCCTGCACTGTTGGTACTCATATTGCATATACACCCAGAACAGCAGACGGTATGTTGCATTTCTATATGTGTGTATGTATTTGTACATTGCATATTTTACAGTTTATCATGGTCTAAAAGATTTTCCACTTGCAAATCTTGATCTCAAGGTCAGAGCATGACTGTGATCATTACTATATCCTAAGCAGGATGATAACAGAATTATCGACTGAGTTTCCTACAAGTCTGATGCTGTCATGCTGCACAATGACTCATAGTGTTTGTCATCACCTAATGGATCTCACCCAGAGTATGGCTTACCACCATCATCCAGCTAATGGATCAGTGTACCATGATCCATTTTAACCCAAGGTCAAGTCATGTACTTTGCAGTACGTTGAGTCATTGTGAAATGTTATGGACATGATTTAAAACAACACTCGGGAGATGTTGTGTTGAAACTCTATAGAGAAACGTGCTTGAATGATTTCATTTTGAAAAGCACGTTTTTGAGATTTAAACTTAGCATCTTGGCATCATCTCCCTCCTAAATATACAACAGTCAATCCTTCACAAAGTACACCTGCTTTCTGAATTGCAATAGCCACACAAGCCTCCCTGCTGGATGGTTTTCGGACAGCTGTCATTTTCCCTTGATTTATTTAGAGAAGAACATTGGCTGAATACACCTGCAATTTTTTTCAGACTCTGACTTTCACCTGCATGACAACTTGTTTTATTCTAACTTTTAGCAAATTAGAAGATCTGATTGGTTTCAGCTCACTGGTGCACATTCCAAAAGCATAAGTTATTAATGTTACCTGCCCAGATTTGTAAACAAGAGACTGCTTTTTGCATTACTATAATTCACCTGTCACGCACTGTTGTTGTGCTATGTTTCACTGCCTGGAATATGTAAAAAATACCTTGTCTTTAATCTATAGGTAATGTGTCCCTTGTGAGTCGACTGATCCTGGATGCAGGTTTGACAGCTGAACTGGTTAAACTTTGGAGCGAGCAGACCGTGTGAGTGCCAAAACTTTTAGGTCTTGTGTATTGAAAGCAATGCAAATAAACAAATGTGAAAATCTGCACTTCAATAAAATAGTGATAGGGAATTTAAATAAATTTTCAATATTATGTGGTGATACTCAGGCAAAAGATGATGATTAGAATACAAAATTTCAAATTTGGATTCATTACTCCATAAGACCTGTTGCAACAAATGTTCAATCCAGTTCTTGTATTATTTTCTCCCTTCTTCCCATCTTGATTTGCTTCATTCCATTGAGACCTTATCTGACGAGGCTTCGGCAAACACTAGATGTAGCAGGTGTTTGCTGGAATTGTTTCCTGTTTCCTAATTACAAGTCTTTTTTTGTCCTCAAAACATTTTTTTTAATGAAACACTGCATATAGTGCTGGGATAAGCCATATTTTCAGCTAATAACACTTTGAAAATATTTTTGGTGCAAAACTACTATTTCATCTATGTCAAGCCATTTTTCATATTCAGCTAAAAAGGTTAAGGCAAATTGTGTATTGTTTTAAATAGGCTGCTAATGATGTGCCTGAAGATACAATTTAAAATAGGTTATTTGCTAAGTTGTCTGTATAGAGATGAAACAGGTTAATCCCTTGAGTTCGGTCTGTTTTTTATGCTTGAATGAGACATATGTCAATGTAAAGGGATTTAAAAAACAAACCAAAAACACCCCTGCCGTTCATTTTAAAATGCTCAGCTACAAGGACTAGAGCAGCGGTCTCCAACTCCAAGCCTCAAGGGCTGGTGTCCTGCAGGTTTTAGATATCACCCTGGGTCAACACACCTGAATCAAATGATTAGTTCATTACCAGGCCTCGAGAACTTCAAGACATGTCGAGGAGGTAATTTAGCCATTTAAATCAGCTGTGTTGGATCCTGCAGACATTAGCTGTAGCACACCGGCCCTTGAGGTCTGGAGTCGGACACCCTGGACTAGAGGGTTAGGGTTCAGAGTTGAAAATGAGCGAAAAAGCAGCTAATGTCTAAAGAAAAACTTTGAAAGACTTTTAGAAAACCTGGGAAAGTACTGCCTAACACCATCCATTCATCCATCCACCCATCCAAATTAAGTATGAGTCACAAAACCCACCCTGGAGCCAGGCCCACGGAGACATTGCTGGCAAAAGTCTGGTGATGAATGAGCTACATCATTCCACCACCCACAGGAGGCGCTGTAGAAGTCTGGTGCAGTATGAATCAGATGGTGATTGAAGCCAGAGGCCTTGGCAGTCCGATCCCCTGAAACTGCTTTGGTTACATAGAATGCCATGGCTCTGGTGCAAAAGGAAGCTTAAGATAGTGCTAGTGATGAGGCCTAGTGATACTGGCTAAATTTAATTGGACTTTGGCCAAACATCTGATTGAATCCAGCCAGGGGTATACTTGTACACCCTGAGTTGGGGTGCTGGAAGGTGCCCCATCTGGAGACTCCATTGTCTTGCGAAATGACAGTGTGACCTGAAGGAATGTGATTGTGATGTCTTAAAAGAATTACAAAGTCTTGTGGCTCGTTGGAAGGAAAATTTAAAGAAATGAGGGGTGACTCAAGACATTTGCACAGTACTATATACATTACAGAGTACTGTGCAGTGGAAAACTTTGTTCTATTTGTACACCACTGCTCTGAACTACCCTAGCTGATGATTACTTCATGCACAGTTTATTGGCTGAGCCAACGTTTCACTTCTTTCTTGTCCGCCATGGATGATTTGATCACAACTTATGAGTGAAATATGATGAAAGCAAAGTATAAAATGCATATCACACCCAACCACATTGTGCTTTGCCAAGACGCTGTTTTGAGGGGAAAATAAAATAATTACGTCAGTGTGTTTGCTTTTATGGTATGCCCCCTTGTCTGAAATAATCCCAGCACACATTTACACACACTGAAGGGTATCTGTTTAACATTATGACATATAGAGACAATCGAATGGGTATAAAACAGTTTGTGTCTGTAGTCTGATCTCAGTTCACAAAAGCTCTTTTTCTGTAATTGTGAGTGTGATTGACTTTGATGTTTGATTTTCTGTTGCTTTCCATGTTCTCAGGGATGGGATAGCGGCCAGGTTTGTAGCTACAGATGGAGGAATCACAAGAGTCTATCCAAGAAGGTACTCTTAGTTTTTCTTTGTATTTACATTGCTATCATTAGCATTGGGAAATATCACTGAATTCTTTCCCCAAATACCTTGTGGTGAAAATGTGTAAAATGAAAATTGATACAGACTGTAATACTCTTAGGTTGAATGGTTTTGGCTGCTTTACTCACTTGCTTCACTGGGCTATTTTACAGAACATGGAGGATTAAACTCTTTCAGCTGAACTCCCAGGGCTTGCCAGACCAGTATAGGACAGGGGTTAAGACTACAAAAACCACAGCCAAATACAGCAGTTTTTCCTCAATTTCTCCTCAATTGCCTGAACAACATTTAGGGGCTCCACTTTTCAAATATACAGCAACATTGCAACTAAAACTGAATGCACATAGTCTTTGTTCTCACAATCAAAAACACAATATACAGTTCGTTATTGCTTTTATTATAAGGACGTCACACCCTACAAAGGGTGTGAGCCTATTTTTATGAGTTACAACTGGCTATAGATTAAAATATGAGTTGTTTAGAAAGATCAAACACATTTACTTGGTGTTTTATGGCTGTAACAGACCCCATATAATATTACACACCTTTATTAATGTTTTCAGTGCTGGGGAAGAGTGGACTGAGAATCCTGAGACATATGAGTCAAGTTTCTACAAGCGGACCCTGGACAATGAAATTTATATTTTCACAGCTCCATCTTTCAACGGCAAGTTTTCTGAAAGGTTTGGATTTGCATGCACATTTCTGTGTGTGAGGATCTTCAGTGTGGTCTGGCACTGAGCCTTTTCTGTTCTCTGCCTTTGGACGCCATCCCAACCCTACTGGCAGAGATCAGGCTCTCAGCCCTCTGATATCACTCTCTTTATCCTTCTTCTTTTCCCGCTGTGTCTTAAAGTGCTCATCCCCACCTTCCCTCCCTTCTGTCCTGTATACTTCCTGTCATCTCCGCTGATCACTCTAACAGACATCAGTGCAGTGATGAAGCCATGCTTAAAGCTCCAGTACACGTGACTAGATTAACACGTGCTGGCTTTACAGGGTCAGCTCTTGTAAATTTCGGCAGATAAAAATGTATGGAATTTTGCACTGGGAGTGGAAATTGCTCTCTGCCGCATACTTCTAAACATGATTTCAATTAAATTGCAATGATAAAAGATCATCTAACCTTCTTTCATCTTTTTCCAAATTGCAGCAGAGAGTGGGGAGTCTGTGTCTGAGTCAGGTATTCTGGTGAGCAAAGCAGTGGATCTTGTCATTAATGAAGTCACGCTCAAACCAGCAGGTCAGTCTTGCTAATACCACGCTGATTGCTTCTTGTGATGAAACACAAATAAAAAGACCTCTGCCTGTTTTGTGGTTTGTTCTGTAGTGGTGGGAGTGAAACTCAATGTCTCATTCTGGATGAACAGTTTCATGAATGCCACACTGAAACTGAATGTAAGCTGTTCATTTTATTGTTTGAAATATCTAAGAAATGTATATTTTACTGAACTTTTTTTTTTGCCTCACTCAATTTATTTCCTTTTAGTGCAAAGATGAGATTTGCGGCTGTCTAAGGAATGACAAGGTATAACCATATAAAAAAAACTACCAGTTTATTTAAATACTTTTTTTGAACGCTTTTTCAGTTGTTTAACACTTTTTATCCTCCAGCATGTGGACTGTGTGATACTGGATGATGGAGGATTTCTTCTCATGTCCAACAAGGATGAGTACATTACCCTGGTGAGTTATCATCAGCAATCTTTACATTATTGCAAACATGTAAGCTTCACTAATTTGGAACATTCCTTTTTCTCTCTACAAATTGTGATCATAAAAATGTGTGGCCACATGTTCAGAAGGGGCGACTTTTCCAGCAGTCATGTTTCTTGTCTTTTCTATTCATTTTTTACTTGTCTACAAACTCAGTTCCTCTTACCTTTGACAGAGAAATTCATCAATCATATATACGGGTCAAATAAAGGACTTATGACTCATTTACAAGAATGGCCTGTTTGCTTTTAGCTCTACTTTTCTACTACAGCAGTGCACCCATGTGTCTGGTAAAGTAGAGCACTAGACTCTGGACGAAGATCAAAGGGAAGGCTCCGATGGGTCTTAGTCAATCATGGAAGCTTTACTGAACTGTTTCCCCTGTGTATGTGAGAAGTCCGCTCAACTGTGTTAACTCCACTCTTTTAGGCTGCCTTCAGCCCCAGCCTGTCAGTTGTAGGATATACTGTGAGCTCAAAAACATCTCATGTCAGTCAAGATAGGACATCGGCTGTCTTTGATCCATTCTACCATCACAAAATCTGACACATACAGTTTACTCTCTTTGAGTATTCTTTTCCACATTGTGAAACAATTGATGTCTTCAGAGACAATGCCAAGCCTTTTGTGCTATTGAAAAAAAGTAAATGTATGCAGTGACAGTAGTTCTATGATCCAGAAAAAGGATCCCTTTATTAGGCTTAACAGTACACCTCTTCACTTAGAATCTTTTCCAATCTATAATAGAAGAAGTGGAATTCTTAAGACTAAAAATCTTGTTCTGGGCCATGGATTCAGATATATAGCATTGCCTAAGATGTGTTTCAATGACAAAGAAAAATTAACCGCTCAGTAACCTAATACACACGGTTAAGTCAACATGAAAAAGTCCTGTGACAATGACCTCAGTCGAGCATCAACATGTGTAATTGGCGACTGGAGGATTCCACCACTTTCTATCTAGCGAGATCATATGCCCTCTGTGAAAAATTTGAATGGGAAAGCAATACAGTGCATGTACTTCACAAAGTACAATCTGATTGGTCCCAAACTCATCCTTCAGCATAACAGCCACAAACATGCTTTTGTAAAGAACTCTTTTTAGCCACAAGTAAAACAAAGAGTCTCATAACAGATGGCAAAGCCCCACAGAGTGCTGATCTCAACATCACTGAGGCAGTGTGGGCTTACATGAAGAGGCAGAAGGCTGTGAGACAACCCAAATCCACAACAGAACTGCAGAGAAGCAAAGTTTATGTGGAAAGGTCTACATTTTTGTGAACGACTCACCTGCCAAGCAAAGTTATGATTTTGTACTAAGTCTACAAGAAAAGTTAAAGCTAGCTGTGGAAAAAACGTTTAATTTGGAAAAAAGAAACTAATTGAAACAATATTGCGTATTTGCATAATTAAAAAATATACAGGAAATGACGTAAGTTTATCAGTTTTGTCAAATTTGCCATCACAACAGTCATGAGGACGCTTTGTTGCACATGTGTTTATTTAGACTACGATGTTTGTATAACTGTGGCTCATCTACCTCTGCAAAGTGCTGTGTTTGTATTCTAATACCTTTTCTGAACTTGCATCTTTCCCATGGAAACTTTCTACATATTAAAGCATCAAATACTAAAAATAATACAATTTAAAATTAAAAAATTGCAATTTATAAAAAAATAGGTTACACAATAACTAACCTAAAAATAACTAACAAATCATTTAATGGGTTGTAAATTAATAGTTATTAAAACAGCAATAAATACTGCTAAATAAATATTGTCCATTGTCAGTTATTGTTAAACTAACTCACACCTGATGATGATCACTGAGCACGTGTAATATTTTAATTTAAATTTATTTTTGTTGTTGTTTCTAATTATAGAAAATTGTAATTTTATGGAATATAGATGAGGTGATAAAATTAAATTTTAATTACATCAGCACACATAATTTTTAAAGCCTTATGTAGTGTTTAATGGTATCTCTATTTGTTGACAATTCCCACGTACAGTATAATGGTCATTTTGTTATAAAGTTTTTATCACTGACCTATGAGCCTGTTCTTATTTTCAGGGTATTTAAATATTTTGGTTTTATAAAAGTTGCTGGTATCGTAATAGTAAGAGCATTCTCTTATTATTACGATATTCTCAATCCCACCTATTATATATGGAAACTTTTTTTACTTTATCATTACAGCTAACATTTTTCATCCAAAACTGCATTTGTTTTCTAAACTGTTTAAGTACTTTTGGTACCTAAAGCTAACTAGTGAACAAAACAGAACACAAATAATAGTACATGTTGCAGTTATTTGACTGACTCCAGTGCCAATCTGCCCGACTTTTATGGAAACTTAAAAAGGTATACTGTAACGTAGAAAACATTTTCAGTTTTACAATAGCTATCAAGATAATATTTCTAGATACCCAATACCATTTACAAACGTTTACTTAGGCAGTATCATTCAACAGCATAGCATGCATTTTTATTGCTATGCAGATGATATCCAGCTTTATTTATCCATAAGGCCAGATAACACACACCAATCGGCAAAACTGTAGGAAAGTCTTAAAGATGTAAAGACGTAGATGACCTTTACATTTCTGCTTCGAAATTTAAATAAAACTGAGGTTATTTACTAAAACATAGCATCTATCAAGTACTTACTCTGGATGACACTACCTTGGCCTCCAGTAACACTATGAGGAAAGTTGGAGTTGTTTTTGACCAGGATATGACCTGGTCGTTTGGAATCCTTCGCACATACAAGGTCTTGAATAATTAGGCTTCATCTTACGTTAAAGACCTCATAGTACCCTACTCCAATAAGGCAGTTTGCTCTCCAACTGCTGGGTGACTTGTGGTTCCCAAGATGTGAGGTAGAATGGGGGAAAAGTAGAATGGGAGGAAGAGCTGCCAGATTTCAGGCCAAGAAACAGCTCTCAGTTTGGATTCAGGAGACAGACACCCTCTCTGCTTTTAAGATCAGGCTGAATGCTTTCCCTTTTTGATAAAGTATGGCTGCCTCTCCCCGAGCCTGGTTCTGTCAGAAGTTTCTTCCTGCTAAAAGGAAGATTTTCCTTGTCAGTGTTTCCAAGTGCTTGTTTAAAGTGGGTTGTTTGATTGTTGGAATTTTCTCTGTATTATTGTAGGGTATTTAACTTGTAAATAAAATTAACTGAAAAAAAAGCTATTAACCTCAGACAAGAGGTTCATATATATATATATATATATACGGTATGTACCACCGGCAGATAGAGGAGGTGGCTGATATCCAGAAATCCTACCAGTGGCTGGACAAAGCTGGACTGAAAGACAGCACAGAGGCACTAATCATGGCAGCACAAGAACAAGCTCTGAGCACAAGATCCATAGAGGCTAGGGTCTATCACACCAGGCAAGACCCCAGGTGCAGGCTGTGTAAAGATGCCCCAGAGACAATCCAGCACATAACAGCAGGGTGCAAGATGCTAGCAGGCAAGGCATACATGGAACGCCATAACCAAGTGGCCGGCATAGTGTACAGGAACATCTGTGCCGAGTATAACCTGGAAGTCCCGAGGTCAAAATGGGAGATGCCCCCAAGGGTGGTGGAGAATGACCGAGCTAAGATCCTGTGGGACTTCCAGATACAGACGGACAAAATGGTGGTGGCTAACCAACCGGACATAGTGGTGGTAGACAAACAGAAGAAGACGGCCGTAGTGATCGATGTAGCGGTTCCGAATGACAGCAATATCAGGAAGAAGGAACACGAGAAGCTGGAGAAATACCAAGGGCTCAGAGAAGAGCTCGAGAGGATGTGGAGGGTGAAGGTAACGGTGGTCCCCGTGGTAATCGGAGCACTAGGTGCGGTGACTCCCAAGCTAGGCGAGTGGCTCCAGCAGATCCCGGGAATAACATCGGAGATCTCTGTCCAGAAGAGCGCAGTCCTGGGAACAGCTAAGATACTGCGCAGGACCCTCAAGCTCCCAGGCCTCTGGTAGAGGACCCGAGCTTGAAGGATAAACCGCCCGCAGGGGCGTGCTGGGTGTTTTGTTCATATATATATATATATATATATATATATATATATATATATATATATATATATATATATTAGGGGTGCAACGATACTCGTATCGATATTGAACCGTTCGATACAGTGCTTTCGGTTCGGTACCCATATGTATCGAACAATACAAAATAAATTTTTAATTTATTTTATCAACTTTCCTTCTGACGATGCTGTCTGTGTTGAGCGCTCAGTGGATCTGCGCTCGGCAGTGCAGCCTAGGCGGAGCAGTCGAACGCAGATTCACTGAGCACAGGGCAAGCTAGCGAGACAGAAGTTAAGCTCTCCTTGCAACATGGCAAATTAAACCTCCCCCACCCTCATTCAGATCTGGCGTTTGGAACTATTTTGGTTTTCATGTGACATATGACCCTGAAGGTAAGCGCGTCATGGACTAAAGTAAAACAGTATGTTGGATGTGCCACGCAATGCTCAATTACATGGGTGGGAGCTAGTGTGTTAGCGCAGTTAGCTCGTTAATGTGTTGGCCGTCCAGCCCCATGCACGGGCGATCCACGGTAGCTCGTTAATGGAGATTTGCCGTGTTGTGGCGTTAACGTCATTTCAACGAGATTTACGCTGACAGCACTAGTGGGAACATAACAAATATGACTGCACATTTACACCGACATCATCCTAGTGCAAAGACAAGCGGAAGCAGACAAAAACAACAAACACGCATGCTACAAACTTTTCCCGAGTCATTTAGACAGCCGTTAGCACATGATTCTTCTTATGGGGACCTGTTATGTTTAATATGCTGCTGAGAATATAGCCCAGAAGAAGCATATAGTATAGCTTTTATTTTGGAAAGAGACATTTCTCTTTAATAAACTCTCTTTTTCCAAAGATAAGTGATTCCTCAATCAGTTACAGGGCTCGCAAAATCGCCTGCCTGATGTCCTGGGGCTAGCGATTTTTCCAGTCGGGCTACCAAAATCTATCTCTGCCCTGCCCGTCGGGCTATTGTAGGAAGGAAAAATATATGTCAATGCTTTTGCATTCTTTCGGAAATGTAGCTGGGTAATTATGTCATTGGCATCGGTGAGCCACTGCCAATATGTGACATATTGAAATCGAGTTTGAATTTGTGCTTGTTTTTTGCTTTCACTTTGCAATCGCCTGAACTGTGTATAGAGAGCGACAGCACTGATTGGTTAGTGATGATAATTTGCGCACCAATTCCTCTGACATCTTATCAATGTTAGCTTACTATGCAAACATGACAAGTGAAATCTCCCGCAGCAAGCTTAAACATGTGAGAGGTTGATCGCGCAGAGAATCGCTGAGCGTTATGTGAGTGCGTGTGTAAAAGCAGCAGGATACATACTGTAGCGGGTCAGGGCTGTTCGGGGTTCTGTTTGTACAGTTATGTTTTGTTTATGTTGCCATAGTGACGGGTGACGCCCTCTCGCTGCGACGGTGTGTTCTTCCGGGGTCAGAGGGCGCCCTGTGTGTTGTTGTTGTTGCTGTGCTGTTGCTGCGCTGTTGCCGCACTGAGCAGTTAGCTAGCGGCAGTGTTCTTCTGCAGATGTCAATAAACGGCTGTGCTCCCTGGCTAGCTCACGGGAAGCAAGACCAAACGACACCTCCGTCTCCTCCTTGTCTGAGCTCGCCACATTGGTGTCAGAAGTGGGATGATGGTGGCACCCCATGTCACCCATGTCACCCGAGTGACTTTTCCCCCGCCGGTCGTGACCGGTGTTGTGCCACGGCACATTACAATGTCACGAAACTAATATTAAATTCATCGAGTCTGCTGTTTTCCAGCTTTTACTCTTTATCGCGTCGACTGCAGATCAGTGACAACTAGCGTACAGAACGGAGCTGGGCAAGTTGCTCCTCCTACTTTGCGCGCTCCCTTGAATGGGGAAACAATTTTTGAGGGGGGTAACTACTTTGGCACAACACCGGCCGGTGCGCCAAAAGAAGGCACCTAGACATTTGCAGGACTTTGTGTGGGGTAATGGGGTCATCGGGGACGACTGACCCCTTAGGTGGGGGCTATGTAGCGGGTCAGGGCTGTTCGGGGTTCTGTTTGTACAGTTATGTTTTGTTTATGTTGTCATAGTGACGGGTGACGCCCTCTCGCTTCGACGGTGTGTCCTTCCGGGGTCAGAGGGCGCCCTGTGTGTTGTTGTTGTTGCTGTGCTGTTGCCGCGCTGAGCAGTTAGCTAGCGGCAGTGTTCTTCTGCAGATGTCAATAAACGGCTGTGCTCCCTGGCTAGCTCACGGGAAGCAAGACCAAACGATACCTCCGTCTCCTCCTTGTCTGAGCTCGCCACATTGGTGTCAGAAGTGGAATGATGGTGGCACCCCATGTTCTGACCCGAGTGACTTTTCCCCCGCCGGTCGTGACTGGCCGGTGCGCCAAAAGAAGGCACCTGGACATTTGCAGGACTTTGTGTGGGGTAATGGGGTCGTCGAGGACGACTGACCCCTTAGGTGGGGGCTATGTAGCGGGTCAGGGCTGTTCGGGGTTCTGTTTGTACAGTTAGGTTTTGTTTATGTTGCCATAGTGACGGGTGACGCCCTCTCGCTGCGACGGTGTGTCCTTCCGGGGTCAGAGGGCGCCCCGTGTGTTGTTGTTGTTGCTGCTGCTGCTGTGCTGTTGCCGCGCTGAGCAGTTAGCTAGCGGCAGTGTTCTTCTGCAGATGTCAATAAACGGCTGTGCTCCCTGGCTAGCTAACGGGAAGCAAGACCAAACGATACCTCCGTCTCCTCCTTGTCTGAGCTCACCACAATATTTTAGTTCTGCTGAGCCAAATAAGACAGGTCAGGGTGAAGAAGTGACAGCCAAAGAAAAGCTTACCGCAAAACGGAGAAGTTATGACAAATCAGGCTATAAGGCAAAAAGAAAGTGCAGCTTTATGGTTTCATGGACAAAAGAATTTCTGTGGCTGCAATATGACAAGCGAAATAACCAGGGCTGCACATAAGTGGTCCGAAGGTGCGCATTCGCTGTCAAAATAAAAAACGGGCACAAGATAAGAAGTTGCAACGAGTGTTTGCATACATAAGATTTTCAGGAGGAGGACAGAAATTTGTTTAAAACTCTTAAAGATGTCGAAGAAGCTCCTTTAAGCAATTACTGTGATGTTCCTTCACCTCCAAAGAAATGTCAGAAGGAGTCCGAACCACAAAAGAAGCACGTATTCTCGGAAAAGTAGTTGCAGGAGGTGAGCTGGCTTCAAACAAATGATGAACGCACAGAGATGTGGTGCGGAATGTGCCGTGAAATAAATGACAAATTAAAAAGGCATGAACGTGGTTTTTTTTTTTTTTTTTTAATCGAAAAAATATCGAACCGTGACACCAAAGTATCGAACCGAACCGTGAATTTTGTGTATTGTTGCACCCCTAATATATATATATATATATATATATATATATATATATATATATATATATATATATATATATATATATATATATGATCAATGATGGAATATATTCTACAACCCTAACTCTAATTATTACTTATTTAAGCTGGTAGAGTTATGTTGGACTAACATTTTGATGCAAAACCTCTCAAAAGTCTTCAGCTGACTTAATAACTGGTAATATCTGCTATGTGAGGGTCATACTGTAGCATATGATTTACATCATTATTTTACTCAGTTGTATATAGCATTCGTATTCTATTTTTATCTTATTGTATATTTTTATTCTATTTTATTCTACTGTATATAGTATATTATTTTATTCTATTCTGTACAGCTGTGTACTGTATTTATTCTTATTGTATTCTAATTTTTGCGTCATAACTTTTGCACTGTCCACTTCCTGCTGTGACAAAACAAATTTCCCACGTGTGGGACTAATAAAGCTTATCTTATCTTATCTTATCTTATCTTAAACCATTCGCTGACCCTTGTGCCCTATGAATAAGGCATTGTCATTCTGTAAGAATGCAGTGATATTAGAATAGAAATGTTTTCCTCACTGGATAAAGATAGATCACTTAGAACAGCAATGTAATGATTTTTTAATGACCCATACGTCTAAGGGGATAAAAAGGGTACCTCAACCCTGCAAGCAAAACACTTACCTAATAGCGCCACTGCCTTTTCTGTTAATTTACTTATACTCCAACCAATGCTACTTTAAGGTAAGTAGGACCCAACTCCGTGCTTTGTTTACAAAAAACAAAACAACAACAAAACAAGACTTACTTTTACACTGCTCTTACTCTCTGTTATGTTTTGTGTGTGTGTATATGTGAACCTGTCTAGATAGGTCAGTTTTTTGGTGAGGTGGATCCAGTGCTGATGACCAACCTGGTCAACACCTCCCTGTACTCCTTGAACAAGACTTATGACTATCAGTCTGTCTGTGATCCAGAGAAAGACAGCAAGGCAGCAGCTGGACCCCGCTCCGTCTATGTGGTTAGAAACCTCACTGAAACCATTACTGTATATGTTATTTGGTTTCTATTTGTGCAATAGTAATATATTAACGTAAAAAAACAGAATTTATTAGTTAATTTGATTTATGAAGCCTTACTCGTTTTTTCGGAGGCTTTTTTGTGCTTGTTTTTTCACTAGCATTTCTTTTCCTGTCTTTCTACAGCCTACCATTGCAGACTTTCTCAGTATTGGCTGGTGGGCATCCACTGCTGCCTGGTGAGTGTAGAAGTTGTGTGCTTGTGCTTCTATGTTTCATTGATTTGCGTGTGCATGTTAGAGTGGGAGCACACTTGTATTTCAGGGTGGGAGTTTGTACGGGAGTGGACTTGCATGCTGTTGAAGGATAAAGTTGGCTGGGTCAGTGTAAGACAAGGGCAGTTACACAACATGATACCGCATCATTTTCTGCTTAGCTGTCCAACTGCAATATAACCAGCTTTTAAAATAGAATGCCTGATACTTCCCATGACATTTACATCACCATTTACTCTAACTTTAGACAGATGTGTTGCTTTTAGTAAACAGCTATCGGTTGAACGTAGTTTTAAAAAACAAGCTGTTCAGGCGATTTGTTGCCTCCTACATGTGACTCATTTTGTTTTTGTTTTTACTTTTTATTGTTTTTTCCTAGGTCAGTACTTCAGCAGCTCTTCTTGGGTCTCATGTTCCCCAGCCTTCTACAGGCAGGCAAGTAACATAAGCTGTGCATAACCATCAGTCTTAGTTTGATGAGACAGAGGTCTGTCACTCCAGTTTTAATCCATGTATTTCTTACTAATCCTCTTTTCTATTAAACCGTCCCTCTTATTTCTAGCAGAGTCGACAGATGACGACATATCAGATGCCATGTTTAAAGAAAGCTGTATCACAGAGCAGACTCAATATTTCTTTGACAACGACGAAAAATCCTACTCAGGTGTCCTGGATTGTGGAAACTGTTCCAGGTATGTGTATGTTAGTTCACAAGACTCCCCATATGCTTCCATCTTAGTGGCTCTTTCCACTGATGACTTTAAATGGCTGTTGTTGAAGATTTTCAGGTTCTTACTGGGCGTCCATCTGTTTAATGGCCTGTGGGGATTGATCCAGAAAAGAATTGGTTTCCTGGTTTCGTTCTGTTTTGCAGCCTGATTTCAGACAGCTGCTTTCTGATGAGTTCTGATCACACACAGATTACCTTGATCTGTCAGAGCCCGGAATTGCAGAGGAAAGCAAAAAAAGCCTTTTTTTATCTGTTTTTCTTCCTTTACACTCTGGCAGTATGTCAAACTCACTAATACACACATTTACAGGCCGCTGCACATTTGCTTTGCTGTAACCTACGTTTGTATCACTTTGGGCTGTCTGAGGGGTTAAATATGGCTGTAATTACTGGGTGTTATGAGTCCCACGTGTCTGATGCTTTACTCCCCAAAGTTAACAACTGTAGACACAGATACTTTAATGACTACCATAAAAAGTCAATCCCGTGAGGACGGAGGTGGTATGAAGTGCACTGTTTGTGCACAACTGAACACATACCTGCATGTACATGTGTGCTGCATTGGTACCACGTTATACGTGCTTTATTTTCCTTTTTCTAGGATGTACCGTGCTGAGAAGCTGCCAAACACCAACCTTGTGTTTTTAATCACTGATGCCAAAGCAACATGTTTGTCATGTGACCCCAGACCACTGCGACAGGCTGAACAGCCCTGTATCCTTTCACTCGGCTTAAAAACTGTACTTTCTTTTGTCTCTTCAATCCTCCATAAACCACATATATAGCAGCACTTTAACCTGTCAGTACGAGGACACACACCTAATAAGTGTGCAGTGGGTCCCCACTCAGTGTTCATGTGTGAACCGTAAACCAGATGCACAGCATATGAAAGGTGGTCTCACATTACTTCTAGATTAAATTTCTATGTTTATCTTCATCTGGGCTACAGGTTGCCATCAGGTTAAATTAAGATTAAGAGAAGGGGTGTGTATGTGTTCTGGATACATGTTTGACAGATGTGTCTTTAATGTAGGTTTCTGTTGATTGGACAGTAAAGGTGTCATCACCAGAGGTCACCAGGGGGCCACTACAGAGTTGTCCATTTGGTAATAGTAGCACTAAATGTTGCTGCCAGAGCACATTAAAATATTAAACATTTTATAAACAATACTTCTAATCAATGATCAAGGCTACCTTTCGTCAGATCAATAATCAAAATTTCTCTTACAGTCTCCAGTGTTTTCATATAAAAAGCTATTTTCAAAACACATATTACTAAATGATGTTTATTAATCTCTATTAGATGTGAAAAATTAAAATTCGTAAAAATTAGTCATTCGTAATTAGGTCTTTGCAGATTGTTGCCATCCATACTTCAGCAGTTCTTTCTCTTAAAAATGTGTTTTTTCTCTCCACTGTTGCTCCAGTGCTTAGTCATAAGGGATCATTGTTGTCTGTCTAACTATAATGATGCACTGTTTGCAATATAAAGTACCTCAACATGACTGGTGGTGTCATTTGGTGCTATAAAAATGAAGTGTTTCTGAGTACATAAAGATGCATTATTGAGTTTTTATTGTTAAAATGTGCACAACAGCAATTTGAATTTTCCTGAGTGTCCTTTCAGCTGAAGGTCCAGATCCATGTGACATGGTTGATAAAGCCAGATATCGCAAAGGGCCGGACGTGTGCTTTGACAACAATGAATATGTAAGACACAGTCACATATGTGCAGAGAATATTTTCTGGAAACAGCTCTATTAGCCAGACTAAACGGTTGGCTTCTGTCAGTTTCTGTCTGGTTTTCATCAGCAATGTGCTTTCTGCATAGATTTAAAGCAATGTCAATTACCTGCCCTTTGAGCTTCCTTCATCTTTTATTTATCTATCCAGTTTCCATGTTATTTATCAGTTTTTAATATTCATTGACAATTCACTCATTTGTTTATATTCCTTTCTGTCTTCTTGTCTCTCATCATTTTTTATTCTTCTTTTATGTTTCTGCTTCCCAATGGCTGCTGCTCTTGTCTGACAGGATGAACCTTTGTGCCCAGTCAGCAAAGGTTCTGCAATGAGCCCTACACCTTTACTGTTGTTTCTGGTTCTGGCTTCAGGGTCAGTGCCGTCTCACTGCTTCAGAAGGCTCATTCCTAACATATTAACTTCTATGATATTCAATGTTTCTTGGCGATTGCAAAGTTCTTTTTAGGGGCAGTGTAAATCAGGTAGTATGATGGACATTCAATCCTTAAAGCTGATTTATTTTTCCATTATGTTGTAATATGTAATATGTTGGTTATTACAATTTAAAAAGTTTTATAAACAGTAAAGATTTTAATTTCCATGAGGTATTATACTCACTAAAATAATTTAATAAGGAAATAGCTGATGAGAAAAAAGTAAGAAGTATAACACAGCTTAATAAATAGGTGAGATCTTTTCTTTGTTGAATAATTCCCTTACTCACAGAATGTTGCATCTATCTTATATTGTACATAATTTTGCACAATTTTGTTTAAAAAAATAATGTTTAAGGTATTGTACAAAGTTACTAGTGGACCTTTATGTATCATATCAGCTAAATCCATAAAACAAAAGAGAAAAGCAGATAAATTATATGTGAACTTGTTGAGTCACCACCCAACTGTGAACAATTTATAAGACATCTAAATATTTGGAAAAAAAATATCTGGCATATCTTTGTGAACTCTGCCTTTCATTGTGCTATAAAGGAGTAGAACATACACACAACAGGCCACCAATTCATGTGCCTTTTGGTGTTTATATTATGAAGAGGCCATGCTGGGAAGCAGAAAGGGAGGGGAGGAATAACGTAGGAAGTAGATGAACAGAGTAAATGTAGGCCGTGTCCTTTTCCTCTCCCATCTGTCCCATTACTTTTGGCTAAGCTCCTCATAGGAAGACGGTTTGTGTCCAAGCCAGTCCATTTTGTCACTGGAGTAAACAAAGGAAGCTTCACATGGCTTTCCTGCCCTTTGAAAATAGAAGACCCCCACCTCTTTCTCCTAGGCCTTTGGCATGCACGGATATCCTGAATACTCCCATTAAATTAAAAAAACAGCTACACACTGAAGCTACCAGGTGCAAGCCATTGCACAAAGATTGAGGTCTGAAAACACCTCTAAATATTTGAACAGAGCTGTTAAATTAATATTTCAGTTTCCTTGCTTTTTTGCTGACAGTTAAATAAAACATAAGTGTATATGTTGATACCGCTCTCGCTGATTATTATAACACTGGACCGCATAGCTATTTAGCCACAGAAAGCTAACCTTTCGCTGCACTTATCCAGGAAACACTCAAGGAGATAACACCATAAACTGTTGTTTTTACACTTCAGGTTCTGTATGGGTAAAACTAATGATATCTAAATAAATAATCTGTATGCGCTTAGTGTGCTGGGTAGATGTTTTTTGTCAACTTGGGATTAAGCCACACAGTTTTGAGTATTTCTGCTATGCTAACTATCTCCGGTTCCATCTAGTTATAACAGATATAATGTGGCAGGTATGTACGTTGTTGTTGTATCAAGGGGAAAGGGGGAAAACATGCTTCTCTAAAAACCTGTCAGTGTGAAAAGTAGACTTGATACAACACCGACAGTAGACTATAGAATGACTGAATTTGATATAGTATAATCATAAAATGCTTATTACTGTTAGTAGCAGCAATAGTGGTGGTAGCAGTTGAGATAGAGCTTTTGAATGTCAGAGAAGACTGCTTCTAATTTACTTACACTTGATCTGTCCAACAGGAAGACGATTCTGATTGTGGAGGAGGGACTTGTCTAAGACCGAGCCTTTGGCCAGTGTTCGGGTTTCAGCTGCTGCTGTTGTGGCTCAGCACATCTTTGCAACACTCATGACCCCTACACGCGATTACATACACTCATACACTGATCATCGAGTCATTTCGCTGGAGGCCAGAAGACACTCGAGTTGCACCATACAGGATGTATGCAGAATATTTGCAACAAGACATTTTTATTTTCTCAAGACCAATATCAGCATTTCCATTTGCCAATGCCAAAGGGTGCTCATTCATTACCTCCTCATTATTTTCCAAGAAGAGAGACACATTTACTGTGCTCAGCTGCACTCATTTTCATGATATACTCCTTAATATTCTCCTATGGTGCAAGAGTAAGAGCTAACCAAACCCTTTAATTCTGCCTCATTTTCTCTTGTGTGTCTGATTTATTTTGAGGAGGTTGAAAGACGTTTTCCCACTATGCCAACTAAATCTCATTCGAAGCCTGTATGTTCACTGACAGCATTGATTTGTGTGGTTGTCGGTATTGTTTGTTGCTTATTATATTCATTGTGTATGAATAAGTATGCTGTAAGGATCGTTTATTTTGGCAACCAGAGCAAGTATTAAGAGTATCCCTTTTGATTTGTTTTTAAATGTACTTTACCAACCTATCTACATTTCATTTTTGTACTCAAAATCAGTAAGCATTTTGTGTCTAGCTAGGTGTTGTATTGTAGCAGCATGTGCTCAGTACAGAGCGAAAGACAACACCGACTTTTTGACACCAAAGCTCCACACAGTACCAATGACCGCAAACCTACTAAAGAGAATCTGCACAATAGCTTAATTCGAGATATTCCTCAGATGTGGGTGTACATCAGTAAACAAGCTACATTATTAGCTAGATATTATAGATATTTCACCAAGAGATAAGTGAGGTCAGGTTGCATCCAATGTGATAATCTATTAGGATATTGCAATTTTCAAATATATTTGTACTTCAAGTGACAGCTTTGGTTGTCTTCAGTTTGATGCATCAAATTCCCAGTGCCTATGTAGTAAATCAAACTGTCTGGTATTTGAATGAAGCAACACATCAGATTTGTATTCTTACCACGTATGCTTCTATGCTAACGCTTGCTGCAGTTTAGCAGAGAGGGTATCCCTTGCAGTAATTTGTTATGAAATAGTCCAAATCTGCTGCAGTTCTTCTGCTTTTTTGGCTTACAGATAGGTGATGGAAACAACCGTTGACTTTGATGATGAGAGAGGAATATCATTCCCCTCTTTTGCCAAAACAAAGCTAAGCCAGGCTTGAGCTTGGGTTCCAACACCTCTCTTTATTAATCCTGTTTCTGTTTCCTTTCTGGATCGCCAGACTCAGGAGCCAAGATGACTTGTGAATGAGATCAGCATATCAAAATGACTGTTTCTTTGTTTTCTTGCTGTTCTCTTTATGCTTGTTTCCTCTTTGTGTTGCTCTATAAGTGCTGTGAAGCAGACGCTGAAGGCTCAGTGTCGAAATGCTGCAATGTCATGGGATGAGCTTGTTCTGTGTTTGAACTCTGTCTATGCCTACGATCAGCATCAGGGCATGCTGGAGAGAACTTTGAGAGCACTCTTTTACCAATGATAATTTTCCATTGCCTTACTTTGTCTTAGGTTTTAGTAAGTCATAAAGATCATACATAAGTTCATCTTTTCCCTGTTTCCTTTTTTTTTTTTTTTTAAGAATAAAAGTAATGTTCTCTCCACCTCGCCTTCATGGTGATATACTGGTGTGATCAGGTTATGCTGTCTAGCAAAGTTATGTGTTGACTTGTGTTTTACCCTGAGGGTCCCCTGTCTGTGTGCAGGCATGTATGTGTCCCTCCGATATCTGATTGTGCTTTAATACCGTACATGAAATACTCTTTTGTGGATCTTCACTAGCCTGAATAAATTTTGTATACATTTGTACACTAATACTATTTACTGTAAAAAAGAGAAAATGGAAGAAATGAAAAAAATGTTTATAATATGGTGTTAGTTATTGTGCATATATAATAAATTCACAAAAAACATTGTATTAGTATGACCTGAGATTCTCCTTATTGCTCACATCTGGTCAGATGCTTTGGCTCCACTGGGAGCAGACCAAACATGTCATCCTTCCTGCTGACAGAGACAGCTGCTGAAAAAGAAAGACCATCTGCATTTGTGGTTCACTGTGTCCGTGTTGGTATATGAAGGAAGGGTGTGGGTGATTTGGGATTAGTCAAGTAGCTCTTTACACTACAGTTTTCTTATTAATGCCTAATTATCAAATTACTGAAAGAAAGTACAACTTAACACCTGGCCGGCTAAAAAACATCATGCCTAGTTTGTGTCTGACCACACCCCAGATCTCTGATATGTGGGATTTGCGGTTGGGTGTTGTCATAGCCAATAGCCTGTCTACATCAGTACAAGAAGGTAATAGCCTAAATCATATTTCCATGGTCTTGGGTATTTATTTCCTAAATATGCTGGCGGATGCGTGCTAAAATGTGTAAATGTTTGCAGCTTTATTTCATTTTATCTTTCATTCCAAAGTAAAGTCTAAATCTTGTTATGAAAACACTTCCTTTACTTCAGCATGTTAAATACAGTAATTGTGCAGTTCAAATGACCACTCAAAGAAGTCTAAGTGCTACCTTAAAAGACATGATTTAAGACATTTTTTTCTTGTTCCACTTCCTTCATACCTCAACTACACATATAAAACCATACACATCCATTTTTACATGATTTCTGGGGTGAGGAAGGCAGTGGCTCCTCCGGGTGGAAATCTTAGCTGTATGTAAGATGTCAAACAGAATGGCAGAGAGTGCCCCACTGAGTACTGTCAGAGGCCTCAGTGTTTTTGATTTTTGTGATGCCTGTTGCAGCATTATTGACACAGACAGCTCTGCTATCCCCTGCCTAAAGCAGCAAGCAAATGTCAGATGCTAACACCAGTGAGTACTTGAGCATAATCTACACTTTACCTGTTGGGGTTTGTGTTGTTTATCTGACCATAATATAAGAATGTGTAAGGCCACAATTTGGAGTAGTAGCTATTAAAAATATTTGTTTTTCTTAGAGATGTGTCTGCCTGGGAGGTCTTTGTATGTGTGCTACTCAGCAATGATCTAGTAGGGAGGTTGTAACGGGACACCCTTGTAAATATGCACAAGGTCATACCCTTTAACATGCCTGGCTTAAAATCCTACAGACATAGAAGAAAAGCAGGAACTAGTTAGACATCTCTGTTTAATGCTTAACAAATCAAAAACCTTCCTTCTAACCAAAAATAAAATAAACCTGTAACAATGTATTCAAAGTCAAAAAGATCCCTCATTTTACTGGTTTAACTTACTAACTGGTACACACATGTAGATTAACAACAGCATGGTATAATATAAGGAATACACCTTGAATCCATTGCTTCTAAGGATTTACATCGGGTGGCTTCAATCCAATTTAACTTTTTTGTTTTGATTTTTCTTTCATTACTCAATATTTCTGAGGAACAGTATTAATATTAGATCCCCCAAGAAAGACCATGACTCATCTGTGGTTAAGTTAAAATCTTAGAGTGGCTTTTTAGGTTTGTTCCACTAATTGCAGGAAGTGGCACACTAGACTAATGCTGCATCAACATCGTGACCCGTGACTGGATCTGCAAGGATCAGCATGTCATCAAGTACACTCCTCCAAAGTTTATTAACTCTTTTGTGAAGTAATATAACATCTATTTGTGTAGACCTTTACCGGCAAATGGTTGTTTTTTTTGGAACGGTGTTGCAACTTAATGGCACTCTAATTTTAGCTCCAACACTCTCGACAGCCTTTGGGTCATGAGGTTCCCGGGGCAGTCAACCCACGTCTGAATAAACTTCCCTGAATCTGGTTAATATAATGTGGTTTACATTAGCTACAACATTTTTAATTGGCACTGTTTGTTTTTTTTCTAACTGTTAAAAAAAGCACACTTCCTGTAAGCCGTGACATAGAGGTCACAGTTTTTCCGTCACTACAAGGCTTCAGCCGGGCAGGGGCATCGGGGTCAATAAGGTTTTGAAGTGTAGTAAGAAATATTTTTCCAGTATCTTCTGTAAATGCTCCCTGATTGCTTGGGTATATTTATGGTGTATTTTCCTGTGAGAGACACACTCTTCCCCCCTCCAAGCTAGGATCAAACAGTATTTGTATATAAATCTTTATGTTTATAGAAGTCCAAAAGGATTTAGCACACTGGAAAAAGAAAAGAGAGAACGTGTCAAATAAGTTGTTAATCACACGAAATGATCCCAAATAGTCTTTAAACATTTTCCTGTTGCAGTTTACTTTTTTTAATCACCTGTTTTTGTGAACCCCTGCACACAGGCTGGCAGCAAAGTCAATCAAAGACAGCCTCAACAATATTTGCAACACGGTGAGAAAGATGTGTTAAACAACCTGAAGGTCGGGCAGAACACCAAACATACACTTGGCATGGACTTTCAGGAAATGCCACAGTCTTTTCCAAACCCATAAACATGACCACACACTTGTCTGTTCTTCCTACCTTGTTTTTTTTTTCTCTCAGTTTGTAATCATGTTGTAGGTACAGTACATATCTGCATGTGTGTGTCCTGAATGTAATTGGTAGCCATAGCCCGGGTAAAATCTAACCAGGTGAATGGTCTTAACATAACACATTCCACTCTAGCCCCTACTGAGTCTTGATTTGTGGATTTTCTCTGTGTTTAGAGTGGGGCCTAACATATAGTATAACTGGTAACATGAGGTGTTAAGTTTGTTGGGGCCATGTGCATTCACCGAGGTTCTTTCCATGGGATCAGATATTTTTATAAGTCTCTCAACATAAAAACTTACACTTTTGTGAATGACATAGAAACTGTACAACTTTTAAAGGTATCCTGTTAAGTTTGTGGCCACTAGTAGCACAGTGTAGTAGTGTTTTTATAGGCTCATTCCTGTTTTGCTTGTACTCTGCACATTCAAAACAGATTCTGCAACTGGTTTCCCTTTATTCTACTGATCAGCAGATATGGGTACTTAGATGTAAAGCAATGTGATGTGAGGCAGGTTGCCACATAAAGGTAAAAAATAACACACTTTAAGGGGTGGTTGCAAGCAATACAGGACTAATTAAATAACACAGTCGTTTTTTCAGTCTATTTGAGTATTTGAATAAAGAATACTTTACTTATATATATATAGATTGATTAGTGTGTAATTCGATCTTCAAACAAACTGATTCTCACAATCTTAGAATTAATTGATTTAAAAAATAGGGCGCCACTTTGTGGAAGGTGCCATGTTGCTCCACTATCTTGAATACAGTGGCCAAGCTGGACACCACTGTTACACCTGATTACATTTTATATATATGGCTAGAGATCATGTAGGTAATATGCCAAAGGTGGAGGAGAGTAGAACTCGTTGGTGTACGTGTGCATCTTCAGGCTCAAGATATGAAGTATCATGCCTACACTAAACTGCCAAAAGTATTCACTCAGCCGTTCAAATTATTGAATTCAGTTATTCCAATCACTTCAGTGGCCCCAGGTTTATAAAATCAAGCACCTAGGCACGCAGACTGCTTCTACAAATATTTGTGAAAAAATGAGTCACTCTCAGGAGCTCAGTGAATTCCAGCATCGTGCCATGATAGTTATGAAATTTCCTCCCTACTAATTATTCCTGTTTGGAAGGACTGGGAACGACAGCAATTCTGCCACAAAGTGGTATGCCAAGTAAAATCGCAGAGCGGGATGAGCTGATGCTGAGGTGCATAGTGTACTGCAGATTTCATGTGGCCTTCAGTTTAGCTCAAGAACAGTATGTAGAGATCTTCTTGGAATGAACTTCCTTGGCCAAGCAGCTGCATCCAAGCCTTACATCACTAAGCACAATACAAAGCTTCAAATGCAGTGGCGTATTGCACGCCACCGCTGAGCTCTAGAGCAGCCGAGAGATGTTCTCTAGAGTGATGATGAATCACATTTCTCCATCTGGAAATCTGATGGATGAGTCTGGGTTTGGAGGTTGCCAGGAGAGTGGTAGTTGTCTGACTCCACTGGGCTAATGTAAATAACAGTATTGGTTATCAAAATCATTTCTTATATTTCTGTAATATCGAAATTAATTCATTTAAACTCAATGTTATTTATATACCAAATCACAATAACCATTGCCTCAAGGTTCTTAATATTGTAAGGTAAAGACCCCATAATAATACAAAAAACCCAGAGAAAATCCCAACAATAATATGACACCTATGAGCAAGCATCATGGTGACAGTGGGGAGGAAAAACTCCCTTTTAACAGGAAGAAACCTCCAGCAGAACCAGGCTCAGGCCACATGCTGTGTTGAGGTGAAGGGAGGCAGACAAAGACAAACAAAGACACGCTGTGGAAGAGAGCCAGCGATTAATAATAACTAATCCACCAGTACACATAATCTGTTTAATTGAAATGATATTTTTAATGTCAAAATATAATTACTGCTGTTATCTGTGAATTTTCAATTTCACCGTTTAATAAAAAAGCAGAAACACAGTATCTTTTGATTTAGATGACAAGATAGATTTGCATCACTGCTTTAAACTTAAAGCATGCAGCTACAGACAGTGTTCAGCCAAAAGAAGAATGGGATTTCCTGGAATAGACTGACTGGTCCCAAAGAGCTTTGAGCTCAGCATCACAAAGACAGTTTGGCATTACACAAAAAGATAGATTACCCTGAGACAGACTACAGCCTGCAGCAGTTCCGTGATAAGTTCTCATAGACACTTGTACTACCTGACATGTATCTTTAAAACGTATGTAATGCAATGCTGCTTCAACACAGCTTGATTTAATTCATATATTTTTGCCTATATTGCTACTGCAATCATGGCAAAGGTGTCCTCCATTCAACTCGTGCCTAAAATGTGTGCACAACACTCAGAAAACTAAAAAACATATGAAAAAAAATATTAGACACTAGACAGACAGGAAGGGAAAATGTCACTTGGTTCACTTGGTTGTAATTGTTGCCCCATTGACAATTTAGCAGGCCCTCTGCTAGAAACGGGGGAGCAGTAGAACTTTGGCAGGTGGTACAAAGAGACCTCACAGAGCTGGCGTGAACATTTGACTTTTTGAATTATGTTTACATCTCAAGTTACTTGTGTGTACAGCATGTGTGTTTGTGTGCAAATCACTCAGGTAGGTACTAAGAGACTTACAGATCGCTTGCAATTTCCCCTACTCTATGCCATGTTGACAGTCACAACATAGTGACTACGTGTACAGGTCGGACACAGACACATGTGGGATGAAGTGTACCTGCTGACCTGGAGACGCTTTTCTGTCTGTTCTTTAATTTAACCAATCATCTTTCCTCCTCTGTGTGTCTCCAGTTCTATACGAATCACGTGGGGGTAAATTAGCAGTGAGGAGCAGACAAGACAAGGTGACTGTTTGCAGATGTTTAAGAAAGAAGGAAGCACAGGTTTAGGCACTATTTTAGGACCTGCTTCCAAATGTCCCCTATTCTAAGTCATTAGTTTGATACTTTGACTCTCTGTTGTAGTGGTCGGAGTGGATGTTTGTGTGTTTTTTGGATAGTCTCTTGTTGTTTAACTGGAGTTAGTTTTTACTTTTTACTGTAATCACGTCATCGATCAAAGTGGATCTTGGGAATTAAATTCATTTTCTGTGGTTACTGACAAATTTCATTTTCATCTTTGTTCACTTCCGGAGTAATCTAATTAGCGAGGCTCCACTGGGAAGAAATGGATACATCTGATCAAAAGGGTTGTTTAAAAAAAATAACCATGTGTATGAAAGAACATGACAATTGTATTAAATAGCTTGACCTTTACAATAAATGCTGAGCACATAAACATGACCCATTTGTGTGTTTTTGTTCCCCCACTTTGTTTCTGTGCTGCACACATTTGAGTGATCCGCCGTCAAAGGATTGGCACAATAGACTCAGTGTGGGATGTTGATGTGTTTGTGTCACAAGCTCCTTGTGTACTATGCTAAAGGATGTGTCATTTAAACAGTTCGGGGTTTTGTGGATATACAAACTCACAAGGCCATTTTGCTTATGAATTGTTCCAAGGCTCAGTCTCAAATGTTCACATCACCACCCATAAACACAGGAGAAGTGACAGACAAAAGGCATTACAAGAATTCTGCTCTTGAACTGAGTGTGGTCTCTTGAATTGTTTAAGTAATATTTCTCAGTACAGGAATTATAGTGCAGAAATTTTTGAGTTTGAAAAATAGCTTTCTAACAAGAAACCGACTGAAGAGTCAATTTAACATCACTTTTTCCCCATAAAAGAGAGTAAAAAGTGCAATTTCCATGGTGCATCTACAGATATGAACCTCAGTGATGACTCAGCAGTTTAAGATGAGTCATATGTAAAATTTTGGTCTCTACTTTCTGTGATCAATAAGTTTCAGTATGTCCATGGCAATGACAAAAGCACTTGTTCACTGATGAATTATCTGAGAGGAAAATCAATGGCGTATTGAGTGGTTTAGAACTGTAATGGTTTTCTGATCCTCTTTAAAGCTATTTTTAGGAATATGTTGGTGACTCAGTTTGCTATTGTGCATGATAATGAACTGATGTGTTAAAACTCTAGGTTTGCATTTCTGTTAGCTGCCCACTCTGCAGCATTTCCCTTGAAATGAGAGTCAGAAATAAAAATCAAATGAAAATTTAACTTGAAGGCAGACAGCGGGGCTGGCATCACACACATTTCATCTCACACGCTGTGTTTTTATTTGTTTGTACAAGAAGTGTGTGTGCAGTTTATTTGTGCTGCCTGTAACTGTCAGTGGATCACAATTACGAGCAGTGACTATAATCGCATGCACTGACAACAGGAAATGTGTGTTTGTTTAAAGGAGGATGTCTTGACACAGTATCTGTGTTTACAGAGTCTAGCCCCAGCACTGTCATCACTAACTCCAACAGAGCTAACACAACCCCTAAATTTGACTCTTTTCTAATTAGACTGAAATACCTGAGCCACCTCCCCTCTGCACTCCCACATTTCCTCATACAGAGTCCTTTTCTGCTTTACGTCGCTCTCTGTCTTGCTCAAACTATTACCCCATTGGTACGCTATTCCCTCCTTTAATTTCTCATTCCGACTGGCTGTAATCTGGAAGAGAGGCTGGAATGATTAGAGGTCAGCTAATTTGCTGCAGATGAAAATGTCCACGTAATGGGACTTGCAGGGAAATAATAGTACACAACACAATGCACACAAAATTTCCAAACAAATCTGCAGGAAGTCTGTTAATACTCCACACACTCCGCAAATATGCACAAAGACAGCCCAGCCGTCAGTACCCTGCTCTGCATTGTACCTCCCTCATAAAGAAATTGGTTTTTATCGCATAACTCTTCATTTATACTCGTATCATATCAACTTCTTTACTCTCTATATCATCTCCATCTCTTATTGAACTTCCCCCTTCTATTGCCAGCAGGATGAAGATAACTTGCCACAGATGTCAGGAGTCTTGCATGGTGACAGCACTCTTATGAGGAAAGTGGTGGGCTACTGGGTCTCTCTAATTTCCATCTTCTAGCAGAAGCTGCTGCTCTTGGAGTCAGTGAAAACACCCACTGGATTCTTGCTAAGAGAAGTCAGTAATGAGATTGTGGTGAAGAAGTCTTTCTGTTGGAAACTCAAACTGGTAAAGGTTATCCAGTCATCTGCTGCTCGTTATGTGTGAACATGCGTGTTTTTGAATCTGTGTGAATGTGAGTTCTGGAAAGACAAAAGAGAGAGAGAAAAAAAAGTTGGAATCAATCTCCCTCAAGCATACAGTGTGTGGTTTAGTTATATTATGTGGATGTAGATGAGATATGGTACACAAAGAAAGAGAGTAAAGAAAGGGAGCTTGAGCATTACTCCAGTGAAAGTATCTGACTCATGCCTGATTGTTTATTATTGCAAATGACTGTAGTCCTCTCAGGAAGCCACAGGAGTATTACTCATTGCACCAAAGAGAAGATAGCGATGTAGTCTGTCTCCCCTTAGACATTTATTCGTCTATTGGTCTGTTTTTGTTTTGCACACATGGTATGATTTGAAAGAAAATACCGGGAATTCCCATAATGCAGCAAGCCCCTGCCTTGTGATAACTTACATGATGTCTCTTTACTGCACTTCTCATCAGGCTCCTATCCAAGGACTGCTCTGTGACTGCTGCATTGAAGGTATTTAGAGAAAAGCCAGCTAAGTGTCATGCCTGCTGTCTTGTGCTGTCGTCACTGGAAATAGACATGTCACTCAGGAGATGGATGCAATGTCTTCATGCACCCCCACCGGTAATTTCACTACTTAGAGAAAGAAGTAAAGTAGCATAAACAACCTCCCTGTCCTTTGCATCCCCATTAGGTTTATCTTTGTTGACAAGTGCCTGCTGATATCTGTTTTGTTTTGGACTCAGTGTTCCCTGGTGAGGTTGTAAAAAAGCAGAGTGAAAAGGGTCCAAAAAGATGACTGAGTAGTAAAAGGTGAGCGAGAGTGAGATAGGTAAAGAATCCGCAGAGCAAAACATTTAAAATAATGGGGTTTTTTGCAGACTTGTAGGAACGCATACTGCAGTCTGTCCAAATGTATAACTGTGGTAGCACTGCTTTTCAATTAGATTTTGAGGTCTTCGTAGTCTATGAAATTTATGGATTACAGCAGAAAATGTTTCCCAAAATTTGCCACAATAGCAGAATCATTTTTCCTTCCTTCTAGACATTAAAACTGTTTTTAATTATAAGAAAGTAACCCTCGGTGGAGGGTGTTAAGGAAGAAAAAGAAAGAAAAAGAAAGAGAGGATGTAATATTTCCTAAACCACGGGTCTGAAGACGCAGATGCACGTTGCTCATATAAAGATCAGTTATTCAACGTTGTTACGGAAGAGATGGCAATGTGTGTGCGTGTGCTTAACTAATTGAAAATTGGTGGTGGTTAAAATAAAGGAAATGAGAGAAAAGAAAGAAAGAGAGAGAGGGGTGGAGGGATAAGCAGACTCACAGATCGAAAGAGAGAGAGAGAGAACAGAGGAGGGGAGGAGAGGGAGGGAGGGGTGACGCGGGGAAGTACTTAGAGAGAAGACGCATCATCTGTGCAGTGGTGGGAGCAACATCTCCTGGTTGCAGTCCGACAGCAACGCGAGCAGCTTTTCCGACTTGTTTCCAGAAACCGTTGTTGCGTGACGAGACCATGTGGATTTACAAGCTCGTTTTCGGATTCGTTTTCGTCGTTTCTTGCTCTGGTAAGTTTGCCGAAAACTACTCACAACTGCTCCCGTTGCTGCCCAACGTGTGACACCAGAGCCAGCGTGTGAGCGCACTGGTTTGCGCTCCCTGCACAACAAACTGTCAAGCACGAGTTAGGAGTGCCTTGAATCATCTGATTTTATTACTGTCGCTGCGATGTTCGGATAATAACACATTCGTCTTGCGTTTAACTCTGTATAGGTGTGTTATTAATGCAATCTGGTGGTGCGCGATTTATGGGTTAGCGTTACTTAGAGTCAAAACACATCCCTGGCAGTATTTTTTAAGACTGGACTTCAGTGAAAAGAGATGCTTTTGCTAAGAGCAATTACAGAGCTTTTTCATTCTAACTCACTACCAGAGCTCATTGGACTATACAGTATCGCTTTGAAATTTAGCTGAATGAACACTGGGTAAGTGATAAGAAAAAAACATCTGCTTATACGCTAACCCACTGTCACCTAAAGTGACCTGTTAAAATCCAATCAATCGTGCAGTCACCCTGTAGCTGAGTGCAACTTTCGCGGTTCATTGCTTCTTGGCACTCAGCCGGTCAACTCAAGCTGACGAGCGGACAAACACTAGGCCTCTGGTACTCTGTGCTCCCCAGCTTGCTTACCACATAGTAAACTATCCAGACACTGAATCTGAAATCAACTCTGATGTGTGACGTCTTCCCTTCAAGTGATTCAACGATTTTTGTTTGTATGTTCTCTATGTGTTTGTGTGTGTGTCAGCCTCGATTTCATTTGGGGCCAGTGACAAATGACTGTGCATCCCATTGGACGCTGTAAACCTAATGGGATGCACAGTTAAAGCAGACTTCTTCACACATAAAGTATTGTGCAAAAGGCTTGAGTCACTGCTCATTTCTTTATATTTTAGCAGGAAAATGGGGAAATAGGTGCAGTGATTTATTGAAACGTTTGCAAACATAAATGGAAATATGGTTTTTGAAAGCAAGAACAGCGTTTGCAGGATTCTTAGAAACTTGAAGTCAGTATTTGGTATGAGCACCTTTATTCTTCAACGCAACCTGAACTCTTTTAGCCAAGCTGTCTTGCAATTCTGCAAGTAGTCTTCAGGAATAGTTCTCCAGGCTTCGTGTAGGTCATTCAAAGCTCTTCTATGGATGCTGCTTCAAAAATGTTGAGGTCCGGTCTCTGGGGAGGCCAATCCATGACTGATAGTGTTCCATGGTGTTTTTCTACAAGGTATACTTTTACTGCATTGGGAGTGTAGTTTTGATCATTGTCATGCTAAAAAAATGAAACTACTGTTAGTCAGATGCTTTCCATGGTGACCAAAATCTGTTGGTACTTTTATGCGTTCATTCAGCTCCAAACATTGACAGAGCATCCACTCTGTTTCACAGATGGCTGTAGACACTCACTAATGTACGTCTCTGCTGACCTCCATATTTATTTGGATCTGATTTCTCTTGTCACTCATATTCAGTCCAGTTCTTGCACATTACCTATGCATTTTCTCCTTGTTTCCCTTCCTTAAATATGGCTTTTAAAAGCCAGCCTCCCACTGAGGCTATTTCAGATGAGGCTTTGGTGAGCAGTAGAGAGAGCCGCTAAAGGGCCAAAATGCATCTCTCAGGTCCTGTGTCAGGTCTTTTTTTTTTTTTTTTTTTGCAGTTTTACAGTTGTTTTTGTTTTTTCATTCTCTAAGGCCATGGCTTTTTTAAAGACTTCTTCTTTTGTCTTCCATCTGTCCAGTTTCCTCAGTTTTTTTTAAAGTGCACATCAAGCCAGATATGCAAAAGCTTTTTGGGAATCATCTTGTTGGTGCAAAAATACTATTACAGAGTGCACAAGATGCATTTTTAAATTGTTTTGCTAAGTTGCCTGTTACATGTAGACACAATACTGTTTTATTGCTTGGTGTAAGTGCTTTTTTTTTCTAATGGTTGAATGATTCATAGTTTTTTTGTTTGTTAAGTGACTAAACACACAAAAAGAAAATATTTCTGTGAAAATGATCACAAACAAGGACTGGAGTGAAAATAACTGAAAAAGAAAAAAACTGAAAGATATGCAGAAAGTCTGAAGAATTAAGACCACTTAAAATTAAATGAAAGTCTGGCTCTTTGCAAAATAAAAAGAAATGAGGTGTTTGAGACGTTTTCTAGACAGTCTCATCAGCAGACAACAAAGAATACTTTGTTTGTGTGAATTCATTTTATTATTATTATTACTAGAAGTAGTATTTAGTATCCCTTGTGTTAATATATACAATTTAGAATGGGCAGACTAAGACTACTTTTGTCATGGATGTAGAGCCAGACAAGTCTGTAGACTGTCATAAAGCTATCTGTCCGTGTTCAACCACAACAGCATCAGGCCCTTCCTAATGATGCTCTCTCTACCTATAGTTGAGTCTCATTAATAATGTAAAATGTCAAATTAATGCTACTCAGTAATTGTGACCACATTTTGTAATTGTGTATCAGAAGGCAGAAGAAATGCTCTCCAGGACTACCAGAAAACTGACAGCATTCAACTGATGGTCCATTCTGATTCCTCCCACCTGACCAAAAGCAGGAAGCTGAGCTTATCGAAATGTGCTAAAGCCTGCAGCCGCAACAAAAGGCTCCCCTTTACCTGCAGGTTTGTCCATGCTAATGTCATTACCCTTTCAGTTTCAGGATATTACTTTGGTAACATGGGAATGGCTTTCAGTTCGTCTTACTTAATTAATGTTTGCATGATGCATGAATTTTGATGGTTAGTTTAGCAGGCCTCACCTTTGTGTACTCACAGAATCCCCATGTTACTGGTTTCCTTTTACTTCAAGATGTCATAAAACTGACCATTATTATTCTCACTCTCCCTCCTGTTTTCTCTTCCTCCTTTCCAATCCTCTTTATTCTCTAGAGCATTTGTGTATGATCATAAAAACAGGAAATGCCAGTGGCTGTCCTTCGACAGGAACTCACCAGGAGTTCAGAGCCAGCAGAACATGAACTACCAACTGTATGAGAAGAAAGGTGCTCTACATTTCCATGTTTTTGCTCACCCAGCTGATACATACACAACAAGTGTCTCTGACTCTCAGAAAAAACACATCCTTGAGGTAGCCTTTCTTTCAATAGACACCACTGCTTCTGTAGAGGTTTTGTTGATTTACATTTTTTAGAAAAAAATAATATCCATTTCATAACAATTTATGCTAGAGTGATTTTAGCTCCGTGATGATGGGAACCCTCTGGGGGGAAGACTAGGAAGGGCAAGGACTATTGGCATGTTTATTGGGTTGGGCCACATCATGGTTCATTTTCTGTCATTAAGCGGTGTTTATGTAAATATTGGAAATTCCCACCCGTTTTCAATCACACTGACCACAACTGTGAACTGTGAACATGCCGGCTGTGTAACATATTTTTTACTGAGTCCAGATTTTAAAGATGATTAGGAAAGCAGATTTGACTTTTGGCATTGTCGCATCTCCGTTAAGCTCAGTGTTTCAGATGAAAATCTCCTTCTGTCTGTTTTCTCTATTATCTGTTCTGGCTCTGTATGCAAAGCACTTATCACATTTACAAGACCATTCTCTGTGTCTGTCTTATTTCAGACTATGTTAGAGAATGCATTGTAGGAACAGGGCAGAGTTACAGGGGGCGGAGGTCAGTGACTGTGAGTGGGATCCTGTGCCAGGCCTGGGCTTCTCCTGTTCCTCATGAGCACAAGTAAGAATCTGATGTACTTTACACCACAATGTCAAACAAAATAGTGTTATAAGCTCTTTCTTACTGTTAGTTTTGGCCTGCTAGTAATGCAATTAGCTAGTAGCTAGAGGCTGGTCTGTATGTGTGTATATGTATATATGAGTATGATATATTAGGGGTTGATTAGGCTCCTGGGAGCAGTCATTCATCAGAACTGACCTCATTGTAACGCCTTACACAGTCACAGATCATTTCCTGCTGTGGACCTACTGTTTATCTAGATGTGTATGTAGTGTGAATTCAAGTGTGTGTATTTTACTTTTACTGGCATATGCCACATTTGGTTAAATCTAAGTTCTAGGTATGTCCCCTAAATGTCTAAATCTATTTTTGCTGATAAGATATTTTTCAAAGTAAGAAAAAAGTTAAAATAATAAGATGCCAGTAAAAGATGACAAAAGTGAAATTTGCACTGATCTCGGTTACATTGCACAGTGCAGTTGCATAATTTTTTACCCAGTAAGCAACAATATAGTTACATTAATCTAAGCCTATATGACTAAGATCCACTGTAGACTTAATAGCGACAGAGAGAGCTATGTGCTTCCTTGAAAATCAAAGATGACTGTACTGTACACTAGCCATACTTTATCGCTGAACCCTATGCTACCTCCTCTCTCTTTTGTTTTTAAACTGTTTTCCTCTTTTTTCCACATTGTTGGAATTCTGTTCATTATTCTCTTTATCACTTTCATATTTAAAGGTAATCCAAGATTGAAAGATAGCCACCAATTTCCTGATTTCCAAAACAAAGAGCACATGAATAGTGTTGAACCTTCAGTAAAAAAGAAAAATCCCACTGCCCTTTCTCCTTAGAGATTTAAAACGACTTTGAAAGGCTTTGTAGTGTCGAATCAAAGCCGGCAGTGTACGTTTGCACCTCCAGTGAACCTGCTTTATCAGGCCGTTATTAACTTTTCTGTAAATCAGGTAATTAAACCCAGGCACTTTGTATGTTTTATCAGTTCACTTACAGACATGGGAAATTGACATACACGCAAGCACAGATTAATGCACGCACATACACACAGACACAAGTTCAAATAGCATTTTTATCAGTGTAAGGTTTCCCCCTCCATAGATTGCCCACCAAAGACTTCTCATTTTTGTACCTGTCATTACCAAATCTAGTGAAGGACTATTTCATAGCTTTATCTTTTCCCCATCATGTGGAAAAACACCGCTTGTCTAACAAGCTATGCTTTCTGTGTCCATCATCACAGCTGGTGACTACAGCCATGTGCTTCCCTGATGTAAAAGATATGAGTCATTTGTCAGTATGTTTATGTTACGTCCACCAACGCCAACCTCATGGAGAACTAACTTTGCTTTTAAGTATTAACCTGTTTTCCCTAAAAAAAGACTGCTGTGTCACTGATGATTCAGTCCTTTGGCATAGTTGTCAGTAACTTTTATTTTTGTTAATTTCCACTGGTGGTGTTTACAGAGCAGCACTCTTGTAAATGAGCAAGGAGAAGTCATTCTGTCAGAGATTAAAACCAGAGACCACAAACTGTGACCTTTTGGTGTTTTTCAAAAAGAAGTTGCTCTGCATGCGAGCCGAAACACTGTATTTGGCAGCAGGTCTTGGTACATGTGTTTGTTTTGTAACTGCAGCTCTGCTTCTGACAGATTCATGTCTAAGACGTTCAGGAAGACGGACCTCCGGGAAAACTACTGTCGCAACCCAGACAACTCTGCTGTTGGCCCATGGTGCTTTACCACTGACCCTCGGCCACACTTCAGACATGAGGAGTGTGGCATACCACAGTGTTCAGAAGGTGGGTTTTACACACAGGCACACACGTTTGCAGAAATATATCAGTGCTTATATGAGCACATATTAATGTTAAAATAATACCCATTCTGCAATCTGCATTATCTCATCAATTGAGGCTTGATAGCCTGAAACGAGCTCCGGCAAACTAGGCAATCATATAGTTGGACTAAGCAAGTTCACCTAAACTGTGCTCTCTTGTGATATCTATCTATCTATCTATATGTGTGTGCGTGTGTTACTTGCTGAGGCCAGCTGCAGCTGTTCCCAGGTGTGTGGTTTGGTTTACACTGTCCTCTCTCATTCCATCAGGCTCAGGGTTTGTAAAGGGTTTGAACCTGAAGAAGCGGGTGTTGGAATGTTACGGGATATTAATCCCCCTGTCGTCTACTCAACATCAATTGTTAGCCATTATATCCATCCCTGTGGCATACATGTGGTTGTGATGAAAGAAGAGGGCCTCCTCAGCATGTTTTAGCCTTTATGTTATATCGTACAATGTTACTGTCAGGCACTGAAGGAGGGGATGATAATGACCTCTGTTATCTAATCCTCGGGGATTCATGCTGTCAGAGGGGTTGTTTCCTCAGCATGCATGGCACTGGATCACTTTAATGAGGCGCCAGGTTGTGGTTGGGTAGGACAAAATGGGAATCCTTCTTGCTCTTTAACTGACACAAGTTGTACAACAAAGATAATGACATTTTATTTTGATAAAAAGCCTGTGCTCTCCCAGTAAAAAAATGACTGGGAGGGTTTCTCCTGAAATTAAGTGGTCCTAATAGGAAACATACACACAGACACGCAAACATGGCGTGTACAAGCACAAATACATGTGCAGCCTGTGGACTCACAAACATCTGTTTCCAATCTGGATCCTTGCTGTTGTTCACACTAGACAGTGTATTCTACTCACCAGGCAGAAAATGAGGCTTTGTCTTTATCCAAGAAACTTTTTAATGTTTGCATCCATATTTTAAATATCTTTGTTTATAACGAGTCTTCATTAAAGCTGAAGTATGCAAGAATAAAGTACTTTGATTGGCCAAAACTGATCATTATGATATACAGTGGAACCCCGGCTTACAAAGTCCCCATTTAACGAAACGCCACCTCTTCCTCCACCAAGAACTTCGTTTCCAGCCAGCATCGCCTCACTCAAAAGGCGATGGAAAAAGGTGCTTCGACTTACGAAAGACCCTCTGGAACGAATTATTTTCGTAAGTCGGGGTTCCACTGTAGTAGGTGTAGAAATCCAGTTCTTGCACAGCCCAGTTGAAAATCTAGTATGGTGAAAGGCTGTTAACGACTTGTTTGTCTAGTGTAACAAACAAAAAAATGTTGCTTATCCCACTTTAAGTATTATGTTATCAAAATGTTTAGTTCAAAATGTTGCTTAACAGTTTGGGAATCTAATATTAAACGCTAAAGTGTATTCAATTTGATCTTCAGCTCTATTCCTTTGTGAGCCCATGGCTATCCTACTAAAAAAAACACACCTCTCATTTATATTCTGGATATATGATTTTTCATTGATCAACTTAGCATTTTTCTAAGATATGTGCATGTGTTTTTCTGCTGTATAGTTGAGTGTATCAACTGTATTGGCGAGGATTACAGAGGACCAATGGACCACACAGAAAGTGGAAAAGAATGCCAGCGGTGGGACTTGGATGACCCACACAAACACCTGTACCACCCCAAGAGGTGATGCTCACAATTGCACACACACAGATACACACTTACCTCTGCAGCGCACAAAATTTGTGCAAGCTCAATCACATCTACTTGCATGCATGCTTATAGCATGAGAATACATTATGTTTTAAAAGGTTCATAAAGTAATTCAATGTAGTTTCGCTGCACTTACTTTGGTGATGAAGTGATTTGGATTCAGTTAGTGAAAACCTTCCCCAAAGGAATAATACTGGAATCCAGTGTGTGTTTATGTGTTTTTTTTTGTGTGTATTTAACAATAATATGTTGGGAAAATGCTTCATTTTGACTTAATTGTCCCAAATTGCTTTAAACTCTCAGACTTGGGCCTAAGCTGTTATTCATTTATACCTGTTTTAAGGTTGCATATATTTTATTCTATATTGTTATTCGTTGCACGATCTTCAAAAAGTGTGTGTACACGTCAGCTGTGTGCATCTGTGTCAAGACAGCTAGTGGGATGGCAGGTGGTCTGGATTAGTGGGGACTCGTTAACACATCCTTAATCATCCCACTGTTTATGTAAACGAGGTCCCAGACTGCTCATAGCACTAATGTAATAAGAGGGTCCCACTGCCTGATACTTCATGCCTAGTGGCTACAGGCCTGAAGGGATGTAGGACTTTGGGATGACTTACTGTAGAACACCTGTAGTGGTGCAACTCATTATCTTCCTCACTCCCCTGAGCTCAGAAGAGTTATTAGTGTGTCGGTTACATGCAATGAATTGTCTCTCAACTATTTTGCACTGCTTGTGAATCAGCAGGAAAATAGAAACATGGATCTCTTGACTTTCAGAATATAGTGGCAGTTAACATCCTCATGAGTCCTCCAAGTGTGTGATAGTTGTTTTATATTTTATTTATTTGCAATGCTTTTGAGTCTTGTTTCTGCTTACATATTTTTTCTGCCTGTTTTGTATTAGGTACCCTGACAAAGGCCTGGATGATAACTATTGTAGAAACCCAGACGGACGCCAAAGACCCTGGTGCTTTACCACAGACCCAAATACACCCTGGGAGTACTGCAACATCACAGTTTGCGGTGAGCATATATTCATGTTTGTTTGTGTGTGGTTGAATCCATTACCATTTGTCATGCATGTTACGGAGCAGTCTATGCCCTTCTGTTAGTGGCAGTGTTGCTGCTCAGTGCGGGTCGACAAAGTATGACTGACTGCAGCAAAATTTGCTGCTTCCTGTACCTTTCATTTTACCATTCCTCCCCTCTTCCTGGCTAATGCTAAAGAATATACAAACACACACTCACCCACCCACACAAACAGATGCAGAGCCCCCCTCCCCTCCCTCTTAGGGTTGGCTCTCTGTTATGTCTTCTCTGATAGCCAGAATGTTTATTTTTTTCCCTGCACCACTGGCTTTCTGTTTATTGTTCTATGCCAGCTCTTATGTGTGGTAGTCAAACTGCACAGGTCTGAATTACTGCTCTACATTAACCTCGTGTTACACATGCAGACACAACACCAGGGTCACACACACTACAAGCAGATCATTTACACCTCATACACTTAGTGCAAACGGTGTGATTGATGTTTAAGAGATCGTGTGTGCGTCACATCTGGCTTTGGCTTTGTGTGTCTTTGCACTTGTAGTAAACCAGCAAACACTGCGTGCTTGGAGTTCACCCTGCAATCAGTGACAAGTCAGACACTGGATTCTTCAAGAACATAAAATAGAAACAGAGCTGGTGTTGTTGTTGGACTCTGCTTTATTCTCTTTAGTCTGTGACCGGCCTGCTTTCCTGCTAGAAGCATCAGCAGTCCTGGCTCCATGTTTACTAGATGGCACTCCACCATGTGGACCCAGTGATTCACTGTTCTCTCCCCCTTATTTTCTCCTCTCTAAAAATTGTCTTCTACCCAGGGCATTCAACCCTTCTCTCACTCTTTCTCTATTATGGGAGCTTTTTGGGAACAGACCAAGTTTACGACCCAGTTAGTCTTAATCAAAACAAGGCACACAGAGACAAACAGATAAAGTGTTCATTTGATAAGGCCCCTTCTTTTGTTTACTGTCAAACTAGTTCAAATCTATTTTTATGCATCTACTATGCACAGCAAATCTCTGTTTTAGAGACTTGAAGATCTGGCGCTTTGTACATTTTCGGGTACAGTCGTGTAATGCTCAGGTTAATGAACTTGTAGCACTATCTAATGAGGATCTCCGTGAAGACAAGTACAGCAGACTCAATTTCGTGCCTTGGTTATCTTTTTGAGCCTAGCTAAACTGCATTCTTTCAAAACCACAGCTATTCTGTTGATGTCAGATAGTCAGTGTACTAAGAGTATTTGGCACCATTTCAAATACACTGTCACACTGAATACATCTATAATCCTGGCTGTTTGCTACTATTGACATCACTGTGCACTAATACAAAGTGGATGTATCTTGAGATCAGGGAATGATAAAACCTGGGGATGAGGACAGTGTCATTTTTAGGCCAACTAATTTGGCTGCCATCAGAGCAAATTGTTTGTTGCAGTCTGAATTGTAGGTGTTGGCAGTTGGGAGACTGAATTCTGCACAGTGAGGGTCTAAATTTACCAGGAGGCAATTTACCCCACAACCCCCCAAAAAAGTGCCCCATTGGCAAGCTGTACTTTTCTGAACATACATACACTTTTATGGCAGAGCATGCAACATTAATCAGTGTAATTGTATCTATTATATTAATGTTTTCCACAGCAATGTTACACAAACACACTTTTTGTTTGACTTCAGTTCACAGTTACCAATTTTTTTTTGCAGAGGATGGCATTCAGACTAACATATTTTGATATATTGGTAGACTCATTTGTTTATGTTTCGTGTGAAAATGTAAATTACAACAGTGGCAGAACCTTGACCCTGTGGAAGTTCCTGAAACATCTTCCTGGAAAATCATTCATGGAGAACGATATACAAATTTCAGGCAAATAAAAAACCTCCTGGGGGTTTTTCAACTTTCTATACAGTTCAAAGTTACCATAATTTATTCAGTTTTCATCACTTTTTTTCTCTTACCGCTCTCATTTCACTGATCTGTAACTCACAGCAATTGTTTTCAAAATTTCTTCATACACCATTTAAACTAAATAAGCTTTTATCAGTTCTTCACCATCTCTGTGCACAGTGTAAATTAGGTGGCCAAACTTTTCACAATGTCTTTTTTTCTATGTTAGTGCAATCATAAATGGTAAATTTGAGCAGATTCAAACTAGCCCCATTCAGTGTTGCCAACTCCTCAGTAAGGAAAATCGCTATTGGTTGTCCTAAAAGTCGCTAGAAGTCGCTAAATGACGTTATCGCCTAATTTGCATAATTGGTCATGCTAATCTAATATTAACCTATGTCGTTGGAGAGAGAAATAACATCGTGGAAGAGACATAAAGTGAGTAAAAAACGTCCTAAATGCATTTAGCGTTTATTTAGAACTACAAATTAAATTTCTTTTAGCAATTATTGTTTTTTTTTTAATGTCACAATTCCAACCCTGCTCCTTTACCCGGGCTTGGACCGGCAAAAGTGACCCGAAATAGGCACTCTGGTGGAGTTACTTTGTGTGTGTGTGTTTATAAGTAATTATATTAAACCTTGTGATCCACAAAACAGCATAAGAGTAAAAGAGTAAAATAAGAACTGACTGCGTTACAGCACCCGCTGCTTGTTGAGAGTAAAAGTGTCTTTTTTAGCGACTTTTTTTTAGAGAAAAAGTCGCTAAGGGGTCTGAAAACTCGCTAAATATAGCGACAAAGTCGCTAAGTTGGCAACACTGGCCCCATTTATACACTGTAGTTGAGGCATTTAAAATTAATTTTCATATGCATTTCATATTGCCTTATGCGTGAATTCCTTTTTTATTTCAGCATTACATATGTTGAGGGAAACAACCACGATTTTAAGAGTTGGGTTAGCCCTCAGTTGTGGTTGGTAGTGTTTAATTCTCCTCATATACCAGAGATAATCCTCATATCGAAGAGGATTTGTTTATCTAACATATGTAAATAAAGATTGACTTTTGGGGGTTATGCTGAAACATCTTTAGTTGCAAGAGCACAAGATCTTGAGCCTAAATTACTAAGCTTTCTATATACTATACTATCCTTGCTATATTTTGGTTTGCCTTTTGGTTTGTTTAAGAACATGTGTTATTATTAATTTTTTGTCTATATTTGTTAGAAACCCCTCCTAAAAGTAATGTGGTGGAAACAACTGAGTGTTACCAGGGCAGAGGAGAGGGTTACAGGGGAGCAGTAGATATGACGCCCACTGGACTTACCTGCCAGCGCTGGGACTCTCAGTATCCCCATAACCATACATTCCTGCCTGAAGCATACCCCTGCAAGTGAGTCAGAAACTTACATGATACAACCATCCACTCACTCACCCTTGCACTTACATTTTAGCAGATTACAGCATGACTTTCTCTTGTGTTTTCCAGGGACCTGAGAGAGAACTTCTGTCGAAATCCAGATGGCCAAGAATTCCCCTGGTGCTTCACTACAGACCCAAGAGTCCGCACAATGTCCTGCATTAATATCCCTCAGTGTGGCACCCAAAACAGGCTTGTCAGCGGTGAGAGACTCAACGGATTTATTTGGCTTTGACAGGAGCAAGGGAAAAGACAATTTTCTCTCCATCGGAAGCAGATAAATGCGCATATTCTGAGAGAGATCTTGTAACCACACACATCCCAGCGGAAAGCTGTTGCCCTGTAAGAGTGTGGGAAGGACTGACCACCATGTATCACACAAATAAAATCTGACAGCAACTCAGGATGGTCAGTTCTTACTGGTCACTAAAAAAAGATCGAAAGATTAGTGCCATTTGAGATTCTTTTCGAGGTAGATTTAGAAGTTCTACATGCAGATCTATAGCTGAGTAGGCAAATTCAGATTCCCTAAGGGATTTTAACGGATATTCTTTCGAGACTGAGTGGGCTTGAATTGGAATTATAAAACCACTCTGAGGCTATCTTGTGGTTTACGCTTGAGAGTTCAATACATTCCCATATACAAAATACTGTAAATTAAATGAAGGGTAACAAACAGCTAAAAAAAATTATGAACGGCAGTATTTTTCTCATTTATCATTGTCAAGGATTACTTTTGTGTTTCCAGCCAAGCATAAAGTAGGACCACTACAACAACTACGATAGCTCAGCTAAGGGTTGTGTATTCTTTTGCTCATATTTGAACACAATTCACAGTTTTTTTTTTACTCTAGCTTTTCAGTTGAACAGCACCACATGCATAATTGTACATTTATAGAGACTGTTTTGCATGTTTTTGTTTAAAGCCCTTATTTGTTTGCACACGCAGTATGTGTCCAGACAGCCTATCTAATTCTTCTATCTCATTTTGTCCAAATCCAGACTGCTATGAAAGATTTGGAGAAAATTACCAAGGACAGCAGTCAAGGACTAGATCAAACCTGCCCTGTGCTCCCTGGAGAGACCACAGCAACAGGTCGGCCCACTGGATCTCTGCTACTTCCTAATCACTTTCCCAAACTTCACTATGATGTAGAAAACAGACTTGCACCATTAATAAAACTGTAGACAAGCACTACTGGCTAAAATAGACATTTAAATTGTCACACCGGTCCACAACATGTTAACCCACAGACCCCAACAAAGTGTAAGAGATTTTAAGGCACTCAGTGAGACAAGAAGAAGAAAGAAAACACAAATTTTGAACAGAAGACGACCTTGTGCACGACAGTCCTGCTATGCAAGTGTATCTGAGTTTTCTAGAACCATGTGTGCAAATCTGAAACATGGTGTTGTTTTAGGGAGGCACTTTGTAAGTGACCTCTACTTAAGTCTCGCTGTTGTTAGTCAGTCAAGGCAAGCCACTTGTTCTCAGAGGAGAAAACAACTCCTAGCCTCCCCTACAGCTTTTTTATGGCTTGAGAAGCGTTTTCCTGAAAATGACCCAGCTGAGCAAGAAAGACTCCCAGAGATAACTTGGCTGGGCGATGCACTCTTTACAACTCACCCTTGACCCTAAATTCGCTCCTTTACAGGAACACTTCAAAGCCACTCAACCCCACTGTATGGCTCCTTCTAATGGGTCAAAAGCTGGGGTTAGGAAGTCAGAGAGAGAGCTGGCTACACCAGAAGGATAATATAAATAAACATGAATTTTAAACCCTTGATTGCTATGATTTCACCACCTTATTAGTTAAGGAATTTGGTGTGAGAAGGGATTTAGTTTGTGGTTTTAAAATTGTAGCAAGAATGCTTCATGTGTGGGATACGTCTGCACGAGTATTAGATATGTGAATGTAGGTGGGAGCATACTGTCTAAGTGAGTAATTCCTTTGCAAATCACCTCATTATCTTGTCTGGAGGGAGAGAGCCTACACAGCTGTGTATTTAACGGTCCAAATCCTATCTGGCTAAATTCATTCAGCTTTTTACACATAGTTATAAATCAGTAGAGATCCTTTTTTTAACTGTCAAAACAAGACAAATTATCTGCTTAAACTAAAAGAAAGAACGAAAGCAAGGGAGATGTTTCTTTTGTTTTCACGTTGTCTTTGGGGCTTAATAAATGTTGATGAAAGATTTGTTAAGGGATCATTCGGGTTTCTGTGTTTGCTCAGTGGTGAGAGGGGCATGCCGACGGCTGGCCTGGAAGGAAACTACTGTCGAAATCCTGATAAAGACAAACATGGTCCCTGGTGTTACACCAACAATTCTGCCATACCCTGGGACTACTGCAATGTGAAACCATGTGAGTGTCAATCCATACAATATGAGCACTGACACACACACAGAAACATAAAAGTCACTTAGATAATGTGTAATTGAAGCTTTATCATAGTCCTAGAGAAAAGACTGAGCTAGTGTTTTTTGTTTTCACTTCTGTTTCTTTCTCTCTCACTCTAACACACACACACACACACACACACACACACACACACACACACACACACACACACACACACACACACAGAGAGAGAGAGAGAGAGAGGGAGAATAATTTGGAGTGGGTAAGTCTGTCTATACTCACAGGAGATCCATAGTCATCAGGAAGCCTGAGGGTTTTTGTATGGAGCCAGAGGCATCATGCTTGCAACTAGCTTATAAAAGTTTATGAATCTTTTTCTTCTTTTTTACACTTTTTTTTAAAACTTTTAACTACAAGACCATACCCTTGTTGTATTTCACATTTTAGGATTCCTTCTCATTTACTGTTTTGTAAATAACTGTGTTACAATTCTGATTTGTTATTTAATATATTATCCTTACCATCTGTTATCTTGCCGAGCCTCCATTAGTGGTGTGAATAATGCATCCATGTTTGATTACTTGACATGAGCAGATTATCAGAATATAAATGAATTCATGACTCCTGACCTTAAAACTATGAGAAAAGTACTTTAAAGTATATAAATAAAACATAAGCAGTTGTGCTCTTGTGGCGTCTGTTACATCTAAAAATCTAAAATTAGGAAGCAGCTTTAACCTACAGATACACTGCAACCCTTTTAAGGCGTGTTGCATTCAATTAAACATGATATGGAAAACAAACTCATTGGCTCTGGTAGCTGTTGCTCTATGCTCACTGTGAAATGTACACCCCTGTGTGAGGTTGGCTCTTACCTTGTATGAGTTAATGCGCCCTGATCACTTGCTTGTCTCCTTGCCTCTCTGCAGGTAATGCTTCACAGAACACCATCCAACTGGGTGAGAGTCTCTCTGTGCTCATCTGTCTGCCTGTGTGTGCGAGTGGCTCAGTTGCTGAACTGTATTTGATTGGCTACAGAACTTGATGGGGTGCTTTTTATGTCCAGCTATAATGATGCATGAGATAATGAGGTTGTGGTGGCATCTGTTTCCCTTTCTGTGTGTCTCTGTTGGTCTTTCTGTGTTACTTTGTACTCTTTTTCACATAGTAATTGAAGAACAAATGATGAATCCTCTGCTCTCTTGACATACAGAGTTCAGAATACAAATGGGTTCTGTTAACATTTTCAGTAATCACCTTAATTATCGGCCTCATCAGTTAATGTTCTTATGATGATGATTGAGCTGCGTCGTTAGGCAGCTCGAGTGCCTCTTGTATTGTGACTATGTAAACAATATATGTCCGTGTTAACTACAGTGACATTGTGTCTGTGACCGTGTCTTTATGGCTAAAATTTAATGTATATTTTATTTGCGCTCTCACTTTCCAGGTGAGGAGGCTTCTGTGAGCTGTTTTGTCCATAAGACAACGAGGATCGTAGGAGGAAGTCCAATGAGCATATCAGAAGGCAGCTGGATGGTCAGCATACAGAAAGGGTATGGGATTTAGCGTTCGACACATTTTCCTCTACTAAAGAACAGTGGAGGATCCTGCCCAGACTATTCTTGAATTGATTAAAAAAAATCTGAAGGGTTGCTTATTCTTTTTCTTTTTATCTTGTCGACTGGGTTTTAGAATTTATGTACAACATATGTTTGTTTTTGCTTTGATCCTTGACATTTATGATCAGTCAGCATGTACATATAGAAAAGAAACAGGGTTAAGAAAACAGATTACCACTGTAAGAAGTTCACTTATAATACTCTTATTTCTCTGAACAACATAAGGATTAGCCTATTAAGCCAGATTCATTAAATACAATGACTGTCTAGAACATAATTATTAGTTGTGTGCTTATATATTGGTGAAGTTTCAGATGTATTGACGAAGAGCTTGTGATGTGATTCTATTAATTGTATTGTCAGGTTGTCATAGTATGATTACAAGCGTTTTCCCCGAGATTTTCTCCCCAAAGTGGCGCAGTTTCAGGTCATGTATGCTGTGGGATGTCATAGATTTGACCTCAATATAATATTTGTGTTTTGTGCTGTTCTCAGATCAATGCACTGGTGTGGCGGTTCACTAATACGAGACGAGTGGGTGCTTACTGACAGAGAGTGCTTCTCCTCATGGTAATGTTGTCTCCCTTTTTGGTTTTTGGAGTAGGGCGGTAAAAAGTTAAAGGATTTGAGCAGTTTTAACCCGAAGAATGATAACTGTGCAGTATTTCCAACTGTATTAACTTTTTCTTGTGCCTGTTCAGTGTTCCGAACCTCAGCGAGTATCGAGTGTGGCTGGGGGTCTCTGATATTCGAGAGGGCGCTCCTGACTGGTCTAAGAGGCAGGAAGTCAGTATAGCCCATGTAATATGTGGCCCTGAGGGCTCCAGCTTAGCCCTCCTAAGGCTCTCTAAGTGAGTGCCTGGAAAAATAATCTCAGTGATATATTGATATATTTTTCTGTACTTGTGATGCTAATCATATTTTGTAAATATGTTTTTCAGGCCTGCCCTTCCTGCAGACAATGTCCATACGATTCAGCTACCTGTGGCTGGGTGCAGCATCCCAGAAGGAACAATATGTAAAATGTATGGATGGGGAGAGACCAAAGGTACTAATATTATATATTGGATTATAGTATACATACCTATTTTCTGGTTCTTATGCTTGCAATATGTTAACCCTGGGTTCTTCTTAACATTGTGTTGCACTGTATTATATTTACTACAACAAAACACAGGCAATGAAGTGCAATTTTTAACTCTTTCAGGCACTGGCTATGAAGATATGCTAAAGGCAGTGGAACTGCCCATTGTCAGGAATAACCGGTGTAGAGAAATGCACAGAGGAAACCTTCACATCACCACCAACAAGATCTGTGCAGGAGGGAAGAGGAATGAGGGAGTGTGTGAGGTAAACTGTTGTAAACAGTTTGTATTGTTTTCCTAAAGAAGTGTTTTGGTATTTACACACAGGGCAAATAACTGTTTTAGTGATCAGAAGGAAAGGTGCTCACGAGAATTCATACAGTGCACTCAAACCGTGTTGGTAAACAAGAACAGGCTTTTACTCCTATGGATAAAGTAATTGTTCCCAGTGTGAATCTACGTGGGCATTAGCGCCTTTGTTTAACACAGTGCTTCCAAAGCCCAGTTTGATCTAAATCTCAAACAAATGTTATGTGAATCCGTGGGCTTAGTATTCAGTCAGTTGTAAATAGAGCAGCTGGAGACTGTTGCGCTAAATTTCATCAGCTATCAAAGACTTGATTTTGTGGTTTCTGGCTTTAGAAAAGAGCTGCCCATGTTTGGATATAATATCTATAACAGAACAATTTCATTTGAGTGTCAGAAACGTAAAACATTAATGTTAGCTGTTTAAAACTAAGGACAAAGAAAAATGTGCTATAAATTTAATCTTTCTTCTTTTTTTTTTTCTTTTTTTTTTCGCAGAGGGACTATGGAGGCCCTCTGGTGTGTCAGGATGGGTATATCAGGGTTATTGTTGGAGTAAGTGTCCATGGCAGAGGCTGTGCTCGGGCCAACCAGCCTAGCATCTTCATTAACGTGCCCTTCTACACGCAATGGATCTACAAGGTTTTCAAATATTACCCCAACACCGTCTAGAAACGTAACCGAGAATGAAAAAAGTTTGGGGGACTAAATCTGACCAAGACCACCAGTGGTGCACGCAGGATGCCTGGTTTATATGTTTTGCATACTTACACAGTCCAGATCAATAGGAAATTGATCCAAGGATGTACTTACACTATGATGTAATATTTAAAGTATCAACAAGAATATTCAGATTCCAAAAGGCACTGATGGCAGTAGAGTGGATGTTTTATCTTAGACATATGGTAAGAAAGTCAAGAAACAACAAAGTATGGCTTTGACTGAGTTGGGAGCAGAACAGACAAACATACACATATATGTATATATCTTTTTTATCCAATTCACATTTTCCTTTGGGTAGCAGTTCCACCATAAATTGTGTATGTGTGTATGTAATTACTCTTGATTCCTGGCATTACTTGAATATTTTAAATACCAAATTCGGTGGTTCAGCAGCTGCTTTTGTAGAGTACGTCAATGGGCCACTTAGAAAACTATCCAGTGGTAGGGCAACGTTAAGGACACTATGACGAGCTTTGATAAAGTGGTCCTTACTGTACATACTATTTTAATGAGTGTGTTTGTGACACTCTTAATTCATTTAGGTCTTATAGATCTATTATAAGGGAACTCAGATGTTGGGGTGGATATAAAGTGTGCTATCTCCGTGTTTTAGCTTTTAGCCACATTTCTGTTTCATTGTGGTGTCAAATAAACAGAAATACCTAAATAAACTGCATCTTCAGTGTTCTTCTCCTAACACAATACACCTGACTGAAAGATGCTCTTTGCTTTCTGTGTAAAAAAAAATGAGTGTATGGTTACCCAGTCTTCACAGGATTTGAAAAACATGTATTTTTTTTCCTTTTATGTGTGCACAAAAGTTCTTTCTGTACAGAATATAATATTTCGTTTAAAAAAAAAAGTTGAATAGTCATTGGTATGTCTGTTTTTTATGTTTGTTTTTTATGTCTGTGTATGTGCAGAGGGAGAGTGAGTTTTGCCTGTGAGCCTGTGCACGTTTAAACCAGAACTGAATCCACTCTCATACCTTGGCAGACCCTTATTTTAATTCCACCCTAGATATTAGCGTGTCAGAGTCTGCTGTTTCCAACTCTTGTGGATGGGATGTGGTCTTTGTAACATTACTGTCTGTGATGGGTTTCACTGTGATGACTGAACAGCCCTTGAAACAACTTGACACACTTCTTTTTCCAGTGTCAGTGATTGAGATGGCTTTACAGCTACATTATTTTTGCATGAGTGAGAAAAATGGTCTGTGTGTGAATGTGTGCACACTAAAAGATTCTGCAAGCTGCTATATTCCACAGACTGTACAGTAATGCCTTATAATATAAAATGTGTATTGTATTGAGTGCACTTACTATGAGCGTGAAATGTTAAACCCAGTTTCAGCATTATTTTCAAATGATGCCTGTCATTATATTAAACTCTTTTTCTACTTATCTGTGAATTGAATTTTAATTTCATGTTTTAAATGTTGCATTCTTTGCATAATGAGTACAAACATGCATAACTGCAGTCAGTTTGCTGCATAATTAATAGAACAGAGGTTGGTTGTTGTATTTCACTACCAGAAGATGGCACCATGGTAGCATAGAGACTATGAGGACGAATTTGTAATCTTGCTAATCTCTCTTTCTCCCTCTTTCTCACACACACACACAGACACACACAATCCATACAGCCACATTCACTTTCAATTGCACACACAAAGTGGCATATACTCACACACACCACTGGTTCCAGCCATGTAGCTGTTCCTGATAAAAACACTACACCAAAATAGCCGAATTTTGGTGTCACCACATTCAGAGTTTAATAGAGTGGGAGTGTGAGATAAATATGAGGGGGCACGAGAGTATATGTGTGAATGCGAGTGTTAGAAATAGAACGCATTAAGGTGAAAGAGAGCAGCTACTGCGAGCTGGAGATTAAACGCTGAATCCATTGATGCTGTATTAAGAAACTTATGGAGCAAGCAGAAAATGCTCTGGGATCGACACTTTCCGTTGCAACGTGTGTGCTGCTTGCTGATGCTGAGACAACACACACAGACACGCGCGCACACACTCGTACTTATGGCTGGGACAGTACAGTATCTGTGATAATGCATACTGTAGGCATCAAAGAAATATGACGTGTAAGAAGTTTGCTTTCATGTGCAGGTCAGCAGGGTGAACGGAAAGACATGGAAATGTAGATATAAACGAGCAGATAAACACAAGGACACCGGTCCCCTCCCCGCTCACCCCCTCTGTGCTACAGCATGCAGGAGGCTAATGATCCACTGAACATGGTTTGTGTCACGGCTGTTCGCTCTGGCATGGAAGCACAGTCTACAAGACATAGGGTAAAGAAAATGATTAAGAGCAATAATCAATTTTCAAACAACGATTAGTTGTCGACAGTGCTGCGATGTGACAACTTGAGGAGTAAAATGAGACACTTTTATCTCTCTCTATCTGGCTGGCCATTGAAATTCAAACACAGTAGCAGGATAGTCTCACATGCTGCCACAGTTGGCTGACGACTCCAGGCAGAGATCTGCTTCTCAATCCCTCTGTATGTGTGTCTTACGTATGTGACTAAATGAAAGAGAGGGAGTGGCTAGAAGAGAAAGATGGAAAATGAGAGAGGGACTGATTATTCCAGAGAAAGGCTTTTATAAGCCACAAGACTCCCATTACAGATCATTATGTTTCAGATTTAGTTAAGAATATCTTTCGTAATCTAATTGGGTTGTCTTTGTAATGTCATTTAACCTCTTTTTAGGCACTTTCACTTCTCTCTGTGGAGTCGTCGGTTTTGGGCCTCTGTTATACCTGTGTGTATTCGAGTATGCTTGTGCGCGCGTGCGTGTGTGTGCCCATTTCCGATTGTCAGATTATTATTACTTCCAAGTGTAGGCTTACAAGAGTGTAGAGAGGAAATCTGATCATATCCAAGCTTTTGAAAGTATCTTTCTCCTGTCAGGATTTCACCTTGTAAAATGACACACCTTTCCATCCCAATACCAACTCTACCTGATACTTTTCATAGTATGTTCAGTTAAAAAACACACAAATGCACCCACACTGGACAGCCATACATAGCAAAGCGAATAGTAAAATAAATCTTTGTCAAATAAATTTGAATAAAGCTCATTTTTATTTAATTACTAAAACTGGAAAATTCCCATTGTTATGAGTCCCACATTAAAAAAAAAAAAAGATAATATAAGAAACATGGGATGCAATTGAGTTTTCCAGAAATTCTGACAGGTACAATGGTCTACAAACAATCAGCGAACACAGCAGAGCACATTGCCCATGAAATTAACTCTCCACATCAGCTCAGCTTCTGATCTTCTAGACACTGACTGAATAACTGTTTGATTCACATCTTATTGTAGAAATGTTTGAAAATGAGCGAGAAGAGGTAGTAGCAAGCAAACTACAAGAAGGCACAGATTATTTTTCAATCAATTTAGTCAAGTGTTTTCTTTCTTAAAGCAAGTACACAATCTTGTTATACTTACCACTTGTATAGTTTTGCTCATTTTTGACCTGGATTAGCATGTTTGGAATCATCTGCTGAAGGATTTTCTTTTTTAATTTTACATTTAATGCTAATTTGTTTCATTCAGTGTTTCATTAAAAGTGATGGGAATAACGGTGTTACAACTAACGGCGTTACTAACGGTGTTACTTTTTTCAGTAACGAGTAATCTCACTAATTACTATTCCTATCGTTACAACGCCGTTACCGTTACTAACAAGAAAATGCGGCGCGGTCGCATTACTATTTTTCAACAAACAGACGGCTGAAGCTGTGTTCAGCCTAATGCATCTTATATCAGTTGCACGGAAGTAGCTGTCTGCACAAGTAATCTGGGTGCAACAGCTTTAAGCTGCCGCGGACAGCAATCACGATCACTTTTTGGCACAACACCTGGAGCTAATGGGGCAAAACAATCGCATGGGTGCTGCTGTTTGACTGAGAAAGAATAAAGTAGTCGTGGTAAGCCAATCACATGACCACTTTAGGATGACAAAGCAACAATGCGATATATATACCAGTTTTTAAATTGTGTTGATAGGCCACATAAAACCAGAGTCATGATAAACAATATATACGCGGCGTTTTTTCCTCAATAGTTTCGTCACGTTTAACGTCTAAGGACAGCGCTAGCAAGCACTCGCTGCTTAAGACCAAAAAATACAAAAACAAAACAAAAAACAGCCCTTTCGTGTTGGTGGATAAATGTACCATGTCGACCAATCAAAAAATGATATGGCAACATGACATTTGGTTGTTTAGGAAGAGGGGGAAGTTTTAGGAGTGACGGCGAGATCTCCTCAGCTCTTTCTGGGACAGTGGCGCGGCTGCCCCTCTGTTGGTCTTCCTTGGTCTCTTGTGTTCTGGGGGCCTCTGGATGTCTGGAGTTTTGATCTCCTCCATACCTGCTTCATGCCCTGGAGGACAGGGCTGTGGCTCCCCCACACCCTCTAGCAGATCATTACATGAAGGAACCTTTTAAATACAAGCGCGCTCATGCTCACAGGTGTACACACGGATGCTCACACACACAAACTACACCCTTTTTGGCTCCTACCTCAAAGCACACTGTGTGCTGTCGATCTTACGTGCTGCACAATAATGTTCAATATTTAGTATTTACTGTTATATTCCCATAGATCATCGTGATGTTGTTTATTATATTGCTCTTTTTTTTTCTTCTGCTTGTTTTCTCTTTTTTCTTTCTCAACAGGTAATCCAGGTGATTGATACATGTATTTTTTGTCTGCTTAATTTGTTGGTTTTTGTTGTTTTCCCTTTATCACCTTTCCTCTTCCCTGCTGTTTTTCTTTCCCTCTTTCTTTCTCCCCGTTTCTTTTCCCCAGTCAAGTCTGTCCCGTATTTAGCAAGTGAAAATAAAATAAAATAAACAATAAAAGGTGAATCAAATAGACCATTACGGCGAGGCTGGGATGGTCCATTTGGTAAAGTAAATCCGTTGGGCATCTTTCTTCGCCTTCAGACAATAATTCTGATGGCAAAAGAGCCAAACGGGACAGGCAAACAAAAAAAAAAAAAAGAGAGACGGCGAGTGAGAGAGAGAGAGAGAGCAGAAAGAGAGAGAGCGAGAGAGAGAGAAAGACAGCAGAAAAATGTTTGTGGTTGTTACAGTAAAAATATTACTTTTTCTACTTGGATTTTATGTTTTTTTGTCTGATTTTAGATCAATTATGTTAATACAGTATGTCAAAATGAAAACATAACTTTAAATTCAGACATTTGAGGTTGTGCTGAAAAGAATGATACCAAACAAGGCAAAGTAAATAGTTTTTAAAGGTGAAATGTAGAGGTAAAATCAAAAGCAGTCAAAAATGGCCAATTATACCCTGGACCCCAGAGGGTTAAGTGTTTTTTTTAAAGTAACGCAATAGTTACTTATCAAGTAATTAATTACTTTTAGAATATTGTGACTCAGTTACTAACTCAGTTACTTTTTTGAAGAAGTAACGAGTAACTATAATTAATTACTTTTTCAAAGTAACTAGCCCAACACTGTTTATTAACAACAACATGATTATGTGTAATATGAGAGGAGTGACTTGTGGCAATGCACAGAGAACCTTAACCTGATGCTGCATTTCTTCCTAGGCTACGTCCAGGGGTATTTTTGAAAACAGAGATTTTCCGTTTTCATTTTTAAAAAAAAATCCCGTCCACACGTAAATGCAAAAACGAAGGAAAACGCTGCTAGGAACATGCCAAAGCAACAGGTGGCGATATATTCCTAACCGTGTAGAAATGTTGGCCAATCAGAAGTCTAGAAGCCTGGGCGGGAAAGAGTAAACAAGGATGGCGCGTTGAAGCAGAACTGAGTCGTATGTGTGGAGGGACAGAAACTGTGTGTGTATATGTAAGCATTTAAGCACTGCAGAGAATTTCACCGAAACAATAACATGGCGCACAGTGTGACGTCAAAAAAGGCGCACACCTTTGACGCTGCGTTTTCTCCGTTTTCCTCGCCCACACGTAAAACTGAGTTTTCGAAAATCTCCACCCTGGGAGGAGTTTTTAAAAATCTCCGTTTTCAGTGACCCAGGTACGTGTGGACGTAGCCCTGGTGTTACAGTTTCCAGCCTACCTACAGCTTTGTTTTGATTACTTCTCACCTGTGTTCAGTTTGTTTTTTTAACAAATTAGCTCCACTCTTCCTCGCCTTTCCAGTTTGACACAGTTGATAAAATTAGCATCAACCGATGAAAACAATGAGGCATTTAGCAGCTAATAGGAAGCTACCCCTCCAAAAAATTTGTGGAAACCAAAATAGACTTACAAGGAACATGGAATAATACTGCAGCGATTGTGTGCTGCTGAATGTGTAAAAAAGTCATTTTATTTATGGGTTGGTTGCTGTTTTAGTGTTTGTCTGTGTGTGCAGCTTTCCAATTGTATTGGCGTAATGATTGGATTTGTTCTAGATGGATAGTGACAGTGTTGTTGGAGAGTTTCACTACACTAAAATTAGTAGTGCCATTAGAGCCATTAAATAATGTGTTAATTATATCTGTAGAAATGAAAGCAGAGCAACAATGTCTGTATAACCAGGACCTTTAGAACCAGTTAAGCATCCATATTTTTAATAATTGTGATCACAAATGTTTTAAAACTGTACAGTGGCAAAATCAGTGTGGCAACAAAACAGTGTTTAGAAAAGTTAGCTAATATCCAGATACTGTCTTTCATATTTTTTATTGAGAAATCTGACAAAGGCTCTATTTTTGCTTAGCAACTGCTTTCTCTCTTTTTTTATAAGTCCCTCAATAAGCAAGTCTTGACACTTCCCAGTCGTCTTTGTTAAAGTCACAGGGAATTTTCTTTTTGGCCTAACAAGACCAGGCCCTAACTAAATGAATAAGAAGTTCCAGTTCAGTGGTTTTAAAAAAAAAATTATTATATCATATCATCACATGTTTACTTGATTCTCAAAAAAAAAATAAAATAAAAAAATGCAACCCTGTTAGATAACAGATTTTAAAAGTTTTGCCTTGAGCAGTGTTTTTTTTTTTGTTTTGTTTTTTGCCAGCATACACAAATTGTGAAGCTTAGTTAATGTAGTTTTATAAGCCTTTCATGCCATTAATTCAGCAATTTCAGGACATCTCAAGGTTTGGATCAATGGATATGGTAAATCAGTTGCTAAGGCAGTGGATGTGCTGATATTAATCTGGGGTTGTTCAACCAGGACCACAGGAGGCAGCATGACAGACTAAGGGACAGACAAGCAAGAGGCAGGAAGGCAGACACGAAGCAGGGTGAATCATCAGAAGGGGGGAAAAGGCTGGGGGACATTAAACAGTATAGTCTGGGAGATCACAAAGTCTCAAAGTGACAACCAACTTCCAGGTTTATGCCCAGAGGTTTCACATCAAAAATGACTTTCCATATTTAAAAAACACTGTGCACTTTCTGATTTGATTATGAGATTCTCCTTGCCTGCTGCACATTGCTGAAAAACAGGGTCAAGACTCTATGTGAGGGCAACTACACAAGCAGAAAAAAAACATAAGCAACACACAGTATATGTAGAACATGTGTGTTTAAATCCTTAACCCCATGCATTTGGATTTTCTTGTATACACATACCCGGTTTAGACTTCAAATAATACACTTTAAAGTTTTGTACAACACAGCAAAAATATTTGATTTCTTCTGGGACCAGATGCTAGCAGTGCCTGCACTGTCTGTCATATAGTGTCAGTGTTGATGCAAGGATTTTTCCAAATTATATATCCAGCAGAATCTTGTCCATTATCTGGAAACGTGAATTTAAAAGAGGCAGTCTGTTACTGCACCAATCTTTAGTCTGTCAATCTGTCTGACAGTCTTTCTGTGTCTTTCCCTTTCACCTTGCCACTATCTGTCTGAGTCTTTCTATCAGCGACACAGGGATGCTTTATCTGGGTAAAGTACACCACAGTGCAGTAACATCTCCCAAGACAGCCAGGGAGCTGATAGGTATCACTCTACAAACAGGCTGTTCCTCCTAGGACTCTGCACACAGATAATGCTCTGCTTTCTCTTCCACCTTTTTCTCAGTTCTGTCTGCCTGTGTCTCTGACTCGGTCTCTCTCGGTTCCCCAACCCCCACCTACCCAGTGTGTCTGTGTCTCTCACTACATGGATCTCTTTCTATCTGCTGGTCTCCCTCGTTCTATCTTTCTCTGTCAGGATGATCTCATGGGGATAGAGGTGCATAACCTCTCCCAGTTGGAGATCCTGCAGATATTAGCCTTCTGTGTTCTCTCTAACCCAAGATGGAATTAGAAACACCACCCTCTGAGTGAGCAACATTAGTGCTGGATTAAGGTGCAGTGAAATTACACAAATGCGTTTTCATTTGCGTGCATTTGTGCTGGATGCCAGCTGCCCCGCAGTGTGAGTGTGTGTCTAGTGCGTCACCCTGCTTTCTCCGGCCCAGGTTCCCAGTGGCGTTCGGCATATGGTAACCATGGGATACAGGCCACAGATAAAACTATGTATGCTACCAGCTACCCTTTTACGTCACAGACCTCCTCTCCTCCCTTCTACTCCACACCACTTTGTGCTTATTATGCTTTATCAATAGATAGCATTGGTTAACTTGATTAAAACTACTTGCAAACAGGCAAAATACACTCACAGACAAATACTCTTAACTAAATGCTATTTTTCTCACAATGATGCAACTTATGTTTGGAGTTCTGTTTGCCTGTCCCAGCTTTATACAACTATATTACTACAAATTCTCATTTTATATCCTTTTGAAATTCCCTGCAGTATTTAAACTGGAGAAAATAGAACTTTGCGCACCACAAAGGGGTAACTGACTGTTACGTTACCAAAGATGGAATTTTTCGCAAAGAGCTCTGAAGATAAGACCCTTTCTCCCCATTAAAGAACCCACTGACAAATAAAAGAAAGAACAAAGGGAAGGTACTAGGAAGCAATGCCATCTTAGAAGCAGTAAAGCAGTTCACTGACAAGGTGGACACACCTGCTGGAGAGCATAGATGTGGCAGCTGAGTTAAAGCAGAGATCAAAGACCTGAACTATAGAAGTGGTCCTATAACTTGAACAATGAGTGGCACTAAAAGTTTAGCATGAAGGTAAAATAGGAAAAAGAAGGTAAAGATATATGTAAGGTTGCTCCTACTAAAATTCTGATATTTTCAATTTCACTACAGTAGATGTGTGATCAAAGATGCAAGAAACAAGAGCAGCTGCAAAATGCAAGTATCAAATATTTTTTGCTGGGTGTACATAGAAGAATATCTACACAGTTAATGAGTAAATCAGGTCTTTTTATTCTATGAAATATATTTTATAATTCATTAGGAATATTGCATATTTAAGGGACATTACTTTCTTTGGTACTTAGAAGTAATTAATAATGAATGGATTAATAATTTTCCTCAAAAAATCTCAATACGTCTTCGATAACTCTATCCCATTTCACAACTTATTAGACTCCTGGTGATTGAAATATCAAGGCAGCAAGCACGATTCCTAGCCCAAACCAAATTTTGCAGCAAAGTCAAAAAATTGATTTCTGGATAATTTCTCTCTCTGTGATGTACCTTGTTTCTGATTGCTGCATGTCAGCAGTGCCGCTCACAAATCACTTTGTTATTAAGTTGATTTTTAAATCTCCTGGTGTTCGCAGCACAAGGGAACTGGAAATTCAATTCCAGTTTATTAAAATGCCAATCAATTTTTGATGGCTCTGAAGCCATAATATCTAATGCAGTACTCTTAAATGTGTATCAGGCTAAAGACACTTTTGCTAAATGATATGGGTACCCCCACACATATACTGCATAAAAATGTGTTGCATATTAAACTTGATGTGTAACACAGCCTGTTAAATTATGTATGAATTAATCTTTTCATGCATGCAATACTATTATTTGCTTAAACATAACTATTTGTGCATGGCACATATTCTTAGTGAGATTTCAGACTTTGAGGAGTATCACAGGGTAGCTGGAAATTGTCTGGGAGAGAGCCTCATGCCTCAAGCTACAGTCTTGACCTGTGCTGACTCTGGTGAAGGAGGAAAACTCACATAAATTCAAAGCAGTTAACTGCTTTTCCTGTCAATTGTTGGATTTCTGTTCTGCACTGTAAAACACATTAGTGTATTCATGTAAACAATATAAGCACTTTTTTAAATTCAGTAAACGCACCAGTAAAAGATGAACTGAATGATTTAAAGGGGGTATAAATGAACTTAGTTGCAATCTAGACCTCAGTGCAATAGTTGATACTGTTTACCATAATATTTTATAACAGAGAGTAGAGCATACTGGGCTGCAGTGGTCTGAATCAAACCTATCGTTTGTTACACACTAAGGGTTACATAAAGCTTATAGTTAGGGCTGGATCAGGTGACTGAATCCTCCCTTAGTCATGCTGCAGTAGGCCCACATTGTTGGGGGCGTCCCATGATGAAGTGTTTCTTCTTTACTCACCTCTTTTCGCTCTGTGTGTTTAGTTATCATTATTCTCTGGCTCACTTTCATAGCATGTCCTTTTTCTTGTCTCACTCGTCTAACCCTTAACCATTCGCGTTATATGGCAGTCTCTCTCTGATCCCGGTTCTGCTGGTGGTTTCTTCCTGTTAAAATTGAGTTTTTCCTTCCCTCTGTCACCAGTTGCTTTGGGGTTTTCTCTGTACTCTTTACAATATAAAGTGAATGCTGTGATGTTTTGCTATATTAATAAAACTGAAGTGAAATAAACTGAACTGAATGCGTTATCTTAAAGCTTCCATTAGGATTTATCATGACAGAATAGCAGGACCAGCTTCAAATCTCGTTGCTGTTTCTCATTTCATTTGATGAAACCTTCAAACAGATATTAAAAAACACACACGAAAACAAAAACTTTATTTAGTCGATGTTAAACATTCATAATTGTGTACGTGTTCCTGTACATTCATTTATCTTTCCATTAACAGCAAAAATATTCAAATAACAATAATAATAATAATAAACTTGTATTTCTGGATGTTTAATTGACAATTTTTCATGGTAAACAATAACACAAAATATTTGTGACATTTTATGAACCAGCTTCCTTTGTTAATATGCTGGACACTGATAGACACACTTATGATGTGTAACATGTAGCAGACAGATGCATGTCCAGTGCACATGTTGTCTATAGTTTTCTCCCCACTAGACACAGAAAAAAAATGTTATGGCCACTGCCAATAAAAGAACCATTCCTTAGCACTGGAATAAAAACTGTGCATCTCACTGAGATCTGTGAGACATTAAAACCTGGATGACTGACAACATTGTGTGTGTTTTAAAGGAAAGTCCTGCAGGCCGTTTCTCTTCATTGACCACTGTCACTGGAGCCACTGCTCCCTTACGGGCTCCCACAAAATCACCCTGGAGAGTAAATTCATGTTTATTAGTGAGAGAGTAAAATGTCATTAAACCAATGAAACAGAATGATAGTTTGAAATAATCCCACTAATTGTGCCACTAATTAGATATTTTACATGTGAATAGTTCTTCACAGTTTGCAAAATCAATGCAAACAGTGCACAATTATTCTGACTGATCAATGCATTTGTTGTAGTTTTTGATCAAAAGAGATAAAGTAGCGATAAGCTTAGACATATGCATTTTTAAATGCTTAAAACGTAATTAAGGCCATTAAGGAAAGTTGTAAGTAATGTGAACTTATAGGGGCTTTCTCAGTTGACTTGAGCTCAAAGAAGGGAGAAAAAAAAGAACTCACAATGCTCTGTTATTTTATAAACATTTCCTTAATATATGGAGCAGAAAATCTGCTAAATTAAATGTGTGTTAAAACCAATATTTGCACAGGACTCTCATTCCATATGTCTATTTAAAGAGTTACTGATGTGGATAATCAATTTACCTCTTACATTCAAATGAAGATAACTCCAGGCTTCAACAAGTGAACACCTTGCAGCATTAGTGTTTATTGCAAAATCCTATCTTTGCATTTCCCTTGACAATAATCCCTTAATGAGCTGTGTGAGTCACATGAAGGTTTGCTATCACTTCACTCATAATAAAGCTTCAAGTGACTCCAAGAATAAAGACTGCTTATCAGTTATTTATACTATAATGGGATGATCTTTGGAAGTCAGTTTTACTCATAATAAAGATGCAATACAATTTTGTTTACCCAGTAAATATTACAAATATTACAGCCTTTTCTCGACATTTCGTCCAGGTTGAAAAACAGCTCCAAAATGATGCATCAAAGACAGAGTGTCGTGCTTTGCTTCATATCCTTTTAGCAAACCAAAGTTTACATTCAGCAGTTTTTTAATATATTAACCTTTTAACAATTAAAACTAAATAAAGCCAATGACTTCTTCTGTGAAGGAACAAAAAACTCAAAAGATAATCCACCAAAGACTCAAACTAGCTCTCCAGTTGAGCTAAAAGAGCTGTGCACTGTGGGTAGCTCTGCCACACAGAACGGCAGGGAACCAGACAAAGACAATGTGTTTTTCAAGGCTAACAGGTGTTTCTCTTGACAGAATCATTTGTGCCGCAGAGAATAACTCCAAATTGAGTTATTCTTTGTGGCAGAATAACTCTAAACAGAGCACCACTTCACTCCTTTGCTGTGTACATTAATGGTAAGATGATACACTACCAGTCAAAAGTTTGGACACACTTTCTCATTCATTGTTTTTCCTTTATTTTTCCTACTTTCTACATTTTAGATACATACTGAAGACATCAAATATATCAAGCAAGATATATGGAATTATTTAGCAGAGAAAAAAATTAACAAATAACTCTAAATATGTTTTATATTTTAGATTTCCCAAAGTAGCCACCCTTTGATTTGTGGACAGCGCTGCAAACCCTTGGCCTTCTCTCAATGAGCTTCATGATGTAGTCACCTGAAATGGTTTTCACTTTACAGGTTTGCCTTGTCAGGGTTTATTTGTGGAATTTCTTGCCTTCTTATTGGGGTTGGGACCATCAGTTGTGTTGTCAGCTTGGTACACAGCTGACAACACAACACAACAATAGAATTCATATTATGGCAAGAACCAATCAGCTAAGAGAAATAATAGTCCACCATAACTTCAATAACGGAAGGTCAGTCAGTCCAGAAAACTGCTAAAACTTTTAATCTCCCCAAGTGCACTCACAAAAATCATCAAGCGCTATGACAAAACTGGCTGACACAGAGTTCCAGTAGCAGACACATCTCCATGTCAACTGTTCAGAGGAGACTGCACGAGTCAGGCCTTTATGGTCAAACAGCTGCAAAGAAACTACTACTAAAGAAAAGCAGCAAGCAGAAGAATTTTGTTTGGGTCAAAAAACACAAGGAATGGACATTAGATCAGTGGAAAGCTTTGGTCTGATGAGTCCAAATTTGGTTCCACCTATCATGTCTTTGATTGAGGCAGAAAAGGTGAACCGATGGTCTCTACATGCCTAGTTCCTACCATGAAGTATGGAGGAGGAGGTGTGATGATTTGGGGGTGCTTTGCTGGTGACACTGTTGGGGATTTATTCAAAACTGAAGGCACACTGAACCAGCATGGCATCCTGCAGCGACATGCCATCCCATCATGTTTGGATTTAGTTGGACCATCATTTATTTTTCAACAGGACAGTGACCCCAAATACACCTCCAGGCTGTGTAAGAGCTATTTGAACAAGAAGGAGCATGATGGAGTGCTGTGTCAGATGGCCCGGCCTCCACAGTCACCTGACCTAAACCCAATCAAGACAGTTTGGGATGAGATAGACCACAGAGTGAAGGCAAAAGGGTCAACAAGTGCTCAGCATCTCTGGAAACTCCTTTAGAATTGTTGGAAAACCTTTTCATGTGACTACCTGAGAACGCCAATAGTGTGCAAAGCTGTAATCAGAGCAAAGAGTGGCTATTTTGAAGAATCTAAAATATAAAACATATTTTGAGTTATTTTACATTTTATGTTTGTTCATAGTTTTGATGCCATCAGTGAGAATCAGCAATGTAAATAGTGATACAAATAAAGAAAAAACATTAAAAGAGAAGGTGTGTCTTTTGACTTTATTTAAAAGTTGATGATTGGCAACAAAAAGTAGCATTTCATCTAAGAAAAAAGCCAAAGATGTCCAGGGGGTTGGGAAGCGCATCTGTAACCGGAAGGTCGCCGGTTCGATCCCCGGGCTCTCTGTCCTGGTCGTTGTGTCCTTGGGCAAGACACTTTACCCTACTGGTGTTGGCCAGAGGGGCCAATGGCACGATATGGCAGCCTTGCTTCTGTCAGTCTGCCCCAGGGCAGCTGTGGCTACAACTGTAGCTGCCTCCACCAGTGTGTGAATGTGAGAGTGAATGAATAGTGGCATTGCAAAGCGCTTTGGGTGCCTTGAAAAGCGCTATACAAATCCAATCCATTATTATTAGTTTACAAAGAATTGGCATTTTGTTTTAAAAAAAATTCCCACATAAAAAACTTTTCGTTTCTGCAATCTTACATAGATTTGTTTTTAATCAACAGATATACAGTTTAATTAAGAAAGGTAACATGGAAGAAATTATGAAAAAAAATGGATTGAAAGTCTTGAAGTCACATGACTACATGTAAAGTAAACCAGACAAAATATGGATCTATCTGCTCAAAGTCATTATGAACCTTGTCTATCCCCACAGGCTCAGCAAAAGTGTGCTGAACGATTTCAGCTGTTAATATGATAATCAATTCTACATGTGTCAAAACTAATGGCCTTGGCCAACACAAAAGGACATCAATGTTGAACTGCAAGACCAAAAGAATTGTTACAGGAAGTGTAATTTCCCTCCCTAGGATACTAGAAAGGATTAAACTAGAGGGCTTGTGGGAGACTGGAATTGTTTTTCCTCTCAGTGGGGTTGTCTCAGGTAACAACTATTCTAGTATTATTAAAGAGCTAAAAATGGCCCATACAGTTACGGCAACCTGAATTCAGCTACCATAGGGTATTTGTGTGTGTATGTGTGTGCAAGTGGTGTGTGTATGTGCATGTAGATGACATGAGTGTGTATGTGTCTTTGCATTCATGTGTGACTGTCCCTTGGAGATGTATGCGTTGTGTGTCCGTACAGTGACGTGTGTGCTGATGGAGGCAGTTGGTAGCTGTGAAATGTGTCTAAGAAGAAAGCAGGGTGAGAAGTCCTCCTTAAATGTGCACAGCGCTGCAGAAAACAACTCTGGCGTTTGTGCTGGAGCACTCCAAATAAACACCCGATAAGTAGGTCTGTTTTGTCATTTCAAACTCTGCATATATTTCACTGTGTTGAGCATTTTTTTTCGACTATATTTCGTTTGCTGTGCATTCAGAAGGTGCACTCTGCTCCAAATGTGGTTTGTGTCTGTAACAGGATATATTCACATCAAGTCTTTTGTCTCGCTCGCTGCCTTTTTAACTGCAGGTTTTAGCAATCTCGTTACAGTGCCACTTCTGTATGTTGTGAATGCAAAAGTTAACAGACCCATACATAAACACACACACCCTCAGATATATAGTACACGGCATGCACTGACAGTTTTAGCAGTACTCCACAACTACATGCATAATGCCTTCCTTCATGTGGGCTGACCCCTTTCTTTTCCTCTCTGCTCTACTCTTCTATCAGCCTGCACTTCCATTTCATTATGAATCCGTCATACATTGCTGCTTTCACTGGGCTTTCTCTAAATGCAAACAAGATTTAATATCTTTTATGCATGTTCATGTGTGGTGGTCCTGAGAGCCAGAGTGCTCTCAGCATGCAGAAAATCAGGTCAATCAGTAATACTCCTCATTATCCGGTACTATAGTGGCAGACATCCACAGACGTGGATGGCATTTATTGCAACTCTGGCGACAGAGCGAGCAGCTGTGTCTTTCTATCTGTTGACACTTGTATGATTTATGAAATGTCTCTTTACACTGATGCCTGTGTTGCTCTGAACATGCAGTAAAAATGACTAGATTGTAAGTTCATATGTGGGCACACACAACCTTCGCGGTTTTGTAGTATACAGTATGCATCTACTTACAAAGTGCCTGTGACATTGATTTGTATGCTTCCTGATGCCAAACATACACCTGAATTGATTAAAACATCAGCCACATTCACTGCTAGCTTCTAACCAACCTATGTGTATTTTATGTCTTCCATCCAAAAAAATCGGTATGGGAAGCCACTAAAAATATGTCACATGCCAGTGATTTCCCCACCACAGGGTGCAAAAGCTTCTCATGCTATTTTAAGTGACTGTTTCTGACAAATAAACAAATTTGTTCTTTCTGGTGTCGCTAGGTAGACATGTGCCCCACTGAGTCCTGACTGTGTGTGACGGAAGCTAAAGTGAGTTTTAGTACACAACTCCACAGCTACCTGTGTTCATGTCCCTTTTCCCTGGGTCCTATCCTGGTGAAAGACAACAGACATTTGCTGCACTCTGACATCTGTTTTGTGATTAGCCTGCTAAGCTGCACAAAGGTGCAGACCCTTGAACACTTGCATTCCCAAATACCTGTCGCTCATAAGTTTTTTTACCCCAATCGTCCTACCTGCTGCCTCCTTATAGTATTATCTTCTTATATTTGCTCAGGTTCCACTTTTAAGGAGCCGATTTATGACAGAATTATGTTTAGCCTTCTTTTAGACTTAAAGTTTGGTTGAAATTGCAAAAGATTCAATTAGAGAAATGCTCATTTAATGTTGTCTCTTATCTCTCTTTTTTTTCATACAGTTTTGATGTGGAGGACTTAGAATCAAAGAAGCAGCTTTGCCATTCATTAAGCAGGATGACACACTTGTAGTGTCAATGTGTTATGTTTATGCAGTCTATAGCAGGAGACTATAGACTTTTATATTGTATTATCATATGTCTGTGTAGGTTCTCAGTCATCCAGATCATGGTAGGCTGAGGAGTTTGGAAATAAAGCGACTGTTTTACCTCTGATCTAAAAGGCTTCTTCAATTTGAAAACTAAATGGTGAAGAATTCCAGGTATTTAAACCCTAATGAGGGTTGTCCCTTAAGAGGGTCATTGACCCACTATTAATCATGTACCTCATCACATGTGCCAAGGTACGAAAAAAGGCGTGGGTCTGTACCATCAGAGGTTTCTCTGATCTTGCCTCACCATATCATGCGACCTATTGAGGTCACCTGACACAAGATGTAAGTGGGGGTTGAGGGTCTTAGGAAGGGATCTCAAGACTGCATCGTAGGTGCCTCACAGTCGGTGTCAAATGTCACTAACTGTATAATATATTTCAAGAAAAATTATTGCAACAAAAATAATAGTTTACACTATGCACACCAGTAGCTTTAGCTGGGACCAATTGGGTACCTATTGCAAGATTAAGAGTTACTATATGCAGTCTAACAGTTCTGGTAGCCAGATACATGTACCACAGCTGAGCAAGCTGCAGGCTAGTCAAGGTTCCTTTAATCGGTAATATATATACAGTAAGTACTGTAGAAAACTCTTGAGTTGCTCCTCGTTTCTTTATATTTTTTTAATAAGTTCCTTCCAGGGGGCCAGACTTTCTTGTAATTTTTAAAAGTGGTTTTGAATATTAGTTCTTCTAAGTTTTTTTTATTCAAAGTTTTTCTTTGGCTGCCTTTTCAGTCATTTTCAATCCAGCTATACTGCCCAAAAAGAACACAAAGGCTTGTCTCACATTTGCCAAAAAAAACCTCTGAAGACTCCCTGAGACTTTTGAGAAAACAGCCTGTGGACTGACAAGGCAAAAGTTAAACTTTTTGGAAGTTTTGTCTCCCATTACATCTGGCATCAAATTAATTCACCATTTGACAAAAAGAGCACCAAGTCAGCAGTCAAACATGGTGAGGGTAGTGTGATGGTCTGCGTTCTGCTCTGCTATTTCAGAAATCAGTGAATTCTGCTCCATACCATTAAGTCCTGAAGGAGAATGTCATCAGTTTGTGGCCTGAAGCTCAAGTACAGATGGGTTAATGAGGAGAATAATGATACAAAACATGTAATGTAGAAGAAATGAAGAAGAAAAAAAGAAAAGAAAAAAGAAAGCTAAATGACAGTTTTGGAGTATTTGCAGATGTTTCAATAAATCATCATCATCATAAATCAACAGCAACAGCTTTTGAACAACACTGTAATAGCTTACTATGTGAATATAAAAAAGACTCTAGAAACACTAGCACCCTGTCAGCATGGTCTTAGAAAGGTAGAGCCATTTGAATGATTTTGTACAAGAATGCAAGCGATATATCTATTCATATCAAACATGATTCAGACATTGTAAGACCACAGTTTCTTATGTTGCTGTTTCACTTGAGGCAGCTGCCAAAATGCAGCTAAATTCCAAAAAAGAAAAAATCTGACCTTCAAGCTTTATTTTTTTAATATGTTAACATTTGTGTATGTTATTTATGTTTATCATATTCATACGTGAGGACTCACATTGGTCCACTTCTCTCCTCTGACCAGCCTGCACCCTTTAGACCATTTGCTTGAAATTGTGTTTTGTGTATTTCTGCCTCAGCCTTCTGTCAAATTGAGCAAGTGGACTCCAAACAATTTCACACAATAAACAAAACAAATATGACCTTTAAACACAGAAAGGCAGAGGAGTAGATGGTTATGCAGGCGTTAAAAAACAGAGAAAGGGCAGAGGATACATTCTGTATTCATGTTAAGTACCCTTAAGGATAATTCCAAGTAAGAACATAATATTTAACTTCACATTTTCAAAAGTGCAGCACCAACCAGAACTGTTTGCTAGAATGAAATTTAAATCATCTCTGCCATTGCTTGGGTCAGTGTCATTTGGAAGTTTATGGGGGGTTGACTGCAACAGATGCACAGTAACAGTGATCTGGTTTGCACATGTGGGGTGTAGTTGACCACATGTGGATCTGGTCATCAATCAAATATAATCACTAATATCAGCCCATTGTGAGCAATGGTCAGTTCCTTCTATACCAGCAGTCCCCAACCCCTGGGTGACGGACCGTTACCGTTCTGTGAGTCGTTTGGTACCAGGCCATGAGGGTTGAGGCTCGGGTGTGAAATGTATGGTTTTCGGGGTTTTTATCATTATTTTTTTTTATCATTTTTATTGTTAACTGGGCCTTTCCCCGTGTGTTATGACTAAATCTTCTTCTTTTTGGTACCGGTACTGGTTTTATTTTGTTGTATTTACCCGTGACACCTTAAAGGCCGGTCCATGAAAATATTGTCGGACATAAACCGGTCCGTGGTGCAAAAAAGTTTGGGGACCGCTGCTCTATACCACCAGTACTGAGTTTGATGCTCCAAAAAGAGGTGTATTACATACAATATTTGTTGTTGTAATACAAAACAATACAGTACAAGTTACATATTTACTCCATTACATTACTTTCCCTTTAATCCACAAGATGGCCTGAGATGCACTGTCAGACAATTAGCACTTAGCTATATAGATGTGAGCCTATATCCACACAACCACCTATCGCAATTTGAAGGCACAAAGAAAAACTTTGTGTTGGTGTTTAAGTATCAAACACAAAGCTTTCAGCAAAGTTGACAAAAATCAGTCCCTAAGAGCACTTCACAGAAAAATGTTAGTGCAACAGTGATTCTCAGGAGTAGGTCTTTTGGCTGGGTTCTTTGCTACCTTTGTGTTAGCATATTCTCTTTACTTACATGGAAAGACTTGATGTCATGTTAGCAGCAGAGAACTGTTGTTAATGTCCTGGAAGATGGGTACACCGTGGTCATAAAGGGAGGGACACAGTATGCATCTTCTGTCTGCTTTTTGGTGAGCCTCTGCAAAAGGCAGCCTTAATTTCCTGATCTTCGCTTACGGCAGTGGCACTGGTGTGCCCTTCTTCTGTACCCCATCTGCCTCAAAGTTCAATATGTCATGCATTCAGAGATGCTCTTCTGCATACCTTGAATGTAAAGACTGATTATTTGAGTTGCTGTTCCCTGCCTATCATGTTGAAGAAGTCTGGACATTCTGACATCAAAACCCACAGAACTGCCAGTCGGTGGATATTTGCTCTTTTTCATACCATTATCTTAGTTTACAGAGTTTAGTTGTGCAAGAAAATCCATGTAGATGAACAGTTTCTGGAATAGACTAGCCAGTGTCTCACCAACAATGCCACATTCAAAGTCCTTTAGATAATCTTTCTTCCCCATTCTGATGCTTAGTGTGAAATTACCAGGCTGTCTTGACCATGTTTACATACCTAATGTATTGTGTTACTGCCAGGCTATTGGCTGATTATGTATTTAAAATGTGCTGAAGTGTGAGGAAGTCACTCTATATCATGTGAAAAAAAAGGTCTGTCAATTTAAACATAGGGGAGTATCTGGGATAACAAGCCCCATTTGATTGAGGGAATAGCTGGAAGTAGTACTTCAATATATCTCTCCATATAGTGCTCAGTGACTTTATCTAGGTATCCATTGAACACAGAGAGGCACCAGATTATGCCATTGTGTAAAGTAGAAAGGATGATAAGCATAACAACAGGAGAGGATCCAGAGCAGTTCAACTGCACACTGCTGGGGCTTCTTCCAACCGGCTCAAAGCATTATTGTCAAATAGCCTATCCCATAACTGTTTTTAGAAGGCCTTTTAAGTATGTCAACAACTGCAAGTGTAAGTGCCTCTTTTTATCCTGCCTTAGTGCACTGTTTTAGATCTGTCACAACTTCAGAGTGACAGCTCTAAAAAACATCCTTGTATATTTGAGCCGACACAGCTCAAAGAGAGAACACCAAAATGCCATCCTTACTTTAAAAAGGTAGCCATGGTCAGATTTTATTTCATATTTGAAGTTCAAAGTACATCACAAGGACATAATATTTCCTCACCCTTTTTTTAGTGGAAACACACTGCACATAAAACAGTGTTTATTTTCTGTAACAGAATTTTATTTATTTATTTATTTTACAAATACCAGCAACAAAATGTATTCAGGTATTGAAGATGTGAAAAGATGTGGACACCAGTGGTTTGAACTGGTGCATGCAGCATGAGATTAATCATATAGACTAAGAAGTGATAAAAAGGCCCCAGGATACTCTAGCTGCAAACCTGAATAGAGAATGAATCTATATGTCCTTCACTGTGTCTGGTAGCTTGTGTGCATTGGCGTGCACCAAGAAGTGCCTCACACATTGTAAACACTGTCTACAACCTTTAGTGTTTGTGTTTGAGATGGTGTCTCACTGTGTATATATCGGCTTGTGTAGGTGTGCGTGCGTGTGTGTGTGTGTGTGTGTGTGTGTGTGTGTGTCATTGACAGAGGTCATGTCCGAGAGAGGATTTTTATCTGTCTAATCGTGTCCACTAGTTTCTGTGACACTATTCAAGATAATGCCTATCTGAGCTAAAGAAGAAAATGTGGCCTAGATTGTATTCATGGATCGGATAACAGAGGATATTTTAGATCTTTCAGGATTTATACATTTATGTGAGCCAGTGCTTAACCTTGTTATTTTTGACATGACAAAACCATTGCCTGTGGCAGGAGAAGCATTTTAGTCGAGTTAAGAGTTCAGACAGTTCATCACAACAGTGAAGCTCCTCTGAGACTGAAGACTTGCCCCCCCCCCCCCCCCCCCCCCCCCCACACACACACACACGCACGCACACACACACACACAAATCACAAAGTAATAACAAAAACAAGCCACTGTTGTTGGAGGTATGCCTGCGCATGTCTCTGTTTCAGAAGTTCTCATGTCCTTATTAGCGGTAATGAAGAGTTATGAGCGTGTGAACGGTCGCAATAGCAAGGCTACAAACATCAACACACTATTAGTCCACCAAAAGACCAAGTATAATATATTCAAAATACAGCCACTGGGTCCTTGTTTCCACAGTGGTGTTTTAATAGTTATATCACTACTGTATGAAAAAGACAGCAAGCTGTCCTGTCTTTCTTAAATGACCCCTGACTGGATCTTAGTGACCAACGCAAGGAGAGGAACGCTTGTTATTACTCATTAGAGTGGAGGTCAGATGAGGCCAGACTACTGAGAAATAGAACTTGAGAGTGGGTGGAAGAACAGAGAGTGAGAATGTTTTGAATGAAACAGAAAAGCTAAATTGCAGCTGAGCCTTAGAGTCTGATGAGTCATACATCTAGACAAATAGACATGAGAGAGAAATGAACGTGAAAAGTGAGACAATGAGGGTAGAAAGTTTGGAAATGAAAAGTGTTTTCGAATCTTCTGAGAAATGCCGGTACAGGTTTTGTTTTGGTCAACATAGCCGTATTGTTTTAATAAACCCAAACCCAGAGAAAGAAAAGGAGCAAATACAATAAGCAGATTTCTATCAGAACTTTTGATAAAATACCGTCAACAAGTAATCAAAAATATAAATAATATCTTTTGAAAAGTTATACTGAACTTGGCAAGTCATAATAGTAAGCACATTCATATTTGTTGCATCAGACTGCAGATTCAGTAACTTGATACAGACAGAGTTAAAACAGATAACCTGAAAAGAAGTGACAAAAATAAATAATGAAAGTCAATATCAAAGACAAACACTTTGCAAATATTTGATTAGGCACAGAATATTCACAGACACTAATTTCAGGATTCCAGCATCAATATTTGTCTTTCTTCAGCATTAAATGTGATTAATGTAGTTTATGAAATGTCATATATATTGTTAAGCTGTTAAAAGAGGAAAATACTGTGTAGTTGTCAAACTGTTATCAAGCATCAGTTCAAGTGGCTCTGCCCAATAAGTTAACAGTGACACTGAAGAAGCAAAGTGTGGAAATGAGTACTGTACTTGTGGTAATTAATACACAAAGTCTGAATTTTTCTCTAAATGCTGAACAGTTATTGCTGCCATAGCAGAGAAAAATTAGACAAGAGACTGTGCCATATGCCTAAGAATGACCCTGACATTTTTTTTCCATGAGGCTAGTAAGCCTGCCACCTGGGGCTGAAGGGTCAGACCTTCAGTATGCTCTGTTCCGCAGAGAATGATTATTATAAGGTCCTCAACTACAGGGACAACCTGAAAGTAAATGTTGTGGCCCGGGTGAGGAAAGAATTATTGCAACAGCAGAAATGGGATTTTGCTGTTTGAATCCATGGTAAAAATAAATAAATAAGACTAACAACAAAGCAACAAACAGATAAATACAGATTCTGTAGAAAATAAATAAATAAATAAAATGCCCTGATAAGTTTCTGCCAGAACATTATCTTTTCTTTTTTGAGGTTCATGGGCATTTTCGTAAACTTTAAATGGTAGAATTGAATGCGCAAAGCATCCATAAAGTATAGCACAGAAAATTCCACCATTTTAAAATGGTAGATTGTACTTTTAGTCTCTAAAAGGAATAAAGGACTACAATGAAGTTTGAATGCAGCTGTGGAACTATAGAAGAGTGGAGGCTTGCAACGCACAAACAACACATGTAATCGTTCTGTTTGTGCATGTAATTCAGTGCTGAGCACTTTGGAGTACTGACCAGGAATAACATATCTATATACATCTGCTGACTTAATTTTGACTTTTCCACATGACTTTATTATACAAGATGTCCCTGTTTGAGGCTTGTTTAATGTATTTTTCCATAATTATTCAAATCATTGAAAAAGAAATGGGGACATCTCAGGCCCTCCAAGGTTTGGAGGCCTATCTCCCCCCACCACCACTTCCCCTGCCAGTGGCGGACTCCCTCAGACATCGGTGCATTGGTGGTTCTTTGTGTCTGGGGGTGGGCGTCCGGGTACACACCGGCTCACTCCTTGGCGGCCGCTTATCGGGGCCTGGAGCCTGGGGCTCGCTCGGGCCACTTCGGAGGTGGGGTGCCCCCGGCCTCTCGGCCTGGGGCTCGGTCACTCAGGCACAGCTGGCTGCAGGCAGAGCTCACGGGCGCGTCACTGCAACTCCCCCTGGCTTCTGCTCCGCGGCTGCTGAGTGAGCCCTCATCTGGGACTCTCCTCAGCTCTTTCTGGGACAGTGGCGCGGCTGCCCCTCTGTTGGTCTTCCTTGGTCTATTGTGTTCTGGGGGCCTCTGGATGTCTGGAGTTTTGATCTCCTCCATACCTGCTTCATGCCCTGGAGGACAGGGCTGTGGCTCCCCACACTCCCTAGCAGATCGTTACATGGAGAAAACTTTGGAATACAAGCACGCTGATCCACACAGGTATGCACACAGGTGTACACACGGGTATTCACAGACGCGGACTACAGCTTTCTTGGCTGCTGCCTCAAAGCACATTGTGCGCTGTCTATCTTGCGTGCTGCACAATATCGTTTATTATTTAGTATCTACTGATATCTACTGCTAGCTAGTTTATTGTGATGGTGCTGTTTTTTTTATTATGTTGCTCTTTGTTGTTTGCTTTCTCTTCTGTTTTTTTCTCCATACAGGTGACCCAGGTGTTTTGTTAGTTTTTTTTTTCTTCCCCCCCTTCTCACCGTCTCTTCTCCCCTTTGGTTTTCTTTCTCTGCCTCTCTTTCTTTCATTCTCTCTCCCTGTCCTATCCCCCAGTCATGTCTGTCCCGTTTGTAGCAACTGAAAATAAAATAAATTCATAATTATAATAAAGGTCAATCAAATGGACCAATATGGCAAGGCCATGATGATCCACTTGGTAAAATAAATCCGCTTGGCATCTTTCTTGGCCTTAAGACAACAATTCTGATGGCTAAAGATCCAAACGGGACACAAAAAAAAAAAAAAAAAGAAAAAGAAAAAAAAGAAATTTTATCTTAAATAATAATTCTATAGTTTGTTAAGATTCTTTTTTTTTCTAATTACAGTGAAGTTTACCACAGGGACTTCAGTATGTTTTCTTTACTGACATTTGTATAATGCTTTTCTGGTCTTATAGTGAGCTGAAAGGTGTTTATTTACAACTCAGGTTCAGATTTTTACACCTGTTAATGTATACATTGATGTATTGTAAATAGCTTGAATTTACATATAACATAGCGTAACATACAATGCCTTTGGATTGTGGGACTGAGTAACTGACTACACACAACGGCACAGAAAGAACATGCAAACTCCACACAAGAAGGGTGTAAGACAGATGGTTCTTCCAGGATCTGAGGTACAAGCCTCTGAAGCTGTGGCTCAGAGGGTAAAGCTGAATGTCAACTAGTTGGAGGGTTAGTGGCTAAATCCCTGGCCTTTCCATGTTCCCTATAACACCGAACACCAAGTTTCTTCCTCTTCTACTGTAATTTCCTTTACTAATAATTTACTTCATAGTTTATATTAACAATTACATCAATGTATTGACACTGTCATCAACAAATAAAAATTAGATGAAAATAAGAAAACAAGATCCAATCTAATTAAGTTCTTTAAAAAGGTGGGACGAGTGATACACTGAGGAATAATCTCCTTATGCAGTAAGGTTAGACATGCATACGTGACCTGCCTCAAGAAACTGTATAGCGTTTTTTTTTTTTACTCACTGGTATAAACATGACAAACTTTTACACTTTATAGATTTATCAACTTTAGATTTATCAACTTTAGATTTATCAACTTTAGATTTAGTCAACTATAATCTTATGATATTTAGTGAAGTAAAGCTAGACTAAAATGAAAAGAATTTAGATTCAATTCAATTTTCAATCCTCCTGAGAACCGAGGCATAAAGAATCTTCCCATTTAATTTTTTTTGTGATTTGCTGCCTCTTTGGAGCTATAAGAGGCCACCCCACGCATGAGATATCAATGGATATCAATGTTAGGACTCATCAGGCTTATTAGGGTAGCACAATGAAAGTCAAAAGATATAGACCAAAACAAATGTCTATTATAAAGGACATAAATGAATAGGCTGGTTCCCAGGAGGATGTAGCGACAAATTTACAACACAAGTTGCTTGAATGCACTTCCTATTGTAAGGTAAAGATCTACAATAATAATGAGAAAACCCCAACAACTGCTAACGGTGGCTACGTTACCATCGGCCACACCGACTACAGGGGCCTGGCTACTTATTGGTTTTAAGGGTGCAGAGCGAGGTCTCCAATTCAGTGATCATGGCCTCCAGAGCTGTAAACAGGTCGCGGCAGATAGCCACCCCTCCCTGAGCCTGGTTCTGCCGGAGGTTTCTTCCTGTTAAAAGGGAGTTTTTCCTCTCCACTGTTGCCAAAGTGCTTGCTCATAGGGGGTCATATGAATGTTTGGTTTTAATCTGTATGTATTATCGTAGGGTCTACCTTACAATATGTGCCTTGAGGCAACTGTTGATGGGATTTTGTGCTGTATAAATAAAATTGAATTGAATTAAAGAGGTTACATTTATTACAACTATCATTATTGCTAAAATAGAGAGTCGAGGAGTAAAACATATTATACACTGATCAGGTAGGTACTGTAAACAGGAAATGATACAGGACAGTGATACTGTACCACAGACAGAGCCAACACCAAGTGACTGCCTAAACTGACTAAAACTATATCAAAATCTCATGTCAAAATCAACACTGCCATCAACTAGTTTACTTTCGGAAAAGACATGTTAAACCTAATCACTATAACGTTGTACTGTTTTTCAACACATGAGGCATTTTTTCTTTTCTTCAAGTGCCTAAAAAGTTTCAGGATTTAGATGCACTCGCACAGTTGGAATAAAACTTAGACTAGTTCAGGTATTTTTTTCATCTTGGGTTATTTTACCCTGTAAACTTGACATCACTTCCCTGGTACCTAGAAGAAGCAAAATGTCCCGGCAAAACTTGTGGAGGATGTTTGTGTGAGAGAGAAAAATTGAGAGATATTATGCTGCTATAACTTGAAAAGGTTTGAGTACTTGGTTGGACAAACAGCAATTTAGGTCTCACCCAGACATATAAGTGATATATGGGTAAGAGTTACCATGTGCTCTCTCATCACTCTCTGTCTCCCTCTCTCTCTCCTTTCCTCCCTCCCTCCCTCTCTCTCTCTCTCTCTCTCTCTCTCTCTCTCTCTGTCCTAGTGAGCGTGACTGTACTGACAAAAGCTCTCATCTGGGGAAGATGGTTGCTCTCTATGTGCAGACACCCTGGTTGCCGGGGAAACCAGTCTAAAGTTGTGAGCAAGAGGCAACGCAGGCCTCTGCAGTGCAGCAGAAAAACAGCAGCACAAGTCTGAACTTGGAGTGACGGCATGCACAGCAGCAGTCATCACGATACACACAGTCACACGATTCTCCAAACTCTCACTCTCTCCCTCCCCCTTGCACCTGAAGATATAACACACAACAGCTCTGTTTCGCGTGTAGGCGGGTTTCACCGTGGCTGGAGCTGTTTGCTGCGTACCATCAACAAGTCAAGTCACTTGGAAATCAGAGTGAGAAGAAGCCCGAGAGTAAACACTTGATGTTCGCTGTTCAGTGTGTAGTTGAAGAGCGCTATTACACAAGAGCTAAGCCAAACAAAACTGTCAGATATACAAGACACCAGATAAATTTATTTATCCAACAAAAACTGTGCAGCATATGAGAGGAATTCTGTACTACTAACACTTTCTAAAAGTGGACCTTGGTAACAGCTGCTTCTTGACCGTTTTCTTTGTTTTTAGCTTTTGTTTTTGTTTTCTTGTCTTTTGCTTATGTCCTTCAAAAAAATGGCAGCATCTAGGTTGAAATTTATCATTAATATAAATGCTATAAGAATTAAAAACAACACAACAGCAACTGCAGTGAAAACATTCAATATATAATTTTTGCCAAAGAAAAGATTTGAGAACCCACTGAGAAACAGTGTGGCTTATATCTGAAAGCCGTTATGAGCCAAATTTGAAAGAGGTTTAGTTTTTGGATTTTAAAACCAGAAAGCCAACTTTATGATCTTGCCCTATATACGGCGCCATGCTTGCCATGCATTCATTTTCCAGTGTTTGTCACCTGTGAGTGTAGCAGAGCAACAACAGACCTTGAAGTCTTTGGGACTGTTATTGTTATTTCACAGGACAAACTGCATATAAATAAACTTTGGCTGTCAGGCTAAAACACCTTGAGAGAGTAATACTTTCATAAAATCCAATTACATTCTTCAAACTGAATGATAATGAAAACAATATGTAAACTTTTAAATTCAACGACATGTAATTTTGCATAATTTTGAGCAGCCGCGAAGAGTCTGCATCTCTTATTTTTGCATTTTGTGTAAATTCCAGGTTAATATTGCAGCTCTTGACAGGTACTGTATACTAGTTTAGCCCATCTAGAAAATGACTACTTAAAAAAATACTCTGTGTAACGAGGCTACAAAGAGTGACAATCATAGGGTTATTTGATGTAAAGATTAGTCCCACTTTACCATCTTTTGCGTTTAAAGCCATCCAACGGTCACAGCAGTCGTTTGTCAGTTTAATATATGACTATTGTTTAACACTTAGAAGTGACTAAGGGAGAGAAAATAAAATAACTCATTGGAAGAGTCATCTCTTGTTCTGTCAGCAGTCGAATCTGTATTATTAACCAGAGAGTTAAAAGAAAATCAGTTAGAGTTGCTTAGAGACACTGTGTCAGCTAAAACTCAAGGCTTTCTTTCACCCGCTCCTCCTCATAATTTCTTCCTTACCGTTTCTGTGTATGTGCATGAATGGTATGATAGTATGGAGCTTTATAATGCTGATGGGCAGAATGAGAGCAGAGGGGAAGCTCCGAAATGGTGAGACCATGAGAGGTTGAAAAGGGAAAAGGGGGGGGGGGGGGGGGGGGAGGATGCAGTCGCCTGTCAGTCAGAGCTCAAACCTTATCACTTCCAAAAAGACAAAGGGAATGAATGAAAAATAGAGGCTGGATTTGCTTGTGTGCACATACATGTGTAAATAGGTGAAAGGAGAATTAATAACACAAAAACAGGGTTACATCTAAATTAAGTCTATTTGTCAGGAAATGCCAGCCACTGTGCCCCCTGGCATTGCTATTGTGAGGAGTGTTGCCTTGCATATTTTAGCTGGAACGGATATTGTTTGAGGTGATTGAGATACATGAGCCTTGTTAGCGAGGTTTCTCTCTCTCTCTCCGCTTCTTTCTCTTTACATGATCGGCCGGACAATCAAGGATAAAAGCACAGCGGAAAAGAGAAAACTGCCGACGTGATAAAATAACAGATACTCTTTGCTGGCTTTAATAAGTTAGGTGTGTGCTTTGATTAATGAATCAGGAAGCTCTGACATGTATCAGCACTTTCTCTAAAGAGCCACTGTCACTTCTCTGTGCCATTTTCAACCGCTCAAGCTCCAGGTACACTTAAGGCGGCTAATCATCAGTACTGCAGTTACAGCATATTTTACATATATTAGTCATTAGTTTTTTTAGTTGTTGTTTTTTTTCCAGAATGTATTTTTTTATTTTTACTTTTTAGAAAGCAGTGTATTACACTATTTGTTGCATTTCTCCATATCACTGCTAGGGAAGCACTGTCATATAATTTCCTGTTAAAAATAATAAGACTCACACACACACACACACTCACACACTCACACATTTCCTTCTATCCTTTTTGATAAATGAAACTACAAAACCAGACTACAAAGTTGATGAAAACCAGTCTAACGTGTGTTTTACACAAAGCCTTTTGTTGTAGTAACAACAGAGACTTTTGCCTTTCTAGCATCATTTCAAAAGACTTAAGGCAAGAAACATATTTCAGTGTTGTGTAAAGTGATTTTTAACAGATCAAATACACCTAAAAATACTCACTAAATGAATCAGATTATTTCATGTTTTCATTATTTCTCCACATTACCCCATTATATCTAAGAAGAAGTTCATGCCCAAATGTCCAGGCTGAAGAGCCACAAGCAAAATGCTGTTGATTTATAGTTCATGCAAAGTCTTTATTAAAGACGAAGGGTTCAGGATCTCTGTCTCTGACCCTGATGTTCAGATATTCAGTGACTGCATGTTGGAGTTGAAAGGAAGCGGCATTATCTTAAAAGAGCTAGGTTGGGCTCTATTGAACTGAATCTTGTTGCTCATCGTGTGTGAGACACAGTCACTCAAGGTGACTTATGAAACACAAGTGACATTATTGTTTGAGTCATTTTAATTCAGTTTTCGAAATTAGCAAGAGGAACAAGTTCTTTTTTTTGTTTTACAGGCAAGTCTAATGTGATATCCTTACAGCGATACATAATGACTTGAAACATGCTATCCTGAACACTGCTAACCATGTATCCATCAAGGTCTCTTCGCGTACCTGCACCTTACAAAATCTTTCTAGTGCTTCATTCTTGTTAACAACGGTCTTGTGTCTTAAGCAGGATATCAGTGGCTGTCCTTGACCTTTTCTTGCCTATTAACATCCTCTCCTCCTCCCCATTATGGGCTGAGGAACGAGATGGAAGAAAGGGCAGCTCGGGGGAGATGAGGCTGAGGTGTGGGTGGGTGTGAAATGGGAGACAGAATCAGTGTGTCTGAGTGTGTGTGTCCTGCTGATCAGCAGTGTTCACTCTGCTGGAGTCCAGAGTGAACAGCGTTGCCTTCAGGAGCAGAGTAATATATTCAGCTGATGAGCTCTGCTGTGCTCTGTAAAGTGTTCTCTCCAACATGCTCCTGTGTGCTTTCCCAGGGTGCAACATGAATAAACACTCTCAGGGCTCCCATGACTCTTACTTCCACAAGCTGAATATTTTATACTGTTTTATTTTATTTTTTTACTAGGGTGAAATGCTAATCAGAGCAGCCGCAGTTTGAGAACAATAAATATTGAACATAGTAACGTATTCAGAAAAAGTGGGCGATGTGTTAGTGTGTATTAGCTTTATGGATGTGTGCATGTGTGTCTTTGAGTGGGACAGATAGAAGTGGTTACAAAGGGGTGGCTGTGTTTCATGCGCTGGTCCTTATTTCCTGAATGTGGCAACTTGGAATATTAATGATGCTTGATTACCCACAGCACAGCCTCCAAAGAGCACATGCATACATGTATGCATACACACATACGTCTATATGTACATGCTCTGCAGCTGTAGCCCGCAGACACTGCCTGCCATGGGCCAAGCACCAGTTTACACTTTATAAACAAAATTGCACACATACACACTCTTGCTTGGGGCAAACTCTTAAATTGGATTTAGACTACAAACTGATCAAAGCAGTTTGCAGCAGGATTGATGCTCCTGGGAGTCCTAACCTGCTTGTAAGAAAGCTTCCCAAACCCAACCCACCAACCCCTTCTCCAAAACAGACACATGTGCTGGGATCTTCTTTTCAGACCACCGTGCGTGTCTGCTTCAGTCCCTCTGCCACTGCTTACTGCATCAAATCATTGCACTATGCACTCCAGATGTCACACGCACACAAGATTTAAAAAGAAATCGGTCTTCTCTCAAATATATAAAGTTGATCAGATTACCCGATTCCTGAAGATATACTGCTTTCTAAACTGATTAACTGACTGTTGATAGAAACAATGAGGTGAATGCAGCATACAGGCAAACAGGAGCACACTATGTACTCAGTTTCTGTGAAATGCAGTATTAATAATCATAATAATCAACCATACACATGAAAGTCATGCATGATCATTTTTTTAAGACAAATGATCTCATCATTGTTTCAACCTCAGACTAGCTGTGCAGCATGCTATTAGTAAAGAGAGGTCTATGCTGTAGCCAGCAGTAATGCGGTTAATGTGATTTAGTCATCACTGTGCAAGCAGCAACATTTACCTCAGATTATGACTAGAATGGTGCATACTTAAACAGTAGTCACACTTTGCTCCATTTCCCTTCATTTAAACCTCATGTCACTTAATATAAAGGTGTTATGCTATGGAAAAGTCCAAGAAACTACTTTTTTTTGTTTTGTTTTTGCAAAGTTTCCATCTAGACTGTCCAAGCAACTCAAGAATACTAGGACTGTCCTGTCAATTAAGGCTAGTGCCCAGCCACCCACACACACACATATATCATCCCTCACTTAATTCTCACTCCCTCCCTGCTCTCTGTTAAGACAGATGCGTCAGTGGGACAATAATGGAGTGCAGAGGCATATGAGTGAGTCCTGAGATGACAGAGAGCTTGGCGTTCCCAAATCCCCCTATACTGCACCATGGCTCTTTGTCACACTATAATCCATCCTTACTCTCTGAGAGGCTACAGAGGAAATTCAGCAAGTGAGAGAGAGAGAGAGAGAGAGAGAGAGAGAGAGAGAGAGAGAGAGAGAGAGAGAAGAGCAAGAAAAGGCAAGGAATAAAAAGCAGAACTTAATAGATCTACAGTTTCTTTCTGATCAACATATTGCAAAGGTCGCTAAAAAAAATGAACAGAGAATATATTTAAAAGAGGTGAGCCGTGCTGAAAGGGAGTCACTCAAAGAAAATAGCTTGGAGAAGGGCTATGACTCAGCTGCAAAGGCAATTAGGACAAGGTGCAATTCTTAGACAGATTCCAAATTTAAAAAAGGCATTAAGAAACTGTACGAGCGAGAGAGGGAGAGAGAGAGTAAGGGACAATGAGAATCTAAAGCGAGTCAGTGGCCATTGTGTGTGGGTAGAAAGAAAGAGTGGGAGGGAGCCAAAATGAAAATAAGTAAGAGTGGAAGACTAAAGCAATTAGCTCATTTGAGTTGACAGAGCAGCGCCAGAGTGTTTGGAAGTGATAAGGTAGTGAATGTACAGCACATGCAGAAGGCAAAACAACTGCATCTTCACATCCTCCTATTAATACCACCGACACGCCACTGAACACTCTTGTTCCAACATACTCGTTTATACACAAATATGCTCACACGCACACACACACACACACACACACACACACACTGGCCTGGAGCACATTTGCCGGTCCTAATGGTCTGCGTAATTCAAACACAACAGAGAATTAGTGTTGAAATAAAAACACATTTATGGCCCCTGTGCTTGTCAGCAGGTTATTTCCAAGCTGATAGCTTGAATTTGTGAGAGTGATTTGGAGGGTAATCTTCTGTGTATTAAGATAAATGCTTCTCTTAAGAGCACATAATTATCCCACATACAGAATAAAACCTGTGCTTGCATTTCTCATTGATATTTTTTTTTACTTCAGTGTAAACAAATTGGGGTTCTATGTCTTTCAATTACACAGCGAACATTATTGTCCTTTATCAGGCTTTCATTCTACAGAATGATTGGCCTCGGTCTAACATACACCGGCCAAGCACAGACACACAGGCACTCAAGCATGTGTATGTAATACACAGTGCTGATTGACAATTGTTCTGAACAAGTTTAGTATGTATGTTATGAATGTGTTTATGTGAATAATCTGAATCAAACTATAACAAATCACAGATTGCCTGAATGCCTTTACTTGTGGTTGACTTGTAACATTGTGGATGGAAACCTTTGTTTACATCTTCTGTTAGTATGTTTTCTAGTGTCCAGTTCTAATAATTTACTATTACTAGTGTAAAAATCCATCACTTACTGTTTTGGTTGTACACAGAATGTCAAAGCCTTTGCGCAGGACAAAGTTTGTTTCAGTTACTGTATTTTTTTGAATACAATTTTCTTTACTGTGTTACAAGTTTAAGTGCTGTTTATTTCATACATCCATACTTAAATAAGTTTTGACTGTGATATCACTAATGATGCTCAGGGTGGGTTGCCACTACAACTACTACTACTACTACTAATAATAATAATCCTAATAATAAAACTAATATAACTAATAACAATGCTAATATTAAGGTCAAGTTGCATCACTGCATGCAGACCCCTGGTCTAGTACAAATAGAAATACATGGTTTTGGTCTCTACAGGTAATTCTAAACTTCATGAAAAGTTGGTGGGTATTTTTATCCGTTTTCTTTTTTTCATAACTCAATTATTTGAGCTTGACAGAGGCCGACGGTTAAGCTGTGCACTGTATATACTCAACAACTACTTTGTTAATTACAGCTGCTCAAGTTCTCTTCTAATCAGCCAATCCCATGGCAGCAACTTTGTCATGTAGATATGCTCAGTTTAAGCTAAATATCAGGATGAGAAGAAAGATGATTTAATATGGCATTATTGTTCGTGCCAGCTGGTCTGGTCTTAGTATTTCAGAAACTGCTGATCTACTGGGATTTTCCTGCACAAACTAGGGTCTCTTTAAACTAGGGTTTAAAGAGACTGATCCAAAAGTAGGAAATATTCAGTGAGCAGGAGTTATGTGGGCAAAAATGCCTTGTTGATGCAAAAAGTCAGAGAAGGATGGTCAGAGTGCTTTGTGCTGATAGGAAGGCAGCAGCAACTCAAATAACCGCTTGTTACAGCCGAGGTATGCAGAGGAGCATCTATGAATGCACAACTTATTCAGTTTGAAGCAGATCAGCAACAGCAACAGAAGACTATGCCGGGTGCCACTCCTGTCAGCTAAGAACAGGAAACTGAGGCTACCATTCCCACAGGCTAAGTGAAATTGGACAGCAGAACACTGGAAAACTGTAGTTGGGTCTGATCAGTCATGATCTCTGCTACAACATCTGGATGATAGGTGGAAACAACCTGAAAGCATAAAGATTATATCAGTGTTTCAGGCTGGCGGTGGTGCTAGGTGGTGCAGGCTGGTGGTGATGCAGGACATCTTTTCATGAAACACTTTGGATGCTACGGCCTACACAAGTATTGTTGCTGACCAATTCTATTTCTTTATCACCACAATGCACCCATCTTCTGAGGGCTGCTTCCAGCTTGTCACAAAAATCCGATAATCTCACAGTCACCAGATCTCAGTCTGAATGTATTGTGGATGTGCAGCTGACTACCTGCAGCAACTTTGTGTTTCTATCGTGTCAATAATGAACAAACTCTCTGAGGAATGTTTTCAGCACCCTGTGGAATCTATGCTATAAAGAATTAAGCCACTTCTGAAGGCAAAGGGAGGTACAACCTGAGAACTACTTTGTTAAGGTATACTTAACAAAGTGGCTGAGTGTATAGGCTACTTTGACTGCAACTGGTGGCTTTCTCCAAGGCTCCTTATCTAATTTGACCAGTTGAACTGGACATCCTGACCATTTGTTTTGTTGATTCCTTTCTTAGCATTTTCAATACAGCTACCTCACCTACAGTATGACTTGTTATATATGTACTAACAGACTGACCAAGTATTTATTTGTAGGTTACTAATTAGCAGCCATCTTTGTATGTCTGATGCACCCATATGGGCTATGCTACATGTAATTATGCTTACAGGTGAATGAGATTATTGTGGTTACCAGTGTCCCGCCACTCACTGTGGTATCTACTGAGGAATACGCGTAAAATAGTAAGTGGTCCTTGAGTCAGGAGCTACTTTACAATGTAAGTAATAAATAAATAAATAATTCCCACATTATATACACAAAAAATAACTAATATTTAAATAAATAATATTCCAAGGAGCAGTACCAGCAATTTGGCCCGCTGCTTTTTTTTTTTTTTTTACATATTTAGAGTTTGTGTTATTACAGCGTGAGTCAAAATCGGTGTGCCTCAGTTTATTTAGAGTGCTGCCTCATGTCACTTTCACACATTCCTCATCCTACATCTTAGATGGTTTAGATTCAATGCATTCAACATCCAGTATTGATATAACACACTTAGAACACACAGCACAAGCACAGTGCAATTTTTCGTTATCAATTTCCCATGACAATTTACAATTTAGAGAATTTAGCAGGAGTACATAGTAGTATGCACATTCACATCCTATGCACTACCGAGATCCAACTTTTAGAAACACAGGTTACAGTGTGTTGCTGTATTCCACTCTTGACTGTATTAACAAAGAGATCTTTGTTTTCCTCTTTCAGCTATTGTCTGCAATTTAATATTCTTGAGTCTCATACATCCCATTTTTGCTGGCACATATTGCAGTATGTTTTCTTAGTTATTAAGATAGTACAGAAAACATCTGTACTTTATTATAGTGTTTTTTGTTGCATTTTTACTGTAAATGTCATTGCTTTGTTAAATTGTAAAAAAAAAAAAAATTGGTAAATTGCTTCCTTCCATCGTGTGTCACATAAGAATGAATTGTAGAGCTCTGCTTTTGCGATTTGTAAAATACATTATAAATATTTTTTTTTTCCTTTTTCACATCATTCTCCTCTATCTGCCACAACATGAACTCAGCACATACCAGCCAGTGAGTAGGCCCATTGAGCTTTATTTCGAGTGGCTGTTTAACCAAGGTCCTCAAAGTAAATATGAATACAGTGCGTTCTGTCAGGGTCACAGTAAGCTCCCTATTCACACAGCTCCATGTCTACCACAATTTCCTCAACAGCCAATCACCATTGCACTGGAATCCAGGGAAACCATAGCAACCCTGGGGCCTTGGATGTTATTGGCAGGGTCGATAGAATGAAAGAGAAAAGAGGCGGAAGTCAAGTTTAAAGAAGAAAAAAAAAAAGCCAACTGAATCTATGCAACTGCCAGAACTGTTGCTGAGCTGTGAAGATGTGACAGTGAGTCTGTTGATGAACCTATAAGCTCAAATAGATAGTGTTTCAGTGGCGTTTTGGCTTTGGTGCAGCTCAAAAAGTCTGTACCACCTGAACTTTCTCCAAAATCTCTCTGTTGCTCTCTCTGTCTTGCTCGGACTATCACATTGTGTTTTTCTCAACTCAGTTCATTATGTTCTTTCTGGTGTGAACGTCATGTGGACAATACTGCCATAGCTTGAAGGATGATGCAATTAAAAACTAAGGAGGGAAAGAGAAAAACACAATTCATTAAGTAAAATAAAATTAATAACCACATTAAAATGAAAAGAACATGAATGAAAAGAAAGACAAATCTCTGTTAGTATGTGTGTGAGTTTTAAATATGTAAGACAGATTATGTCAAGATTTTATTTTGACAAAAACAAAATATCTTTTATTTTGATAATATTTTATTTTGACATAATCGTTTTTTATTGCTTTGACTTGTGTCCTCCTTTTTGCGTGAAGGTATGCTGTTAATACTATTTGTCATCTTAAGGGGGAAATACAGCTTTGTCTCTACCTCTTGTACAGGAATACAGACTCTTTGATCTGATGGTTAACATCTTTTCTTTATGGCTAGAGTATAGTCACTAAAGACATTTTCATGCATGCATACATTGTGATAACGCAAATTTCTGATTCATGTGGATTGTACATAAAACTGTCTTTGACCTAGCAACACCACAGAGTTTTAACTCCAGTCCACTTTTCTTTCTTTCTTTCTTCCTCTTCAGCAGGGAGAACACATCATAGATGTGAGTAAGGGCCACTGCAGATAGTGTCCCTACTTGAATCTCCCAGCTTCGTCCTGAGTTTATTTGATGCTTCAGATAAAAAAACAACAACTTTGGATTAGGGGTTAGAATGCAGTCTTGGTTTGAAGTTGAACGGTATATAGTTATTTGATCAGTAAGTCTTTTTTTTTTTTTTTTTTTTTTTTTCCTAAATGATATCAGAAACAGCAGTATGCGACATTACGTGATGGCAGAGCTTCAGTTCATCCTTTGTCATTTTTTTTTTTTTTTAATAAATAGGACAGGGGGAATGAATGACCACCCCGACTCCGCAGCAGCAGGGAGGCCCCACACCCCAGACCGCAGTCGGACGGCCAACTCCTCCTACTAGCCCTCCCGCTCCAGCAGGCCGCAGAGAATGGGGGTGGGAGAAGACTCCAAACCTCCCTCCACCCGCTCATTGTAATGTTGATGCATATGTGTTCTAAGGTGCAATTAAAACCCAGGAGGGCATGGAGCTACCTGCCAAGGAGCAGCAGGTAAGCGCATAGTCCCTCCTGCTAGCCCTCAATGACTAAGTGTATTTAAAATTGAGAGGTGGGCAACGACGTCAGGGGTGAGGTATACACCCTGATGGTAATTTGGACTCCGTGATTGTGCCCACCCCCAAGATCCTATATGTATGTGTAATGAGAGTGTGAATAATGTGAATGTCTAAGTTGTGGGATAAAATTGAGGCAGAGGCAGCCAGAAGGGGACAGGGGGATAGCCTCCTCTGCACCCTGGTGACATACCCCCACTCCAAGGCCCTGCATGTGTGGGTGGTTGTGGAGGAGCGGGAAGAGGGAGGCAGCTGGAGATGGGGAGGGAAGGAAGGGAGGGGCAGGTAACCCCTTCCTGGGGCCAGCTCCCCCGCTGACCCCAGTAGGCACTCCCACCCTTCGCGACCCGCCAGGGAAGGGGGGCCCAGGCCCATCAGACCGGGGCCCAGTGCAGTAGCGCCCTCCGGCTCCACAGAGCCCTGGACAGTCCACCCAACCCCACCATCCACACATCTTCCAGACTACATAAGACGGTAAACGCCCAGGCTGAGATCTTCCTCCACCTCTCCTGTATCTCCCCCTCCTGCAGAGAGTTCCTGAAGAGAAGAAAGCTCCTGCAAGATGTGACCATCCCCCCCACCAGTTGAAGAGCCCCCCAGGCGGCTCGACGCACCGGCGGCACCCTGCTCCAGGGCCGGGCCCCCATGCACCCACCCGCCCACAACCCCGGCAACACACCAACCAGGACCCAAGCCCCCGAGGCCCGGCCCGGGCCCCAGCCCAGAGACGGAGCGCCCCCAGAACCTCACGCCCATCCCGGACCCACCCAGGGGCAGCCAGGTTGCCAGGTCAGTAACCCACGTCCGTCAGCACAGACCCTCCCCTAGCCCCGCTGCACGCAGCCGCGAGGAAACAGTCACCTGAGAGCCAACAGAGCCCCCAACCGGACGTGACCGCTACCCCGGGTTGAGCCCCCCAAGGAAGATGCCTCCGGGGAACCCCCCGACGCCCTAAGCCTGTCCCTACCCCCTCACCAATCACAACAGTGAAGGCGGGACCAAACTATGACCCCCCACCCCCACTAGGTGATGGAGCTGATAAAAGGGGCCCAGAGCAATTGATCTAATGTGGTGGCAGAGGCTGTGTCAAGACTAATGTAATCTAATAGATAATTTCTATATTGGTTCGAATTAAGATTATTTTTATTTTTCCAGTTCATGAGGACTGTTTTCTTGGCTATGCATAGGGCAGTGAAGATCATATGGGCTATATTCTTTTCTGAAGTGACATTATCTAAGCTGCCCAGTAGACACACTAAGGGGGAAGTTGGAATGTTACATTTCAGACACTTTGATAAGTCTTCACATATCTCGCGCCAAAACTTTTGCACTGGTGGACAGAACCAAAGAGCGTGGATGTAATTGTCTGGTGTATTGCCTTGACAGTGTGAGCAGTTGTTGGAAGATGTAAAGCCCATCTTGAACATCCGATGACCTGTATAGTGCACTCTATGAAGTATTTTGTATTGTATTAATTGCAGACTGGGATTTTTAATTAATTTAAAAGTTTTTAAGCAAATCTGAGACCAGAAGTTTTGGTCTAGGTTGACTGATAAATCTGCTTCCCACTTTGCAGTAGGAAGGGATATTGATTCATCTAATTTAGAAAGTGTTCTGTATATTTTAGATAATAATTTGGGGGATTTAAGAGTAAGAAAATGTGCCGCACTTAGTGGTGTTTGTAATTCAACTTGACTGAGGTTAAATTTCTTTTTTACTATGGATTTAATTTGTTGATATTCTAAAAACCTTGTCTTGTTGATCCCATATTGTTCAACTAGTCTGTCAAATGGAATAAATTCTGTTCCCTCTAATATATGTTCTAAGTATTTAATTCCTTTACAACTCCATTCTGGGAAATTAATCATATTATTGTTTTGTAATATGTCAGGGTTATTCCAGATAGGTGTACGTTTGCATGGGATTAATGAAGACTCCGTTATTTTTAGAAACTCCCACCATGCTGTTAGAGAAAAGCTGATGTTGATACTTTTAAAGCATTCATGTCTTTTGATGTTTGAGCTAATAAATGGTAGGTCTGAAATCTCTAGATCCTTGCATAGTGCCTGTTCAACATCTAGCCAGGGCTCAACAAAGAAGGTATGTTTTAACCATTCTGAGATGAACTGAAGCCTGTTGGCTAAGAAGTATTGGTGAAAATTAGGCAGATCTAATCCTCCTCTATCCTTGGTTCTTTGTAGCGTTTTTAAGCTAATACGCGGGGGTTTATCTTTCCAAAGGAATTTGGAAATATATGAATCCAGAGATCTGAACCAATCTTGAGATGGTTTGTTAGGGATCATCAAAAATAAGTAATTTATTTTTGGCAAGATCATCATTTTTATAGTGGCGACCCTTCCCATGAGTGATATGGGTAAAGATTTCCATCTAGTCAGATCGCCTTCTACTTTCTTTAGAAGTGGGATGTGGTTTAGTTTAGTTAAGTCTGAAAGCTTAGGAGAGACATTAATACCTAAATATTTAATATTTCCGGATTGCAGTGGGGCAGAGGAAGAATTATGGAAGGAGCAGTTAATGGGGAGAACTGTAGATTTTGGCCAGTTAATTGAATAATCTGAAACTCTTGAAAACCAGTTTATTAAAGTAATTACCTCAGAGAGGTTGGTTTGTGTGTTTTGCAGAAAAAGCAACACATCATCCGCATAGAGACTGATTTTATGTTCTATGTTCTTACATTTTATGCCCTTAATTGTTGTAGCCTGTCTAAATGCTGCTGCTAGAGGTTCGATAAAAATTGCAAAAAGTGAAGGGGAGAGTGGGCATCCCTGTCTGGTGCCCCTCAGGAGACAGAAGCTGGAGGATGTCTGGTCATTTGTTCTGATACGAGCCGTTGGGGAATTGTATAATATTTTTATCCAGTTTATGAAAGAGTTTCCAAAACCAAATTTGTGTAAAGTTGCGAATAAAAATTTCCAATTAACTCTGTCAAATGCTTTTTCTGCATCTAGAGATAATATTATGGTTTCGATGTTTTTATCGTATGAGTAGTCTATTAAATTAAGTAATCTACGAGTGTTTGTTGAGGAGTGCCGACCTTTTATGAAACCAGTTTGGTCAGGATGAATTAAGAGGGGGGTCATTTTCTCTAATCTCTTTGAGAGAGCTTTGCAGATTATTTTAAGGTCTACATTTATAAGGGATATTGGACGATAGCTTGAGGGAAATAAAGGGTCTTTGCCTGGTTTTAGCAGGAGACTAATGTTGGCAGAATTCATATTTGGTGGTAGTCTGCCCTTTTCCTCGATTTCCTGCAACATGCTGTGGAATACTGGTGCCAAAATTGTCCAGAATTCTTTGTAGAATTCTGCAGGGAAGCCGTCTGGACCTGGAGCCTTATTATTGGGCATACTTATCAGGGCTTCCTGGAGTTCACTTGGCGTCAGTGGCGAATCCAGTTCCATTGCTTGACTGTCTAGTAATTTTGGAAGAGTTACGTTGTCAAGAAACAGATCAATTTCATTTTTAGATGGGTTTATTTGTGGTGAGTATAATGTTTCATAGAAATCCCTAAAAATGTTGTTTATTCTTCCAGGATCATATATTGTGTTCCCCGATAAATCTTTAGCAGCACATATAGTTATTTTTTCAGTAAGTCTTAGGACCAGCTGACAAAAGGGATTTAGCTTTGTATTACCTGAAATCTCAGTGTATTGTGAGGGCTCAATTTGAGATGTAATCTCAAATGTAAACATTCTTCTTTTAATTTTACTTAATCCCTGAGTAACTGTGTAACAGCCCAGTTCTTCCTTCAGTGCTATGTAGTCACCCCCAGAGGAAATTTACCTAAAGCAGTTATTTTAAGCCCTAAATCAGGTAATCATAATGTACGGTGTGGTCTAGATAACTGTTTGTAATACTCTCATAAACAAATACAATCACACACATCATGTGTGGGTCAGTTGGTGGTGAATAAAGAAGATTAGGGGTACACATGTCGGGTATTTTGCTTTCTATTTGTGATATCAGAAGATCTTCTGTATTTGTAGATGTAATTGTTTTTGTTTCTTTTTCAGAGAGAGATGGGATCTGTGAAAAATACCTGTAATATACACTTTGCTATTTTCTGTGGCAGACATAAAAGTCACACCTTGATTAAATCAGTCAAATGGTGTCCAAACTGTATCCTCCAAATCTTTACTTATAGTATCTACATTTCTGTAGAATGTAATATAGCCTGTCCACAAATATGACTTTTTTTTTAGCATTATTGCTTGCTTTAGGATTCCCTGTTAGCATACATTGCTTGTCAGTATATCATGCATGAGTTCCACTTTTACCTTCATAGTCATGAATGAGAGGGATTAAAATAACATGACAGACTCTAGAAGACACTGAAAACACACACACACATACACAGGCACTTACACACAGACACATACACCCCTCGGAAAAAATAAAGAGTGTCAGATGGACTGACAGAGAATTAAACCTTCAGGAACAACCTCCAGTTGCCATCCCTTGTCCTGAGTTGCAGTGGTTCAAAGAGAGTACCGTGGCCTACATTCCAGTGACACTGACTTATACAATGCAGTGCAGTTCAGTAGGATGCAAACTGCGTCTCTACTTTGAGGCAATATAATTGTAGTGACACCTTACCTTATGTTTTATTTTTTATTTCCTTTTTGTGGAATCGTATTTAGTATACGTATACATATCACAAGGGCTTTACATGTTAATGTTCTTCATTGAATCAGACCAACACTGAGTGAATGTCCTGATGAAGTCTCGCATCTTTTCTACTGCATAGGAGAAACCTGGCATACTTTGTTCATAGTGGTGTAGTAAAACTGAGAGCATTATTTCATTATTTCAAAGAAGAAGGCCACTCACCTGGTGTACACAGCATCGTTGAGGAATTAGAAACCATCAAAAACTTAAGTATATGGAATATGATTCACAAATGTAAGGTGAGATGGGGTCAATTAGAAATTTTGTTTGATATGCAAAACATATATAAAATTAAGGCAAAATCTGGGACATCTTGATGTTCTAAAAAAATACATTAATATGAAATAAAATAATCCAGATCCACATATCCTTGTGGAAGACATTCAGATTTTCATTTAGTGGAGGTATGAGGGCTCATCAACAATTTCAACAATTTCTTGGCAGTTGAATCAGAAAATATAGTTTATGATTGGCTTAGCTTAATGTACCTGCGGTACTTTGCTTAATCATAAAAAGTAATTGGTGGGAAAATTGCAGCAACACAAAATACAATCTAGCAAAACTAAAAAAAAACGAAAATCAAACTTTTGCACTGGCCTTTTATTTGTCAACTAACTGTAGATTTATCTGGTTATATGTATATAAGCTGCTGTGTCTTCTCTCGCATTTACATTTTCTCTTTGATGTATTAACAGTATTCATTTTTCCTCGATCCAAAACCAATAGCCAGTGAAATTGCAAAACATTGTACATATTATTTTGACAATGTGATTCAAGGTTATTAATTCCCTTACATTTTTTAATCTTTTGAATTTGTGCACATTCTGCCCTAGTTAAAAACAAACAAACAAAAAAACAAAGACACAGGCCAAAGCTTTGCAGTATGATAAATCAAGTGTTGAGAGAAGGATGAGTCCTGACAATTTCTCACTTCTAAGGGTCATTACAATCCCTCTGTGGGCACAAAAAGGCATCAGTCAATGGAGAGACTGTGGCAGCATTTCTGCCACCTGACCAACACTTTTTTTCTGCAAGAGACTTCATCAACAGATATGGATCTATGGGCTCAAGGACATGTTTCAAACAAACCCTCAGCCTTATAGAGCCGTATCCTAGCCTTTTAGTTGTTTCTCTGCAGATCTTATCAAGTTGGAATAAGATCCACCCATATGGTGGCAAGTTACAGATTATTTTTACTTACCTCCATATCCTGCAAAGTGTAAAGCAAGAACAAGAGCTAGTGACACGCTGCTTCCTTAAAAAAAAGTAATCATATATTTGACTTTATCATTAACCTTTTAGTAAATAAAAAAGAAGGAAAAAGCAAATGGGTTCAAATGACGTATGCAAATCAGTGTACCAAACAGATGAGCCTATAAACCTTCAAACACGATCTATTTCATACTGAATCACTAATTGAAAAACAGTCAGAGATGGCAGCAGTTATGGCACGCCATCTTCCTATCTTATTTACAACAAGGCGGCATACAGCAAAAACAAAAACAGCAAGAGGGAAGCAAACTGACTGAATAGTTGATAGTACTAAGTTGATTTCTGACTTTCCTCTGCTTTTGCTCTTAACACTGAAGAGACGGAGGAGGAAGAAAAGAAGAAGAAAGGAAGTAGTTGTCAATGTTTATATGTGCCTGGTTATCAGGCACATTAAAGGCGTTGCAAACAGCCAGTAGCCTCTTATGAAGATGCAAGCACGGCCAAAGAACCATGCTGTGCTGGGGGAAAATAATAAGAGTCTGCTCTTTTTCAACCCACACATACTCTAACAACCAAGAACACTCTGTTTTGCCAGCGCAAAAAAACAGCCACCACATTCTGTTTGGCACCTGAATATTCAGTAGTCGATCATCCTTGCATTTTCTTGAGGAAACTGAAGAAACAGTTGAGTTGCATCTGCTTATTGAGGCCCTTCCTTACCTGGACACTGTCAGGTGTGCTGCCAGAAAACACAAGCACCTCACTGTCCATTGAGAATTTAGAAAACCTTCAAAAATTTGGAGGTATTTAATCAACACCTGCAACATATTGTACAGCATTGTTTACATACATCCATTTTCTTAACCGCTTATCCATTTCAGGGTCACAGGGGGCTAAAGGCTCGACTTTGGATGAGAGGCAACAATATGTATAATTCAAAAATTTTCCTTTTACAAGAGTTTATCCTTAGAAAACTCACCCTCAATCAACCTATATTTCAAACCATGCATAGCTGTTGTTCCTGTTTTCTTTTACTGCACCAGAAACAAACTGTAATGCAGTCACGTTAGTGTAAATGTCATAGTAAATTAAGTATCTATATATTACATCACCCAGTACCTTTAAAACCAATTATTAAGTGTCTTGGATGGCTGGCCTGGAGCTTTAAAATGAAGCATTGGTGTTCCTGTCAACTCAACATGTACCATAATTATCAAAAGGGTCATACTTTAATTTCCTCTTCATCCCTAAATAGTCTCAGCAGGAGCACTTTTTCACTGCAACATAAAAGTCTGAAATGACCAGAAATGTGGAGGGTCGAACAGCATCTGTCAAAATCAGTATGAAATAAGGAGGACTGATGAGTGTTTGTATGAAGAGCAACAGTATAACATCATGGGTAAGCCGTTTCAGTCACCACAGACTGCCCACGCTTATTTATGGTAGCTGGCCTTTTAGCTGCGTGATGTCAAGACCAGATTGCTCAGAAATGCACTGACACATACAGCATCTGCAAAAACAAAAAAAAAAAAAAAACTAAACTAAAAATATGCCTGCTTTCTCATTTTTAAGTGATATATTGAGACTGCATTTGGAATGCAATACTTGTTTTGCTGAAGAAAAATAATGTTGGACTCATATCATTAAAACCCCCAATATATTTCTCTTTGTTCCATAAATGACACATTCAGGTAAGAGGTATGACCTGCGGATGAATGCGTAAGGAAAAGAAACCCACAAACCGTAGAACTGTGGGATACATGTATTTTTTCCCTTCACAGTCACTGAGAAATCAATGTTAAGAACTAAGCTGAGGCATCAAAGACCAACAGCCTATCTGACCTGCATAGAGCCCCACTGTGGGGTATAATGCAGCATTGTACACCAGTTACTTAAAGACCCATTCATGCAGACACTAAGTAAATGCATAGGACCGTAAGATGGGGGTGTTGGCTAAGATACGATTTACAATACTACCTCCAGCCTTTACGATTAAACAACTTACACACAAATGGAAATATTTTCGGAGAGAAGAAAAGAAAAACATTAGATGAAAGTGTTTCTGATTAGAGAAATACAAACCAAAGATTTTATTTTTCATAGCCTCCTTTGTCTCTCCATAAAAATAGTGTTGCTAAAAATAAAACATTAAAAGAAAAAGAAACACAAAGTAATTTTTCGATGTAGTCCATGGAAAAGTCCCGGTATCATCAGACATTCATTTTGTTTTAACTCAACCCTCTTTGTTTTCTCCAAAAGCAGAATGGTCAGCAAAGCCCTGTATCACTTCACCACATGTCTGTTCCTTTGAAAAATTAGCATCGGAATGAGCCCTTGCGGAGACAAGTCAGGCAACTGCTGTAATGCATTACTAAATTAGCCCTAAACACTACACAAGCCAATAAGAAGCATGTCAAAACCTAAGGGAAAAAAATAATACAAAATGCAAACAATAACAGAACAACATATTTGCAACAACTGTTATTAGCCTGCATTCCACATTTGCCAGTTAAACCAGAGGGGAATCATGTGCACACTAAATAAACATGTTTAGATACGCTACAACTAAGAAGCACTGGCACTGTCAAATAAACGCAGCTGAACTCCAGCGAACAGAGGGTTAAACCTTAGCTGCAGAATTTCACTGCAGTCCAAAAGCATTTGGCTGATAGCTACTGAACAGCACAATCTATCTGTGCCATTATGCTGCTATTGGACAAATGTTTGTATCTATCTAGAATTTGCTTTGTGTGTTTTTAAACTCCTTAGTTTGGAAATACCATTTTATTGCATATAATATTTGGCACAGTTAAAACTGGAGCTTCCATTTGGGGCTGGATTTAGAAACTGGTGCCTTTGCAAAGAGCTTCTTACTGCCTCCTAAATATGGTCGAAAACAAACTAAATGCCTCTTTTCCTATGCTAGACATCACAACTTTCCTTTTTTCATTTAAAAAAAAAAAGCAATTAATTATCCATTTTTTAAATAGAAGTCACCAGTTATTAGAAAATAGTTTCAAATTACTTTCTTTTCTAATATAATTTGCATGTCTCACCACTGCCTGACGGTAGTTTTATTTATATATATTTATTTATTTTTTTCATATTTATATACTTATGTATAGGCATGTACAAGAAACAAAAAATGTCTCTGTTTTGCACTTCTGTACAAAAGAAAGTTACCGTTCTGTTCTTTGTGCATTCTATTGCATGGACTGGTGAGCAGAGATGAGGGGAGAGGTTCGGACAGAGTCAGACATAAATCCATAGGGAGCGTTACTCAGATTTGGGTCTCTTGAACCTTGTCCTTGCCATGAGTAGTCTTAATGACATAGGGATCAGCAATGGTGCTGATGTGGCTGTGATGCTGTCTAACAGAGCGGTGAAGAGAGTTGTTCTGAGTCCAATGGGCACCGTAACCGCCCTGGCGGGATGAGGAGGACACATACCCAGGCTTAAAGGTGTTGCTGTTGTGTTCCACCAGTGTAGGCAGTACTAAACCTGTGTCATCAGAGCCACTAGATCCAGATGTGGGCGGTGGAACAGGAGGAACTTCTTCCTCCATCTGTATGATTTCTATGGTCCTGGCTGCTGCCACGGTGCTTCTCTGTTGATGCCTCTTGCGCAACTTATAGAACGCTATTAACATGGCAGCTGCCAGCAAGGTAACAGCAACAAAACACCCAATAATGATTTTGGTGGTTTTCATCACCTCATCCAGGCTGGCAGCTGGCTCACTAGGGACTCTGGCAGTGGGAATTGATACCTGCCTTGGAGTCTGAGTGTTTTGAAATAGCACAGTAGGTGTGGAGATAAAGACAGGTTGAAATACAGACGGTGATGCAGGGACAGTGGGCTTGGGTTTAGGGGTCTCCTCCACTGTGGGCGCCAAAACTTCCACCGTTACAGTGGTAAAGTAGGACAGATTAGATGTATTGAGTTCAGCATTGCTGACGTTTAGGTAGGCCGAGGCGTTGGAATTTCCTGCCATGTTGCTCACCATGCAAGTGTAAACACCTGTATCTGATGGGAGAACATTGGAGAAATTAAGCGTTCCATCATTAAGGACAGATATTCTTGGATGAGCCGAGCCATGGGTCAAAACAGTTCCATTAGGGAGAAGCCATCGTACTGAGCTCATGGCAGCTGTGCGACACTTAAGCTCTGCCACCCTCGCTGCTGAAATGTTAAGATCTCTTGGAGCATCAAGTATGAATGGTGCTGAACACTGAAAGGTTGTTTGATCAACTTCCACCAGGTAGCGTCCTCTCATGTGGACTGGAGTGTGGCAGCGTCCACAGCAGGTGGAATTTGTGGGAATGTATTCTCTGAGCCACCAAGAGAGCCACACTACATCACAGTCACATCGCCATGGGTTGTGATGAAGATGTAGCTCCACCAGATACTGCAGGGGGGTGAAGAGGTTATGGGGGAGAGACGACAGGTTATTGTGGGCTAAATTAAGCTCCACCAAGGCTGTGATGTCATCAAATGCATTCCTTTCAATCATAGTAATGGCAGAGTTCATAATCCATAGTTTACGTAAATTCTTGAGGCCACGGAATGCTCCAGGCTTCAGTTCAGGGAAAACATTCTCTGATATCTCCAACTCCTCCAATCCCACCAGTGGTGAAAGATTGGGAAACTCCCTCAGATTGCACATCCCCAGGTTCAGGTACTTCAGGTTGTGAAGGCCCTCGAAAGCGCCATCTGAGATGTACTCCAACTTCCTCAGCTCTCCCAGGTCCAGTCTCATGAGTGAGGGGACACGATTAAAGGCGTAAGAGGGGATGCTCTCAATGGGATTGTTTCTAAGCCACAATTCTCTAAGCTTTGATAGATATTCAAAAGCTCCACTAGGTATGACTGTCAGTCTGTTGTCGAACAGCTCCAGGGTGTTGAGACTGGTTAGACCATTGAAGGCCCCCACTTCAATCTGCCTGATAGCATTCCTGCCCAACTGTAGTACCTCCAAGTGATGCAGGTGTCTAAATGTATCTGCCTGTATGGTTTCTATGCTGTTTTCCATTAGGTTCAGGTACCTGGTGTTGGCTGGGATGTTAGGAGGAACCCTAATCAGCCCTCTGCGGGTACACACCACCTTGCTGAGCTGGTTAGTGCAGGAGCACACACCTGGACAGTTCTGTGGCTTAGCTGAGCCGAACTCAGGGCCTGTGGACTGGCACATAGTGAAGGCAGGCACCATGAGGGAAAGCACGGCGAGCAGGGCTGCATTCCAGGTAGGCTGCACACTAACCTGGCCCAGAGGACTCATGGTGTGGAGGGCTCATTATTCTGCATGGTGGGGGGATATGGCACACACCAAATGACAGACCACCCTAGCCTGGCTGGAGCAACTCAAGGCTCCAAAGTTCCATCGACAGTGCAGGGAGATTCTGCATCAAAATTGTTTTGTGAGGGAATGAAGGGGAAAAAAAGGAGGACAGATAAGGAGAGAGAGTGAGAGAGATTAATACAAGAGAAGAAACAGAAGAAAAGCAATGCAGCAATGTAAGAAATAGGTTGAGTAACAGTCTCAGTGACGTACCTCATTAGTTTGAAAGTCCTCCTTTTTGCCTCTTTCCAAATGTTAAGCACAACAGTCACATACAGCATTCATGTGTAATTCCTTTCCACAGAATGGCATGAGATAGATGGTTTCTTCTTTTTCCTTTTTTAAGAAAGTAGTGTGGCCCTCTATTAGCCAAGGGTACAAAATGGCTCCTGATATTAAAGACTGAGAGCAGCATGGAAAACACTCACAGACAGCAGTAAGGCCATGAAGGCTTAGCAGGTGCCCAGATTCCTTCTGCCCCCACCAACTGTCCCTCTGCCAGGCAGCAGACTCCAAAATGCAGCTGCACTATAGATAAATCACAACGATCCATAACGCAGTTAAACACGACAGAAGAGGAGAGAAGAAGTGACCAAGTGAAATGAATAAAAATCCTCAGTTCTGTCAGGTCCTGATACATGTGTTGGCTCGTCCGGCTGGTCGCCTGTTTGGGTGAGAGACCTCCCTCACTGTGACTTTGCCAAGGGCTTGTCGGTCGCTGATTAGCCCTGTTGTGACAGAGACTGAGAGACAGAAAAAGGCTAAAGAACTCCCGGCACAGTCATCCCCCTCTCCTCTCCTCTCCTCCTCTGTGTTCCTCTTGCTTCCTCCCAATGTTGGGCTGGCCCTGGTCAGAGCAGCTGCAGGCTGCTGTGTGCACAGCTAGCAGTAATCCGTCTATTCCTCCTGGGGGGAGGGGGGGTGGGGGTGGTGGGAGAGATGGTGGCGCTGTGTGGGGGGTGTAGAAGAGGATACGCTGCACTGTTGGAGCTTCGCAAAAGGCTGTCGGAAGAGAGAGAAAGCACTCTTGTCCTCTTCTGCAATGAGAGAATGCAGAGAGGATTACGCTTGAAGGATGTGTGTGGAAGTGGGCTCCGTATCTGTATCCATAAGCAGAGAATGGTGTTGAGGATCCTTCTCTCCGCTTGCTCTTTGTCCCCCAGGCTGCGTCCTGCAGTGGTCTTCTGCTTGCTTTTTTGTTAGTTTTTTCTCCAGGACTGAGGTAGTAAGTTGTGGCAGTTAGCCATGTGTGTGGCTGTCAGACTTGCGGCTGGCTGGTGGACTACTGCAGTAGCCAGAGTAGAAGAGAGAGAGAGAAAGAGAGGGGAAAGAGAGCCCGAAAGAGAATGAATGAGAGAACCACTGACAGATCAAGAGCAAGAAAAAGATAGAGTGTGCGAAGGAGAGAGTGTGTGTGAGTGTGTGTGAGAGAGAGAGAGAGAGAGAGAGATGGAGAGGCACGCGAGCGCTCTAACAGGCAGCCCACCATCAGAGAAACAGCAGGAGCAGCATTCTAATCCACATCTCCTCTTCTTGTTTATTCTCCAATCTCTCTTTTTTCTCTATTCCCCCCCTTCGATGTGTGTCGGTGTTGCAGGCAGCTAAGATGCTCGCTCTGCCCCCTCCCTTTGTCCTTCAGTGGGAACGTGAATGTACTGCTGACGCACTCCTCATAGCTGCTCAGCCAGCCTCAGAGCAGTGCATTGGTTTGATGCAGTGTTCCTGTGTATTAACACATACAACCTCCCCTCCTCCCCCATCTCCCTCCCTTCACAATAACCATTTTCTCCTTTCTTTCTTTCTTTCTCTCTTTCTGTGTCAGAGTTTCTCACATGCTCTGTCCCTCACCGTCCTTCTTCTCTCTCGCTCTCTGGATCACTTTACCTGTGCCAGTCGTCCCTTCTCCTGCCATCTGTCTAGACACAGCTCTTCACAACCAGTTGTTAAAAATGAAAAATGCATTCCGATCTATGATTTAGAGACAAATGGTCAGACTTTCTAGGTTAACTTTAGAGTTTCTTTAGTTCTCTCTCTATCTCTGTCTCATCAGCGAAACAGTGCACCAGAGTTTTCCAGTGGAGATGCAGCTGTCCGTCTTGTAAAGCACAGTTTTAGGAGTGTTTTCCTCACTTGTTATTGATGCCATAAGGGGGAAATAAACAGAGTTGTTTTCTTATGATGGGTTTGACTTTCTTATTGTGTCACTTGTGTGGACGTATTATGTGTGTGGGTGTTTTGGAAGTGAGGGTATCGGATCGGGGGGGTTGTGACATCATAAAGGACTGAAACGCTGACCATGCTTCTCTGTCGGCTGGGCAGTCTTCTCTTCAGGGAGGAGAAAGATGAAAGCGCTTGCATGCAGTTATCTCTGGGAATGATGAGAGAAAGACAGACAGATAGAAGGAAAAGAGACTTACCGGGAGACGGGGGGGGGGGGGGGGGGGGGGGGGGGGCTGGGTAGGAGGAGATATATTCATGTCCTTGGTGAAATAGGGGAAAGAAGCCTATAGAAAGAGGAAAGAAATTAGATAAATAGGGATAGAGAAGAAGAATGAGGGAGACGGATGAGGGAAAGTACTGCACTGTAGTCTCCTAAGAAAAATGGCACAAGAGCAGGAGCAAAAGAAAGATGAGGATTATGAGTGAGGAGTAGGAGGTACGAGAGGCGTGTTGATAGTGTTGGATTAAGCATCATTTGAATGCAGGAGAAGGAATCTCCCTCACTGCCTTTGGTTAATGACCACATCCTCTCTCTTCCTCCCCATCCTTACACATGCACATTGCTGTTGGGCACCATACCTGCAAAAAGGTACAGTCAATTCCAATTTATGAAAATAAACGCAACATTTTATTGCGTTAAGATGCTGTTGACAAACTTGCGCATGTATTAAACCATAATGAGGAAAAAAATCATAAATAAATTAAATGGATGTAAGCTGTAATTTACATAAATATACCAAAGGTTTAATGTTTGTGTTTATATGTGGTCCCCTGTTTAACATATGTAAACATAAATAAAATATCACACTAAATAAATGATAATGCTCAGCTTTATCTTTTGGATAGTTATTAATAAAATAGTAAAGAGTGGATCCATTTCAATTTCAACAGTTTTATCCTAATTCTTCGTGTCATAAGCAAAAAACAATTATCTGCTCCATTTCAGAAAACTGAAAGCACATGGATACAGTATGCATGGGTATGGGTCTTACAGTGATTTGCTTTACACTGTTAAGCAAATCACTGCTATGTACATGTCAGCAACAAAATGTATGCACATTGTATGTCATTTCTTATTTTTGTGTTATATATATATATATTTGTTATATTTTTATCATCACAAAATTGTAAGGAGTGAGGCCAATGCCATCAACTTAACCATCATGTCTGTCCTTCATCGCCCTACAATATTTAGGAGTAAAACCACTGCATGAGCAACAAAGGGAATAAATGAAACTTATATCTCACTTTGTTTTATGCATCAAAGAATGACTTTGAGAAGACTGGAATAACAGATAAAAAACAAAGGCTGAAAAAAAACACTCACTCGCATCTGTGTTTCTAGAGGTAACAAGCCAGGTAGCTTGGAAGAGAATTTCAACAATGTGCCAAATGCAGCTCATGCGCCTGTTCTATTCCCATTAGATGTTGTGATTTAAAACGAACTTTGGAGGTGAAAAAGAAATAGAGAGAGAGGAAGAGTATGTTGAGTGGCATGCGGAAATTATAAACTATTTGTTAAGGATGGTGCAAACAAGGATGGTCAGATAATTGATGGCCATGGTTTTAACTGCTGTGTTAATGCTATTACAGAGGCCAGAGAAAGGTCAGTTAGGACACTGAATATATGATGTTGTGTCCTGATGTCATTATGGTTCTCTTGTCATCTGTCTGTTTTTTTCTTTTCTTTTTTTTAATCTGTTTATATTGTTTCATATTTTTAGGCTAACGTCATTCACAGTTGCTGAATACATTCCTATGAATATGTGAAATTGGGTCCAGAATTAACTGCCATCTGCAAATAAAAATACAGTGTGCAGTGCATCGTACGCAGTCTGATGAAAGTGTAGTTAGCTGTAACTTACTCTGTTAGAACATAATTACATTTTAACCCTAACCCCTTTAAAAAATTGTTATCTATTTAATTATTATCCTTCAAATAAGAGCTTGTGAATATTTTTAGAGACATTTTAGACCCTAAAATAAATAATAGGGTCTGTTATACAGGAATGAGTTAAGTAAAGAGTCTGTGTTTTGTTTTTGACAATGTGCACACCAGAAATACTACAACTGCCAACACCTAATATACATCTGCAGGAGCTCTGTAGTTTCTGGCACCATTGGATAAGCAGCAGGGCCTTTATAATCTGGAAGTTGGGAGTTTGAGACACAGCAATTTGTGAAAAGCCCAGCACATTTTCCAATTTTCATTGGTTCAGGGCTGAGCTCCTTTTAGATCTCTGTTAGTGTAAACAGTTCTCGCCACTGCTGACTGGGAGCTCCCTGCAAAATGTGCTGTCACTGAGGTGCTTGCACCCATTCCTTAATAATTTGGCTCTTGTCAAAGTTTTTCAGGTCTTTGCACTGCACATTTATATTATGTCCAACACACATATAATAAGTGACTGGTCAATAACTGTCAAAGTTATATCAGGTTTGGACATGCACCATTTTTCCAAGATAATTTACTTCAGCTATGAGTTGTTAAGCTGTTTTGGCTCATAGTTATTAATGACATGAGTGGCTAATGAGGCAAATATGTGTGTAAATCAGAAACTATTTCCCCACTGATCACAGATGTATTGATCTCTTTTGTCATGCACTGTCATTATTGCCTTCATTATTCTGTTATTTTGTAGGCTCTTTTTCTTAATGCAGGCCAGTCAGTAGCCTTATATTTTAAACCTACTACTAACATATACTGTTAGACATTTTATTTTGCATATCCGCTTAAGGACCACTTGCTGTTTTTTTCTGTTTCTGTTCTGTTTATCCTTTATTTATCCAATTCAAAAGTCTCATAGAGATTAAAATCTCATTTTCAAAAGAAATCTTCAAAGAACTAAAAATAAGGAATCTTGAGAAGAGAGCTAAACAACTCTGAGCATATCCATAACAAATCATCCCCTTATGGTAATATCAGCACTACATGGAAAAACTTTGATTAAAAAATATGCTTTTGCTTACTGAAGCAAACATAGAAACACGCAGGAAACATTACTAGAATGTACAGTAATCAGAAACACAAAGCTATCCTCTGATGTGTTCAGTCACAGCTGGCCATACATGTATGGTTTCTAAAGCTGTGTCAGAGATCTTTCTTAAATATTTGTTGAGGTAGTCCCTGAATTACAAAAAAATGCACAGGGCCAATCCCTCTTCTCATGCAAGATCTGTCAAAGTTTAAACTCCACCCAGTTACAATCAGTCATTGCATGGAAAAGAGGAGCAATATTCTGGCCCGTATTACCCCAAAGAGAAAAAAGCTATTTACGAGGTTTAAAGACAGACAAGACTCAGTACTGCAGAAAGTCTCAGAACAAGGAATACAGTCCATGAAATGTCTTGGGCAGTGCAAGACACAGATAAGAGTAATGTGCAAATATGTGTTGGCCTAAAAGCTGGGTGTCATATAACAGAATGACAACAATGTGTCAGGTCAGTACTGAACAAGCAACTTGCTATCATCCCAGTGGACAAACTGGTTGTTGAATAACGTTAATTATTGATGCATAAGTCTTTGTGACTTAGTGTAAATGTAGTGCCCAATCAGTCTATGAGGGTTCTCCGAACAACACCAAAGGTTCAAGTTATGACACTAGGCGGCTCTGAATGTGCTTCAAGTCATCTGTAGCAATGCTGTCACTTCATTAACTCTGCTGCTCTTACCAGACTATAAAAGGCCCTTAACTATGTGGACTGAAAGATGATGACTGGTAACAGTTGCTCCTTTTGCAGGGTTAAAAGATGGAGACAGTCATTGTGAGCTGAACCCCAGGTCAAGCACCAAACAGATTTGCTGTTGCTAAAAACTCTGATAGGCTGATGCAAATTGTGCTACTGCAAGTCGCTAACGCTAACACTACCTCAGTCACCACCGGTCACTAAGGCTTCTGACACTAACACAGACATGTGCAGACACAGGATGTTATGCAGTTACTTTGGTTATTGTTCACATGGCCAGCATATTCAACATTTTGACTTAGCATAGTCGCACAGTCACAGCAAACTGATAACAAATTAGAGAGTTCATAGGTGTCTGCACAAAGGTTTGCATGCTTTTCATTATTTGGAACCTGGCATACTCATGCATATTCAAATATGCAGAAATGATAACACATGCATAATGCTCTTGTGAAAATTCTTTGCTTTAACTTTTTATGTAACTTTTTGAACCACACAGCTTTACCTCATTTAGTAATTACAGCTACCACCTGAGCTAAAACTTGTAATTAGCTGATGGTATTAACCATTACCGTTGCATTTTACTAGTGCTCGATGTTTCCTACCTCTGTGTATTCCTCGCAACTCAGCCCGTGCTTAGTGTGGCAGGTCATAAAAGTGCTGGAGCAGCATTTGGCCTGAGAGTAGAGCAGTGGATGGTGTGAGAGAGAAGGCCGGTGGAAGCAGATCGATGTGGCCTGTATTCATTAACCCTTGCTCACGGCTCCCTTCCCCTTCCCAATCACAACCCCACCATTTTAGGACAGCAGGAGGTGATTTATTAGCTGTCCTGGCTCAGTCAGCACCATCGACCCACAGTCTGAGGAGAGTTGACTCACACCAGGATATACCGATTCCCACACTGTGGGCTGAATTCACTCAGTGATTCGACACCACGGAAAGAGGAACAAGGCTGGAGGAATGCAAGATGATCAACATATATTGATGCCTATTTGTGAACTCTCTCAAAAGGCAAATGAACAGTCTTATGGCTAAATGTGAGTTATATTTATTCTTGACTGTATTATTCAATTCAGTTCAGTTCAGTTTTATTTATACAGCGCCAAATCACAACAACAGTTGCCTCAAGGCCCTTATATATTTTACAGTAGATTCTACAATTATCCAAAGGACAATTTATTTTAAGTGGAAACAAATACGTTTTTTCATTTAGAGATTGGTGGGAGACCTTACTAGGTAAGATAAGAAAACTAGATAATAAGTTACATGCTACGGAGCTGAGGAGCCCAGGAGTCCCACAGGCAGGACAACTTGCAGCTACTGCTGTTCAAATATTGATAGGAGTCTTTAACAACTGTATGTGGTCCCTTTTCATTCACTAAGGATTGTGAAAGGGAAATCTACAAACAGAGATACAATTAAATAAAATATAGAGTGTGTTTCTTTCAAAACATTGAATCCTAAATATGAGACGGGTCATGTTTTTCTAATGCTGTTGCTGCTGGCATGTATGATTATGTTTAAGTTAGTTTAAAAAAACACTATTTAAAAATAACATTTAAGCCAATTTTATACAACAAAGTTTACAATATGGTTTAGTGGTTTTGTGGCTCTCTATAAATTTATGAATTTCTATGCCTACTTCCAATAGATGATACTGGTAATTTGTTTGCAATGGGTTCTACAGCAGGCATAGTTTATGTTGTTAAGTCAGCAGTACTATTGGGAAAATGCAACAAAATGTAAAAGAAAAAAATTCAAATACTTTTGATGATTTTGGTGCCCACTTTAGTCAACTGGCTGTTGTGCAAAAATAAAAGATAAAAATAAAACATTTGCACTCAAACTCTTAATGATTTATAAACAGGGTAAACATATCTCTTCCCTTATTTATTTATTTATTTATTTATTTTTAAATAGTACAATATAAATGTTACACAGTGTGAAATCATGAAACTAAGATGTTCTGGTTTTTAAAAAATCCTATGCTCATACTGAATTTAATGGCAGGAATACATTTGTTAAAAGTTCATTGTGACTGTGCTGCTTCACATTTAACAACACTAAACTGTAGTTTAAATTAATATTTTTGTTTGTTGTTGTTTGTTTGGTTTATTGCAGCAAATGTTTTGTCTGGTTGAGAGATCTGCATCACAAGCTCATCACAATTTGCTCAAACCTTTCCAGTTGTCCCAGATTTTTTAATCACAATTGCACAAAAATGAGAAACATACTTATAAACAAAAATGTCACTTAAAATTGACCATTTTTTCTAAATCGATTTCATTATAACTTGCTTTAATTATATTTTACACTGGGGAAATAATTTTGGAAACAGGGACTTAACAAAATTTTGACAATGAAAATTAGCTGCATCAGTGATTTCAACTCCTTACTGCATTTTCATATTGTTTCATAATGAATTAGAAAGAAGACTGGTGACTCATTTACTCGTACTGATATATCCAGTCTGAGGCTGATGATATTAACAGAACTGCAGCTCAATAAATCATAATGATTTTAGTGTTTTTATGTTTGCATGTTCATTATATTTTAGTGTCTAATTAATGCAGTAATTCACATAAGGTTTGAATCACAGTACCAATTCTCAGGGGCAAAATAGGCTGAAATGATCAGCACCAGTATTTTGACCTCTTCAACTAATGAGTGTTTTAAATCTGGCTAACTGTTTAATACAATACAGTGTCAAGTGAGATTATTTTTATGGGTTGTAGTCTAATAGTCCTTCAAGTTAAATCAGTACATGTCCCTGGTTGTATACATTCTTTAATTCTTGCTTTCTTAATACAAATATCAATAAAGTTCTATCCATGGTACTTCAGCATTTAACTAGCACTGCAGGATGAGGAAGCCTAAATCGAGTAATTTTAACTTTTACTTATTTTATTTTATTCTCTTTTTTAGGTTTAGGTGACTTTAAATGTAACGCTTCAAAAAAGACGAACAAACAAAAAATTGCTTCTGTGCAATTTAAAACAGTTTGTCTGCTGGCTGAAGACTTTACTTTCCAAGAAGAAAAGATGTTAATGTAGTGGCTTCATTAACAGAGATGGAGAAATATTTAAGAAAAAAAGAACAGGAGACAAAAACTATGTTATTTATTCAAGGTAGGAAATGCTCAGCAAGAGACTTTTCACTGGAAATATAATACATATAATGTCCTAATTCATGCTTCAATCGCACAGTGGCTTTATAAATGATGAGTTGCCAAAGTTATTTGGTTACTTCATACAGACATGATATGATATCATATAAAAGTTAAACAGGACATTAAACACTAGCCAAACTGTGTATTTTGCAGCACATTTTACATTGATTGTGTTGCACTGGGGCATGATAGTGTATCCATGGTCACTGAAAGACTCTTTGTAGGAGACAATATAGGAGACTTGACACTAAATTAATTCAGAATTCAAATATAATTTAGATTATTTTGCATAATTTTGTTCTAATCATTTTGCAAAAGTAAGCATAGTGTTGTGAATACCACAAACTACCAGGGGAAAAATGCATTTAAAACCTTGGTTGGGGGCAAAGTTTTAAGATTTTCGACTCAGTTACGCTGATAAAGTTTGCTTGCCAAATTCCAATTCTGTACTTTATAAAGGTGATTCTGGTTAGGGTTTAGAAAATAACCATGACAGCTCATGTAAGTCCACAAAAAGTAGTAAACTCAGACCCAGCAGAGGTCAGCTGACCATAGTCCATCCACAAAAAAAAAAGAAAAAAAACAGAAAAAGAAAATCAAGTCAACTGGAACAGAGATCATAACAGTACTCATTTCAAACAAAGTCATTTTTTCATGCTGCACTGCTGCACCGGAACACAGCGTTCTCCCCACCTGCCAAATCCAACTATAAACCCTAGCCATTTTTATTCCAATGAGCAAAGAGTGCATTTCTGGACAAAGCTCTCATTGTCTGCAGACTGATGGCTTTCATTCATAAATATTCATTTGGTATGTTTCTGTAATCAGGCGGGTGAGAGTTTATATCTTCAAAAATGCTACTTAGTTAGAGCTATCACGGATGATCTTGGTCATTAACTGCACTGCTGTGTATTGCACAAAACCCACAGAAGTGTTACTCATTCAGATTTAAAAGACTGGCGAGCCACACTGGTTGAAAGGCTCAAATACTCTGAAGTAAAGCCTTGCACAGTGGGCCACAACCTTAAAGCCAGAGCCGTTATTCATCATGCAGGACTAGGGAATTAAATTTATTTGCCATGAAAGATTCAACAGCACTGTGCACTGAAACTATTAGTACTTATTTGATGAAAGTGACACTAGACCTTTCCTTTAGTATTTCAATAGCCAAAACAAGCAGAAAGACCATCCTTATAAATAAGTCACATACCAAATTTTTACCAGTCCCTTTTAGTGGCAAATGTACACTGAAATATGCACACAAAAACACATCCCAGTATGCTGGAGATGTATGAAGGCAGTGTTTTGGATCGACTCCCGCACCTCTCATATGCAAATAACTTTGCCTCATGCAGCTCGGTGATTGGCTTGCTGTTATTAATATTCTGCCAGCGTGTGACTTCGTTAGCCTGGAGTTACTGTGCCAACGGGCAGCACTAAAAAGGGACTTTGTCAATGTTTGATGTCTCGTGAAGTGATGCAGTGTATGTGTGTGTGAGTGTGACGGTGTGTGCGTGTGTGTGTTATATCTAAGCAGATTGAAATTTGGGCAGTGGGAGACTCTTTTCCCCACTGACATCAGATTGAGGAGGAAGTGTCTATCTTCTTGTGAATATAATTGCAATAAAATTCTCTCTCTGAACACCCATTTTGTGTTCTCTGTGGAGAAGCCAGCCACATGGTAGGCGCCGTCTGGGCTCTCCAATCACAAGGTCTATGTGGTTTGGCTTGTGGCCACTGTCAAGTCCAGCATCAACCTATATCTTTTCATCCATTTAAAGACTTGGCCACTGCCACGTATGCATCTTCAGTTGAATCATGCAAGCCAAACTAAACCTTGTACTGGGTTGTGATGTGAAGCCTAAACTGGCTGTGACATATTTGCCTGTGGCCAGCCTTCAGTCACCCGTTGTCACACTAAATCACTCTGTCACTGCCGTATTTCAACAATGACAGCATGAGCAGTGTGTTCTCAACACAGATCATAGGGTTTGTCATGACAAGGGTCTCTGTGCTATGTGTATATGTAGGTGTGTTTTGTGTGCTTGTGTGTGTGAGAATACAGTAAATCCCCTAAACCGGAGCTAGTGACCCTCTGTAATACATTTCCTTTGGCAGATCACTTCTGGATTTCCCTCCGGGTGTCCCTGGGTTTCACAGAGTGGAAAGTGTAAGGCAGCATTTTCTAAATTGAAGTCAATACCAAATGGCCATTTATCTACAAGCACCCCGATGGGCGTCTAAAGGCACATGTGTGTACAAACAAACACACTCGCATACAGACACGTTGAGCTGATCTGGTATTCCAAAGGCAGCAGGATTTTCTTAATCCTAACTCATTCAGATATTGCATGACTGCATTGAGTGTGGGTTTGCAAGTATCTAGTTGCCAGGACCAAGTTTCTCAGGAATGGGGTTGTTTCTTAGGAAACAATAGGATTTGCTAATAAACAAGCTAATTTGTCTTCTTCACCCTTGAATTGAAGAGACTATTGGAAGTACAGCAATTACAGGGCACATTATGCATACAACATCAGTTGGCTTTCATACATCTTTGTACTCCTCATATCCTGAAGATGGTGAGTCATTTTCTCTCTCCCCCCCTTTCTTCTCTTTTTAGTTTATGTTGCAATTGCAAATTAGTCATATAATTTTTTTTAATTTGACTAAGTGGAGAGGACAACTAATACCCTTCTACTGAAACAGGGTATTAGGCAAAAATAGGCATATATCTAAATCTTCATATTTCAGTCTTTTTAAAGTCTCCTTTAGCTAAATCCCTTTACGATTACAGGTCACAAACAGTTTGCAGTTAATTCGGTGTCAAAGTTCAGTGACCCACATTGTAGCCATATATACCAAGAAGAGAATGAATATTCCAAGAAGTGCATAACTAGAAGATGCAATTTGTTTTAAATTGGAACAAAACTAGACTGAAAAATGAGGTGTTTCTGTTTCATAGATTTTACATAATATGGGTCTGAAAAGTAAACACAACATGCAAGTGCATGCACGATATTAAACTGCATTTTTATAATGGTGAGCAGGGGCCAATGCCTACAGTCTGATTGTTCAGAATTGTATAGGAAAATGACACTACTTATTTGGTCTATGACATTGGTAAAGACAGTTCTGTTGGGCCACAAATAGTCCACTCTGATTTTAAGTGGGCCAGACCAGTGAAATTCCCCTTTTTGTCAGTGTAAAGAGTTACATATCCAACTGTTTCTCTACATAATAAAGAAAAGGCTGCTGTGACAAAGAAAAAAAATCCTTTAGCATGACTCTTTCGACATAAATTTTGAGAACTAAATGTGTAAAATTAGAGAAAAAGTTCTGGTAGCTCATTGCCCAGACTGTCCAGATTTTTTTTCTCTTACAGTTGTAAAAAAACTGAATATAGCAGAAAGTGAAACACAGAAACTTTTCTGGCTTTTAATTGTTAAAAGTCAGAAAAATTGCTTAATTACTTTGTGTCATATAAATGGCATTGGAGGAGGTTTTTATCAGCAGGAAAAGCTTTAAATCTGGCCCGGGCGCCGTATTGTTGACACCCTTGCTCTATAGTATACCCTGCCTAATGATAAAGCAGGATATAGTACTAGAAAACCTTCACAAAAAAATTAATGATGACTTTTTAATCATTACTTTATAGGGATATCTTCTGGTACATGAGTACATGAACAAATTCTACACCCTATTCTATTTAAATGGAAACTATTATGTATGGTTATTAAAAGAAAACAGATAAAAATGAATGGAATAGAATAGCATTTTATTGTCATTGTACATGTACAGCAAAATTGTGGGTGCTCCACACCATCTGTGCATGGAATAAAAATATAAATAGTAGGACAGCAAGAATAAATAACAGACACGAGGAGTATATACAAAACAGGAGGAAGACATACAATGCTAAGGCACATATTGGAGTGCAAAGTGCTTGAGAATAGTGCAATGGATTTGGTCTGAGTATAGAGCCAATGTGAATAGCCTGAATGATGAGGGTTGCGCAGACCATGGCTCAGACTGGTTGGTAGATGGGTGGTCAGGTGTGTGGTGTGAGGGGGATAGTGTTTTTTTTTTTTTATAGAATGTACTTAGCAAAATTTGTAAAAAGGAAAAAATGATAATTTACTTGCATAGAGAAAAACACAATTAACCACTGAGGTAGACAACCGACCACCAGTTTTCCACAGAAACGTTCATGGTCACTACTTGACTTGTGGCTTCAGCTGAACCTGTGTATTATTTGTCAGAAGAAAGTAGCTAAGGCTAACATTTGTGAAAAGGGAGAGATTGGTTACTTTCTTGCACTACCAACCCACTACCTAAAGAAAAAATTAGTATTTTCTCCACAGAAATTATAATGACAGCTACATTTCATGCATCTCCAGCTGGAGTCGTATATTATTTCTCAGAAGAAAGTAGCTAATGCTAACATTGACATTGACAACTCAGACATCCCCTTTGAGTGAAAACTAGCTTATTTACAAAACCTTCAAAAGATGGTGCAAATGCACGATCGAAAGTGCCTTTTTATGATAACAATCAATAATTTTACAGACATCATACTACACATATAAATATAAATGTGTCTTTCAGTTTTGGATAGACTTTATATGTGCAATGGGTTTGTCACTGCGGTGGAGTATGGCCACTTTGTGACTGAGTGACCAGTATCCTTGGTTGTCAGTCAGATAAAAAATTCTGACATCTGGTTTTAGAAGACCAGAACTGCTTAGGTCAAAGCTTTGAAGCAGGAATTTACAAACCAGTGGCAATACCTATCTTTTAAATACAATTTATTATTTGTTTATAGTAAAAGCAGCAATAAAATGCCATATCTTAATGTTTCTTAAAAATCCAAGCTGATAACATAATTGTTCAGTTCAAAATATGAGTTGTGCAATTTATAGTTTTGCAGTATGTGCTTTAGAACAATTACCACTGTATTACAGCTAAGAAGGCAGACTGTCATCAAAAAAAAGAAATAAAGATTAAAGACCTCTAAACTTCTTTCTAGTATACTACTTGGAAATATAAAATATCAATTCCCTGTAGCAGTTTGGTGTTTTCTATTTGAATCCATTAAATACTGTGTGCTACTCGCCTCATTTCATCATGGCTTCAAAATGTCCCCAAAAAGTGTTTACAAGCCTTTTTCCCCCTGCAAGTTTTTGGCTCAATTCCTACATTATCTTCAGTCTACTGAATAGTAACTCTGTTGTCATGCCAGTAACTAAGCTGTTAGAAACCTAAGGAACCCAGAGAAGGAAAAAAATATGCAGGTGACAAAAAATACCTTTAAATTAAAAATTTGTACTCAAAACCTCAAAAACACACACACACACACACACACACACACACACACACACAATAAATTGAGATATTTCCACAAAGGTGCACTGCATTGTACAGTCTATATCTTTAGGAGAGACATTAGTGAATTTGGATTGAAATTATAGATAGTACACATTCTATAACTGTGTTAGTTGAAAAATAATGGGAAAACTTTTTCTCAGGTGACTGGTAATATTCGTGCATACTGTGTCAGCAAGAGAGGTCTGTCAGCAGTAACACATACAGTGACATTATAGGAAGTGTCAAAAACCATAAGATGTGGTCTACAGAGATTGACTTTGGTGTTATCTTTGGATTTTTGTTTCCACTTGCTCTTTACTTTTGTGTTCACTCACAGTATGGTTAGGATTGGGTGCCAAAACTAGGCCAAAATCTTTTGGCTAACTTAACCCCTTAGAGCAGGGGTGTCAAACTCAATTGCACAGGGGGCCAAAACTCAAGGCACACGGGCCAAACAAGATAAACATTTATTGAACACACTAAAACAATGTTTTTTAAACATAAATATGAATAAAAACAGACAGGAATATTATTCCAGATTAAATAAACTTGAAAAAAAGAAACTTTAACTTTAAATATTTTGCTCTTCATAAAAATATATCCTGTCAAAATTATGCAAGTTAGAAATATGAACATGCTGCCAAAACCCCCAGAAAAAAATAAATGAAAGCATATACAAGGTTCGAGCCGCATGTAGACGGAGCTGGGCATTGCTTCAGGAATGGAACTTTCCCTTGAGTGCACAGGTGCAGTTCAGCAAAATCCGCTGACTTGGTTCAACATTACTTGGCAACAGGGAAAGTGAGGCAGGTTGCACTGGTGCATTTGTGACAGCTTCACTTGAAATGCCTTCACCGCATCATACATGCCATGTCCATGAACTGACAGATTTCCTTGCTGAGCTCAAAAACTCTATTGAGAATTTTTATCCCAACTCAGCCAACAGACCTCTGTATGATAAGGAATGTCAGCAAACTCTGAATCTATTTCCCACATAAAAGACTGAAATTGACGGTGATTTAAACTTTTAGCTCAGATAAAATTTACGGTTTGCGTTACGGTGATTATTACATGCTCAATTTTTAGAACTTTACCACAAAGCCTTTCCTGGTGTATGATGCAGTGATATGCTGTTAACTCATCGGTACAGTTCTCCTCCTGCATCTTTACTCGCATCCTGCTGACTAGTCCGCTTTTTTCACCGCACAACACCGGCGCTCCATCTGTTGTAAGTCCAAAAAGTTTGTCCCAGGGCAGTTTCATGTCGGTTACACTTTAACATACGTTTTTAAAAAATGTCTTCCCCTGTCGTTGTCCCGTGCATCGATTTAATGTTCAATATTTCCTCTCCAGGGATGAAGATGGCCAGCTGTGCAATGTCCATCATGTCTATACTTTCATCCATGGCAAGAGAGTATGCAATAAAGTTTTTGCTTCTTTCACACAACTGTGTTCTTAAATCAGTGGCTCTTCAGAGTGGTGCCGGGCTGATTTGGCTATCTCCTCTGCTACAATAAAATTTGCTTTCACAACAGCTTCACTTTGTGATTTTGCTCTGGTGAAAAACGTCTGAAATGTCAGATTCTTCTTTAGCTCTTCTACTTTCTGTAGTTTCTGCACTGCATTTAGGTTTTTCAGCTTATCCTGACGTTTTGTCTCGTAGTGCCGTCTTAAATGAAATTCCTTAATTACAGCCACATTAGCTCCACTAATAAGACACAATAAGACTTAATATATGTTTACTAGCAATGTCTATAAACATATATTAAGTCACCCACTGGCGCTTAAAGGCTCTGCTTTCAGAATCAACTTTTCTCTCCACCATTATGAGCAGCTAGCTCCACAAACAGAAGTTTGACTTGATTGACGCGGGATTGTTCCCAGCCTAGCGTTAGCCTAGCGTTCAGCAAGGAGGCTGCAGCCAGTGTTGCCAACTCCTCAGTAAGGAAAATCGCTATTGGTTGTCCTAAAAGTGGCTAGAAGTCGCTAAATGACGTCATCGCCTAATTTGCATAATTGGTCATGCTAATCTTTTTTTTTTTTCTTCTTCTTCTTTTGTGTCCCGTTTGGATCTTTAGCCATCAGAATTGTTGTCTTAAGGCCAAGAAAGATGCCAAGCGGATTTATTTTACCAAGTGGATCACCATGGCCTTGCCATATTGGTCCATTTGATTGACCTTTATTATAATTATGAATTTATTTTATTTTCAGTTGCTACAAACGGGACAGAAATGACTGGGGGATAGGACAGGGAGAAAGAATGAAAGAAAGAGAGGCAGAGAAAGAAAACCAAAGGGGAGAAGAGACGGTGAGAAGGGGGGGAAGAAAGAAAAACAAACAAACAAACAAAACACCTGGGTCACCTGTATGGAGAAAAAAAACAGAAGAGAAAGCAAACAACAAAGAGCAACATAATAAAAAAAAACAGCACCATCACAATAAACTAGCTAGCAGTAGATATCAGTAGATACTGAATAATAAACGATATTGTGCAGCACGCAAGATAGACAGCGCACAATGTGCTTTGAGGCAGCAGCCAAGAAAGCTGTAGTCCGCGTCTGTGAATACCCGTGTGTACACCTGTGTGCATACCTGTGTGGATCAGCATGCTTGTATTCCAAAGTTTTCTCCATGTAACGATCTGCTAGCGAGTGTGGGGAGCCACAGCCCCGTCCTCCAGGGCATGAAGCAGGTATGGAGGAGATCAAAACTCCAGACATCCAGAGGCCCCCAGAACACAAGAGACCAAGGAAGACCAACAGAGGGGCAGCCGCGCCACTGTCCCAGTAAGAGCTGAGGAGAGTCCCAGATGAGGGCTCATTCAGCAGCCACCAAGCAGAAGCCAGGGGGAGTTGCAGTGACGCGCCCGTGAGCTCCGCCGGCAGCCAGCTGTGCCTGAGTGACCGAGCCCCAGGCCGAGAGGCCGGGGGCACCCCACCTCCGAAGTGGCCCGAGCGAGCCCCAGGCTCCAGGCCCCGATAAGCGGCCGCCAAGGAGTGAGCCGGTGTGTACCCGGACGCCCACCCCCAGACACAAAGAACCACCAACGCACCGATACCTGAGGGAGTCCGCCACTGGCAGGGGAAGTGGTGGTGGGTGGAGATAGGCCTCCAAACCTTGGAGGGCCTGAGATGTCCCCAGAGAGGTGGCGTCTGATACCCAACCTGACATATAGACACAGACATACAGGCACACACAGACACAAACATCCATTCCCACCCTCATGCTCTCATATGCACTTACTCCACACTCAACCAACGTGGAGACAGACATAAAGAGACGCTGTACACACGATCACACTCCCCAAGCGTACTCTACGAACCGGGTCTAGGTACCCTTGCCACTGGAGGGGGGAACTGCACCCAGACCCAGGTGGTGTTACCCTTTTCCATGCGGTGGGGAGAGGCAGACCGCCCCAACTCCGTAGCAGCAGGGAGGCCCCACACTCCAGACCGCAGTCGGACGGCCAACTCCTCCTCCTAGCCCCCCCGCTCCAGCAGGCCGCAGAGAATGGGGGTGAGAGAAGACTCCAAACCTCCCTCCACCCGCTCATTGTAGTGTTGATGCATGTGTGTTCTAAGGTGCAATTAAAACCCAGGAGGGCATGGAGCTACCTGCCAGAGAGCAGCAGGTAAGCGCATAGTCCCTCCTGCTAGCCCTAAATGTCTACGTGTATTTAAAATTGAGAGGTGGGCAACGACGCCAGGGGTGAGGTGTACACCCTGATGGTAATTTGGACTCTGTGTATCGTGCCCACCCCCAAGATCCTATATGTATGTGTAATGAGAGTGTGAGTAATGTGAATGTCTAAGTTGTGGGATAAAATTGAGGCAGAGGCAGCCAGAAGGGGACAGAGGGGGTCATGCTAATCTAATTGTAACCTATGTCGTTGGAGAGAGAAATAACATCGTGGAAGAGACATAAAGTGAGTAAAAAACGTCCTAAATGCATTTAGAGTTTATTTAGAACTACAAATTAAATTTCTTTTAGCAATTGTTTTTTTTAATGTCACAATTCCAACCCTGCTCCTTTACTCGGGCTTGGACCGGCAAAAGTGACCCGAAATAGGCACTCTGGTGGAGTTAATTTGTGTGTGTGTGTGTGTTTATAAGTAGTTTTAAACCTTGTGATCCACAAAACAGCATAAGAGTAAAAGAATAACTGACTGCGTTACAGCACCCGCTGCTTGTTGAGAGTAAAAGCGATACGCGCTTTTTTTTTTTTTTGAAAAAAAGTCGCTAAGGGGTCTGAAAACTCGCTAAATATAGCGACAAAGTCGCTAAGTTGGCAACACTGGCTGCAGCGCTGCATTATGGGATCTGTAGTTTGTATATTATTAGCGCCTCACATCACCAGGCCATGCATAACAATAATAGTACGTCTATATAAAATGATCTCGAGGGCCGAATATAAATGTACGCCAGGCCGGCTGTGGCCCGCGGACCTTGACTTTGACACATGTGCCTTAGAGGGAACCGTTACTGGAAATCCATACAGGCTCTTCTGGATGATAATGTCCCCATCCACAGTTTATTGTCATGGTTTTAGCTTTAGTTTATCACGTCTCTTTACACGTCTCTTTGCTACAACCACCATTATTTTACACTCGTCAAGCTTTTTCACTGCATTAAAGTAAATTGTATGAATTGTATTAAAGCATTCTTTAGATTTGCATCTGAAGACTGCAGCTACTAATTATTGTGCAATTTTTCAATGAGCTCCTTCATTATTTTTGGTATTCTACGTGTTCTACACTGATTTATATTCAGGGTCTAACCCTGTTCTTTGTGATGAAGATTATGCACTCAAGAGGAAGGGTAATTTGATATCTATTGATTGAGTCAAGAGTCAATCTGAAATGGAGAAATTGTACTCATTGCTATTGATTTTAATAACTAGGCTGTTACAGTTCATTCAGAGCCAAGGGGAGCTCTTCTAAAAGAAGAGTTTACTTGATCCTGTGGTATTGTCTTATTTTGAAAAGTGATATGAATGTGCTTTGCTATCTCTGGAGTTAAGAATCCTAGTCCGTTTTATGCTGCTCTATGATGTCAAGCAATACCAATGTTAGTTAAGTTTAACATAACATGAGACCTTTCCTTAACCTGAAAGCAATACATTTTTGATGATTTGTTAACACTGATCACCGAATATAAGAACAAGCCAATGTTTTCCGTATTTTCTGTATAAATATATATAGTCATTTTTGCAGTGCCAGGAGAGATTGGTTCGAGTCTGAGCCTGAGGCAAGAAACTTTGGGCAGACAGTATACTCAATACAAGTTGGAAATATTAAAGCCAGTGTTGACTTGCTTTTCAATCATTTTCATAACAGTATAAAAAACAACAAAAATGAGTGGGTCAGACAGACAGAGAGGAGAAAAAGTCAGTATAGCCGAGAGAAAATTATATCAAGCAAGACTGATGTTATAATATTCTAATATGCATTCAAAAACAATAACCTTTTAACATATTTTGCATTCACATTTCTAATATTTTATTGCATTCTGATCACACCAATTCAAAATTTGTCAAGGCTGCTCTAATGGTTAAATGCACATTCTTCTATATATGTTTTGGGCAGCGTATCTTGAAATCCTTAGGCTTGCAGCATTGGCAGCTCTGCAAAGAGCAGAGCCTGTGGTTGAGCTGTGAGAGGCAATCCTGGCTGAGGAGACGAGGCATGGCTATTGTAACTCTAAGTGGGAACGAATAGAAGACTAATTTGATGGGAGCCACTTTTCTCTACACCACATTTAAAACCCCATTACACTAGCATCCATTGTGAATACCCACAGGTTCTTGTCAGAGGAGTAAATTGCATAGGTCACACTCTTATATCCATATAGTGTGTATGCGTGTTGAAAATATTGCTTGTTGGAGAAAAAAAAAGAGAGAAGAAGACTGGTATGGAAATTACTGCCTTAAGTAAATGTGCCATGACATTATGGTTACTAGACCATGAACAATTCTGAGCCTTTCAAAGGTTAAAGCACACAAAAACTCTCTCTCTCTCTTTCTATCCGTGATTTCCCTTCTGTCGTTCTCTCAAGCATTCACACCCACACACACCTGTCAAGGAGGCCTATTAGCACCCTTGCTGAGGTTCAGTTGGGCTTTTAGGCTCAGGTGCAGGAAACCTCTCTGTGAGGAGAGGAACTTGCTCTGTAGGTCTTTGATTCCCCACCTCTTCTGTAAATAGCAAGTTGAACAAAAGTCAAAGAAAGGGTGCTCTAGCATAAAAACTGTCCACAGCAAGCATCCACGTTCACACACAAAGTCACAGAGAACAGCTGCTAGCAAAACTGCAGTGGGAGATCACCGTAGCAGGTGGGATTAGAACAGGTTGAACTGAGTTTTCATCAAGTGCACACTCCTGTGACCACTTAGTGATCAATTTCACAAGCAGTGGCAGAGGCGTAGATGCACAAATGGCTCTCCGCATGCATTTTGGAACATGTATAGTTGGGTGTCTGTATGTGTGTGTTTGTCTGTGAGTGCGTTTATGTGGGTCCGCAGTCTTGTCTGTGTGAGATTTCTTGTGTAGGTGTTTGCGGAGAGTTAAAATATCAATATGTTACAGGATTTTTTTTCCCTCACCACTGTTATCTTTGCTTTCCCTCCTACATTACACCCCCATCAGCCTTGGATGGATTAAATGAGCAATAAAGACCTTCATCCATGTCTCTGTAAAAGACATTAGACACATTAACGGCATGACACAATGAGCAGTCTCGTACCCACAGGCAGATTTTACAGCATTTATATTTGTTTCGTTCTCTTTTATTGTTGTGTACATCTTTAGGTGTGCATTCTTGTGTTTTCATACATGCATCCATCCGTCTGTGTATGTAAAAAAAAAACTGAAATGTAGCAAGAAAGACAGGGGAAACGTGTTAGTCACAGCACCTTAGGCGGTACATTTTCAAATGCCCGGCAAATGATTTAAAATGGGTTTTTATTGACATTGTAAATGTGTTTTACCCAGGCAGTAAGCTGCCAAGGGATAAAAGATGCATGCTATCAAAGCCACGTGTGGCACGCCTCCCACCACACAGCACTATGCTCGCCAGTGTGCCTGTGTGTCCATGTTTGAGTGTTTTTCATAGCTTTTCTTTTAATTACCCCCCTTCTGAATTAGCTGAGGAGTGGGAGACTGACTATGCAATGTTAAGTATCTTTGGTTAGGAATTATCTGTTTAGTCTTTCCTTTTTGATCTTCAGGAATAAGTCATTAGTTTGCAAGGGATCTGCTCCCTCTCCAGCCCTCCCTTGTACTTCCCCTTTCTTTTTTTAATCCTCCCCAGTGTGGTGTCTTTATTTAGGAAGTTTCTTTGGAGCAGGGTAACTCAAATTGCCCAGTTATATAACAAAAAGGATAGGATTATTTTATGGAGATGAAAAGAGGGGAGTGGTTGGTAAGGAGGTGGTTAACTAAAAGATAGAGAACAAGTACATGGCAGGATGTGAACCCTTACTTCTAGCTGATCGGGGAAATAAAGGGGTTCATTGTACAGTGCATTGCACATGGTGAGAGAAGGCCATTTCTCTAACTAGAAGGCTTGAATAAAGATGAAAAGTGCATGTGAACATGGTTGAATATACTTGTGTGTGTTGCAAAGACAGGGTGCAGATAAAAAGACTGTTAACACTGGATGAAGAGCAACCATTAGATGGTAATTGGCTGACCAGATGCTCTTTTCGTTGCATACAAATTATAGTCTTTAACTTCTAGCCCACTGTGTGCTATTACTAATATGCAATCAAAGTTTTCTGTCTGGGTATAAAAACATGAATTCAGTTTTTTATTTGCCGAATAAATAGCAATGTAATCTTTAGTTTTAAACTAGTTTTTGACAAATTTCTAAGATATTAGTGTTTTCTTGTTTTCATAGCAGGTGGTCTAATACATTTGTTAGGCACTGTAAATTCATGCTATTTTAAGAAACCTTACTGTACCCATTTTCCTGGTCACAGCAATTCCTGTATTAATGTTCTTATGTTCAAGTGTGACACTGATGTGTTTATCTCTAATTTTATTATCTCTGCATTTGAAATTTTGTTATCCAGCACTTAATGTTCCAGTAAAAAACATTAAAATGAAAGTCTGCCATTCTATCTCTTAGTTTGAGCTGTTTGCTTGGTGTTTCAGGGTTACTCAAACCACTCTCTAAGTCTTTTTCAGACAGGGTGCCAAACTGTGTCAATGCCAAGAGAAGCATTAGCAGACCCTGCACAGTCTCCCCCAAATGGATATTAATAAACCCTGCTCCATCCAGCATTCACTTTCCTACAGATCCCACTTCTTCCTCTCCATCCCTTCTAATCCTCTCCTATCTTACACTCCATCCTACTTTTTGCTTTCTGTCTTGTCTTTTCCCCCTTAAGTATCAATAACTCCTGCTTGCAACACACACACACACACACACACACACACACACACACACACACACACACACACACAGCTGTAGTTGCAGTGTCAGGCTTCCACGGGGGCTGGTATAGTTACACAGTAGACTCTGTGGGTTTAGTAAAATCCTCATTAGGACTCAGTGTAGGTGTGAGCATTCCTGCTGCTGTCTCACAACAAATTGCTTACCTCAACAGAACACTCACAAACACAAACAGCTGCACATTGACCAAACAAAACGGAAATTCACAAACTAATACAAGGTGGGGAACACTGACATCTATAAATACACACATTCACATTGTATAAAAAATAAATGTATGCCCTTTATGTTTTCCAGTATTTTACACAGACACGTAGTATGTTTTAGTGCCGTGTTTACAATTAAATGTCTTCAGCAAATTAATTTTAGTCAGGACATATTCAAATATTTAATGATAACTTTGAATAAGACTTCAGAGTGTCCGAATCAGGTTAATGATCTAAAAGATTATGGAAAGTTTTGAGCAGTAAATTCACGGATAGATTCCAGCCACGCTCCTAAAATGAAAAGAAAAAAACCCCCTGAAATATCCAAAATAATGGCCGTCTTAGGCTTATATTTTTCAATCACGGGGAAGAGGGTGAATGAATGTTTTTAATTTTAGGGTAGATGACCATCTTTTAAATTTGTAAAACAATGCACTGGGCTTGAAGGAGTACTGCACTTTCCCTTTTTAGTCTGTTCTGATCACTATTTTCATGGATGATACTTTAAAGCTGTTTTATAAAATCTGTAATTTTAGCTTTCAACAGCCTAGTGAGCCTTGAAATTTTAGGCAGTTGATATGCCTGCTGTCATTTACCAAATTTCAGAATCTACTAATGAGCTCTCTTTTATTGGACAAGAACTGTTGAATTTCTATAAACTGAGTGGTGGTGGAGGAGTAAAGCAAGTACAGTATGTTACTGGCATTAACAAGTGAGCATTTCCCTTCACCATTTGTAGAATTAGAAACTTGAAACAGAAGGCAGGGCACTTAGAGTTGAGAACAGAGCCAAGTGATAGTAGGTTTAACATCTTAGTGAACAAGATGTCCACACTTCTTAAAACAACCCCACACAAATCAGTGGGGGAAAGGCCCAGATATCAGATTATCAGTGATATTACAATAACTATCCCCTGCCTGATCCAAACCCAAGTCTGTATTCTGTTACTGGACTTCTGTGCTAGGCACAGATTGCCCATCATGAACAGTGTGTTCCAGCATAAGGATGTTCATAAATGCACTTGGCAAAAAGGCTACAGTGTGATGATTGATTTTGTAATCATATTATCATATTATGAACAGGGTGATCCGAAGGGCCAGCTCTGTTCTAGGATGCCCTCTGGACCCAGTGGAGGTGGTGAGTGACAGGAGAACGGCGGCTAAGCTGTCATCTCTGATGGACAACATCTCCCACCCCATGCAGCAGACTGTGACAGCACTGAGCAGCTCCTTCAGTGGGAGACTGCGGCACCCACAGTGTGGGACGGAGAGATTTCGCAGGTCTTTCCTCCCCACTGCTGTCAGACTCCACAACAAAGACTTTAACTGAACAAACACACACATCCACACATGTGCAATAACACTAAGTGCAATAATCTTTTCTGGCATCGTTGTATTTTTACTCAGTTGTATATAGCATTCGTATTCTATTTTTATCTTATTGTATATTTTTATTCTATTTTATTCTACTGTATATAGTATATTATTTTATTCTATTCTGTACAGCTGTGTACTGTATTTATTCTTATTGTATTCTAATTTTTGCGTCATAACTTTTGCACTGTCCACTTCCTGCTGTGACAAAACAAATTTCCCACGTGTGGGACTAATAAAGGTTATCTTATCTTATCTTATCTTATCTTATCTTATCTTATCTTATCTTATCTTATCAGACCTGTGGCTGTAAGTCTTGGACGCTTGGATGAAGAGAGAAGCTGAGCTGTCAACTAATCACCACCCGATGGTGAGTTCCCATATGGAAAAGATATATATAAATCTTATAAAGTTTGTATCTGAAAAATTATATAATGAAACTTGTATGTTTTGGATACTTACTAAAACAATGTATGAAAGTAATGAGAAAGTGGCCACTTTCATGAGTAAATCATGTAAGCCTTATATGATCACATATAAGTTTTTACTATTTCTTTTCCATATAGGTTGGGTCAGGTGGGAGAGAAAGATGCTGGAGAGGACTGGGGTCCCCATATTCAAAGTGTTTGGCACATGTGCACTGGGACCATCCGGCAATGACCTGGACCAGGAGATCTTCTACTTCTACCCCTGGCAGAATGGACCATTTTTCATAACTGCACAGCTAGGGAAGTTATACTGACGTGGTTGATTCCTACCATGGCCCTCAAACCAAATGGAAGACACTAGAGGTAAAGGGACCTGTAAGCTGAAGAAGGCGTACTATCGAGCATGGTTGGCTTCTGGCACTGTGGAGAGAGCTTGAAGGTATGGGCAGGCCCAGAGAAGCATTGCTTTGAAAGCAGTTAAAACAAAGTCCAAGGTGTGTGAGAAGATCAGTGAGGCTGTGGAGCAAGACCTTTGGTCGGCAGGTAGGGAAAAGCAATTTTTGCCCCACGCTGTTTATGGTGGAGACCGATTGTTGCTGACATCAATGGTGGAGCTAGTCAGACAGTTGACGGAATACTTTAACCCTTTAAACCCTAACCCAGGGGTCCCCAATCCCAGTCCACGAGGGCTGGTGTCCCTGCAGGTTTTTGATCTCACCCTGGGTCAACACACCTGAATGATTAGTTCATTACCAGGCCTCTGGAGAACTTCAAGACTAATTTATCCATTTAAATCAGCTGCGATGGATCAAGGGCACATCTAAAACTTGCAGGGACACCGGCCCTCGTGGACTGGGATTGGGGACCCCTGCCCTAACCTAATTTACCCTTTAAACCAGGGGTGGGCAACTCCAGGCCTCAAGAGCCAGTGCCCTACAGGTTTTAGATGTATCCTTGATCGAACAAAGCTGATTTAAATGGCTAAATTACCTCTGCAAGATCACATGGAAGTCAGGGACAGTAATTGGATTGTCAAACTGGAGTGGTGGTGCCTCTTATAAGGAGACCTGAAGGCTGTGTTCCAACTTCAGAGAGATAGTACTCCTCAGCCTCCCAGGTAACATCTTTGCCAGGATACTGGAGAGGAGAGCAATGACCTCCTGCTTGCACTGGGAGGGTTTGCAGCCAAGTGTGAAGTGATTAGGATGAAAATCAGCACCTCCAACTCTGAAACCATGGTTCTCAGCCAAGAAAGGGTGAAGTGCCCACTCCAGGTTGGGAATAAGTTGCTGCCACGAACGGATGAGTTCAAGTATCTCAGGGTCCTCTTCATGAGTGAGAGTGGCAGAAATGAGCTTCCACCTAAAGATGTCTAGGCTCACCTTACAAGACAGGAGGAGGAGTTCAGTCATTCTAGGGGGACTCAGTTTTCTACATCAAAAGAAACAGGCTGAGGTGTCCTAGGCATCTGACTATAATGCCTCCTGAATTCCTCATAGGTGAGGTTTTTCAGGCATGTCCAACTGGGAAGAGACACGGGGCAGACCTAAGACTTACTGAAGAGATCATGTCTTTTTACTGCATCATGGTGCCCTTGGAAGAGCTGGAGGTGGCGAGGGAAAGGGACCTCTGGGCATCTCTGTTTAAATTGTTACCCCTACGACCCAGACCCAGATAACCACCAGAAAGTGGTTGAATAAATAATTATGGTAAAAAGTATGGAAAATTATTAGTATTTGGGAGTAAATCACAAGAACAGCAAAGCAAAATGTAACAATTTAATTATCCTAAATCATCCTGAGTTTAAACTAAAAGAGTTAACATTCTTCTTTGCAAAATTACATTAAAATTCTTGAAAAAAAGCGCGTCTTAACACCCATTTGGTTACAGCTGGTAGCTCTACATAAGCACACAGATCCAGTATGTTAGCAGAGCGCTGTGTCTAATGATATCGCTACCGATTCCTGACAATAGATGCAGATGTTTTCATACATTTGACAAGTTCCAACAACACTTACCGTACACTCATGAGGCGAACATATGTAAGGTTGACTGCTTCCCATCAGCGAGTATGAAGAACACCTGTGCAGGCTGACGTTATTACAGACGTCAACATGAGAAGCGTGCGCACGTCCACACAGTAAAAATTAACATGCACTTAAATTGTGTGAGCTCCTTCCTCTGCACCTCTCACACACATTTCCACTCACACATGCACTTACACTTGAAGGGCTGCTCATTTGGCTAACAGACCTCATTACACGGGTGGATGGACCATCGACCCCTTGGTGGAGGAATTAAAGAAATCTCCCGTTTCTTCTCTTTCACGCAGAATGCGTGACATGATGTCTTGGAGTTATTTACCTGCTCTCTGTACCGTGGCAACTAATCTCACCTGCATCCCCTAGACTGTGTGCATGTCTCCTGCATAATTAGGTGGACACACGACTTTTGGGGAAATTAAAATTTTGACAGTTTCCTAGGGGACAATCAGTTTCTTAATGACAACCGCTACTGCCATGGAATAACAACATACTGCATTTGTTAATGCCTAATTTGCAAAACCCAAAACCTTTCCATCAGGTTAAAATATTAGCCCTCCCAATTCTGACCAAACAGATGTTACTTAAATATCTCAATATAGACTTTGAGATGTCACAATTTTAACAAAAACACTTGTTGGGGACATGGAACATGCTTAAACAACCAACAGCTAAGTATTTTCTCCCTGATTATATATGTTCCAGATATATGTTAATCATTCATTTCATACTTTCTTACTGCTGCTTTCTAAAAGGAAAACGTTAACAGCCCCTTGTGGTGAAAGTCCAGCATTTGACTAATGGCAATACCATCCAAGTAATAACGCTGCTACATTTTTGTAAAGTTGCACCTAAATAAAAAGATATGAACTTTTCATTCATTGGAGAGTTGTGACAAAAATGGACTTGCTCATACAGTATCTATGCTGGATTATGGTAATATATACAATGCATATGGAGTACAAATACTGGATACTGTCTATCATAGTGCACTGAGATTCATTACATCCCATGAATAACTCATGATTTCATGTTAGACTCAACAGCTGTTTTCAGATAGTGTCACTCTCCTGATATTTTCAGGCCTTCATCCTTTGACACAAACTAGGATGTCTCTGACTTTGCACACAAGACTTGTTCCTCGAAACTATTCTTAAAGCTTTTACTCAATTAGGATTTAATTATGCTTAATTATGGTGCTAGAAGTTATTTTTAATGACTTGACGACAGCCACATCTGGCTGCAAATGCTGTAAGTGAGCGTAACTGACCATTACTGCCCTTATTTGCCCTGGGATAACTGTGACGATTAAATAGTCACAAACACATATTCTGTTTGTAATCTGCTGCTTATCTTGACACCGTTTATAAAAGCAATTTAAATCTCAAGAGTCCTATTTTCTCACATACATAAATAAATAAATAAATAAATAAATAAATAAATACCACCCTAGATAAATTAACAGACACCAAAACCCTCTGCCACAAGTACTTATTGCACTTCCCATCTCAAAGGGCCAGTATAGATGTTATTTACATTTTGCAATTCAATGTTGATGACAGTGGTTCTATTTATTCTAATTGTAAGGCAATCAGGGGTTCCAGATGTGTCCTGAAGACTGCAGGCCTGTTATGCAATCTGTGGCCACGAAGACAGATACTTAAATTATCATGACAACACTAATTAACATGATGGCAACCAGTTAAATTCCCACCACAGCTGGGCTCCGGTCAAAATGGTAGCACATCACAGTCAAGTGTTCTTGACATCCTTTCCAGAACATTGGGCATAGTGTCCCTCACAAATACTCTGTATCACATACACAGGCCCATAAGCATGCACAGCTTGTCGTACTGCACACATGAACACACACACACACACACACACACACACACACACACACACACACACACACACACACACACACACAAAATTACAGGCCCTAGGAGGCGTATATGTGTGACTGGATTTTGAAACAGCTTGAAGCCATGTCTCATTTTTGTGACCTCCCAGCTGCAGACCAGTGGAGAAAAAACTATCAAACCAATGAAGCTTGGTGGGGCGAGTGTCTGTTTGTGTGTGTGACTGTGTATATATATGTATCACAGCTGCACATGTGACCATCAAATGCCTTGGGGGGAAAATACATTCAGTTAAATTGGGGCTTGTTACTCACAGCCCCTCCCTTTAGTCATCCTCCTAGCTTCATTGAGAAATCAGCAGGACTTTTAGGTCACTTTTGGTCACTACTGACCTCGTCTTTCCTCCCTTCTTTCTCCAATCTACTTCCGCTCATACATTACATCCCTCAGCCTCCCACCCTGTCTGACATCTCCGCTAAAGATGTCAGACAATGGTTTCACACTGATCAAAAGAGACAGTGTGTCAGTTCCATCACAGGCCACAGGGAACAGTAGGAACAAGTGAAATTGTTTGTGAGTGTGCTAGAAAGTGAGAGCCAGTGCACGTATTTGTGCATGTGTGTGTGCACGCGTCTGTGTGCACGCGTGCGCATTGTCATGTGAAATTGCAAAGGTCCAGATGTGTGTGCATGCGTGCTGACGTGTTGTGACGTCAAGATATTGCCTTAGAGAGTGTGCAGGGTAAAGAGAGAAAGGGATAAAAGGGTGTGCTGGGAGAAGGTATGTCAAGCAGAAGAAAAACAGTCTTTGCCACAGATGAACTGTTATGGTACATATGGTTTACATATGGCAGCAAGTACCATAAAATCTCAAGAACTTGAGAAGTCCCCAGAAACCTTGTGTGGTACCCACATGACATCCACTTCCTTGTTCCCAAAATAGTCTTTTTTTACCAGTAGTTGCAAAATAAACAATATAAAGAATTACTTAACTAGTATTTCATTTTCTATATTATTTAATTACTTATAATATTATAATATTTCAGAATCTACAAGTGTGGACCCCAGGAGGTGATAAACCCCTTTGTTATATGTTATACTAGTAGTCATTTGTATGAACCGACACTGCATGTCGCAGAAGAAAGCCAATAGGATAATTAGCCATTTAGACATTCAGAAGTAGTAAAGCAAGGAAATTTTCTTTTAACAAACAATGAAATGAATTATTTCTTATTGTAGTAGCTTATAATATCCTAAGTCATTTTGCATGTAATATATAGACTCCCTCTGATTTTGCTCACTACTAAGAATTTACAAACATTTTGGTGAATTTATAATATTTTAATATTTCATTAAATTAAAAAAGACGCTTTGAAGAGGTCAGAGTGAAGCTACATTACTCCCACAAAGGAGTGGCTGGAAATATTCAATCTATCAACCAGCTTTGAAATGCCTCAGTGTCCCCCCAGCAGAACTCGAGGAGATAGATGTTGAAAAGGTGGTCTTGGCATCTTGCTTAGATGGCTGACCCCGCAATACCAACCTGGTTAAGCGGCAGAAATGATGGATTTATGGATGGATAATGAATTCCGTCTTTTTTAATGTCTGTTTGACAAAGTATACCATTTATACAATTAGAAATTATACTCTAAGTTGTGTCAAATGTACTTTTTCTACTGTCCATTGATACCTTTGTATAATGTATCCTAATTAATCTACATCTGAAATACCATGGAACTGATACATGTTTGCCATTCTTGCTTTATATAGTACCTGTTTATGTTTTTATTAAATAAGGGCCTAAATCAAATGTTCTAGTTATTCTGTATTTTTCACAGCTTCATAGAGTATAATATATAGTTTCAAAATGTCCACAATCCTGTATAACAACATATTACTGTTTTTCTTATTTTTATGGATTTATATGCATTATAGCTTTTATTACAGTGTCTCTGTGCAGTTTGTGCTCTTTCAGTAGGTTTCAAGTTCCCGGAAAGCACACAGACTTAGGCATATAACCTACCTTGATTTAGTGCACAGTCAGTGATTGTGATTGCCACCATTTGCTACAGTCATCTTAAGAGCTTTAACACCACTCCTGATGTGAATTTGTCCATATTCTTCAGCTGCCTACTAGAGTTTCAGCTTATATTAAAGCATATTATGTAAAATCTTAGAGTACATTAGGTCAAACATTTTTTTCCTCCTTTTCAGTGTCTTCATCTTTCAGTTCAGTATTTGGGTATTCTTACTGTCAGTCCCTTTAAAATACAGCCCATCAGTTTTCAAACTTTGACACAACATCAGCAAAAACACACGCAGCTTCAGCTTTTTTCCCTCGGTATTGCTGATGTAACAGAGAAGACCTGGTTTGATGTAGCGGGGTGAGGATTACAACTGCAAGCTTTTACATATGCACACGTGCTTGCACACATGCGCTCACACATCCACACTCTGCACAGGCCTTGAGCAGATGGATAAAGTAGTGAGGATGTGGCCAGAGGAATGATGCATGACAGGGACAGCTGTGCTAAGCTCATTTCATTCAGAATATACATGCTCAGTCAGGGGCAAAAGTGTCAAAGTGAGACACAAGAGCGAACACAAAGGATGCCTCTTATGCAAACACTCTTAGGAGTGAAACCACTATTGCTTATTTCAAATGGGAGTCTCTATTACCGTAAAGGCAAACACACCTCACACGGTGGAGCAATAACATGCATCAGATGCAACTTAATTCTTTTTTTTACAATAATATAAGGTTCTTTCATCTTTTCAAGTCACAGAAAAATCTCTGTAGGTTGTAAGTACTGTAATGGGTCATAATTTGTCCATTTTAACGTACCAGCAAGAGGCAACAGCAAGAAGAAGACTTTTTCTTCATTATATGTAAGTATAAGGGCAGTTTCCAGCTGACAGATTCCAAATATAATGAAATGTTGTATTATTTCAACATAAATAAATAAATGAATGCAATAAAAATCTGGAATATCGTGTTGTGACATTTATAGCAAAACAGTATACTTATGGATGATTGATTAAGGGAAAAAACTAAATAAAAATTCTTAGTAAGGTTTTGAGGCATTAAGTGTTTTTCAATGTCAATGTTACATTTGTAACAAATGTAACATTGACAATGGTGGTAGAGACCCCTGTCTAACAGATCTTCCAAAATCTCTCATTGCTGTTCAGCTGAGTTGAGAACTAGTGACTTTAAAAGGCCATACCACATGACTCACATCATCCTTCTACTCATCAAACCATTCAGTGACCGCTCATGCCGCATATGTGTGGCCATGCCATCTTTGAAGAGAGAGCTCTCTTCAGGATAGAAAGGATTCTTCAATTCAATTCAATTCAATTCAATTCATTCAATTCAATTTTATTTATATAGCGCCAAATCACAACAACAGTCACCTCAAGGTGCTTTATATTGTAAGGTAGACCCTACAATAATACATACAGAGAAAAACCCAACAATCATATGACCACCTATGAGCAAGTGCTTTGGCGACAGTGGAGAGTAAAAACTCCCTTTTAACAGGAAGAAACCTCTGGCACAACCAGGCTCAGGGAGGGGTGGGCATCTGCCACGACTGGACTGGGAGAGAGAAGGAAGGCAGAATAGAAGACATGCTGTGGAAGAGAGACAATGATTAATAACAAGTATGATTCAATGCAGAGAGGTCTATTAACACATAGTGAGTGAAAAGGAAAAACTCAATGCATCATGGGAAATCCCCAGCAGCCTACTCCTATTGCAGCATAACTAAGGGAGGATTCAGGGTCACCTGGTCCAGCCCTAATTATATGCTTTAGCAAAAAGGAATTTTTTAAGCCTAATCTTAAAAGTAGAGATAGTGTCTGTCTCCCGAATTCAAATTGAAAGCTGGTTCAACAGAGGAGGGGCCTGAAAACTGAAGGCTCTGCCTCCCATTCTACTTTTAAATACTTTAGGAACAACAAGTAGGCCTGCAGTGCGAGAGGAAAGTGCTCTAATGGGGGTGATATGGTACTATAAGGTCGTTAAGATAAGATGGGGCCTGATTATTTAAGACCTTGCATGTGAGGAGCAGGATTTTGAATTCAGTTCTGGATTTAACAGAATTATTCTTCATATAAAAAAGGTGATCACTCAGAACAACTTTGCATTGATTTGTAGTCAATGTTCCCCTTAAGGGGTCAAGTGGACACAACAATTCCAGCAAAATGTCATTGTGTTCCATCAAAATAGAGGTCAAAGGTTCAAGTTTTTCCCATAATCTGTCACTCTTCTGTCTGCAGACATTTGCAGTTGTAATAAATACCACAAACACTGACTTCTGAAGGCCACTGAAGCATACTTCTCATTTTAATATTTCATATAGAGAAGTGGAAGAACAGAGGAGCTTTCCATTTTTAATGGCCTGAGGGGGTTTTACTACCAAACCTTTAGTGGCTCTAGTAAAAACAAAGTTTCACATTTCATGACTATTTATGTTGTTGTCGTTGAATCAGTTTAGAGTACTGTGATGGTTTTAAGGCATGGGGGAGAAGAAGAGAATAAAACAGAACCTAAAAAAGGAAATATCCTGGAAGTGATCTTTTGAGTTATCTCTCTGTTTGCCACTTCAGAGTAACAAACAAGGTCCAACAAAAACACAAAAGTGTAGTGCAGGCTCTGTTTTATATACACACACATACAGATATGTATATATACATCAAATATATATATACATCAAATATATATATATATATATATATATATATATATATATATTAGGGGTGCAACGATACACAAAATTCACGGTTCGGTTCGGTTCGATACTTTGGTGTCACGGTTCGATATTTTTTCGATACAAAAAAATGTTCATGCATTTTTAATTTGTCATTTATTAAAATTATAAATATATATTTTAACTCAAAAGTACAGTTTTTAAATTTAACCCTAACCCTTGTGCGTGTTTTTTATTTTGACAGCGAATGCGCACCTGCGGACCACTTATGTGCAGCCCTGGTTATTTAGCTCATCATATCGCAGCCACAGAAATTCTTTTGTCCATGAAACCATAAAGCTGCACTTTCTTTTTGCCTTATAGTCTGATTTGTCATAACTTCTCCGTTTTGTGGTAAGCTTTTCTTTGGCTGTCACTTCTTCACCCTGACCTGTCTTATTTGGCTCAGCAGAACTGAAATGCTTTTACACACGCACTCACATAAGCTCAGCGATTCTCTGCGCGATCAACCTCTCACATGTTTAAGCTTGCTGCGGGAGATTTCACTTGTCATGTTTGCATAGTAAGCTAACGATTAATAAGACGATGTCAGAGGAATTGGTGCACAAATTATCATCACTCACAGATCAGTGCTGTCGCTCTCTATACACAGTTCGCATGATTGCAAAGTGAAAGCAAAAAAACAAGCGCAAATTCAAACGCGACTTCAATATGTCACAAATTGACAGTGGCTCACCAATGCCAAAGACATAATTACCCAGCTACATTTCTGAAAGAATGCAAAAGCATTGACATATATTTTTCCTACAATAGCCCGACGGGCAGGGCAGAGATAGATTTTGGTAGCCCGACTGAAAAAATCGCTAGCTCCAGGACGTCGGGCTAGCGATATTGCAAGCCCTGTATCTGATTGAGGAATCACTCATCTTTGGAAAAGAGAGTTTATTACAGAGAAATGGCTCTTTCCAAAATAAAAGCTATACTATCCGCTTCTTCTGGGCTATATTCTCAGCAGCATAAGGAGACTCATGTGCTAACAGCTGTCTAAATGACTCGGCTAAAGTTAGTAGCATGCTTGCTTTTTTTTGTCTGCTTCCACTTGTCTTTGCACTGAAGGATATAAAAAAAACAACAACAGCAATAGAATAATATTAAACACAAAGTGAACCCGTCTTCCTTCATTAAATAGGTTCTTTTAGATGTTAAGGAGGAATTGACTTAACCAGGCTGGCGGAGAATGAAGACAACCGGACACCTGCTGCAGATGGGGAATCAGTGAACTTTTATTGAGACAGAGACAACCTCTCAAAACAGCTCACATCAAGAGATTCCAAATATTTGCTGTGAGGATGGGTATATATTCTCTAAAACTTACAGGAGGGGGTTGTGAGGAAAGTGCTGCATTAGCAGAAAAACAACTCCATAAAAGGAAAGCGGCCTTGGGTGTTCTAGTCTCTTCGCTTCTTATCGCTCTCAAGGCCAAAGTCGTGAGCACACATTTTTATTACACAGTTGCACAGTAACTTTAAAGCTGAACAATATTTAAAGCTGAATAATGTTTAAAGCTGAACAATATTTAAAGCTGAATAATGTTTGATCAGATTATATTTTCTTCAAATCCCCCTTTTGACCCATCTTAAATGGGTCAACCCACAAAAATAAGTAACATTCAAAGGAACACAGAGACGTGTCGAAGCCTGGCTCGAAAAACTCCTCGGGTCTTTTCATTTGTCTTTATCTGTCATTGCAGATGAGGAGAAAAGAGTCCAGGCACCACCCTGCCCAGGGGTCGGCTGCAAGCAGTCTCGGTTCCCGACGAAAGCAGTAACAGCTGTCCTGCACACAAGGGTACAACGAGTTAGCGCAACCAGGGTAGTGACACAAAATTAACAGTTCCTGTAACTCAGCAACCAAAAAGCATAAGTAATGATAAAAATGTGGAGAGTACAGAGTATACTATAATAATGAGAGATATAAACGTGAAAATGTGAAAGAATAAATCAACCGTAAAATAAACTCAGAACGGTAACTGCTAAGGACATTCAAAAGTGAATATGGTAAAACTGGAGAGGAAGTGGTGGGCAAGACCCTAGGGGCTACATTTGTCAGATTGGGACTGTCAGAAGGGGGCGAAGCTTTTGAACTTGAAGGTGTCAGAAGTGTCGGGGGCCCTTCACAGATCAGGATTATGCCAATGGGAATGAGACCCAGGGCCAGGAAGCAAACAAAGACGCAACATCTTTGCCTGCCTGTCATTTCAGGGGGAAAGGGCCAAGACATGTTTACTTAGCTTGGATGTCGTCTAATAGAGGATGATGGGGCACAGAAAGGTGGTCCAGTTCCCCCCACCTCGCCAAGGGCGTGTTCTAGGAGTTAAAGAGCAACAACCTGCAATCTGTACCAAAAAATCTTCATAGTCCCACCGGAAAATCATAAGAGTAATAAACGATTCAGCTCAACAGACAAGTATCATGTTCAGGTTTCTCCAATCATTAAATCAATATTATTGCCACAATTTGCTTTATTCACCCTTTGGGCAATGTTATTCCAAGAGAGAGAGAGAGAGAGAGAGAGAGAGAGAGAGAGAGAGAGAGAGAGAGAGAGAGAGAGAGAGAGAGAGAGAGAGAGAGAGAGAGAGAGCCCCTAATGGCCAGTTAGTGGGCTCTAGGTCAAACTGTCCCCAAATTTGTTATTTGTTATTATTACTTGTTTTCATGTCACTTGTCTGTTTTCTACTGCACCCCTCTCACCAAAGCAAAGCAAACATTAGCAGCACATTGACCGTAGTCAGGCATCCTCATTCCATAGGTGCTATAAAACATTTCCTGTAAAAGAATCACAGTTTTCAAGACAGGGTGTGTCTCCCCCAACACTCTCACCAGAATACAGTGTAATAGCATCCCCAACTCCTAACCCATAAACACCGTTTCTTCACACATCCGCCCAGAAATCCTGTAATAGAAAAACATTAAAACTGTAACCCTGTAGGGAAGAAAATGTAAATGGTAACGCTGCGCAGTTGCCTCTGTAAGCAACACAAGACACAAAAATGGCATTTACAGGTTCACTCATCCTCGAATATTTTGTCATCCTTCTACTCCTGTAAAAGAAACCCACATAAATTCATCCACCCTTTTATCCTATCTAGGTGGAGGTGGTTAACCTTGAGTCATGGTCAAGTCTTGTCATCTTTTACCAGTCAGTCCGTTTGTTTTTATTCCCAGTCTTTCATCCATTCATCCGTTCTTTGCTGATAGTGAAACCTGTCGTCGCATCTAGTTTCCACACTCAGCAAAATGACGTCATCTCAAAAAGAAACAAGAACTTGAGTTTGGATTACCTCGCTGAATCCTTTTTTAAACAGGGACTCTCGTTTCTAATTGTCCCCACAAGTGTTTCCTCCAGAACCCATTTCAATGCGGAGAAACTCACTTACAACAATTTTCTCGCCGACGTGTAATGCTTGTAATTTCCGATGTGCAGATCTGCTTAAAGAAAAGATTCACCAACAAAAATCAGTAAATATAAAACAAAATAAAATGAAAAATAACAAAAACAAAATGCAGACGCCCGGGTCTTAGGACTTGTCACTGAATATTCTTCCCATCAATAAAAATACCAACCTAAACCTACACAGAGTCAAATCAACACCACCTCAACCTTTTCATATTCATAAACCTATATGTTTTGCGTTCGTGAAACAAAATTGAACCATTAAGTAAGTTGAGCTCTTGAAATGTTTTAATTCTCTTAATTCTGCCAGTTTATTTCAACACTTATTCAATGACTTTTATTCAACTGCTACTTGGTCACTCGACTTTTACCTGTTCAAATTGCCTAGGGTTCAACAAAGTCTAGATCCCCGTTTTCATGAAACTTGAACGGTGTACGATGATTTACTTACAGTAATTTAGAATCATCACTCAACCTAGCTCTACTACTGGCACTGCGTGACTTTTCTCACACTGGAAACCAGAATTTAGTACAGAACTTTAATGCCTCAGGCAATCGCGTTCAAGGGCTGCCCCCCCCCTTCTCTTCTTCTTTGTCCGTGTGTTCCTCCTTTATTAAATCTCCATCACAATGACGTGGCGCTCTGAAATAAAACTCACACTGTTAATTCCTCGTTTTCACTCTGCACCACTGCTCAGAGTGTTTTCTTTTCTTTTTAGTGTAGAGTAAACAATTAAGTCGAGGCCTTAAGCCCCAGATATCTCGCACGGGCATCATTTTCATAACCAAACCGCTCCGGACTCTGCTCCCCAGACCACACAAATGCCCTCTGGGCTTATTATTATAGCAAATTCTGTATTTGACTTTGTTGTGTGCAGCATTGAGCCTTTGTCAGTAAAGCATTCTTCATTGCAGCAGCTGGAGCATTGTGTGTCACTTCTTAGTAAATTAAATCAACATTTTGATTTTAGTGCATGGGTATGTATCAGTTTTTACTCCCTCAACAAGTGCATAAGTGTTCATGTGTGTGTTTCCCTTCATTCTAAGTAGGCGCATGCAGAAGTGTGTGTTCGTGTGTTGGTATATGTTTGTGTTCATCACCTTCCTGTTCTGTAGTTTAGGTAAACCAGCGGCCTGACGCATGGCCTAGGGTCCTCCCCTCCTCTTTGGGTCTGTTTATGTTGTCCTTACTTTGCTCCACGGCCTTCTGCAGCTCTGCTGTTCGGCTCTTCTCAGAGGTCAGCATCCTTCTGCTCACCGTCCCTTTTCCTCCGGGCTTAATGCGCGTCTCGTCACAGCTCTGTCAGCTGACGCAGCCTGGGAATTTCCCCCGTGTAGTGAAACGGGCTTTAGGTTTAGTGCTCTCCGTCTCTGCTGCATGAGATCACTCTTTTGCAGCACTGTTGACATCCTCAAGTTGTTGTTGTGAGTCCAGCTGCTGTGGCCTTCAGGGGTCAAAGGGTCAAAGATGGTCGCGGAGAGGGCAACGATGGTAGAGGGGAGGGTAGGAGTCCAGGTCAGCTTCGGCTCTCAGAAAAAACAAAAACAAAACAAAACAGGCGAACAGGAAAATGATGTTGTGTTGGCTGTGCTGTGTTGGCTGTGTTATCCCGAGAGGGGAGAAACAACGAGATCTCGTCTCCCCCCTTTTTTGTTTTTGTTTTTTTTTTTTTTTTTTTCACCATATAATCAACTCATAACCCCTCAAGTTGACAGGACAACACAGGTACGTGTTAAAATTCTTAAGATCCTGTTTAGAAACCTAAAAAGGAATTTCCTATCATTCAGTAGTCATTTGTCTTAAACAATCAACAAAAACATGTCCCAAGTCGACCCTTTTAACCACTAAATTTGTCGTGTCCTCACTTAATCCTCAGACCAGTGTCTTTGTCTTTTGACGTTACGTTGTTGTCCTGCAACCCAAAGCGTTTAATTGTCAGTAATGTATAAACTATATCATTTAAAAACAGGTGTATGTTAAGTGTCGCTACTTTAACCTTGCATGTACGTGCACATGTATGTAAGCTGTTTCTTCATTGCATGTATGGGTGCGTCTGTATATGGGTTACTTTAACTTTTTCTCAAACGAGGCATTTCTCTAACACGCACATGTGTCTGTTCCTCACCCTTCTCATATCTTTCTCTGGTTGTGTGTGGTTTTATTTGTTTCAGTGATTTACCAGGAACATCTTTTCCTTTTCTCCATGTCTTCCGCCAGAGGTTAACACTGGTGAGATTCAGGGACACAGCACCCAGAGCAGTTCAGCAAGAAAAACCCGCCTCAAACTACATTCTCTCTTTTTTGTTTTACCGGGAGGGGTGAGGACAACTCTGGTGTCCAGCCGTGAATTTTAGCCAAAGCTTGGCCTGTCTTCTGCTGCCGTACTCAGGCTTCCAGGTTAAGAAAAAACACCTGTATGAAGACACTAAACATACATTTAGTATTTGTATAAACATAACTGCCTAAATCATTGGACTCTTGAGGAGGGTGTATTTCAGAATCAGAATCAAAATCAAAAACTTTATTGTCATTGTCATGAGACCGACGACATTAAGAATGGTCCCCGATCATTGCATCATCCCTAGTAATATCAAATATAAAAAAACAATAAAATTCAATCAATAAAATAGATAGAATACTTAAAATACTAAGTATTCCCACCGTCATGCTTCAGACCGTGCATAGATTAACACAAGAGTGGCATGGTGGACATTTTTGTAGTATTCAGATGTGTTATTGCAGTTGGATAACAGCTGTGTTTGAGTCTATTAGTCCTTGCTCTGATTGCCCTGTACCGTCTGCCTTAGGGCAACAGTTCGAACAGGGAGTGGCCAGGATGTGAGGTGTCTTTTATGATGTTTTGGGCCTTTTTAAAACAGCGGGCGTTGTTTGACTCTTTACTAACTTTAAAACCCCACCATAACAATTTCTCACTGACAAACTTCTATGCATCCATTTAAACATGCGAAGCCAGCACAAAATCACACACATACCCCTACAGCAAAGCTTCAACATAACCACAATGCAACTCCTCCCTTAAACGGGAGAAATCACCCTGAATCAACCAACTCTGTATAAAACGTCAAACAAAGATAAACCACAAACATTTCTACACTTCTGTGTCTTCCACGCAGCACAATAGGCAGAAAAACACCGATTACTCACAGTCTACAACAAAAGAAAAACCTGCTCTTTTCACAACTCTCACAGCTAAAGTCAAAACTCTTACCCAGTGCCTCTGAAATAACAAAAAAATCACCAAATACTCGATTACTCTTTTCACTCGCTCCCTCTCACTCCCTTCTTCCTCATACAGCATACACGCTCGCTCCCGCGGACCCGCTCGGCCCCGCGGGCTCACTCGGCCCCCACCTTTTTCCTCTCACAGAGACAGAGAGAGAGACCCTTTTCCTTTTTTTTTTTTTTTTTTTTACTTCGGTCTATCTGCACAGAGTTTACCTCATCTCTTTCCTTCTATGGGCATGCACACTTCCTGTCTCACACACACAGCCCCTCTCTCAGAGAGAGAGCAGAAAAGAGTTTTTCCTTTTTTCAACACTCAGGAGAAATTCAACAGACAGTTTATACCACTATTTTACACTTTATTTACACACACCGGTAATTTATGTTCTATTTACACACGGGCCCGCATAGACATATGCCAGAAGAGGTTACCCCTAACTTTTTGACTAATTTAAAAGCACCTATAGCCCAGGCCTAGCCTTGCTGATCAATTACCGTTTCAAGTACGCCGCCTTGAAAACGGCCTCATTACTAAGTTCTAGTACTTTAAAACTGCTTCCTTTCTGTGTCTCACCCCGCTCATCACACCTGCACCTGCTGCTGCTGAGTTGGCTTCTTCCTCTTTCTCTTTTGCCTGCATAGCCTTATTCTGCCAAATTATTCCCCAGTTACCACTACTCCCCTCGTCCTTTCCCTTTTCTTTCATTAACCTTTCAGCTGTTTTCCTCAATGACTCTTTCTGCTTTTTTGCTTCTTTAGGCTGGTGTGTGGAGTTGATGACTGTCTCAACACATGTTAATTGTTCTCCCAATGTGCTAAGAATAACACCGGGACCCCAACCATCATCATTAGTTTCTCGATCTAATTCTCCATCCATTTTACTGTCAATGGAGGAGTGTTCTTTTATTGCTTTTAAAGGAGAATTTGGGCCAGCTGGGTTTCTGCCTCTGTTAGGCACTAATCAGCTGGGGCGCTGCTTTAAAGGTGAGTCAGCACTGAAATATCCCTTCAGGTGTTACCAGGCTTCTACCAAACCGGAGTCTGGCGGGTAACCTTGCCTAGAGCTTCCTGATAGGGGTGCTAGTTGGTTGTCACCTTGTTCACACGTCTCATTCACACTTCATACATTACCTGCAGTCACTCATTACCCTCCTTATGTATGTAATAAATGTGTAAAAAAAATTCTATGTGTGGTGTATTATTTTAACCAAAAGAGGAACCTAGTTCCTTTAATTGTGTAATCTGTGAACAACGGAGAACCAAACTGTCCTGCCCAGTGTTCCACAGCAAGCATTCAGCGTGTATTTATGTGTGTCCAATATCAAACAGAACATCAAAACATTTAAAACACTAAAATCATCGGGGTTTTAAGAAGAGATCCGTTTTCTCCTATTGATCAAAGGGACCCGTCCTTTGGACTCCAACCAGTACTTCTCTTTTTTAAGTTTTAGAGGATCTTTTCTAATAAAGTCCTCTGGGCCTTCCTAACCCTTCTGTAGTTTAGAGAATATTACTAAAAAATATTCTCAAGGCCTTTAACCTTTTAATTTGTTTAGAAAGGCGTTACTAATAAACCCTTTCAAGGTCCCAGACCTGCTGAGGTATTTATCCGACACCGGAGAGCGACCCGTCGGCCGCAACCGTGGTCAGACCTCAGTTCACTCTTATCTTTATTCACTTATTCACTTATTTCTTATTCACTTATCTCTTATTCACTTGTCTGATTCTCAACAAGCCTTAAGTAAGCCAGACAATTTTGGTTATGAATTACTAGGAGTTTGGACACTAAGTATTTTTATAATGTTCAATATAGCAGAAATAAAAGGTCTGCTTACCTTGTTTTTGTGTGTACACAGCTTTTGTCCAAACTCCGTTCACTCAGACCACGGCCGATTTCCTCCCCTGCGTTCCAGTTGACCTGGAGCGGATCCTGTTCGTGACGCCAATTGAAGGATATAAAAAAAACAACAACAGCAATAGAATAATATTAAACACAAAGTGAACCCGTCTTCCTTCATTAAATAGGTTCTTTTAGATGTTAAGGAGGAATTGACTTAACCAGGCTGGCGGAGAATGAAGACAACCGGACACCTGCTGCAGATGGGGAATCAGTGAACTTTTATTGAGACAGAGACAACCTCTCAAAACAGCTCACATCAAGAGATTCCAAATATTTGCTGTGAGGATGGGTATATATTCTCTAAAACTTACAGGAGGGGGTTGTGAGGAAAGTGCTGCATTAGCAGAAAAACAACTCCATAAAAGGAAAGCGGCCTTGGGTGTTCTAGTCTCTTCGCTTCTTATCGCTCTCAAGGCCAAAGTCGTGAGCACACATTTTTATTACACAGTTGCACAGTAACTTTAAAGCTGAACAATATTTAAAGCTGAATAATGTTTAAAGCTGAACAATATTTAAAGCTAAATAATGTTTGATCAGATTATATTTTCTTCAGCACTAGGATGATGTCGGCGTAAATGTGCAGTCATATTCGTTGTGTTCCCACTAGTGCTTTCAGGTTAATCTCGTTGAAATGACCTTAACGCCACAACACGGCAAATCTCCGTTAACGAGCTACCGCCGATCGCTCCGTGCATGGGGCTAGACGGCCAACACGTTAACGAGCTAACTGCGCTAACACACTAGTTCACACCAATGTAATTGAGCATTGCATGGCACATCCAACATACTGTTTTACTTTAGTCCATGACTCGCTTACCTTCAGGGTCATACGTCACATGAAAACCAAAATAATTCCAAACGCCAGATCTGAATGAGAGTGGGGGAGGTCCATGTTGTAAGGAGAGCTTAACTTCTGTCTCGCTAGCTTGCCCTGCGCTCTTCCTTCTGACTATGCTGTCTGTGTTGAGCGCTCAGTGGATCTGCGCTGGACAGTGCAGCCTAGGCGGAGTAGTCGAACACAGATTCACTGAGCGCTCAACACAGACAGCATCGTCAGAAGGAAAATTGATAAAATACATTACAAATGTTGTATTGTTCGATACATATGCGTACCGAACCGAAAGCACTGTATCGAACGGTTCAATATCGATACGAATATCGTTGCACCCCTAATATATATATATAAGATAAGATAAGATAAGATAGAACTTTATTAATCCCTCGGGTGGGTTCCTCTGGGAAATTCGACTTCCAAAAAGCACAGCAACGACCGAAGTTACAGTTACAGAATTGTTATATATATATATATACACACACACACACACACACACACACACATATAAATACAGAGACAAATATAAATAAAATATACAAAGGGGATAAATAGAATAAATAGGAATAAAAAATAAAAATACAAGTACAAGTATATATATATATATATATATATATATATATATATATATATATATATATATATATATATATATATTAGGGGTGCAACGATATTCGTATCGATATTGAACCGTTCGATACAGTGCTTTCGGTTCGGTACGCATATGTATCGAACAATACAAAATTTTTAATTTATTTTATCAACTTTCCTTCTGACGATGCTGTCTGTGTTTAGCGCTCAGTGAATCTGCGTTCGACTACTCCGCCTAGGCTCGACAGTGCAGCCTAGGCGGAGTAGTCGAACGCAGATTCACTGAGCGCTCAACACAGACAGCATCATCAGAAGGAAGAGCGCAGGGCAAGCTAGCGAGACAGAAGTTAAGCTCTCCTTACAACATGGACCTCCCGCACCCTCATTCAGATCTGGCGTTTGGAATTATTTTGGTTTTCATGTGACGTATCACCCTGAAGGTAAGCGAGTCATGCACTAAAGTAAAACAGTATGTTGGATGTGCCATGCAATGCTCAATTACATGGGTGGGAGCTAGTGTGTTAGCGCAGTTAGCTCGTTAACGTGTTGGCCGTCTAGCCCCATGCACGGGGCGATCGGTGGTAGCTCGTTAACGGAGATTTGCCGTGTTGTGGCGTTAAGGTCATTTCAACGAGATTAACCTGAAAGCACTAGTGGGAACACAACGAATATGACTGCACATTTACGCTGACATCATCCTAGTGCAAAGACAAGTGGAAGCAGAAAAAAAACAAGCAAGCATGCTACTAACTTTAGCCGAGTCATTTAGACAGCTGTTAGCACATGATTCTCCTTATATGTTTAATATGCTGCTGAGAATATAGCCCAGAAGAAGCGGATAGTATAGCTTTTATTTTGGAAAGAGACATTTCTCTTTAATAAACTCTCTTTTTCCAAAGATGAGTGATTCCTCAATCAGATACAGGGCTCGCAATATCGCTAGCCCGACGTCCCGGGGCTAGCGATCTTTTCAGTTGGGCTACCAAAATCTATCTCTGCCCTGCCCGTCGGGCTATTGTAGGAAGGAAAAATATATGTCAATGCTTTTGCATTCTTTCAGAAATGTAGCTGGGTAATTATGTCATTGGCATCGGTGAGCCAGTGTCAATATGTGACATATTGAAATCGCGTTTGAATTTGCGCTTGTTTTTTTGCTTTCACTTTGCAATGACAGCACTGATCTGTGAGTGATGATAATTTGTGCACCAATTCCTCTGACATAGGCCCTGTGCTTCGTACGTCGCTTACTACATCCAAGATCAAATGAAACATCCAAGACCAAATCATCGCGCTAACTCTGAGCTCGCTATTCCAGTTCCCCGAACACACCTGTTGTTGACGATTAGTATAGCTGGATGAAGTAATGTGAGATCACTGGGTGGCCCAACAGGGGCTACGCATCGATAGTAGAACCCTTTGATTGGTCGGCGAAAATGTCGAAGGAGCGTGCTCGGTATTTTTCGGCAGCAGAGCAAGAACTCTTGAGTGAGGGATTTCAGGAGTTTCAGAGTTTAATTAAAACGCAAGGGAACACTGCAAAGGCTGCAAAAGCAAGGAGAGAGGGCTGGCAGAAAGTTGCTGACAAATCAAACTCGTAAGTAATTCAATAATAACAATAATAATGGAGTGGATTTATACAGCGCTTTTCAAGGCACCCAAAGCGCTTTACAATGCCACTATTCATTCACTCTCACATTCACACACTGGTGGAGGCAGCTACGGTTGTAGCCGCAGCTGCCCTGGGGCAGACTGACAGAAGCCAGGCTGCCATATTGCGCCATCGGCCCCTCTGGCCAACACCAGTAGGCGGTAGGGTAGATTTATCATATCACACCATATTATCCAATATTATATTACATTATATTATATTATAATATGTTATATTATATCCCCTTTCACATTAGAGCCACAACAGGACCCACTAGAACATGGGAACAAGTAAAAGTGAAATATAAGAATATTCTACAGAATGGTAATATTTATCTCTTATATTGCTTGTCGTCTCTTGGAAAGAGACCCTGGAATACTCTGTTTGTTTGTTCATAACAGCAACCAAGAAAAGGGCAGAGCAAAAAAAAAGACAGGTGGTGGTCCTGCACCCCCTCGTCAACAAGTTGGTTAAGTGAATAATACCCTCACGGGAAAATCGATATCTCTCTATGAGCACACTGTCGCGCTGAGCTAAAGGATCCTGTCTGTCCCGCAATATACGCTGAATTCTGAGGACTCTCCTTATCAATCTTGCACCTTCCGCAATGGGTTGCTCGCGTAAACGGACAGGATATGACTGCGACAGACTTCCCAAATCCACCTTCGCTTTTATAGCCGTGGTCTCTCATCTTGATTACACGAAGTAATTTACAATTACTACTCTGAAATATGAATTACATCTGTAATAATCACATACATGTAATAGAATGTTAATAGTACATTTCCCTTTTTTAGGGAATGACCTGTATGTATCTGTGTGAAATCAATAAAAGGATCAAGTGCTGCATTATCTTTAGTTACATTGATGTTATTTATTTATGGTGAAACAGTGGTGGAATATCGCTGTTGCTTTCGTATGAATGACGCGGGCATACCTGCGTGGCCGCGATCTAATCCTGTTTACATAAAGTAAACCTGCTCCCCAGCAGGTTTACGCTTACGGCTCTGTTGCTATGACAGCAAGTCCCGGATGGGCTTCGGGGAACCGAACGATCCAGGATCACGCGAAATCGTCAACAATCTCATCCAGCTAACTCACTTAGCGCGGTACGAAGAACAGGCCCATAGTCTTATTAATCGTTAGCTTACTATGCAAACATGACAAGTGAAATCGCAGCAAGCTTAAACATGTGAGAGGTTGATCGCGCAGAGAATCGCTGAGCTTATGTGAGTGCGTGTGTAAAAGCAGCAGGATTTATATTTGACTACGATGACCTTCACAGACAGATATATATTTTAGTTCTGCTGAGCCAAATAAGACAGGTCAGGGTGAAGAAGTGACAGCCAAAGAAAAGCTTACCACAAAACTGAGAAGTTATGACAAATCAGACTATAAGGCAAAAAGAAAGTGCAGCTTTATGGTTTCATGGACAAAAGAATTTCTGTGGCTGCAATATGACGAGCTAAATAACCAGGGCTGCACATAAGTGGTCCGCAGGTGCGCATTCGCTGTCAAAATAAAAAACACGCACAAGGGTTAGGGTTAAATTTAAAAACTGTACTTTTGAGTTAATATATATATTTATAATTTTAATAAATGACAAATTAAAAATGCATGAACATTTTTTTTGTATCGAAAAAATATCGAACCGTGACACCAAAGTATCGAACCGAACCGAACCGTGAATTTTGTGTATCGTTGCACCCCTAATATATATATATATATATATATATGTGTGTGTGTGTGTGTGTGTGTGTGTGTGTGTATCAAACAAAGACGACCTGAGTAAATACAGAATGCATTTATTTCATGATAATTTGTTTCATTAAGGGGAAAAAAATTATCCAAACCTGCCCGGTAATTGCCACCTAAACCTAATAACTGCTTGTGCCACCCTTGGCAACAAGAGCTGCAATCAAGCATTTTCAATAACTGGCAATGAGGCTTTCACATTGTTGGGGTGGGATTTTGGCCCACTAATCTTTGCAGAATTGTTCTAAATCAGCTATATTTGACGGTTTCTGAGCATGAATGGCCTGTTTAAGGTCATGCCAGGCGAACAGCCCCAGAGCAGCACTGGATATAAGACTGAAATTTGACTAAATTACTACAAAACCTTAATTTTGTTTGTTTTTTGTTGTTGTTTGAGCCTTTCAGAGGTAGATTTGCTGGTTTGCTTTGGATCACTGTCCTGCTGGATTACCTAAATGGGGTTGTGCTTTAGGTCACAACCTGATGGCCAAATATTTTCCTTCAGGATTTTCTGGTAGAAAGAAGAATTCACGGTTCATCAGTTATTCCAAGTCGTCCAGGTCCATAAGCAGCAAAGCAGACCATCACAGTATCACCACCATGTTTGACTGTTGGTATGATATTCCTCTTTTTATGAAATGCTGTGTTAGTTTTGCACCATATGTAACAGGATACATTTTTTTCTAGGGAGCTCAAGCAGCAAATCACCACCACCAAGAAAAGAAAGAAAACAAAAGAAATTATGAAATAAGGGTTTTTCTTTTCTCTCTCTTTTTCGACCAGTTATCCCTTTAAGGTTTTGTTTGTTTTTTTCAAGCGTTGTATGAGCTGTAATACTATGCAGATTAATTTTACTGAGGTGTAACTATTCTAAATAGAAAAATATACCAGTATTTATACTCATGATGCTCTTTGTTTAGGTTCGTTTTTTTTCCGCTATACTAGGATGTGGTGGTATGTTTCAAGGTAAACAGTGTTAGGAAATCAATATATAAAAAAAAAAAAAACCAATATGTTGGTAAGTCAGCCACAAAGCCTTTTCCCTTGGGAATCTAAAGAGCATCATAGATCCATTCAGTGTGTGCTGTCATCACCCAGAGCTATCAGTTGAACCTAGGAGTCAATACAGGGCAAATAGCTTTCATTGAGTTTCAATGGTCCCCAAAAGAATAAGGAAGAGTACAGTGTACAAACAACCCACTTTCAGATGATTGCTGAGTCTTCATGTTCCAGTGTGAAGCAAGTGCACACAATTTTTAGAAACCAGCAGTTCTCCTTAAACAGTGCAATACTTGTCTGCATGCTGTGCATCAGTGCTGACAGCACAGGGTGATACATTTTTAAAGGATTAAAAAAAGACACGGGGAAAATAAGGTGACTAGCATCTCTCCATCCTAGCCACTAAATGTCTTTTTTACTAAAGCCCACTGTAGGCTTTCTATTGTATTTAATGTTGTCAGCTTTAATGACACACAGAGAAAATATTCAGTCATGCCAATAATAATTAAATGTTGACTAACTACATTTACATACAGTAAACCTTTATGCAATGCATGCATTTCTTTGCCTGTTTTCGACTTGAATAATGGTGAGGCTTCTGTAACCATGTGTCTCTTTCAACATTATAGTAGTACTGAGGTTTTCCACAGTTTGCCAGCTTAATTGATCAACTGATCATTCAACTCGGCAGCAAAAGAAACAACCGTTAACATCCTGCTCTTTCATTCACTTTTATTGTGTTGGCTGTCCTTCGCTGACTGCTGTTGTTTTATCTTCTTCCCAAGGTCAATTAGGATACAAGTTCTGCAATTTAGAACTGAAGCACAGTGACATAGATGATATTTTGTAGCACTGAGTAAATTACTGTGCAAAGCTGGAGCACCTAATAAAATGTAGAGGCATAGGACCTTAAATATTAATACTGGCCTTACCTAAAGCTATAATATCTACCTCCCAGTCATTCACCCATCCCAGATTTAGAGCTACTTGGAAGAAACAGGGTGGAGACTGCCGTGCTGCTCAGCTGACAGCTGAATGTGGAAATTATATGGTAAAGCATTTTTCCTCTGTTTTCATTAGATCTGCATGTATATATTGAACATAGGTGGTTGAGTTTCAAATTTCACTATGCAAAAATATGCTTCTGAGGAAAGGCTCTGTGTTGCTATCAATATCATGTGTTTGAGCAATTGAGAAAAATAAGAGGCAAATTGTGCTTTGCCTGATAAGCAGAAAAAACATCACTGTATATGTACTGTACATTATATTATATTTAATATTTACAGTGAGTGGAATTGTAATTTTCTTTGCAGTAAACAGAATAATAATGTACAGTGTAACATAACACAATATCATCTGGATATTCAGATCCTCGCAAATACGTAATTACACATCTAACACTTCAGATGGCGACTTGTGAAACAGATTTTTGTGCGGATACAACTACTTGAGGATAATCCTTTTATATAGTAGAAGTGTTGTTTTAGGAAGAAAAGTACTGGTGTTACTGTGCATTAATAATACATTTCTTATATTCAAGAGTTATCACTAAGCAATGACCTTGTCTTAAGATATTCTTTAATATCTTTTTTTCAATTTTGCTGTGATCCTAAATATATATATATATATATATATATATATATATATATATATATATATATATATATATATATATATATATATATATATATATATATATATATAAAATAGCTCTGTACATCAGCCATAATTGTTGTTGTTGTACTTGTGTGGTCATCCAATTAAGCTGTGGTTGGATTCATGGTTAAGACACAGATATACCGGTACTATGAACAAAGCCCAGTAATACACAATTTTTGAGAGAAAAAAGTCCAACAATCACCAAGAACCAATTTGACTGTAGGATGATAGGGGATCCCCCGCCCCTTCCCTTTGGGTCTCCAGTCACGCCTCTAGCAATTTATTTTCAACTCCAGTGAGAACCAAAATTACCCCACTAATAGATTTATGCTTAGGTTGAACCTTTGGCTGAAAGCATAGCTGAGCTTTTAAAATAAGGATGAAATCATGATAATAGCTGGAGGGGCAATAGGGTCTTGTAAAAAAAAAGAAGTGTGATTTCCCAGTTGCTCATTACTGAACAGAAACAGAATCCTGAGTCATTATCATATCTGTAACATATCTGAATCCCATACATATTTATTTAACTATGCACATTTGGCCAATTAAAGATAACTAATAATATAATTAGGTCACACCAATATTCACTTTTTTCCCCATCTGTCACTGCCCACTTTTTCATTTAAGCTACAATGTGGAGTGTATTGTGCCAAAGTTGCCACTCAAGCAGTTCATGCATAGAAGGAAAAAGATATGAACTAGCAACTGCCACCAGTGTTCTGCTATTTGATTTAAAATACAACAAATCAGTAGGAGGAGGAAGTCATATTAGCCATCCTGAGGTGGAGTGTAGAGGCTTCAGTTTATATGTGTGTCTGTCTGAGTAAGTGCAACTTTGCTGATCATTACATGATCTCTCTAAAACATCCATTCCCTACAAAAAGCAGACGTCCAGCGATTCTATGATTAGAAGGTCCTTGCCATTCCATTTTTCCGTCCTACTATACGCTTTCATATTGGGCCATTTACCCTCCCTCCTCTCAGCCTTTTTGTAGCCTTGGGTACGACTGCTTGTTTAAGCAAGTGTGTTCAGGTTTGTTTATACTTGCTACTTAAATGTCTTTAAAAACAACAAAGATACATTTTTTAATTCAACTTGTCTTCTTAACCAAAGAATAAATTCAATGAAAAAATAAATGAATACATTGTCACCCACAGAAAATAAAAAAGGGAGTGGGGGGTTCCTTTTTTCAACTCTGACACATATCAGTGCAACAACGCAACCTATAATTTCCCCATGGGAGACATTAAGGAGATGGGAAGCAAAAGAGAGGGAGCAAAGCGTATATGCTGTGCTTTAAATGGGTGAGGCTTATTAGTTCTCATGGGCAAACAGCTTTCAGGAAAGGCTCAAATATAGTGTATAGAAATAAAGAGGAGAAAAAGATGTGGAAGTACGAATTGAAATGTGGGATGCAGAAAAATAAGAAATATAGTAAGTGAGGGAAAGAGACGGGAGAGAGGGATGATGGCGAGGCTTTCAATGTGAGCCAACAATCAGTCTAAAAATATTCTTGATGATATATGTCTGAGAACATTCAAATGAGAGTTTGTGTATGTGTGGGCAAAAGAGAGAGTGTGTGGGTGCCCAACAGTAGTCAGAGAAGATTTATTACATTTTATTTACAAAAGTGCAGAATCTGAAGTCCCACAGAGAAATGACTGAAGGCCTGAAAGACTAAGAGATTGTATAGGCAAGTGAGAGTTAGCGATATGAGAGCTCATCTAACTTTAAATCTCAGATAGAGGTCATTCTTCACAGTAATTTCTGATCTTTTCTTCAGAGAGTCCTCTACTTCCTGATCATAATCTTTTTCTAATGAAATTGTCTAGAGTTCACTTTCAGGGTCCTGATTGAATTGGAGTAAACCAAGCTAAACACAGCACTGTACACCAATTGGTAGGTTAAGGCGTTTCACCCTCTCCTGAATGTTCGTATGTTGACGTGTGCGTCCTCACCTGCGTGCGTGTCATCTATCACCACACACTCAGCTCAGTAGCAGCAAATGAGCATGGTGGTATGCAGAGTATCTTTACTGACAGCATGCATGTTCTCAGGTGGCCCTCTAAGTACCTGTTACACATAACCTATTGTAAATTGCCAGATGAGATGAGAAAAGACGGCAAAAACATAATCAGGAGATGGCAGATCAAAGGAAGTATATGAAGCTGAATGTTGGAAAAGGATGGCATAAAGACGCCAATGAACATCATGTAAACATCATAGATAGCTTTGTTTCTATATAGTAATGCCAACATGCTGCACATAATAAAGTTATCGCTATCATAATTAAAAGAGATCATTTTCAGTTTTTACAGTTATGATATGTGTTGGGTTGATATTATAACATGTTTAAATAATATAGGTCTATTATTACTAAAATTATATTATACTTATATAATTTTTTACATTTTTTCTTCCATATAAGCACAAATGCACAACATACATATTGTGTTTAAACAAAACGACTTTATTAACTTTGTACCTTTAACCGTGGTAATTCACAAGTAACTGCAATATTTGTCCCAAGTCAGCAACTGAGAAAGAGAAAGAGCAGTGTTAAAACTGACAGCAATATATATTTCACTCCCAGAATAAAGTGCAAAATGGTAGTGTGTTGTATTGAATTGTGTGTTTGTGTGCGTTGGGACCAACCTGCAGTCGTGGGCAGAGTTGTATGTTGGTGCTATAGTAAGCAGACAGGACACACGTGTCGTATCGTCCGCCAACACTCATTAACACTGCATGGCCCTTTAGACAGCAGTGTTTAGCATTCTATAATGAGTTTCCCTCCGGAGCAGCACGCTTGAATGTCACTCACAGTCAAATGCAGTTTAAGTTGGGAGGTGGTGATGCGTGTGGGTGGAGCATCAAGCTTGTATCTGTTTTCTGAACACAGAAGTGAAAGTAAATAGACATTAGATGACTCTTATAAAAAATAAATAAATAGCTGCAAGCAAATAGAGGAGAAAGCAGAAAGCAAGCGTTTATAGAGCATAACAGCTATGTGTTGGGGGACATGTTCTCAGCAGGCACTCTGGACAGACGAAATGCCAGAATAAATGCCACAGACTGTGTGCGTTTTCTGTGGGCATGGCCTTTTAGGCTAGACAGAGTCTATTATTCAATTAAAAACCGCAGAACCCACTGGCCTTAAATAAAACCCCAAATTGGATCCAAGTTTGCAAGGCAATGCATTGCACAATGAGTGGGAGTGACATTTTTATTGTTTAACCTTAGGCTGATGAGCCTGTGCAACACAAGAGCCCCATCTTGACATTTGCTAGTTGTTGAGGTAAACAAACAGAATACAAAACTCTGGAAATGCTTGAAAGCTAATTCATATACTTTGATACCCAACGGAGAAGAATTATGGAGAGAAATAAATCTGATAGTTGGAATCAATTTTAACTTAATTGTAAACTTGTAGTATTTGAAGACTCCACCTACACTTCATTAAATTGAATATTTTTTTAATGAATAAAACTCTAAATTGTTCCCACCAAAGAAAAATATTTTTTATTTTCTTATGTAATATTTTGTGATAAAAGTAAAGACTAGAATGAGAGTGTTACAGTAACACCAAACCCTGTTAGGTGTGGGTGGCTTCTTTGATACAGGGAAGCCATGGAAGTGTATGTGTGTGTGTGTGTGTGTGTGTGTGTGTGTGTGTGTGTGTGTGTGTGTGTGTGTGTGTGTGTGTGTGTGTGTGTGTGTGTGCTTTTTAACAATAGCAATACAATATGTCATATGCTTGTCCCGTCTCTTATCTTAAATCATTCATATTAACCTAAGAAATCAGTGTGAAGGATAAAAACTGTTTATTTAATTTCAACATTTCAATGTGTTTAAGCAAAGAATATCCATTATTATTACCCACTGAACTGAAAAAAGCAATTTCCTGAATGCTACCTACATAACTTTACGAATCCATCAGAGGAGAGCAGTTTTTGAAGTCTTCTACATTTCAGTGCAGCCAGTAGAGAAGAGGAAACTGCAATTACTGATTCACAGTATTATATAGGCTGCCAGTTTGTCACAGGGCCACAGACAACCATTCACACTCATATTCACACCTATGGGCAATTTAGCATCACCAGTTAACCTAACCCCACTAACTACATGTCTTTGCACTGTTTGAAGAAGCCACAGTACCCAGAGAGAGCCCATGCAAACAAAGGAAGAACACGCAAGCTCCAGGCAACAGTTCTAACCCCTGCCGTCCTGCCATACATGTGCATTTCCATATGCTTTTCAAATATTGATTTCATTGTTTGCCAGTTGCATGCAACTTTTACTTTTTCTTCAGAGGTGATGGTCTGTCGGTGTGCGGCAACAGACCTGAAGTCTACTTTATGCTGTTCTATGCATTTACAAATGCAACTACAATTCAAGTGAAGGTCTGTGAGTGTGGCAACAATCAATGACAAACAAAGATGCTTCAGAAAAGCCTGATACTTCTTTTGATCTGTAGTGCTTCAGTGCTTTCCTCATGATGGGAAAATCAAGGCAAGACTCTATGATGAAAGATAAAACAATTTTCGATGTATGTATGTGTGTTTTGTGTATCTCATCTAACATGTTCATGTTAGATGATATGCCTGTGTGTGTTTTTGTAGTCTGTACATAAAGTGTAGTCTCTGCATTCTCGTTAGTGTATGTGGTCAAGCGTGGATTAATTAGCAGTGATGTAATTCACACTGTCACCTCCCATTACTTTCAAAGTGCACAATCCCCACCCTACTCTTTATCCCCCTTGCTTCCTCCCCACTTTTTGTTCCTCTCTTTTTATGTCACCCTATTCCCTTGTTACACTTTCGGCACCACACATTTACACACACCCGCCTCTTGTTTTTCTACCCTCCCTCCCTGCTTTTCTGCCTCCCTCAAACCCTTCCTCTCTCCTCATCTTGATTTTATTTTATACTGTTACCACTCACCCTCATATCACCTTTCATCACATCAACTTTTCTATCTCTCAGCACATTGAGCATTACTTTCCCCATGGTGGACATTCTCAATTCTTTTGTTTTTACCCTAAGGGCCCAGACACACCAGCAAAAAGAATTTAAGATTTATATCAGCAAAATTTCATTTTATTTCTGCAAAAGTACCGCACTGCAACAACACAGAACTGCAATGAGCACCATTTCCCACAAGACAAGCCAAGCCCATAGCAAGTGAAGCACCAACCAACTTGAGAGAGTAAGTTCATTCAAGTCCATAATCTAATAAGCTAATCTATATCACAGACTGTTTGCAAATGACAGATGTAGCCACTGTGTCGTCATCCACTTGTTTGTGTATTCACATTTCAGAGCCTCCATTTTAGCTTTGTGGTGATATGCTTGCTATTTGGAGCCTGAGGTGAGTGACCACATCAGGATCACAAGTTGGAGTCAGTTAGGCAGCACTAGCAAGCTTGACTAGCAGGCAATCATACAGACACAGATAATATATAATATACTACTGTGTAATATACTAATATTAGAATTCCACTCAGCAAAAAATGGACCACAGACTATCATAACAATCCAGTTTTTCAGACTACTGTATTAAAATATCCCGAAAGGCACTAGCTAGAAAAAACACAGTTGTGTGATGCATGACTTATACAGCAAGGTTAAGCATGAAGATCAACTCTAGCAACCTGGGCAGCAAATGGTTCCACCAAAGGCCAACAAAATCCTTCTTAAGGAAAAAGTCAGATGAAGGTATTTCAAATCTGGAAAGCATCCAAGAATCACACTCAATACAAGGAGGATGGAATTAGCCTCTGAAATGATCTTGACAGGAAGCACGGCACACAATGTAGCAGAAGAATAAAGATGCCAGAGCTCTTGATCAAAAAGCCTTGTATTGTGGTTTCATCAATCACCACCCCATCTCAGTGCCATAGCTAAAAATCACCCCAGGTTACAACCACTCACACATACATCTTTCTTTCCTACACATAGTAGAGCTTAGAAAAAACACACTATTTGGGTGATATAATTATATGACAATGAACATGCATGTCAGATGATAAATGACAGTTCATTAAAAAGATCATTTACTAATGTTGTTTATCGTTAGCACAAAAAGGATTATTTAAGAGGAGCGTTCATTTCAGATGCTTCCATTAGGGACAGTGAAGACTTCAAGTACCTCGTCTTCTTGACCGTTGTGTTATTTTTCTTTATATCTTCTTTATTTTGAATATTACATGATTAAAAACAATACTGAATGAAAAGCAATCTTTTTATTTTGCTAAAAGCACATTTCAAAAAGAAACTCACTCAACTGAACACTGCATAAAGTTCTGGTCTAACCAATGGGATGAAAGATTAATATTTAACTGTCACTGCTCACGTTCAGAGGGACTTGCTATTTTATTTAACAGTTCTTCGGGAAAGGTCATATCTAATAAAAAAAGATGCAAATGGTCACTAGGGTGTGCTGGTTATGAATATAGAAGAGTGATTCTTTATCATCCACAAGCTTTATGGTTACAATATCAGCCCACAGAACAATGATTTAATGTGAGCTGTTAGCTCCATGAATGATGAAATGAAAGCCCTTTATCATACTGATAAAATGGTAGTCCAGGGAGATTTGAACACAATTCTGGATGAATAGAAAGACAGGTGTCGATCAGTTGGAACACACATCACTTTATCAGGAACCTTTATGGATTCAGGCTGACTTTAGAAGATATATAGAGAGTCAATAAGTGTTTCAGCACACCTGGTTTAAATCAACCAGAACCAGTAACCCCCGAATCCATTACTGGCAATCTTTATGAAGTAAAAATGTTATTTATGAGCTGATATTATCTCTTAAACACTAAATACACTGAGAACTAAAGAAACTCAAGTCTATTAAAAATTGGAATTGCTCTCTATAAAAGACCCTCAAATTAATTTATATATAAACAAATCCGAGTTCTTTAAATATAATGTAGGGAAATATTCAATTTCTCATTTCTTATAGCTGTGAAAGAAGAAAGTGTTTAAATAAGGGACTAAATATGCACAGTAACAAAAATAAACCTACAGAAGAGGACAGTTCAATCTTTGTATTGAACTGCATAAAAAGATTGGTGCAGACAAGAAAAAAGCAATCAAGAGAAAAATGTCATAAAAAAATTAGTGATTAGAAATGAAGAATGATCTGATCCCCAAAACAATCTCTTATGAAGTTTTTTTTAATAGATCAAATCAAATCAACTTTCTGTGAACATGACTCCTCAATCTTTTTGGAAAAAATTGAAGATAAAATTCCCACAGTTGATAGAGTTCCAAAACATCTGTGACACAAAAATAACACACCCATCAAGAACTGTAAGATGCACTCAAACACTTACCCTCAGAGAAAATAGTTCAGTTCTGATGATTTGACAGTAATGCTTTGGACATTTTTGTGGTGTAATTTCTAAAGTTTCTGAGGTTTATGCATTTTACAAACTTTACAGGAATTGGACTGGTAATGGAAGTCAAAGCTAAAACTTGGTGTGCTAAGAGCTAGCCATTAGGCATGTTACAGGCCTTCTAACCTTGTAACCTTTTGCAACAGCGTCATACCTCAACTATTTTGCAAGAAAATACAAATGTTGTTTTGGTGCAGTTTTTGGACTTTTATACACGGTCCGTCTATATGGCTCAAATGTACATAGCATAATTTTAAATGCAGGCTAACTAAATCAAACCAGACCAAAATTAGCTTTTGGGTTCTTTATTCTAAATTATGAAATTTGGTGTTCAGTTAAAAAAATAAAAGGTTGAAACATAAATTTCTTCAGACATCATTCTTGCAAATAAGTTAAACATACATATGTATATGTAATCCCACATTTACCATAGTCTTCTTTATCCAGTACTTCCAGTGTTGTGGCTCAGCTGCAGGGGAGGAGTGGGACAGTGGGTTCAGGGGACAGTGCCAGGAAAGACTAGCTGGGACAGCCACTTTTAGATGTTTTCTTGAGCGTAACCAGAGATTTGCGGCATGCTTTAAAATGTGTATATACTTAATGAAGGCATCTCTTGATTGCAGACTTTGATAGCGATATGCCTTTTTCCTCCAAAATGTTGTCTTGGCTAGAATTTGTAAAGGCTTTATTCTTATCAACGGAAATAATTGTTTTCATGATGCTCTATTCTCTACTGTGTTCTTTCAGGCCATTTGGTGTTGTTGAGCTGGTCCATGCATTCCTTCTTTTTATGGCTGCACCAGATTGTAGATCTGGCCACTCCTAATGTTTTTGCTATGTCTATGATAGGTTTATTTTGTCATTTCAACGTAATGATGGCCGAATCAAATTCTCTTTGGAACTTCCTGAGAGTTCCAGCATTACACACTTGGAATCAACGCGTGTCCTATTATCTACTTAGAATGTCATGAAATAAGGAGAAACAGGCTTCATCTTTCCATAAAACTACTTGTCAGTCAATTTATTATTACTTAGAGGGCTGGGTTAAATTACTAGAGATAATACTTACCCTTGAATTCTACTTGAAAGTCTACAATGTAATCACTTCTTGATTGTTTGATGTAAAATCAACTGTGGTGGTGTGCTGAGGCAAAATTGAAAAAAAAAATCGTCATACCTTTTGATCCTAACTGTATCTTTTGCTATAACTAAAGGTATATCTTTGCCTCTTTTGTGTGCGTGTGAGTGTGGAAGAAGAGAAAAAATAATAATAAAAAGGTTAAGTGATTCCAGTCTCTTTCTGTTTGCTATGGGAGAGAAAAATGACCGATTAACAATAGATAAGAGGCGAATAATGTGATATTACATAATGAATACATATATCACATGCTCGAAACAACTGGTTAAAGTGAATTTGAATACATCTTTACCCCAAGAATGAATACTATATCCTGTACCTTTGCTATCTTCCTCCCTCTTGTCTCATATAATCCAACCCAACCCTGTGTAGCATTCAAGTGAACAGTGATTGGCCCATGTAAAAACCATGTGTCAAATTCAAGGACATGAGTAAAATGAGAATAATATACAGAGCTTCTTCTTCAGTGCTTTTTGGTAAGTGTTTTATATAATGAGACGTGTAGTGGATCCCCCTTTTCCAGTCTCATACATTATTTCACCTTCACTTGGATGTTAGTCGGAGAGTATCAAGCCAAAGTGAGGTACCAGAAGGAACTGGTATAAAATAGTGGATGAGAAAGAGCGATCTAAAGAATTGTACAAATTGGGAGTGACATATTATGCTTTTTCATGTCAATGTCTCATAAGATTTTAGAACAAAGGCAAGTCGTTTGAAATGAGTGGGGCATTCAAAAAACAAACAACAGCTTTCAGAATGTTCCGCTTAACTGATCGATGGTTTGCCAAATATCAGTCACTGCTCTTTTTTTGGTGCAGTGTTACGCTCTGTTTGACCTTCCTGATGGCTGAGGTAGACTGAGGATATGTACGCGAGAGACAGTGTAAAGGCAAGTCCAACAATAAGTCATGATTGATTTTGTCCCCTGCCAGTTGGAGGAAGAGACAAACACGTTCCCCACAGGGCCTAGTGAGATAGATTGTGTACCACGAATGCCATTGTTACTGAAAACCACATTTTCCCTGACAAGGCAACGCAATTTCTCCTCCTTCTCTCCTCCTTTCTCAGGCTGGCAAATACTCTTAGTCTGATAGATGGCATTTTATCCAATCACACATCTCTCGTCTTCTTTGTTTCTCCCATCCCATACCAAACACACAAACACATAGAAGAAGAGAGACAATGGCAAATATGACTCTGCATACTGTATGCATGTTTTAAAAGTCAGCAATTAAATTAAAGCGCATCTGGACTTTACTTGATACGCCCACCGGCGCTTGGTATTTAAGCAAGGAAGGATCTTAAGTCCTTTGTTTAAAAAATATGGGGGGATGTAAAACACATGACAGTCTTTATATGAGAAAAAATGGAGAGAACATAGTTAAGCATAGAGAACAAAAGGTTCTTTGTTATGGCGAGAGTACTTATGAAAAAAGGTTTTGTGTTATTTAAGTGAGTACATCAGTCACTCAACAATGTTTCACCAAGCTGCAAGTAAAAGCATGTTATACTGAACATTGATTATCAAATAAAAAGTCAAACTAAAAGAGGTCTCCCGATGACATTTACAGTACTGTGCAAAATTCTTGAGCAATAATAATAACAATACATTTATATTTTGTCAAGAAACTGGGAAATAAGCGCAGCACTTTATTGAAACAGGTGCAGCGAACTATTGTATTTCCATGTATGTTTACATACATGACATTGGAGAGACTGTGCAATTCTAAAAGACTTCAAAGTCATAATTTAGTATGATCATCTTTATTCTTCAACAGCCTAAACTTTCTTATCTGAACTTTCTTGTAATCTCTCTAAGTAGTCTTCAGGATTAATTCTACGGACTTCTTGAAGGACTATCAAAGCTCATGTTGAATGTTGGATGCATTTCATTTCATTCTCTGTCAAGATGACACCACAAAGTCACACTTGAGATCTGGACTTTGGGGAGGCCATTCCATGACTGATATTGTTCCACTGTGTGTGTCTTTCTTTTCAGGAATTTCCTATACTGCATTGGCAGTGTGGTTGTCTGATGGTACTTTTCTGATGATCCTGTGTTCATCTTTTCATCAATTTTGATAACATTACCACCACCACCACTGGCAGAGCCCAAAACCACGACAGGGCTTATAGTGTGTTTTACAGATGTCTGTAGATACTCACTGTTGAACCTCTCTCGTAACTTCCTCCATATGTAATGTGGCATAACTCAGCCTTTATCACTGTTTTCCTTCCTTAAGAATGGCTTCTTGGAAGCCGCTCTTGCCACTTAAACCATTTCTGATGGGGCTTTAGTGAACAGGTTTTCTATTTCTGATGAACGTGACTTTAAGAGACTGTTTTTATTTGTGCCACTTGTCCAATTTCCTCCATTTTTTAAAGACACTTTGGACACTGTGCCAAGATATGCTGAGTTTTTGATGACTAGCTTTTTTGGAATGACCTTGTTCGTCCAAATTACTATTTTATGCCTGCAAAACTGTGTCATCTTTGGCATTTATCAGAACACATCATGTGTTTTTGTGAAAGGCTGCTCGTAAAAAGGTACCACTATAAAAATCACAGGAAGGCCTTGCTGGAAGCAAACTCTAAAGAAATGATGGCTGATTTCAGACTGTTGCATAGAACTGTATATTTTCCAATTAAAACTTATGAAACACTTTTAAACATCCAGAGACATTTTAAATTCTTATAGTAACAGAAATCTAAGATTTTTTTTAGAGTGCACAACCAAAACACACACACAGACACACAACACCTAAATAAATATATAAAACAAGAAAGGGAACAATGAAATACAGCTGTATTCTATTCTTGAATTCTCCAGTCAACGGGCTCTCGTGCTTTGAACAAAAGCTGTGTAGGCTGACAGAGGCACATTGTAACAGTGCAGGACCCTTGCTGTGTTTTCTCATCTGCCAGTCAGCTCCTGTTGATTACAGCTGGCTGCCAGGAAGAAGAAAATTAATCAGTGGTGTCAAATTGCTATGTAGCTCATCTGATCGGGCACAGGAACACACTCAGTGACACACAATTTATGCAGCGTGTGCAAAGGAAATCCATCTATTACATTGCCAGACATAGCCCCTTTGGAAATTTGCTAACCTTCACAAAGTTACCTTCTGTTGCTAAATGTTGCGTTCACTTAGTTAGACTCTAGTTAGTAACTGCAGAGCTGTCTTTGCATTGAAAGAACAAAAAAATATTTTCAAAACTGTGAAATGGTCAGTTTAATTTATTTAAAAATGTTAGTGTGTAAAGTATGTAGACAATTTCGCTTTCAAATCTTGGTAAATCTTTATAATATGGCTTGCGACTAAGGGCGTAATTCTCCTGTAATTAAATGGAATTTCAATTATCTTATTTGAACATGTATATTTACATCTTAATTATATTTATCTGCAAATACCTAAACAAGTCGGGCTTTTACAGAAAACAAAGAAATTCTTATACCGTAATTAAATGTAAGTAGCACCTATTTCATAAATTCATATGTTATGCAAGAAAGGAAACACAAATTATACTGTAACCACGTTTGTTTGTTTTGTTTTTTTGGTTGATTTTTTTGTGGTTTTGTTAAAGTACTAGACAAGTAATTGAATTACTGTGTAATGTCTTGGTACTTTCTGCAGACAAACAATATTTCCTGTTACTGTTAACCCTATCTAACTTCATAATATCTCATTTCTTTTCAGAGTGCTCAAACATACGTAACTTTTTTTCCTCAGTATGAAATTTACATAGTAAAATAATTAAATAACTGCCTGTGCATGATACACATACACAAATGTGTAAAGGGAAAAATAAATCCAATTCAAAATACGACCTGGGCCGCAAAAGGTATTCACAATGTAAGATAGGGGAAATACTGATTGTTTTTCTGCAAATTTACTTTGATATTTCAACCTACTGAGAATTACTTACACACTACTTAGATGTACTTGCAGTACAATCATTTGTTGTAAAACCCTGACTTGTTCTAGTGTGCCTGCCTTTAAGTAGTTGAAGCCTAGGCGAATTTCATCAGAGCACCCCTGTTGATGATGTCATGGCTTTACAGTGCGCTCACACGGCGTTGCTGCTTCAGCAGCCTATTTTGTCATTAATAGCATAAAAAGAAAATAAAGAGGTAATTTCATGACACAAATCAGTAATGCAGCTATGAAACATACTTTAACTGTATAAGTTCAAACTGTTCTGACAATATGGGGACATTGCTGTGACTTGAAAAGTGTCCGTTTATTTTTGTTTGTACTTTAAATAGTGTCAAAAACATTAGCTAATGTAGCTAAATATCGAGAGAAATTTGCCTCAAAAGGGTACAAATGCGTACATCCAAACCTGAATAAATACTGGTCTTTTACACACAATTTATTAAGTTTAGCTTCACGAATGTTATGTTTTCAAGTCCCAGTTTAAAAATGGAACATCTGGGCTTCCACTGTATACATGTGGGTTTTTTTGTTTTTGTTTTTCCATTAAAGTGGTTTCGTTTCTTTTTCTAAATAAACTAGAAAACATGTAAAACCATTAAAGACAATACAGAGTAGCCTATAAAGGTTAATATATGGTTTAAATAATCTTCTGCTACATGCCATGGTTGTGCATCTCTTTGTGAAAATATCTATGGAGTGTTAGGGTGATTTTCCAATGTCTGTACTGAAAAATGCTACTCTTGGTGCTTGATGATTTGCTGGACTCTGGTGATTGAGAGACTGAAATAAGGTTATGCATGTTTCTCATCTTATCTGCTTTGCCACAAATAGTTCTTTAACTTCTTTAATAACTGAGCCCTTGTTTGATAACTAAAGGCTCCACCCTAAACGGCTGGATTAAACTGAAATCTCTGATTATTCGCTCTGAATTATTCTTAGACACTACAATAGGTCATCCAACTAATTAGGTTGCTTTTGAAGGTAACATTGTAATGTTTATCCAATTCAACTGAGGTTTCCAAATGTGAAAAGGGCTTATAATATTTGCAAACAGCATATTCCATTAATGTTAATTACAAGGCACTGCATGCATGACATTATGAGTGGGAGCTGAGCCCCCCTAAAGGTTTGAACCTAGAATCACCTCTGATTAGAAGGTAAATAATTTCAAATTAAATACATCCCATCCATCCATTCTCTTCCGCTTATCCTTTTTCAGGGTCGCGGGGGGCGCTGGAGCCTATCCCAGCTGTCATAGGGCGAGAGGCAGGGTACACCCTGGACAGGTCGCGAGTCTGTCGCAGGGCCAACACACAAGGACAGACAACCATTCACACTCACATTCACTCGCACATTCACACCTAGTGGCAATTTGTATTATCCAATTAACCTATCCCCACAAGCTGCATGTCTTTGGACAGTGGGAGGAAGCCGGAGTACCCGGAGAGAACCCACGCAAACACGGGGAGAACATGCAAACTCCACAATTAAATACAATGAAATTTATTTTATTACATGGGAATTATACCCTTAGCTGTGGGGCATGTTATAAGTGTAAGTGTCAGCAAAATCTTTTACCCATTTGCATTATAATCTCAAACTAAAGGATGATTCAGTGAAAAGGGTCCAACTGCTACATATCTCTGCTGATTTCATGTTTTTAACTTGTCACAATCCGGGCTGCACACGTGCCACAACAAAAACCCAAATATGCATTCAAGTATTGTTCAAAAAACTATTTATTTTAAATAAAAGGGGGGGGGGGGGGGGGGGGAAGAAACCTTACACAAACTATGGCATGTGGGTGAAGAATGGTTTACACAATGTTGTTTAGTGCAGAGCAAAACCAAAGCCAACCAAAACCCAGAGTGGTGCCTCAGGGGAAAGCGCCACACAACGACTGAGCTGTGATGGCTTTCATAGAGCACTGGCACAACTGGGCCCAGGTGTTGCTATTGTCACTAATTGGGAATGACCCACTCCCTCCGATTCCTGCAAATGAGGCACACAAACAGGGCAGCAGAAAGGCAAGGTCGTTTGTTGATTTGGTGTCTTTGTGAAACACTTTGTAGCATGCATGTTACAACTGTTCCAAGACTAAAGACTATCCCCATTATTGACACCTTGAGGTGCAATATTATGGTTAACTTTTTTTTGAGTGCGTGATGGGAAGTCACTGTATGAGTGTCCACTGGTTTCTCTGTAAGATCTACCTGTAGCTCAACACACTGTATAAAAAACAAGATAGTGACAGCAAATCCATTGTGTGTTTGCTGTCACTAACTTAATATGGAGCTAAGTGTTTAAATGAATGATGGAGATAAATGAAATATGGTTGCATGGCAGATGAGACTCAGACTTGGGATGCTGCCTGCTAAAAGGGGATAGCAGTAGATTCATCCAATAGGCAATTGGTGCCATCAAGGAGCTTTTCTTTGTTACTGTAAGCCAGAAAATGTCACAGACAGTTTAATCAAAGTATGTAACTATTGCATTGGAAATCTGACTTCCTGGTCAAGTGCTAAGAGTGGGTTTGGTAGTAATCAGGTAAAGCCTGCTGCAGTTGTAGTTTCAATCAGGAATGTCAACTTTGCCTCCCTGTGTTATTCTTTTCCTGTGTTGGCCTGATTGCCTCCTGGAGCTGTCTGATTTCTAAGCCTTTGTGTCAAATGACCATGTGTCACAGATAAAAATTTTGAGAGAACCTGGAGCTTTTTATTCATTCATCATGTGTGCATTCTTGTTGGAGCTCTTACACTGGGGATTTTTTTTCTCTGGTATTAGGAATGAGTTGAACAGCTGTTCAGTCTTGGTTCGTACTAGTTTAACTATGGACTCGTCTTTGGATATTTTTCAGTGGATTTGCAAATAATTCTCTTACTTCTTGTAACATATTTTCCCGCTTTTGCAGAAATACCTTACGAGTCTTGACTGTTTACCCAGATTGTGTAATTAAATGAACTACTGTACGTGCCATTGTGAAGCCTAACCAAAGATTAAGCAAAGTACCAAAGAGGATAGTGGGATCTTCTGTCTCTATATACCTAATTTACTCCTCAACACGTGAATCGTATCCTTAGTAAGTTGTTTTGACATTGCAAAATTAGGTTGAAAGCTACAAATGCATATCAAAAATATTTGCTGGTAAAGCATGTTAAAGACAATCAGATTTCTGCAAACCATGCTCACTGCAAAGGAATATAAAGTCTGAAGTTCTGTTGTGGGGAAATAGTGTCAAGCTGCATCAGGACTTGGAAGAGGGACTGCCACAGTTGCAAGCAGATACAAGCTAGCAACAGTTATTCAAGCTGAGCTAGGATTTGGGAATGCAGTGTGCATGCTGCTAAGTCTGCCATATGATCCAGTAGCACAGCCTGTACCTCCCTCAGAATCTAATTGATTATGTTAATGGATTCCAGAATTGGTCGGATTGTTTCTGGGAAGAGGGATAAAGAAAGTTTTGACAATGTTAAGTCTCCTCTTGTCCTCTAAGCACCATGTATTGATCTTCTGTTTGTGCTACAAATGGTATATGGGCAGGTGGTATATTGTTTCAGACTGACAAAAACGGGGTTGAATTCCCTATGAGAGTTATTTGGAATTCAGCTCATACCAGTTTATTTACTTTGTCACAAAAAAAGACTCTGGCCAGTGTATGGGTGTCACAAGATTCTGAAGTTTAAGTTGCCACTGTTTGTGTGACCTACGCAGATTATAACAACTAGTTTCTCCTCAAACTACAGATGGATACAATGGTTGTTGCATGTGTGATCATACCATTCCTACATCTGTCACATTTAAGCCCCAAATAAAGGGACTAATTGTGAATTATCCATTTTTATTCTTTTTTTCTTTCCTTTTTAAAGTCTTCTGTTGCCACAATCACTGATGCGTACAGTCCTTGTTGTATACGATTACTGTTATGCCGTTGGTGTGAGAGCCACAATTAACACACTCCTTTGCACAGGTTCAACACACTGACAGTTCCTAATAAGTCCAATTATTGTTTACAAACTCTAGCTGTCTAATCATAACTGCTTACTCACACTGTTATCTAGGCTGGTTGTTTTCTCTATTGCAATATACTTTTCATTGGGTCATGGAATTACCTTGAGAGGAAAACACAGATTAAGTTAGTGGCATTACTATATTGAACAATGAGAGGAAGAGTTTTATGGCTGACTGCAAACATCAATCCTGGGACTTGCTCGTTCCTTCCTGTAACAACGTGAAAAATAGGCATCTAAATAAAACATTGCAGTCTCATCCACCTCCAATGTACTGTAGCTTTCCTCTACTAACTTGCATATTTTCATATTTTTAAAGTGACAGTTTACTGAATGTTGCCTAATCCTCTGTGGCTTATAGATTTAGTCCATCTTCCTTGCAGACTTAGTAACATCGTATAATTACTGGCTGGGACATAAGTGAGAAACATTACTGAGGCAAACTGATTAATTTTGCCTGAGTGGATATTTGCCCTGTGATAGATGTTTGTGTGTGTTTAAATACAAAGTCAAGCAGGCAAATAACAGACTGAAACAACAATGGGGCAGCTCTGTTTTACCTGTCAGTAAGAACCAAAAGGCATTAAAACAGGTAAATAGATCAAAGCCTGCACTTCAAAATGACACACAAAGACAATGGTACACAGATCAGGGGCACACAATGGCCTACAGTAAAAGAGTACGGTAAACAGTTGACCTGACTGGTCATGCCTTTTTATTGCCAATGTTTGCTGGTTTTGTCTCAGTTAATGTTGGCACTGCATGAACTCATTTCTTTGCGTAATTGTGATGTAATTGTGATCAAACCATATTTCACATTTAGATTAACATTTTGTGCAGTGCCCCAAGATGATCTGAAAGAAGACTTTTCATAATGTGTTATAGTGTTCATGGACGATGTAATGCAGCAGTTATTGGACGACGCAGGACCTCAGCCTCTCCAAACAGCTATATCCATTATACTGCCACATTTTCTTCAAAGCCCAGCTAAATATGGAATATAATTTTTCTTGTTGAAGAAATGTCATGGGAGCATGCCTTTCCCATTCTCTGCCACTCCTGGCTTAATTAGAGTTCTGTAATTACTAGGACTGTAATTTCTGGGTTGAGGAGATGGGATGTGTAGCGTGGGTTGCGAAGGAAATCCTTAGAGCTTTCATGCAAAGCAAGCGTAGATGCTTTGTCTCCCATGCAATCGTGTCAAAAGGCTCCCAACAGTCTAATCTCAAAGTGGAGATGAATTAGGCCATTATCTAGACTTATATTACATTTTTTAATCTGTTTTAATCAATAAGAGTCCTGACATTTATAAGTCAAGAATTTGAGCTGTAGTAACACCTCCTGATCATTGTGTCAGGCTATTATCTGCCAGAAACACTGGCACTTGGCCTGAATCCAGCTAAGCAGATGGGAGCAGGTAAAACTGTTTTTGATGCTTTATGTTAAGTGCCTAGAAAGGAGTAGGCCAGCTTGAGAAAAATAAGCCGACTGTGTATTATGCTGTCGGGCTGGTGCTGATGATGATGATGCAATCTCAGACAGTGAACTCTCCCTCTGTTTTTTTAATTTCCCCAAAGCATCTGTTTCTAAACAGGGGTTTTATCCTTTAAAGCTGAGACATATTGTAACCTTCAGCTGTTTTATTCTTTTCTAAGCGCTAAGCAGGATAGCCAGAGGTAACAAATTGCTGCCAGGACACTATACACACTTCAATATGGGTAATTACCTCTAGAATCAGTTCAACGCATTACTAACTATGTGCTTAGGGAGACTGAGGAACTTCAGTGAAAACAACAGATTCACTCAAATGTTAGCTCTTAAAAAATGTAAGTACTGTACGTACATTTAGAATTCTGGGGCAGTGCACAGAGCAGGCATGTTTTAATCACTTCTGCACCACTATATGTGGTATACTCAATATCAACTTAAATTATTAAAATGTAACAGTTTTTTTCTCATGAGCCTTCAACTAAGCTCTTTTCCCAGTTTTTTGCTGCTGATTTAGATTTGAAAGCGTTTGAAGAACTTAGCAATTTATGGTCAGATTCTTGAGTCCACTCTCCCTCTCTGTCTCTAGCTCTCGCTTTCACTTGCTCTAAGTGTATTGTGTGTTGACAGCTCTTTGAACTATAGGGCTTGATATTGTGAGCTACTCAAGCAAGATAAAATAATGTAGATCTACTTCAGAGAGAGACAGAGACGGGGGAGAGTGCACTCTGCTGACACTAAACTGACAGTTTTCCAATACCCATTAATTTTTTCTTCTTAGATGAAACAAATTATTTTAAACTTGTCAGTGTGATTTTTGATGGTGTCCCAGGGAATCTAATTTTTAAAGTTATTGCAAAACTACCTAAATATCTTCTGAAGTGAGAACACCTTTGCTTACAGCACTTACAGCAGAAAGTAGATTGCTGTGGCGATTTAATCATCTGGCAGCTTGCCTCTGGCACAGTGTTCAAAAGCTTGTCTGAGATGTGTAACAAAGGTAATCTGACTTGATTCACTTCACTTCATAGCTGCACAAAGGTGTCTAGGTGGTCCTCAAACATGGTCAGGAATGTGCCAGCGTTCTTGTTATCCTCTTTGAGCCCCATTAAATGTGATGAAACAAACCAGTTGCCAGTACTAGTGGAGTAGTAAAATACACTAGTAATTTAACTAGTAATTTATCTCATAATTTAACGTTTTGTGATTAATCATCTATTAACAAGCTAAAAAATGTTGTTTGTTTTTAATTTCTTTTTTTTTTTTTATCTTACTATGCTTCTCTATTGTGATTGCACATGCTTTAATCAACCCTGCCTCCTTTCTCTTTATTCCTGACCACTGTGAAAACATGCCCAGGAAATTCATTCATCAGCCACCATCACACACTTTGTTTTTCATGTATAAATCTAAGACTGTGTGTAGATGGATGCAGCCAACATGACATCACCCATTGGCTTATGGACTACTATTTTAAAGTCAACTCAGCAATTTGTCCTTTTTTTAAGCCTAAAGTGACCATATTTGAAGAAGAGGGCAGACCTGGGGCGTTGCCAGCTAAGCTGCCAAGCTTGCTTAGAAAGGTTCATCTGTAATTCCCTGAATATTAAATGGGTTGCTAACTTTGGCTAGGGAAAAACAGTCCTAAAACAAAATGTACTTACTGGAGAAATGGAATAGCGTATTCCTTAGAGTGTCTTTTAAAACAGATGAATAGTGAACAAGATGAAACAGCACCCGCCTGTCATGCAAACAAAGCATGCTTTGCATAATAATGTTCTTTTAAGACTTATAATGTGCTACTCTACCAGACCAAAGTTGATATTCCCTGCATTTTCCCATTATTTCTTTTTCTTTTTCTCCTTTTAATTTGCTAAACAAGATGTCCCAAAGGGGAGTTTTGCTGTAGCTTAATTGTTTCCTGAATAAAGTATTTGGAAGTTTGCACGAGGCTTTTAATGTTTTTAAGGCAGCTAGTTGTGTTTCAGTGCTTAATGTGATCATTGTTAAATTTACAGAGAAAGACTATGGGACACAATCATAGGGCGCTGACAGCATTATTAGAATTTAAAAAAAAAAAAAAAAGTTGGATCACATATCAAACAAATATATCAAACTGAAAATCTGAGAAAATTATACTTTTTTCCTTACACTCTATCAACAGCACGGGTTATCTTTCCTCATCCAGCATTTCTGAAGCAATTTGAAAGCCAATCTCTTTATAGAAAATAGAAACCACATTCCCTGTGGCTTTATGATGCTTGCTGATAGAGGAAATCCCTTGAATTACCAAGCCTCTTTTCAAAGACCTTGATCTTGAGTTTGACATCTTCTTCCATAACCTGAGGTTCTTGAATTGTCACAATGACAAAAATTTGCAGAGGGTTCTGCAGCTGTTCAGAGTCCCGGATCCCAGCGAGAAAGCAAAACCTTTCTCTTGAACATGATATAAGCTGAGGTGCCAGACAATTGTGGTTTATCTTCATTATATATTAGTGTTTATCATATCCAACAGCTTCCCCTACTTTTACCAAACAAGTTTCCAGGTTGATTGACTGGTTGGTTGGTTGGTTGGTATTATGCAATTGCCTTTTTTTTAATTAAAGTAACTTATATATTTTAAAATTAAATGAAAAAGTATATTTATTTTGCATTTGAGGAGCATATATTTGAAAAACTTGGGAACTACCAATAATCTAAATGAAACTAAGCCTAGACAGAGAAAATAATTTACCCACTGACTGGGAGTTGAACAGACCAACCAGCCACAGTCAGTAAATCTTATCTTTGTGCTCCTTTTGTAATGATTCCTATGGTAAGCAATAATACATTGTGTGTTTGTGTGTAACACTGAAATATTTTTAACCTCACTTAGTGAAGAGGGTGCTTGTGAACTGCTTGAAAGAATTCTTAAAAATAAGGGCATCCTGCGTATGTGTGAGAGAGGGTAGACATGATAAATTATAATCACTGTCTTCTAGATAAATGTTGCTTTGGATAAACTGTGCATCTACACAAAAGCTGGCTCCGTATCCTAAAAGAACACTGTTCACCCGATAGCCTAACAAATAAATAAATGAACAAAACAAAAAATGCTGCCAGCTGCCTCACCGTTAATGCAGACGAATGTTTTTTTTGAGCAGAATAATGATGTTATTTCAGATGTCAACGTATCAGTGAGATGTTAAACTGTATCCATGCACACACACACACACACAGATAGATAGATAGATAGATAGATAGATAGATAGATAGATAGATAGATAGATAGATAGATAGATAGATAGATAGATAGATAGATATGGTGTGTGCTATATAGTATACAATACTATATAAAGAAGAAAAGAGGTGGACAGACTTTTGTGAATTGTTTATAGTCAGCAATAATGATAAAGCCAACACAATTTACTGTAGAATCCACTCCACTTGACCCACAGTTACTATATGAGTCAGAGGACAGCTAACATTAATAAATGAGCATGCTGTGGACGATCCATTAAAAACTGGTTTGAAGCTCGATTTAAGAAAAGATGGTTCTCTAACCTGCTCAGTGTAATTTCAATGAGAAATGGTTAGTCTACATCGGAGGACATTCACACAAATTAATATAAATGTAGTTTGGGAAAATATTTGTCAGAATAAGGTAGTGGTTATTGTAGTCACTGTCAAAAGCCATCATTTCACAGTAGCACATGCCATATGCCCCTGTGTATATATATCTATTAGATGACAAGTACAGACATGAGTGTGAGTAGGGACAATTAATGTACCAAGGCAGGGATAAAAGTGACAAGACCGAGAATCAAAGCAAACCACACGATGTAAGAAGTGATGGAATTGTTTTTATTGATTGTGTTTTTTTCTTACAGATGCGAGGAGGGATGCTGACAAAGACATAGTTAATACATCCTATGCAGTGAATTTAGTAGAAAGGAACAGTTAGGTGTAATCACTCAGAAGTCAAGACGAAGGCCTTTCACGGTGTAGCTCAAAGGAAAGTGCAGGTGGATGCTGAGAAAGAGAGGAAAACAGGGGACAAGAGACAGTAGATATAAAGAGAAGAGAGATAAAGTGAGGTTTCATCTTTGAGGTCTTTGTCTTTAGCTCTAGTGTCGTCTTTTTCCACAGGATGGCTTCAGGCTCTGCATATTTACATATTTATTTCACTTGCACAACTATTTACATAATTACCATATTAAAAAAACAAACCATGACAGTGCTTTGTGGTATACGAACCTGCAATGAACTCATGGTTTCTGAACACGACTTCAGTTGCAATGGCTACAAACACAATATTCTCTATTTTTATCATTCACTGCTGCCCATCATTTTTTTATTGCTTTTTTTGTCCTCTCTCTACCCCCATGGGCAAGCATGAAAGGTGCAGGATGCATTATCAATGTGAAGGGGAATGTGTGTGTGTGTGAATGTGTGTAAATGACCTACTGTGCCCCTGTTGAAAGACCTGTACACCATACGGGTCTCTCCATCTGATTTGCCCCATCTGCTATCAAGACAGGTAGTGTCTACACCAGTGGAGAGCTCTCTTTTTCCCTTTGTCTTTCTGTCTCCCTCGATCGGTCTCAGCCTTGTCTGTTTCATACACATACATATGCGCTCACACGGTTGTGCCACAATAGAGAGCGCTTGTTAGTGAGACATCTGCCAGAGTATAGGCTGACTGACATCAGTCATCCAGCTGTAACAGATGATCATGAGGAGCAAGGTCAGCATTCTCTGCCCTGTCCTTTCTAACCCTGTAAGGCCTTTGACTCCACTGTGAGTGCTGTCTCTACTTCTGAACAGCAGGTACATGCTAACTTTGCTCAAAATTTCACCTCTTGTCTGGTTCTGGAGTTTTATTCTGGTCCTACAGATTCAATTGAGTGCAAGTTTTCAAAATCACTTGGCCTCACTTGTTTTTCCTGGTGACATTTCTGCCAGTTTAAATGCATGGCAGAGAAACAGGCAGTTTTAAAGTATCTGCTTGTTGAGTGATGACGTCTAAAATCTTTCTTGATAATGTGTTTTAATGCTTTGTGTCTTTGTTTTATTTGATAAAAACAAGCTCTCAAAAAAATAATCAGTGGTTATTTTCAGCCACTCTGGCTTTTTATTAGCACTATTCATGTGGCTCATGTCTTTAAGCTAAGCTTTTAAAAGCAAATCGCAATGTAACAGTACATTCAATGTGGACATTAAGCTCAGGATCAGGGCCTTTTGATAGAGAGTACTCCAAACTATATAACAGCATACTAATGACTAACCTTTTGTAAATAGATGCTTTCTTTGGTGGTAGATCATCTTTAGTCAACTTCCAATTCCGCTAAACCTTGTAAATCTTCTTTGGATCTGGACGTTAAATGTTATTACACCACCCGGTAAGGTATCCACCCTGATCATTTTATTAGAGCTAAAAGAATGCAGAGTGTTTTTAACTTTCATGGAAGACTCTGTGTTTGTTTGATTTAAGAAACCAAAGACGCATTTGGACCAAGAAATGGCTGATGACGTCACATGTGCTCTCTCACTATTAAAATTATGATAGATTACACTATAGCCTAGTAGAAACTTGCATCTGACAGTTTCCATAAACACTTAAGCAAACCGTTTTACTACTAGGATCAGATACACCAAAGGCACAGTCAAAGCAGCTTTTGTAGTGACTTGTTGATGGAGCCATCAGAACCTCACTGAAGCATTTAGACACAGCTGTGCTGGTGTGTTGCGTTTTGTGAATGCATGACTGGCATGACTCTCTTGTAAATGTGCCTCAAAGGGCATTTAAGAATTAAGTTAATACAGAGTTTAAATGTCATTTATTCTGAGAAATTCTTTTTGATATCTGAAAATGCACTTAAAAAGAAGTCTTATGACTTAGATTTAAAAGAATGACTGCCTCTGGGAATGGCAAGTGGAGCTTTTTGATTATTAACGACATTCTGCTGTTAGTTAGTGTGAGACTGTCATTTTTATATTCTCCCCCTGAGGGCATGATGACATTGTGCCACGATCTTTTTCTGTCAAAGCAAGCCGAAAGTAACAATAAAGCCCTCTGCTAGAGCAGCTGTGGGCACAAGCTGGCTTATAATGTAAATTCTTGATGTGCACATGCTGAAAACAAGCTAACTGGTCAAAGGTTCATGATATGAACAGAAATTGCTTTATATTCTTAGTAGACTGTAAATAGATATTTCCCTTGCAGTTGAAATGAACTGTTAAAGAAAGTGAAAATATCAAGGTATGCCTTACAGAAAAAAAAAAGTGTTGTATCACTGATACACATTTGAAATACAGTGAGAAGGAAACAAAAAGAAAATCTTATTGACAATGAACACAGGGAGTAAGAACTATAATATAATGCATGTTAAAACTGATCATTTTAACCGTTCAACAAGTGTCTCTACTTCCAATCTCTCTCACTCTCTCTCTCTTTCCATCTCTCCATCCTTGCCAAGGACACCATCCCTGCTGAGGTTACCATGGAGACAAGCCCAGAAGGGCTGTGGGCGAGACATGTGAGGGACTATGGGTGACTGTGGGTGTGTTCTAGAGCATGAGCATGTGTGTGCAAATCTTTTCTCATAATTTTTTTTTAAAGTTTTCTTCCTGTTTGTTTTCAGCGGAGTGGTTTTAACCCGGGTGAACTTAAATTATTTCACCAACTAAGGTACTATAAAACATCGCAAGAAAGAATAGGCTACAAGGTCAGGGCTAATCCATTTAGCCCTATCATATCGACAATGGTTATGCTATTTTTTTATTTTTTTGAAAATTACTGCTAAGATGCTGAATGCATTAGGAATAGTGTGAAATTAAGTGCAATTATTTTAAGGTACATATGATTATTGAGGCACCTTTTGTATCCTGGTACAGTTGTGCATTAGCATCATATTGTGCTGCAAGATGTCACACGATTTGGATTCACCAAATGATGTAAACCTCCAAGGGTATGTGCCTGTGTTAGTGTGTGCGATGAGATGTGGGGCAGGAGGTAATTTATGTGTTGACAGCAATAATTCAATTCCATTTAGTGAATAAGAGATTTCAAGCAACACCCATTTTCTAGCTTCAACTATTTTCATCACTCTTCACAAGAGATGGTAATGTGTCACTTCCACTATTCTTGCCTAAAAAGCCTAATAGCATAACATCAAAGTCATCTTTTTCATGCCACACAAACAGATGCAGCAGCGATTACGCATTTAGGCAGTTAGCAGTTTAATGACAGATTTATGGTGCAGGCTGCAATGCGCTGTGTTATTTTGCATTAGATCTTCAGGTTTTATTTATATTACACCAGTGAAGAGCAGATTATTTTTCTAATTTAAACTAGCCTGATACAGCAGATCGCCACACATTGCCTCATTTATATCATTATGAAACCAAATAAACCCCCCTTGCCCACACAAAAAAATAAACTTTGATGAATTGAATGACGGCTGAAAGCCTAGAACTGTGTCTATATGAAATTAATTTAGTAAAGTGCCCTGAAATATAGAACCACACAAACACAAGCACACACGCACACACACTCAATCACACAGTAAGTAAAGTAAAATTTAAATAATGAGAATTAAATGATCTTGAATATTTAAGTTAAAGGCCTTTTTGAACGTCAGTGCTACAAGACCTGTAAACCTGATCACATTAGAGCAGCTAGATTGGTGTTTTAACTGATTTCACCTTGAATGACCTTGTTTCCTTAGTTCATACGACATGAGAAATGTTTTTATCACTCCATATCTAACAAATCTGACATTTAAAGCCAAGGTCTTGTGGATCATGATTCACAGCATCTACATAATAATAACACAAAAAATAACGTGTAGTTTTTATATTTTAGAGTGCACAAAACACAGTTGGGATAATCAAAAGGTGAGGGAACAAAGGACTGTTAGAAGAGAAATACAGACTAATACACTGTGGTTAATTACCTTCATTAAACAACCATATATTCAGGCAGACAAGAGATCATTTTTAATGTGTGTGTGTGTGTTTCTCTCTATGGATGTGCTTTATATTGCCCCAGCTACTGTCTTCTGGCATTGATGGAGCATCATCATTATCACCTGGGCTGATGGTAGTGGCTCCTTGGCTAGACCCCGTCAAAAGGAACTGTTTGATGTCACCCTTTGTGTATGTGTGTGAGAATGTGCCTGTGAGCATGTCAGTGAATATATTTTGCTATTGCATTTTCAGTGATTCCCGTGGCCATACTAGCATCCCTGTACTGGCAGGTCCCTTATGCAAACAAATGGCTTTGGCTGGCAGGTTCAGTGAAGGGTGACGGTTGTATCTGGTTGCATCAGGCAAAGGAGTGATGGGCATAGCAGATTCAGTGGAGGAACAGTTTCATTTCACTTGAACTCAGACCCACAACATGCCCTAATAAAACACGCAAGGCCTGGCCTTAGACTCTGTGACAAAGACTAGCTTGTTTATTTGCTTTACATGTCTAGTCATTTAGTAGCTGTCTATGTTTATTGATATTAACTCAGAAGCGTGATGGCACTTTTTTTCTTCTTCCCCCTTTTTTTTTTGAAGGTCAGTTGAATAACAACCTAGTCTGTATCTAGGCAACAGCTCAGTATTGATAAAAAAGTGAGGCTGATATGAGGACAGATGAAATAAAGAAATTAAGCAAAAGGATTAATTGTACATCTTGTCTATATCATTCTTTGTCACGGTGTGGGGACTTGTTGTTTTATTTTGAAAACATAATTTTCCTAATGCACTGACACTGATCACTGATATTCCTGTCTTTGTGATTTTCCCACCTGCTCTGCTCAGATTGGTTTTATCTGTTCCTTGTCAGCCTGATTAGTCTGTGTGCTCCTCTCTCCATGTGCCAGTTTGTTTGTCTTCCGCCTTGGTTCTTTGCCCATGTTTGGCATGCTGTTACTTAACCTCTTGAAACTTGAGCTCTTGTTTTGGATGCATTTTTAATTTCTCCTAGCTACTTGAGATTAGTAGGACCCGATCAGTATAAAAAGTAGGTTTCATCTTTGAAAAATCTTTTTTTTTTTTAGGTATGTCCTCATTTGGTGATAATGAGTTTAATTGACAGTATAACACAATAAACTCACCATTGTTTAAGAAAGAATAAAACACTGAGGAGAATTAAGTATAATGTGCAGAAAAGCTGAAATGGAATGTGCCCATATGAGTTCTCAGGATGTTACCGCTATCATAGTTTGTTGCTATTTGAGGTTTTGTAGTCTGATGTCAACTTTATATTAATAAAGCTTTTTTTCTCTTCTAACTGGCCAATGTGTTCTGCTCTTGAGGCCTGTTGGAATGGAAATTATACACTGTTTGTTCCACTTCATCTTATTTCCTTCTGTAATTGTTTCTGTGAAATAATTTGTTGGCCAAATTAAATTTACTCTTATTATTCTTGAACACTGCTTGACAAGCTTTAGCTTTTACTGGGTGTTAATGCAAGCCCTTTGTTCATCCGCTGTGTGAAACAATACACTCTTTTAGTTTTCGTCCATATTTTTCCCACCTGTGGGGCTCAAAGCCCCACCAGTGGGGCTTAAATTTAAAAACCGCTAATTCAATCTCTAAGTAAGAATTATCTGAGCTGTATAAAATAGCCCTGATAATCCCTGTAAATAGGTTTGCATGTGTAAAATGTGCTTAAAATGCCAAATGAATTGTCAGAAAAACCAAAAGTAAAATAGTGAGCAAAATATTTTTGCTATTGCTAAGTGACAGCATACTGTCTTCCTGCACTGCTACTTGAAACCATTCTTAAACACATAAAATCAGACATAAAATCGTAGACTTATGAAGAGCAACGCAGCTACATTTGAATATGCCCACTGACTTCAATAAAACTAAAGTAACAGCCCATTTGCTCCAATTATTAATACAAGCTAGGGTGATATGTTAATCACAGCATAGTTATGACTCTTCAGCGTTGCCCTTTATAGTTGGAACAGACTTTTCTGTTAACATCAGCCTAGCAAGCTCACAAGGATGGCATGCACTGACCTTAATTTTAGAAACTTTGATCGTGTTTCATGTTGAGCTAAAGTGTTTAATATTAACATTCACCACTTTAACAGTACATAAATAAGGAAAGGTATAAAACAGCCACTTTAATTTATTGTGTACTGATATTTTTTTTATTCTAGATTAAAAAGTAATTAGTTAATTCCTATTAAACAAGTCTGCGAGGTTTAAATTCAAACACAAAACTTCTCCAAATTAAAAAAAAAGCTCACCAACAGTCATTGCTATGTTTGCACTAAAATAACATAGTACTGTAAAACACATACATTTGAAATGTACAGTGGACCTTCTTTCTCTGGCTGACATCAAACTACAGATTCATGAAGGCAAAATAGCTTGGTAATCTTTCACCTTGTTTTCTTACTAACTAAAATTCATCACTCCATACCATCCACCCACACTCCAAGTATATCGGTCCAAGCGTTTATGTACTCACACTCACACAGTTTGATCCATATTCACCATGAGCAACAGGTGTGACAACAGTCTGCATGAACCGTGTGATTCTCAGCATGAAGAGTGAGTAGGTGTTTGTGTTTTGATGATTAGTTGAGGATGAATAAATGCCAACACATTAGGCCTCATGCAGCCAAAATACACACGCACAGTTTTGCCAATGTCCCAAAAGGGGTTTAGCAACTTCTCACCTACGCCCACTGCCTGTAATTGCCTGAATAACAGCGATCCACTGCCTTCCATTACATGATGAAGAAAAAGTGACCTCTTTAGTAAAAAAAAATAAAATAATGTGTAAATTGAACATTATATCCTACTGATTGGGGTTTTTTTTTATCATTATGTTTATTTTTAGTGTGAGTAATTAATGATAACCGATTAACCTCTTTTTTTTTCTTGAGCAGCCAAGACAGCAGATATTTTTATACCAGTTGCTGATTTGTCAGCACAAAATCAGTCAGTAAAGGAGCTGCTGAAGAATTTTAAAGCAAGTTTTTATATTAGCAGTTTTACAAGAATGATATAAGAAAAGAAAAAAAAGGAAAGAAACCACACCAATGGTTAAACCATTAACTTCTTTTTCTATGGGGAAACAGGCATTCACAGTAACAGCAGGATGAGGTCTTAAAAGTTTTAGGGTCCAATGTTGGACTTAAAATGTTTTTTATATAGATCTATATATGACTTTAAAAAAACCACACAAAATCTTAAAACACAAACCACTTTCTATAGATTTGTAATGATGATATCAGCCACTTCAGATTTCCAGCTCATGGAGTTACAGACACGGGTGTGCAAACAGGGTTAGTCTTTATAACGGTCACTGTGAAAAATAATAACTCTCAGAAGCAAAAGGGAACAACAATTCGGATAATCACTGAAGGAACCTCATAGTTTGTCACTGTGTCTCTGAGATGTTACTGTACATGTGGGGCTTCTGAGGGGATCTCTTAAGCACACACAGACTTCCACTGTTTAGCACCACGGACAGCCATCTTCCATGCCAAGTAATGCAGATGATTACAAAGTGCTTTGGCACTGCTATTGAGTTAATTTCAGACCAATTCAGAGTTGCCATTTCACAAAAATACTCTCTGTAACACAGCATGTATAATGTATGTTGCCTGCTGAGGAAAAGGAACTGATGCAGACAGACCTGACAGCCCCAGGGAGTCAAATGAGTAAAGGAGAAAAGTTGATTATAAGGCTCTTAACGACTCCGCTAATTACCATTGATGCTAATTAGCTGGCGCTCCAAGTTAACTGCACAGAGGGTAATCAGTGTCTGGAACGCGACAGAAGTTAGAGTCAAACTATCATCTCTCAAACCTTCATGGGGCGCAGTAAGATGTTAAACACTCTGCTCAGAAATGTTAGCATGACATGCCCTCAAGAGAAAAGACAAAGTTTTAATTGTAAGCCAATCTGGAACTACTTTGATACATACACAAAACGTAATAAAATAATTGTGATTTGATTTATATATATATATATATAAATATATATATATATATATATATATATACTTTCTTGCTTATACTTGACCCTTATAGATATTGTTAATATGTTGATTTCGTTGCCAGTTTGCAGTCTTTTATGCTACAACACTCCTCATAACGCAGAAGGCACATCGCACCCACAAACACACACATGTCCCTTTAGCGTGACTTATGTGATCTGTAACTATATTATTTTGTGCAGTAAATCCACGTTTCTCCAGGAGCTGAGATACCAGCTTAATCTCCTCCCAGGGTGTCGACACATCAACCGATGGGGCTGATTTACTGTGGTCAGCTTCAATTACCAACCCTGAGAGCAAAAGGTATTCCTCAGGGTTTGGATTGCCATACATTTGAAGGACAATTATTTTTAATGAGACTGCTTCCAATCCATCTGCATGTGGGTTGAAGGATGCTTGACAAATCTGTCCTTCAGAGGGCCTTCTCCTCACTCTGATCTATGGTTCTGCTTCATTTCCTTGCAGTTATGCTGTGTGCAGAGCTGCTATTACTATGTTTCCTCACTAATGTAACATCTCACTAGGGGAAAAAAAGACTTTCAAGGCAGTATGGAAGAATATAGTCACTACAAAGTATGCACTGTAGAGTAGATGCATGTGTAGCAGGGGCTATATTGCCCCCATTTAAAAGTGCCACCTCTGGTGACTAGTTTGGTGACTTTCTCCCTTGATCAAGTCAAGTTGCCGTATGTCATTCCAACGTTGTGCAGTTGTACAGCACACAGTGAAGCCTGACAACAATCCTCCAAGACCATAGTGCTATATATAACATATAAAAGACAATCAACACAGGATCAGCTGGCACTTTTCCAGTTAAGGACACAGCCCAACTTGATATTAGGCATAGGAATGAGGATATAGTATAAACCTGTCAGCCCACCAGCCCTTTAGTATTCGATTTTTTTTTAGCAGTGGTAAAAGGTTGTTTAGCTAACTGGTGATCCAGTGCCACTGGGGAGGCTTGTTTAGGGTAGGATGCCTTCTGGATATTGTTGGTGAAGTTGTGCTAAAATAAACATACAATGATGGTACATACAGCTGGGGGATTGTGAGTTAATTGTTGGAGATCTAAGTGAAAAAGAACAGAGATCAAATAAGCTTCGTATAGCTCAAAATCATTAATACCATTCATATTTATACTGAACAGATGTACATAACATTCAGCAAATGATGTGTTTTTTTTGTTACCTTTGAGTTCTCCTTGACCTACTTCAAAATTGCTTGTTTTGCTTGTGATTTTTTTTTGTGCACCCACTCCTTGAGAGACTAGTGTTTGACTAAATTTGGATTATTGTGGAGAAATCAATTCTGTGGAGAAGTGGGTTTGTGGTGATTTCCAACATTTTGCATTCCTGAAATATTTCTTATTCATTCCCATCGAAGTTGCATCCAGGGTATATGTCTTAAGAAGAGCACACTGTGTCAGTATAGGTCAAAGTAACCAAACTTTGCTTTCCATTGCTTAAATAGCAGTGAGGACAGCAGTAAAACCTGTAGACTTTCAGTTTTACCTTCAGAGTATACAGAGAAAACCAGAGCAGGCACAGGCAGAATGAAAGCTCCACACAGAAGCTTCATGCTATGAGACAATGGTCAACCTCTGCACTACCATACCACTCTACCAGTATGTTTTAGTGTAAGTGTAAAGTTTTAAAACTCACATGTAACAGTATTCTAAATAACTGTATCGATGTACTATGTATTCTTATAGAAATGCTAACATAAGAGAAAAAAAATCCGTTAAAGAAAATATAAAGATTAATTTAACTGATACATTTGGGTTGTAATTATTAATGTCACATGCTTTTGCCACAACAGTTGTGTAGTGAAATATGACATCTTGACAATGGTATTAAGGAGCTTATCAAAGAATAATATGTGCAACATAACAAAATCTGTGGAAGCAGATTTAGCAATTCCGGTTATTATTCATGTCTTTGGGCTGAAAAACAGTTTGGTTTCATTAATTTCATGTATTCTCTCCACTTGGCTTTTATCCTCCACTGCTGGTGAGTTTACATCTCAGAAGTGGTTCTGTCCTAAGGGCTCTAAGCTCTTCCTACTATGAATGTGAGCTAGGTCCTGGGTGTAAGATCGTAAGATTGTTGTGGTGGTTGTCCTAGCCTTTCATATCCCTTGGGAACTTGTGTCTATTGGCATGGTTGTTTGATACACCAGAATGACTTTGTAGGTATGTGCAGCACTGGTTTTATCCTATTTTCGTGGTGTTTATAGTTAATAGCCAGTGAATATGTAATATATGTGTTCATCTATATACTGTGTGTTTACAGAGTATTAGTCATGTTGTTCTAAACAGAGCTTACAGTTCTATGTGATGCACCGCTGAATAACACTGTGTCTGTGTCTGTAACTCCAGCTTCAGGCTGTTCTGTTGCATTTTTTTCCACCTTCACCTGTGTATATAGTAATTAGATGCATAGCATGTGTCACACTGAGTTTTGTCTCCTGTTAAACTCTGTGATTGGATAGTGATTGAGCTGTAGCACTCTTTTATCTTCTCCTTGGTCCTCTGATGAAGAGTTCTCCCTGTGGGCTTGGCTCTCTGGCTTAATTTGTTGTGGTAAGAGAGCCTGTACTGTTGCTCTACACGGTAATCACTCAGAGCTGCTCTATCGTACACTATCAGCGCACAGACACACACTACTAATGGAAGAATAACAGGGTTGGAAAAAAATGAACTTTGCCGTCATCCAGCATCCAAAGAACACCATGTACAATAGATGAAAATTGCAAATCTAAATAACAAATTAGCCTTCGTGCTGCCAATGGCAAAGATGGTATCTGCCGTCTGCTGTCCTTTGAATTAAAGCAGGAGATCAAAATATGAGCGTGAATGAGTGAACGTGGAACAGCTCCACGAGGGCTGTTCTTGAGCTGAACCACTGAGTTGAACCTGCACTGAGATTCCCCTGAGGTTGAAGCCAAAAAAGAATTTTTGACAAGCAAAGCCATAAAAAAAAAGAAAACACACACGAATGACTGGTAGGAGACCTCGGGATAGACCAACGCTGGAGCACACCGGCAATGACAGAGGACCCTCAAGCGACAGAAGGGACGCTGCACAATCTTGCTGGGGAGATATCGGGATTTAGTTAAAGATCAGCAGAAGATAGTTGATGAACTACAGCCGACCCTGGCGGGGGTTAGGGACCACAACCAAACACGAATACCTGAAATCCATGAATACCCTTATAATAATGATAATAACTGCCTATTTTACTTTTTTCGGGAGCTTTGTGTTTGGAATTTGTGCATCACTTGGCGAAGAAAAAAAATTATTGAGATTTTCCTGTGTTTACATTAATATTAATACTTGAAAATTAGTAAATCATTTTTTTATCATAAAAATGTATTTAGTCAAGAAAAAAATACAAATAATCAGCAAATTTTTAGATATGATCTACAAAAAAGTCAGCAAGTACGCAAATTTTACACAAATAATTTGGAGTTTTTGAGGATTTGGAGAAAAATCTGTGTATCGGTGAATCCACGAATACTGAATACTGAATACTGATTGCATTGATTAAGGATGAATTTTTCATTAAAGCTATAATGCGTCAAATTTGGATTCAGAAAATTTGGAATTCCCTGATGCTTTTTCGCAACCCTCTCGGTGTGTAATGGCCTTTAGTTGTAACTGTTTTCTAAGATCCGCCGAGCCCAGAAAACATCACATAACCTCAATAAACTTGGAGAACATATCAGTGCGCATGCGCCAACCAGCGTGCAGCCTGTTACAGTCGCTCCTGCTTTCAGAGGGGGCAATAAAGAGGAGGTGAGGAAGGTCCAGGTGTTACTAAAGGACAAGATCAGAGAGGCTAAGGACAATTACAGGAGGAAGCTGGAGTGGAAACTCCAGCAGAACAGCATGAGAGAGGTGTGGAGAGGCATGAAGACCATCACTGGATTCAGGCCAACCAACAGCAGGGGAGCTGAGGGAGGTGAGAATAGAGCCAACGAGTTGAATCTGTTTTTCAATAGATTCGACACCACAGTGTCTGCTCCCACCCCCACAACCTCACCTGTAGTCAGCCTGGAATCCAGAGCCACACCACTGTGCCAGCCTCTCTCTTCACATGGCGATGTTGCCTCCTGTGAGATTCCTGACACCCCACCCCCACCCATCACCTTCACTCAATACCAGGTTGAGATGCAAATGAGGAGACTTCACTCAGGCAAGTCTGCTGGACCAGACGGAGTGAGTCCCCTCGTCCTCAAGACCTGTGCCCCCCAGCTGTGTGGAGTCTTTCATAAACTGTTTATGCTGAGTCTGAGTCTGCAGAGGGTCCCAGTGATGTGGAAGACATCATGCCTCGTCCCTGTACCAAAGACGCCATGTCCCAGTGGCCCCCAGGATTACAGGCCCGTGGCACTGACCTCCCACATCATGAAGACCCTGGAAAGGCTCATCCTGGACCAGCTGCGACCCATAGTAAGACCACATCTGGATCCCCTTCAGTTTGCTTATCAGCCTCGTCTCGGAACTGAGGACGCCATCATCTACCTGCTCCACAGGGGCTGTCCTCTCCCCCTTCCTCTTCACCCTCTACACCACAGACTTCAGCCACTGCACAGAGACCTCAATCTTCAGAAGTTTTCTGATGACTCTGCGGTGGTTGGATGCATCAGCAGGGATGATGAGACAGAGTACTGGGCTGTGGTCGACTCCTTTGTCACGTGTTGTGAGCAGAATCATCTGCAGCTCAATGTGGCAAAGACCAAGGAACTGATCGTGGACTTCAGGAAGACCAGGAAACATTTGACCCCTGTTTCAATCCAGGGGGTCAGTGTTGACATTGTGGAGGACTATAAATACCTTGGAGTACACATTGACAATAAACTGGACTGGGCTAAAAACACCACAGCACTTTACAGGAAGGGCCAGAGTCGTCTCTATTTTTTGAGGCGACTGAGATCCTTCAACATCTGCCAGAAAATGCTCAGGATTTTCTATGAGTCTGTTGTGGCCAGTGCGATCCTCTATGCTGTTGCATGCTGGGGGAGCAGGCTGAGGGTAGCAGATGCCAACAGACTCAATAAACTAATCCGTAAGGCCAATAATGTTGTGGGGATGGAGCTGGACTCCCTCAAGGTGGTGTCGGAGAGGCGGATGCTGTCCAAGATAACGACAATGTTGGATAACACCTCCCACCCACTCCATGACATGCTGGTCAGTCACAGGAGCACGTTCAGTGAGAGACTGAGATTACCGAAAAGCACCACTGAACGACACAGGAAATCTTTCCTGCCTGTGGCCATCTCCCTGTACAACGCATCCACTTAACACACTGTTTGCTGCTATAACTACACGTTTCTTTTCCAGCTATTTATTAATGAGTGACTTATGTATATATATATGTATATATTGTACTATTCTTAGTTAGCGTATTGTCTGTCTTGTTAATGTTGGTTTATGTTGGTTTATAATGGAGCACTGTAACAAAAAAAATAATTTCCCCCAGGGATCAATAAAGTATTCTAATTTTGATTCTGATTCTGATTTACCATCAATAAATATTGTTTCTGCATGGTTTGTGTTGTGGTCTTTGCTTGTGAATTATATTCTAGCTGAGTGAAAACTTGCTGCCTCTTCATCCATGTTTCTATCTATATGAGTTATCTCAACACAGAGCCAATTTAGTTATTAATAAACTGAAAACTAAAACACTAAAAAACATTTCTGCTTTGTCACTTGGTCCAATGGTTCTTCCAAAAGTCCACAAACGATTCGTATTCTCTACACTATCATCATAGCTCTGGTTCAGCTCCATTTCATTTATCATCCACCGCTCTCTAGGAAATCCCTTTTAGCTGCAACTCTGTCTACTCCACTCTTCTTTTCTCCACTTGCTTGCATAGTGACAGCCTTACATGCTGCCCTCGCATTACACAGTACAGCACACAGAAGCATCACTCCATTGAACTTGCCTGTTCAAGTTAGCAGCAGTGATCTAATTGTGTGTTCTCCAGTTGGCACAAAGCAGGGCCACTTTTGCTCACACTGCTCACTTAGTGTGAGAAACTGTTAGAGCGGCACTGACACAAAGTACAAAGTGTAGACCATCCATATTCGTACTAACAAGAGTAGAGAGCCTTGATACGACAGTGTAAGTAGGTGTGCAATGTTAACATCTGTACGTGAGATAATGTGAGAACCCATCATGTTTGCATGTAAAGTTAAGAATTACACAGACATGCTAATATGCTGTTTTCTAATAAGTGAACCAGGTTACAAAAAATGTGCACTGTTGTCTCATCTGTATCTACAATGTGCAGTTTGACTTCTGTCAACACATTCGCCTGTATCTGTCTGTCTCTTCTTGGGTTTTACATAAGTTCAGCAAAAGGGCAGCAATTAAAATAATTTCTGTGAGTATCACAATGGAAAACACAGTATGAAGAACAGCATTTACTTTATGGAGATTTAAAACAGTGACATACTTATTAATGGATTTTCTGGGGTACCCTGGTAGGGTAAGTTCCTAAAAAAAAGTTCCCATTTCATTTCCAGCCAGGGACCTTTGTAGCACGTAGCTCCTCATCCCTCTCTGACCTCATTTCTTGCTTTCTCTCAACTTTTGTCCATCAGCGACAAGCATCGGTATCCATGAAATGAACTATGGAAACCCCAAAAAAAATAAATCTTTGTTTTTTTAAAGTATATTAAATCCCTTTTTCATTTTTAGAAGAACAGAGCATGGGTAAAAGATGCCGTACTGAACTAATATTGTGTAGGCTCTTCTTGTGATGCCAAAACAACTCTGACCTGCCACAGCATGGGCAAGACCTCTTGGGTCTACAGTACTGTCTGGCGCAGTGATGTTGGCAGTGGATCCTATGAATCCTCACAATTATGGGGAGGTTGTGTCCTTCTGTCATCCCCATGGGAAGGCAAGAATGGCCTGCAACAATGTTTAGGTGTGTGGTCTCTACATGATTGTCTCCCATCCCACACTTCCCTTAGCCAGCCTAAATTTGCATTAGTTTATCTCTATATCTGAAGTATCTTTCTTGTATAATATTGAAGAGAATAAGGCTGGTAACATAATAACATAACATCCTCTCACAGATATGGTAGATCTGTTGATTACTTAACATGGCCATTTTCACAGAGGCAGCTGTTGTTAATAGTGATTGTAGTTCTGCGCCCAGGTGCAGATAGCCATTACACCACAAGCATATTGCGCACGAGACCAGCTAAACCATGTGTGGGCCTATTTTAAGAAGGACCACATGGCCCTCAACAATCACACTGGTCAAACAAACTGAAATTCGGAGGTTAAACGTGTAGAGCCATGTTAGGTATCACCTAGTGTGAGCGTACCCTAACATTCAAATCAACTGCAGGTCTCAAGGTTTCCTGGCAGAACATCAATTGTTTAAAGATTATTGATGTAAGTCACTTCTGTCTGGCATTCCAAAGTAAGTGTAGAAATTTCAGTGGATATGATTTATTCAATGAAATCATCTACATATACAGCTGTTTCCCTATAAATTACAAAACTGCTCTATTCTCCAACTGAAGATGTAGAAATTTATTTTGTTAACTTTAAAGATAAATGCATCTTGTGTGTCATTTTCCAGACTAAACTGTTGACGTATGTCCCCAGTGAAATGGCTTTTGAGTGTCCCTCTCTGTCAGTGTGCAGGAGTGATAAGAGACCGCATGTCCTGACTGTCAATCATACACTCGGTTAGGAACAGCCTGGTTGCGTCAGGTCATAATTTAGCGATGAGTTCATCAGCTGAAGAGATATCACATCATTTCATCACGTCCTTTCATCATGAAGACAGCCTTTTAGATATACTGCTGCTGGGTGTTAACCCCAGAAACCTCACTTACACTGAAGGCCACCGACTGAACACAGCTGGATCAAAGTCTAAAACACACAGCCGGGATTATGGACATTTTTTAATCCAATGAAAACTATTCCACTATCAAAGGTACCAAAAAACTACCATTTACATCATCTTCTTAAGCTATATAAATTTATATAGTGCCTTCTTTGGCCTTTTATTTAAAAGGAATAGGTGTGACAAAACTAAAACAGTGCAGATAAAAGTGTTATTTTTTATACCTTGTTGGTATGAATAGGTAAATTGACAAGATGTGCATCTATGTCCTAGCACAGAAGAAACTGGAGATGTGGAGCTGGATTAACAGGTAAATAGGTAAGTGATTGCGCATCTGGAGGTTAGGGAGCGCTAGAGTCATATCAAGAACTGTCACCAGCTGCCACAGATAACATCGCATTGAAATTCATAGAGACTGACTGAATGTGCGGATGAAACGCTCCAGCGCGCGCGAGCATACCTACAAACACACTTCACACAAATACGCACAACACACGCTCGTAAACACGCACATCAGAGCAAACACCTACTTGCCTCCCAGCGGTTGAGATGTAAATGCATTAAGAGCTCAGTGTGTGATATGAGGCGGAAAGAGAAGAGTGCCAGCTGACACAGGTGGCCCAGAACAGAGATACAACTTATTACAGCCAATACCGAAACCCCTGCTGAGGATGGTTTCGAAGACAACAAATATGAGCAGCACGCTGGCACGGGGAAAGCAGGGACAGGAGGCAGAGAAGGATTCGAAAAAAGGAAGAAAGGAAAGGAGGACAGGAGGATGGTAGGAGAGAGGGGAGCGAGGGGGGCAAGATGGGCAGAAGAACGAGAACTATCAATATATGTGTGTGTGTGTGTGTGTGTGTGTGTGTGTGTGTGTGAGAGAGAGCGACAGAGATAAAGTAGGCAGGGCAAGTTGCCCGTTGTCACTCTTATACCTGCATTGAAATGGTGTCAGGAACTCAAAAATATATATACCTCCCACCGCACACACCTACACACACATTAAATAGCACCCTCTGCGACAGAGTGTGTAATTGTAAGAGAAAGACTTATTGTGCTTCGCTGCGGTTGTGGCAAGTTTCCAGTATTCAGAGCCGGATAAGTGGTCTGCTCTTTTAGGCTGGTCTGCAATCTGACCACTCTGCTATTTATAAGAGAAAGAGAGTGAAAAAGCTGATGATGACACTGATGATGGAGAGAAAAACAATGAGAAAAAGAGGAGGTGAGGAATAAACGTGGGGTGGGGGATGAATAGGAAGATGTGCAGCGAGATGATTTGTAAATTGAATGTCTTCTATAAATCTCCTCTAATGCAATTTACCACTGCAGGGAGTGAGGAACGGAGAGCAGAGGGAGAACATTAAAAACACGAATCGTGATCACAAGTCAATGGGAGAGTTCCACGATGCCAGTGATGGCTGTTGTCCTACACCTACCCCCAATAAGCTAGCAGCAGCAAGCTCTCACATGTGAGCTTTTAATATGTGATGACAGGCAGATTATATTGTTAGATAATTATCATAGCAGAGACTAAATGTTTTTCTTATAGAGTCTATGTATATGTCTATGCACTAAATAGAAGTGAAGAAGTTAATTGAAAAGGGAAGGGAGGGTGGAGCACGTAAACAAGAATGAACAGCTTGTAGAACTCGGGGAACATATATAGATAAGAACCAGAAGGAACGTGTTTGGAGGTGTGGTCCCGCTCCTGAAATTCCGATACTTTATCTCCAATTATTTAGCAGCATTTGTCTTTGCTTCCTTCTAGAGGAAGGAAGTCAACAAATCACTGATGGCCATTTCACTTGGCATACGTCTTCCACCACACTGGGTGCCACTCCTGTTGGATAACAACAGAAAACTAAGGCTATAATTTGTATGGGCTCACTAAATTTGGACAGTATGGGCTGGTCTGATGAGTCTTAATTTTTCAGTCACTCAGATGGTAGGGTCATAATTTGGCAAAAACAGCATGAAAGAATGGATCCATCCTGCCTTGCATAAGTGGTCAGGCTGGTGGTTTCTGTAAGAATATTTGATGATTATTTTTGGGGGCTACTTATTGCCAAGTGAGCAGCCTTTTGAAACTATATGAAGAATTAAAGTGTTTCTGAAGATAAAAGGAGGGTTCATCCCAGTAGTAGCAAGGTGTAACTGATGAAGCACAGCCTACAGCCTGTACATACTTATAGTTATAGAATATTCACAACATACTTCATACCGTGTACATTATAACATACCATAATAGACCCATTTCTGTAATATACTTACATATCTATATTATTGCTAATATATATTGTAATATATCTATATCACTAAAGCACTTCTGGATGGATGCAAACTGCATTTCGTTGCCCTGTACCTGTGCATGTGCAATGACAATAAAGTTGAATTCTAATTCTAATGAAGTGGCCAGTGAGTATATTTAAGCACTGTTGAATTATAATTAATGTCAGTGGACAATGAGAACTCACAAGTCAGATCAAATACAAATCTCTCAAAAAGGTTGATGACCAAAACCAGAATTATATGAACCTTTTCCAAATTTCCAAATCTTCCCAAGATTACAATTCTTTGAGTATTATACCTCATCCATACAAAATGTTTCTGCTACAGCGCACAGATAATCTGCCAGAACCCAAAAGAAATGTCAGAGGCAAATAACTGTCTTTTCCAAGAACGTATCGATCATATTAGAAAATGTGATTCGCGTCACAGGATTAACCTCTCATATTCTCACAGTCTTAACTTTTTTAACAATACACAGCTACTCAGAAAATCCCAATCTTACAATGGTAGAGGAGTTTGGTTGAGCTTGAGAGATCCCAAGAGAATGTGTGGGAAGATTAAGAGCAATTCAAAAGACCCCTAGAGAAGAACCACAATGTGACCTTGCCTGTGGAAGGGATTCTGGAGTCCCATCCTGGAACGAGGCTTGGAGGAGGACCCGTGGGGTCTGGTAGAGCCCAATCCTGATAGGTTGTTTGCACCATCTGGAAAGATTCTCTGGTGCACAGTGGTTTAGACAAGGCTCGGTGGTGGATGGCTCGGTGGCCTGACCTCCAGTAAATCTAACAACAATCTGTACCTCATCATACGCCTCAACATCCATGTGATCCATTTTAATAATATGAGCACTGCAAATGTGATAGTAAGGGAGTCAGAAAATATGATAACATATAGATGTAATATCCTGTGTTGCTTGTTTTCACTGGATTTATTGTCAATAAAATCCTGACAGTTGGTGATGTGGCTCTGCCTGACTATCCATAAATTATAGTCTATTATGGCAGTAGAACATAGCCTCCATTTCCTTTTTCCAGCTTTTGATCTTCAGCACTTCTTTAATGTTCTCATGACAAGTTTACTAACTGACAATCCTGCCAACATGCTGTCAAGAGTAAAATACAGTACTGAAGTTGAAATCATTAGCTCATTAAAAATAGAGCCAATATGTGTGAAATTACATGACGTGGGCAGGATTTTTGAGGAGAAAAAAAAAATCAGCTGTCTTCAGTGTAAATAATGCTGCATCCTATAGTTACTTCACTGTACATGAACGTAGCATTGATGAAAGGGTTGATGACGGGAGGTGGAACGATTGTGGGGCAGCCTGCGTCAATGCTGTTACGGCGTTCCAAATAGCATTTCCCCGGGGACTCTATTTCCAGGGCAGATACACACTGCTGATTAAGACGCTGATCCTAGTATTGATGCAGCTGTAAAATACAAGACAGTTCAACAAATATCGATTTAGAAGACACTCACACATACAATAATGCGTACACTTTACAACACACCATTAAATTCACACACAAACACAAATGCTTACATGTGCATAAATCCATATGCTCAAATATACAACTAACTGTAAAAGTAACATACATGATTACCTCACCTACCACACACAGACACACATCCGATAGATTGACCTGCGCCGTACCCACACTGTAAAAAAAGTCAGTAAAATATACAGCAAAACACCGTCAAATTCCAACGGTAATGGAGCGTAAAACCAAAAACTTCCTTTTACTGTATTAAATAGATTGAATAACCGTTAATTGTGAGACTGGATAAAACTTTGTTTTTTACTGTAATAAAATGTTGAAATTATAAATATTTTCTGTGAAAACAAATAAATATGCATACATTTTACAATTACATATTGTAATGTTGAAAATGTCTGAAAAACTTAGATTTTACGGTATTATTTGAGTAAAACTACATCTTTTGGGGTTGTGCACATTGGAATTCACAGTATAAAGCTGTAGATTTTTAAGCAAACAAAAACATTCATTTTTACAGAAACAAGATGTTAAAAAATAGGGTCCACCGTAATAATACAACCAGTACATACCATTAAAAAAAAAGCAAATATCAGCAGTGAAAGACAATAAAACTGATAGTATTTTTTTATTTTAAAATTCAGATACTGATATACAGATTAAAAGTTAGGCCTGCAGTATATCATTGTTAACCTTCTGATAAAAAAATCAACAGCAAAAGAAGATGTTAAAAATAAAGTTTATGGTTGTGAATAAAATTGATTTCAATAATCTTTTTTAATTATTATTTTAAAACAACTTTATGTTGTTGTGTTTCACACCATATTATCAGACCACCTTAAGTGGGTCGGCCTTAAATTTTGAATTTGTGTGATCGCTGTTGATTGGTAGCTAAACTGCTGGTAAACTGTGTACAGACGTTTTACGTTCGAATTGCAGAGAAAAAAAATCTGGTAGCAACATTGTGCAGTATGAGCGAACCATTTCACCAAAAAAAAAGGGAAGCAAGGTAAGACGTGGCTGCAGCGGTCTGCAGACGTGACTTCTGATCAAATTCGAACCTCCTAAAGAAACAAAGAGCGACGTTACATTGCGGGATGACGTCACCTGAAAATGACCAATAGCGCGGCGCGCTGCTGAGCTGTGTGCCAACCGCTCTTTTTTTCATGCAGGAGACTCAAGTTGGCTTCGCTAACGGACACAGTTTTGAACTCGTATATTAGCGCCATTTATTGCTGCTTGGACCACAGCATCTTCGGAATTTGTAGACATCCTGGCAGCTTACAATTAGTTCGAGGTGAGGTGAGTACATGCAACTTCAAGTTATCTCTGTTATAAAAATCCACCAGCCCAGCGTTTATAGATAATTTTAGCAGTTCGTTTTTTATGAGTGAGGTTGTGAATTTAGTTAGCATTTGTGAGTTGAGTTAGCATTACTGTTGCGAGGGAAGCATTGCTCTGGATTACTTTCTGTATATGGCGTGCTTAATTCGCTAGGGAGGAATTACCAAAGTACATGGAGTTATGTTAACGTGTAATTTCTGTGGTAAGGTAGTTCAGTCATCAAGGGGCTACGTGCTTCATTGTAAACTGCATCGGAATGAGCCACGTTGTTTCTTTCGGTGTATTGAAGCAGGCTGCAAGCAGACATACACCAGGTATGGCGCGTTTAAGGCTCATTTTTACCGAAGACACTGCCCCCACCCATGTCACTGGTGTGGTGGTGGTTTCTTCGTTTACATGTGCAATGGCGATGTGTGAACGTCAGTGTCAGAACTCTAAAGAGTTAATAGCTCATCTGAAGAGCCATATTGTGGAAGGACACGTGGTCACTTGTCCAGTAAGAGGATGCACAAATACCTTTAGAGTTAAATCATCTTTTACTGCTCACATGTCACGTAAACACAGAGTTTTCAGACAGCAGCATTGGTGATTTATATAGAGAGTCTGCATGTCAATCATCATCTGTTCCAACCACATCAGATGACTTTGTACCCTTGATTTCCGAGCCTGCTGCACAGTCTATTACACATGAAGATAACATGGAAATGCCCCCTGAATTCTGTGATCTTTTTCTGAGAAACGTTTCACTATTCTACTTAAAATTGCAGGGTCAGTTTCTACTGCCTGCTTCAACCATACAGAACATTGTAGAGGAAATGCAGAACATGCATGAGTTGGGACAGACATACAGTTTGGGTAAACTTGCATCACTGTTAAAAGATGACACATCATTATCAGAGGAGGACATCAACAAAGTCTGTGAGTCTGTCAAAAGCTATGATCTTTTTTCTGCATGTCATACCGGGCCATTGAGGACAGTGCACTCCAGAGCTCAGATCTTTAAAAAAGCCTTCAACTATGCGGAACCAAAGAAAATATTTTTAGGGAGAGATGAAAACAGAAAAGATAGGTTTGCCTATTATGTGCCTTTAAGAGAGACTTTGAGATGTCTGCTAGAGTCTGATCTGTGGCAGAAATCAGAAGAGCCCTCTACTGAGCCTCCTGCTGATGTTCTGTGTGACATAAGTGATAGTAAGCTGTTTTAAATAAAATGATTTTTTGGTCAAAACCCATTGACTTAATTGATTTCTATCCATTAACATCTTACATGAAGTATGGGTACCAAATGGTTCCACTGAAACACAGTGTGCTGTCACAATAATGGTGCTCTTAGTTTGGTACTTACGAAACACTGTATAAAAGTGTAGTATCAAGCAAGATCAGCTTCATATTTTAAGACCAAAGGTACCACTTGGTGTAAATTGACCTTTATTCACATTCTTTTATCAGACATCTTGGAAATGGGGGGCAGCATAAGGAGTTCCATTACTAAGGTGCTGCCGGACCTGTCTGCCTCAATCCTTGAAATTGTACTGGAGGCACTACAATCATTAGGAGTGGAGACATCTGAGAAACAAACCAGTAAGTATTATGATTTCATTGCACAATAGCCATGAAGGACTTTCTGTTTTTTCTATTATGCTTTGGCCAAGGTCCAAAAAGTACAATTAATCTATTGTTTGTGATATTGTTTTACAGCACCAAATATGGAAATTTCAAGCCAGGCCAGCATATCATCTCCATCTGTTTTAAGGTTTAAGGGTGGTGGCACAGCTAAGACCCAAGAGTCTCTTTCAAGGTTAGTAAAGTAAACAGATTCAAGAAGATATTTTACACATTTCTTTGTCGTCTGTCTCTAAATCTTATTTTGTCTTTATTATGATTAAAAAGGTTTGTTTTGTTCCTGCCCTTTTCAGACACTGAATTTGAGCAGAAACCATAAGGATACTCAAAGGACCTGTGACTCTCAGGAAATGGTGAGATTTCAGGTCATAATCTTTTTTTTTTCCATTAAATTAATTTTCCTTTTTCCCTTTTACAATATTGCTGTTTTGTTTTTGTAAACAGCATCAAATGAGAGAGACAGATGAAACAGTTTCAAGACAATGGCAGGAAAAAAATGCTGAAGATTGAAACAAACCTTGGCTGGAAATATTTGGTATGTGTTTTACCGTAAATCAAATTGTTGAAAAACATTCAGCTACACTGTAACACAGGGAAACTTGATTTGCACTTATTTTGTTACTTTAATTTCTTGTCTCATTATTTTTGTCAGTTATTATTGTTTATGGTGTATGCCCTTCTTGTTTTCCTTCTGAATGCAGAAGGTATCTAGCCAGTCCACAATGAAAGCTTTGTTGCACCCAATGAGTCTTCTGGCAGAAATGATGGCGGCTGTATTCTTTGGTTTCCCTAAACATCACACCCTGCCTGTTTATACGAGGCTCTTCAATTAAGTCTGCACCCAAAGATTCAATAAGAGGTAAGCAGTGGTATTATTCAAGTTTTGCTAAAGAAAGATGGACAGGAGACACTAATCTTAATCAGCCGAGCTCAGGTTCATGTCCAGGTGAGCAGTTTCATACGCTATAAAATGTAGATTGAATGATAGGTCTCATCACCATGCATTCAGCCATTAACTTCAAGTTCTATGATAAATCAATACGAAACTTAAATACGTTTTCCAACAAATTATGATTGTGATTAGGGCTGCGTTGTCTATGTATAACTTTTACATAAGTAGATTTAAAGTATAACTATTGCCAAAACGCAACCTGGGCTGTTTTTTTTTTTTTTTTTTACTGTATCGATTTTGATGTGCTCAAATTTATGCCCCGGCCCCCTAGTATTCCCATTCACTGGCTATTGACCACAAAACAAAATCACGGTCAATCTCAAAAACGGCTTGTTTGTCGTAATTATGCTTTTAGATATATGTTTGTCTCGTTTACAGTAAAAAAAAAAAAAACTGAAAAAAACAGCCCAGGTTGCATTTTGACAATAGCTATCCTTTAAGAACTGTATATTTTACACTTAAGAAATCATTTATCATTAGATCTGGTTTTGGCAGCACGTTTTGTTCATTTCTGTGCATTTTGCTCAAGCACTGATCAAACTTTGTCCATTTTTTTTGCTGCAGAGGGGATCCTGCCAGTCCAAAGTGAACTCCTGATGGACATTGAAGTACTCCTGCAGAGCTTGTATCTTCAACACCATGCGCATTAGAAACTCCACCGAGTCCTTTCCTTCACCAAGGCAGGACCCAGTGACTCATTACTGTTGATAGGTCAGGGGCAGGTAATATTTTGTTTCATGTTTATTCATTCCTCCATGGATTACCAGCCATATATATGGACACATGCTGTATTCTCAAGATCTATGCTGTTTTGTAGGAATAGAGAAAATATGTTTAGTCTGTTTTCAAATGGTATGTCAAATTTTCTCATTGTTTATCAGTAATATTCTCTACCTTGGTTGTATATGAGCATCTTTAGATTTTTCTATATTTAGCGGTTGCAAATGTAAAATGTACGGTAAACCATTTATGTTCCTCATATTGTACTGTATTTTTAGCGGTAAAATACCGGCAGCTGTGGTTGCCAGGAATTTACCGTAAAATGTATCTGGTCAAAATAAAATGCTGTAATTTGTTATACAATTTCACTGTGTTTTTTACTGTCAAAGGTTTTAATAAGGTTTAACATATTTCTGTTATTTTTACAGTTATTTACAATAATAGGGTCTATCCTATTACTGTTAAATTAACAACAAATTACTGTAAATATTATTATATTATTACTTTTTTTTTACTGCAAATATCCGTAAAAAGCTATGGAAAGTTGCATTTTTTACATTAAATTGCTGTATAATTGACAAATATATTTGGTTTTTTCTATCATGATTTTGGTAAAATAATACGTTGTCTACCTTAAAAATTAGGGTTACAAAACCAGTATACCGTATTGTCTTTTACAGATTCCACATTTTTTACACGGTATATTCCTGGCAACCACAGCTGCCGGTATTTTACCGTAAATTTGACAGATTTTTTTTTACAGTGCAGCATGGATCCCCAGCTGCAGATCGATGAGAGGCGAGGCTGTAAATTGTGAGTGAGAGGCCTGAAGGTGAGCTGCATTATGGGGGAATCTCCTGTCACAGAGAATAGTGTTTACTGTCCATACGCTTATCATATCTATGAAAGCATGCATGCATTTATGGATGTCAGAGGGGATACTTTTACACCCGAAGCTTGCACACGCCTGCAAGTATACAATAATGCATTGTGAAACTCAGTTACCCCTGGTATGTGCAGAACAGATGTGTGTTTAAAAGATGACGGCGATGGTTGGTTTTAGTCATGGCTGTGAGGTTTCTGACTGGTCCTCTTTTCTTCTTCCTTTCATCTTCTGATTCTGTAATTAGTTGATTGACCTCTTGATGTCAGGGTCTAATTAGACATGGTAATTAAGGATTAAACAGGTCAGGAGGGAGGTGTGCGTGCATGTATTTGTGTGTGTGTTGAGAGCTGAAAAGGACGGTCGGGGTTAGTACGGGTGCTTGAAGTGGGCCGATAAGGGATTTGAAGGGCAATATGGTGCTTTTAGTTTTAGGGCACAGGGAATTGCTTGTGCTTCTTGGTAAGTAGTTGTTTGTCTGCGCAATCAATGTAAGATGGATGCCAGACAAATGTAAACAGTGTTAATTAAAAAGTAGCACTGTCCTAAACCTCTACAATTGACATCAGTTAGCTGACATAAGCAATACAGTAAATAACTGCACTATATTTCTGGAGTAGTTTGCTCAGCTGGCAAAATAAGAGGGGATGGGACGATGTCCCTCTGAGCAAATCGTACCAAATCCTTTATACTTGTCGTTTGCGCATTAGATGAGTAAATAGAAACACTGTTAAATTGTACCTCGAAATCAGCGCTCAAATGTAACGTACCATTTAAATAAAATTAATTAAACTATAGAAAAGGAGTAGGTCACACAGACAATGTGGGAAAACAACAAGCACAATAGACCAGAATAGTGATTCAAGTAACAGTAATTAGAAAACCACAATAGAATCTACAAAATGAGTTACCTCATGCATATTCCGAAAAGGAAAATGAGGGGGTTATGATAACAATAGACAAATCCAAACAAAACACCTGACAATAGCACAGGATATGGAGGTTTTAAATAATCCCGTAGACACTCATTGGACCTTTTCTCACTAAATAAAATAAGGTGCCACGATGCCATTTAGTGGCATCGTGGCACCTTAAATAAAGGACTTGTTTCTTTTATTTAAGTCCTTTGGACTTAAATAAAAGAAACAAGGACAAGGTGAGTGTATTTGTATGGTTTATGTCATGAACGTGAGTATCTGTGCTTTTTGTCATTCTGTGGACCGAGCTCTTCCTTTGCTCTTAAACTCGTTGTTCCCTTGCCTACTTTTTTATATCTAAACAAGTTTGTGTTTTGGGTTACCTTTTTGTTGAGTTACTTTGTTATTAGTCACATTTTTGTTTCCTAAAATTCCCAGTGACTGCACTTAGGATGTATTCTGTTTTGTTTAACTTTACAACACAAAAACACAAGCTGACCAAAATTGTTCCAAATAAGGACAATAATTTTTTTAACTTGTTTTTTTTCCAGTCACGCTTTCTTTGTTGTACAGTATTGGACCTAGTAAACCTGCAGCACTTTTTAAAGGGAAAATGCCCAGCCCTACTGACCCCCACCGCTGCACCAGAACATGTGGCCCTTGAGGGCACCGTTAATCCCATTTATCTAGCTCAGTGGCTCTTCTGAGTCAGCTAACCACTGATCTGTTTACTGTCTCATGTTGCCCCTTACATCCCCAGAAGCCAACTCCTGGTAAGTCCTTCAGAAAAAATTGTGGCTTCCGCAACACCATGCCTTATCATCATTCATCAATGCTTCCCAACTCCCCAAGGCAGCATCTTCCCAGCTCCTGGGTCAGGAAATTTCAAGTTACCTTCTCAGTCAACCACCATCCTTCTGTTTCAGAATCACTTCCTGGGTCCCCTTACATCACACCTACATACCTTCTGTGTAGGGCTGCTCAATTAATCGAATTTTAATCACGATTACGATCTGGGCTTTCAACGATCATTAAAAATGACTGAGCCGATTATTAGCCCCTCCCTCATTTATCCGCGACACCTTAAAAGCCGGTCCGTGAAAATATTGTCGGGCATAAACCGGTCCGTGGCGCAAAAAAGGTTGGAGACCGCTGATTAAGAGGACCCGAGGGAAGCTCGGAAAGCTAAGCAGAAGTTATTTGGAGAGTGACTGCCGTTGGTTGAAAAGAGAGTTTAAAAAAAAAAAACTTCAGTGGTGTTGCACACCATTTTATATTCTTTTTTAAAGTCATTGTTAACCCTTTAAAGCCGGTCAGAGCAGCACGCTCAGTTTTGTGTAACTATTTTTAAATCCCTGTAGAACCTGAACCGTGTAAGCTAGCGCAATAATTTGTTTTGCATATGAAACCGGAGGAGTTGTACTTACAGTGGGGCAAAAAAGTATTTAGTCAGCCACCGATTGTGCAAGTTCCCCCACCTAAAATGATGACAGAGGTCAGTAATTTGCACCAGAGGTACACTTCAACTGTGAGAGACAGAATGTGAAAAAAAAATCCATGAATTCACATGGTAGGATTTGTAAAGAATTTATTCGTAAATCAGGGTGGAAAATAAGTATTTGGTCAATAACAAAAATACAACTCAATACTTTGTAACATAACCTTTGTTGGCAATAACAGAGGTCAAACGTTTACTATAGGTCTTTACCAGGTTTGCACACACAGTAGCTGGTATTTTGGCCCATTCCTCCATGCAGATCTTCTCGAGAGCAGTGATGTTTTGGGGCTGTCGCCGAGCAACACGGACTTTCAACTCCCGCCACAGATTTTCTATGGGGTTGAGGTCTGGAGACTGGCTAGGCCACTCCAGGACTTTCAAATGCTTCTTACGGTGCCACTCCTTTGTTGCCCGGGCGGTGTGTTTTGGATCATTGTCATGTTGGAAGACCCAGCCTCGTTTCATCTTCAAAGTTCTCACTGATGGAAGGAGGTTTTAGCTCAAAATCTCACGATACATGGCCCCATTCATTCTGTCCTTAACACGGATCAGTCGTCCTGTCCCCTTGGCAGAAAAACAGCCCCATAGCATGATGTTTCCACCCCCATGCTTCACAGTAGGTATGGTGTTCTTGGGATGCAACTCAGTATTCTTCTTCCTCCAAACACGACGAGTTGAGTTGATACCAAAAAGTTCTACTTTGGTTTCATCTGACCACATGACATTCTCCCAATCCTCTGCTGTATCATCCATGTGCTCTCTGGCAAACTTCAGACGGGCCTGGACATGCACTGGCTTCAGCAGCGGAACACGTCTGGCACTGCGGGATTTGATTCCCTGCCGTTGTAGTGTGTTACTGATGGTGACCTTTGTTACTTTGGTCCCAGCTCTCTGCAGGTCATTCACCAGGTCCCCCCGTGCGGAGTTTGGAGTCTGACTGTTTGAGGCTGTGGACAGGTGTCTTTTATACAGATGATGAATTCAAACAGGTGCCATTCATACAGGTAACGAGTGGGGGACAGAAAAGCGTCTTACAGAAGACGTTACAGGTCTGTGAGAGCCAGAGATTTTCCTTGTTTGAGGTGACCAAATACTTATTTTCCACCCTGATTTACGAATAAATTCTTTACAAATCCTACCATGTGGATTCATGGATTTTTTTTTTCACATTCTGTCTCTCACAGTTGAAGTGTACTTCTGGTGCAAATTACTGACCTCTGTCATCATTTTAAGTGGGGGAACTTGCACAATCGGTGGCTGACTAAATACTTTTTTGCCCCACTGTACATCTTATGCCATCAGCTTGTCCTCGGTCACGGTTTCGTTCCACATATAGCTTTGCAAAAATTGCATAAAAAGCGCTTGCAGGAACAAAAACATAATATTCCAGAAACACGCTTTGCCGTTCCTATCAGCTGTTCGTAACACTTCCCACAGTGAAATGATGCACATGCTGTTTTCTTTGCAAATTTGCATCATAGGATTGTTTTTTGTTTTTCCTGCAGTATATAAAAATTGCTGTATCTCCAAAATAAAACTATGAAGACACTCAAAATAAATTTCCTGTGGTGGGAAACTATTTTTTGCAACTTTATTGTATTTAAAGTTTTGAGGGATAAACCTCTTAAATTTCTCCAAGTAGAAATATATGTAAACAAAACAAAAGCGATTTTCAATTTTTTTTGTAGTTTATTGCACTTTTTTGCAATTTATGTAATTACTATGGACTTAATGCATACATATTATTAAAATATGGGCTATAACAGTTGTATTGATGTATAGCAACTTGAAATGCTCCCACAAATGGCACTACAGCATGTAAAAAAAAGAATATAAGCTCTGGTGGACTTGGTTCTATAGTAGGTCTTAAAGGGTTAAATAAATATCGTCAAATAATCGTGATCTCAATTTCAGTGAAAATAATCGTGATTATCATTTTTGCCATAATCGAGCAGCCCTACTTCTGTGTTCCTGGGTCAGCTGATGCATCAGCTGTTATACACCTGTCCTGTTTGTGGATGAGTAAGGTAAGGTAAGTAAGGTAAATAATATAATAAAGCGTACTTATGACATCTGGGTGACTACAGGAGGTTTAAATCTATGCAATAGTGAAGCCCAAGCACAGGTAGGGGGGTTAAAAAACAAAGATCCCAATTGGGAAAAACAGCAAGCTAGTCTACAACATATAGTACAGGGTGGGCCATTTATATGGATACACCATAATAAAATGGGAATGGTTGGTGATATTAAAGTCCTGTTTGTGGCACATTAGTATATGCAAGGGGGCAAACTCCTCAAGATGGGTGGTGACCATGGTGGCCATTTAGAAGTCAGCCATCTTGGATACAACTTTTGTTTTTTCAATAGGAAGAGGGCCATGTGACACATCAAACTTATTGGCAACTTTGCCAAAATAATGTCGGACTCTGTAGTTTTCTCTGGTCCCCTCCCCAATCAGACCAGGAGTGACATGTTTAGCCGCATGTTCTCATTAAATTGCTGGCTGTCTGAGTGGTGTCCCAGAAACGATGTGGGCTTCATAGATAATTGGCAAACCTTCTGGAGGAAACCTGGTCTTGTTAGGAGAGATGGCATCCATCCCACTTTGGATGGAGCAGCTCTCATTTCTAGAAATATGGACAAATTTATTAAGAAAGATCAATTGGAGAAAAAGAGTCTAACTTAACATCAATGGTACTAAGAGACCAGGAAGCAGAGTTGCAGTCTTACACGCCTCTCTGCAGCTTCTCTCCTCCTGCTACCCCCCCCCCAAAAAAAACCCCCATCTCCATAGAGACTGTGTCAGGCCCCTCTTCTGTGGAACCAGCTTCCAGTTTGGATTCGGGAGACAGACACTATCTCTACTTTTAAGATTAGGCTTAAAACTTTCCTTTTTGCTAAAGCATATAGTTAGGGCTGGACCAGGTGACCCTGAATCCTCCCTTAGTTATGCTGCAATAGATGTAGGCTGCCGGGGATTCCCATGATGCATTGAGTTTTTCCTTTCCAGTCACCTTTCTCACTCACTATGTGTTAACAGACCTCTCTGCATTGAATCATATCTTTTATTAATCACTGTCTCTCTTCCACAGCATGTCTTTATGATGTTTTACTTCTCTCACCCCAACCGGTCGCAGCAGATGGCCGCCCCTCCCTGAGCCTGGTTCCTTCCTGTTAAAAGGGAGTTTTTCCTTCCCACTGTCGCCAAAGTGCTTGCTCATAGGGAGTCATATGATTGTTGGGTTTTCTCTGTATCTATGAAGCGCCTTGAGGCAACTTTTGTTGTGATTTGGCGCTATATAAATAAAATTGAATTGAATTGAATAATATGGTAAAATAAGATCTTTAATATATGATGGATAGGATTTTAAATTTGATTCTAGGTTTAATGGCCGGCAGTGAAAGTAAACTGATATAGGAGAAATATGAGCTCTCGTCCTAGTTCCTGCCGGTATTCTCACCACAATATTGGAGCATCCTGATAGTAAGCATTAGCAGTAGTTCGAGCATGAAGTTAGAAATTGGTAGACTACTTTCTCTGTACTATTTGAAGACAGAGCGTTCCTAATTTTGACAATATTTCATGGTAAAAGAAAGAAAGTGTAGAGATTTGTTTCATTGTTCGAGTTCTAGACTTAAAGTCAAAGTACCCTTTAAAAGTTCAAACATGACTTAGTTGCTTAAAGATAATTTTCCAATTAATGTACTTGTAAATGGTAACCTTGATACTGGTCTGTGTCTTTTTAATCAAAAATGTATCAGAGTTGCATTCTACAAGATGAGCTTTGATAGTTGCAGTGTAAGGAGCTATCACATCAAGACTTCTTAATGTAAGACATTCTCCATACATTAGAAAAAAGGTTCAGCACTATCTCACCCTTGCCCTTGCTCTGATTAACCACGAGAGGTATGTTTTCTTTTAAAACTAAAGTTTTATGCTACGTGAAAATCCAGTTTAACTTATTTTACAGTTGCATTAAGCTCTTCCTTTTTATGAAGAGCTTCTGATCCTTTGATGGCGGGTATGACAGTCAACACTAACACCTCCACTGAATGATGAAGGCATTTGTAATTGGTGAGAAGCATCTTTGAATTTGCCTCCAAAAACATTGTCTAGAAAACACAACTATCTTAAGTTACGCATCAATTTCATTTGTGCAATGGCATCTAGAAGGTTCCCAGTGTTGCCTCCTTTAAGATGCTCAGCACCCAGCTTAGACACACAAGGTGCAACTAACCCTCTTCTCTGTAATGCAGTTTTCAAAACTTTGACTTTTTTTGTTAGATGCAACTCTGCGCTCTGCATTTATCAGATGCTTTTGAGGTGGTGGCTACATCTTATTCACACTCATTCATATGTTGCATATTTGCTCTACAGGTTCTGTTATTACATGAATTAATTCATCAGTTGCATGTACAATTTATAAATAATTAACATCTTTGTCATAATTTTGTTTTGTGTGTTTCACTTACAACTCAATCTCTAACTTATCAGATGCCTTTTTACCTGAACTGAACTATTCATTAAGTTGACTTTCTCTCTTAGACTGTATCTGAGGAGAGTGGTTTTTCAGGGTATACTTAATAGGTCTGATTAGTGCTCATGCAATATAATACATATTATTATTGGTGGTGGTGCTTATAATTATAATTAACATCATATTCAGCACCACCACACTGCCTACAGACGTTTTAATGGTTTCAGAAAAGTACCTGATGGCACAGACTGACTGTACTCAGTAAATCCACCACTTAGCATTAACATTTCTGTTAGCTTGATAATCCAAATTGACCTTACAGATATCAACAGATTCATTTTGATGAGTCAGTATGTTTGTTCACAAAATAAAAGGTATGAGACAACTCTCATTGTTACATTTACATATGCACAGTGCACAATGTTGCACATGTATGGCTTGCAAGTAACTACTGACACAGCAAATATAACCCGTCCGTGTCCTTCCCATGTACCAAAATTGTGAGTTCCTGCAGATTCTACATATTCATATTATACACAATAGCACCAAATAATGCCATCATTGCCTTGCTCATGCGATGTAATAATTATTTTTATGCATGGCAATGAGCTTTTATGACTGATGCCTAATGGTTCAGATTTTTATTAATGAATACATTTGGAAACCAACTGGATTTTTTAGTGGTAATTCAAACAAAGCATAGTTGGAATTCTGCTAGAGACACTAAAGCAGACAGGGCACTGGCAGTTTTTCATTTTATGGAGTGGGAGAATGAGTGTGCTGGCACCAGATTGGGTGCAGTGACAGGCAACCCCCAGAACCAAACTCAGAGGGGGAGCCCATCTCTCACTGCTGCCCTGTGGGGGGTTGATATACTTTCTTCTCTTCTCCTGCCTTCTCTCTGTCTCTCAGAGACTTGCTATATTCTTTTCAGAAAAATGTGTTATGCTGTCATTTGACACATGGCATGAGACATCAAAGTAAAAGAGAAGACAAAGGGTGAAAAGAGGTTAGTGAGAGGGAAAGACGTTATATCTCTACTATTAACCATATTGATCCATATGTCGGGGGGGGGGGACGAGACAGAAGAGAAGTGTGACAGAAATGCAGAATGAAAAATGATATTCTGAGACAGAAATTGTACAAGGGCATTATAACTTGGATGAGGAGGAAAAAAATATACTGACAAATTAGGAATGAGGGCGGAGCAGATTCTGTAGAGAAGAAGAGATGGTGGGTGATTAGTATGCTGGTAAACAACTACATTTCTTGGAGCTCCTTTGCACAGTCATTCACTACTGCTGATTTACTCTCATGTAAACCATCCAGTCTGAGGGTAGGAAACACGTAAAACATCCTAATCAAGTCTGAATCGTGAAATAACAAGCTGTTCCTATGAAACTGAACAGAAATGAGAATATGGAAATAGATGATATGGCTTTTGTATACTGGAGTGAGGTGAAAATAGGATGACCTAGTTAGAAAAGAGTGACAGATAAGGGGAAGAAAAGGAGGGAAAATGGATGACAAACAAAACAAAAAACAAGCAAGCGGCTGAGGAACTGATTATGTTTACATGAAACTATTGTCCTGATTATGCATTGCACATTGCTAGATGGGATGCATGTTATACAGATGTTATTTGTTGGCAAAGAAAAACTCGAAATGAAATGAATTGGTGAGGAACAGTCATAATAACATCAAATCCAGAAATAACTTAAATCCTAGTGCAAGTCAGTTGACTTGAATGAGAAGTTCATGAAAGCTAAATGAGAAACACACATAAACAAAAACAAGGAGGAAAAGAAAGTAAACTTTAAGTTTAAACAAGTCAGATGAAGACAAAGTGTGTCCTTTTGCCTCTGACAGGGTGTGACCGAATTTCTTTTCGTGACAACTCTGTCATCCCTGGCCTGCCTGACACTGACTCTAAAAGACAGTCTAACTCGAGAGACTCGGCTGGATAGCATGCTGTGTTGCATAGAGAAGTCAGGTCTGTCTCTAAAAAGAGCATATGTGATAGTGCTGTGATTTTATGTTTTTTACATATTTGTCGTTTCATCTATTTCGGCTTGAACACACTGCCTGGAAAAGGCAAGTGTTCCACAGGCTGCGCAGAACTCATACATATAAAAAGTAGGCAATCACATTCAGTTTTAAAGCAGCACTTCAAACACCGCACACAGTATTTCTCTGTTCTATCTTAGGAGATAAGCACTGAAGCTCCTTTGTTTGAGCAATTCTAATGCATGCAAATACTGAGAGCCTTGTGAGCATGGGTTCATCGGGAGAGAAGGAAAAACTATATTTTATTACACACACAAACAAACATGCACAAAAATGCACTTAGATTCACACTACACGTGGGAGGCTTATATTTGAGATGAGAATTGCAATTAGGCAAAGCTTTGTAATATCCTATATTTGGCTGTGCATCTCCCCAGAAAGGTAAGAGCCCACATTGCCCTCTGTTTCTTCTGTGTTCCCTGCTGTGCATAGATGAGTGAAGCTGTCTTATGCTAGATACTTTCCCCTTAAGGCTGTTTCTATTTGGGGTGCTGAGGATAATGTTACACACTCCATTATTTTTATAGGCCTTAGGCATCTCCTTCAAATTCATTCACGAATATATTGACTTTCACTTTGCTGCATGATTGAGGCTTGTTTGCCTCAACGCCGGCAGACGACTCTGGACAAGCAGACTGTAAAAGAGTGAGATAAGGACCAGCATACTCCAGCATGTACAAAGGTACTTCCTGAGCAATGCAGTTATTAACCTGCTGTGATTCTTCCTTTCTCATTATTATTATCTCAGAATATTTTTAGCATTAGTCACTGTCTGTTTCTTTCTCTCTCACTGTACAGACTTATGGTGATTAAAATGAAGAGAACAACATGTTTTTTTGTTGTAGCATAACACCAAAAAGAGTAGAGAGCAAAATATTCTTAACGGTATGCAATTTATATCTCTTAAATATGAGACCAATAATACCCAAAATGTGTCACAGTTCTTCCTAAAATTCAGTTTGCTTTCTAACTCTGCTCTCCTGCAATATTACATCATTTCTCCATCTCTACATGGGTTCTGCGTATGTGAAGATATGTGGGGGCAGAAGGAAGAGTTTCTTTAATGTGAATTGCCACTCAGTTTGTACTTTCCGAGCAGTCATCCAACCACCTCTAAAATGCCAGAGAGAGACAGATCACCCACATACCCAAAGCAGCCTTCTACATTTTGCTGCCTACATGTATTTGGGTAGCAATGGCAAGGAGAGAAAAAAAACTGACACATCTTCCAGCTCTTTTGAGGAAATCCCAAGCTATTCAGGACAGATGGGAAATGTAAGCCGCCTAGCATGCTCTGTCTGCCCAGGGTTTTCTCTTAACTGTGTGTGCCCAGAATAGTACAAAAAAAGAGGCAGATTGGATGTTGATCAAAATTTAAGAAACTGCTTTTGATGCAAAAGAAGAGCATCTTAAGCACAGTTTCTTTCGAAAGAGACACAATATGAATTAAACTTATTTTGGCTTCTTGTAGATGTCAACCATGGCATTTTGAGATGTAGTCTCATAATCTCTGCAACCCAAATAGACTCCAAAAAGCCAAATAAAAGTCATGAATAAAAAATTACTTGATGTTTAAGACAGCAAAGGATTTAGCCTGTGTTAGTATGTGCTGCATTATTATGTATTCATTAAAGCACATGTTCTTAATTACAGGGATGTTAAAAAACATGTTGTATCTGCTAGTGAATGAATTGTCCCTGGACGCTCGTTTCCTTATAGAGAGACGAATGCAAATATGTCTCTGCTCGTGTACTGTGACACTGTCATCATTAGTCACATTTATTCATTGTGACACTGAAACCTCTGTTACATCAAGTACTGTGGCCCTTATACCCTTGGGTAATGAGTAATTCTGCTAATGATGAGTGAAATGCGCAGATACAGTTAAGTTAATGTGTGTAAGAGTGACGTGTTGAATGCAAACTGAGCAACTGAGAGGTAAAGGGACCTCTGCTGTTACTAGATGAAGGGTCTGTGTATACATGCATAATATATGGTTCCCATTAGCAAAATCAGCTCAGTTTCATTCTGCAGACTGTTGTCAACTCATGGATATTGATTAAATGAACAATAACAAACAGAAGCAAATAACTCAAAATTATGGCCTTAGAATAATCCACAGTTAAGGATTTCTTTCTCTGTTAAAGACTGACTGAATGCCTTGGAAAATGAAGATTGCATGAGTTCACATCTGCTGCCTTCCTTGGTGTTAAACTATTCCTGCTGCTATATCCTTTTCATCACTTCCACAAACCAACACTGATCTTCTTGGCCGTCTTCTGTCAGCCAATCAGTCTCTGATCCCCATTGTTGAAGCGCTTTTGTTGTTTTGTCATTCTTCCTTTCAGACTGTCTTTTGTGCAGCCCTCATCATCCCCATGTCCACCCTCATCCTGGATGTTCAGGGAGTCGCATTCAAAATCTTCACCAGCCGTCTGCTAACTCTGGTCTGCCACCACCAGCAGCCTAGACTTCAGGGTCCTAACCTACTTCACAATAATTGCCATAATACTAGTCAAACTCTGTACTATACTTAGTTACTCAAACTCAGTCAGTGAGTGATAGCCTTCTTCTTGCAAATGGTTTCTTATTATTTAACTTTAGTTCAGCGGATAGTTAGGTATATTAAGAGAATTCATTAAATAAGAAAATTATTATTTTTGTCTTCTTACTTGTGATTCAACCAAAGATTTATTTTTACTTTTCTGTCTGCTTATTCTTGTTTTCTTCTCTGCACTCCCACTTGTTATCACTGTTATGTAACAGCTGGCATAGCTGATGATGGGAATGCATTAACACTGTGACACAGTTCTGCAGCAAATATGAAAGAGAAATGTATAGTATCAGAGCCAATTCTTATGGCGGGTTAATTTGCTTGATTGACATGATCTCGTTCAACCATCTCTTAAGGCTCCAGCTGCCTGTGATATCCAGGGTTATGTTCTTGAGCAAGACAGCAGATCTCCACCAGCTTTAAGGGTGCCGCTCTCAGGGTGCTTACAGAAAGCAGGCTTTCACTGTAAGCTGTCCCTGTCTTATATGCTTACAAACTCCATTTCATCTTTTTTTTTTTTTTTTTTAGAGGGAAGGTTGAAGGAAAGCTGAATTTACTATTTTTCCAAGACACGGTTGTCATGGGGGACAGGTGTCTTAGGCAGTGGTAACCTAAGCAATACTGTAATATTTGATGCATGTCCAGGAAATTAAAGGAGGGTATATACAAGGAGTAGGTGACAAGATTAACAGCATTGCTTTTCACGAGAATCTCGCCAGTAATTTGGAGTAGATGTACTGATGCAGAGCATTGGTTTCCACCTGATGGTTGACAGATTGATGCACTTTTCTTTGGATATTACATCAAAGTTCATACCAGAAGCCACTGCTCACTCCTTATCCTTTCACACTGATTTTATTTTTTCTCTAGGTTGTGTTTTTTCCAGTGTCCTTGTCACTACCTGCAGACTATTTAAAATTGCACAGGTAGTCCAGCTCCTCTTTGGTGGCGCATCCATACACGCTGTCGCAAAAAGGTTTGCTGTGTCTCCCAGCACAGTCTCAAGAGTGTGGAGGAGATAACCAGAAGACCATATGAGGAGAGCTGGACAGAGTCGGAGAAGGGCATCAACCCAACAGCAGGAACACTATCAACTCCTTTTTGCCAGGAGGAAAGGAGGGATACTGCCAAAGCTCTACAAAATGCCCTCCAGCTGGCGACTCATGCACATGTTTCTTGACCAAACTGTCACAAACGAACTCCTTGAGGGTGATATGACGGCCAATAATCCTTTAGTGTTTTCACACATGAGGTTCATACTGCGCACATGTGACAGGCCTGAAAAAGTTTGGAAAAACGTTGCAAACTTCAAGATGCCTGCAACATCATCCAGCATTACCAAGCTAGCAGCTGATGGTCTGGGGAGGCACGTCCTTACAGGCCTCCAGAACCCTGTCTGCTGTTAGGCAAGGTGATGAAATCCTTAGACCCAGTGTCAGGCCTCATGTGGCAAGAGTGTGTAGGCAGTTCCTGGATAATGAAAGAATCAGTGGCATTGGCAGGCCCTCACTTTCCCCAGACCTGAATCCGATTGAGAACCTTATGTATGGGTGCATCTAATGCAGTCAAAAAGTGCAGCATACTGTCCACTGATGCACTGATCTTGAATCTGGAGGGCGATTCAGCTACACTGTAATGCAAGTTTGATCAACCTCTAAGTAAATGTTTAACTTTTTTGTGTTTGATTTTGAATCCAGCCTTCAAATAGTTGGTTATGATTTCCACTGACCATTGTTACATCCACTTGTTCTCACTGAAATACACAATGTAAATAGTACAGATTTTCAACCTGAATATTTTGACTATTCAGCGTGTCATTTAAGTTTTCCTTTATTTTTTTTTAATACTGTAGTTAGATGTTTGTAACTGTAATCTAATACAGCCTGCCTTCATACTGCAGGACCTCTTATTCAGAGTAGTAGTCTCCTGAGAATAACTGGCAAACGGAGCATGAAGGAAAGGCGAGGTCTGGACCAGGGGAAGATAGCATGACTGTATGACAGGATGTGCTTAGTTACACACTCTCTGTTCCTACAGGCCACACAGCCCACCAAGGCCACACATGGGAGAAAAGAGGATGGAAGAGGCTAGAGGAGGAGTGAGTTTGTGTGTGTCTGACACAAGAAGAGATATATGGTCCCCTTCTTTTGCCTGGAGAGATTCTGGTACGTATCCAAGATGCCAGCAGCAGTGACAGCATCATCAACAAAATGGAGCTGTGGCACGCACACACACATATTGCTGCTAAGCCACTTGAGGAAAACATTCCAAATGTGTTTAGGAAACTGCTCTGCCCCAGGAGAGAAAATCACTTTTTCCCCTTTTGTCACAAACAAACAAACAAACAGCTCCACACTTTCCATCCTCACTCTATAATGTCAAGATTCCGTCTTGGTAGAGCAGCAGGTCCAGCATGAAAAAGTCTAATTTTAGGAGGAAAGTTTTCCTGCCCTCTGTATCTGTGGGCTATTAAGCCAATTACAGCCAAATGAAACTAAGTGGGCCAGGCTTAACAGAGTGTCAGATTGCTCCTGAAGGTCACGCAACACTTTGAGTGAGTGGCCTCTCTATATAAATCCCTCAGGACTGATATGTTGCTTCCTGGGTTTCTAGATCAGCACACCTGTTTATTTGATGAAGCTATTTCCCTATAAAGGAAGGCTTTAAATGTCTGGACATTTGCCCAGTTTACATTTATGGGCTATCTCTCACTCCCATCTCTCTTTCTCTCTCATCTCTTCTTCATTTCCCAAGTGGGTGATTCAGGACTGTGAGCACTGTGACAATTTTCACTCTTGAAACCACCTGAAAATAATAACCCAGTGTGAATAAGGCCCAAATAAGAAGAAGACCAAAAGTGTGGGAACAAGAAGAGACGGTGGTAAGAAATGATGAGAGATGAATAAAAACTCATGTTTGTTTGATTCTGCTGCTGGATTTTAAAAAATAAAGCACAATCAATTATAAGTACATAAAACACTATGCATCTTGCATGGAAAACAATCAGTAGAACATTTTAGAATTCATGCAGGCATAGACTGTGTATGCTATAGAAGGGGCGGTATCGCTGAATAGGCTAAAAGCTTAATGGTGCAAAAGAGATCTCAGGGGTATGCTGCCACTCATGTGAACAAAACAATTTGTTCGAGTAAGAGGCACAGAGCTGTTTGAGTTAAGGTACTATTTTTATTTTTATTTTTTTTCGGTCTTCAGAATAAATGAATGAGTGAATAAATGAATGAATGATACGGAGTCTGAATGAGTATGGAAGGAACTTTGACACCATGAGTGGGAGGAATAGTAAGAGGAGCTGCCGAGGCAGAAAAAGAGACAGTGAACCAGAGATGAGAGCAACATATGCTGATGATGAGGACTCCCCAGGAAGGATTTCAATATTTCATGTGTCCTAGATTCCACCCCGTCCCTCTCACCACCACCCTCCCTCGCTAGCCCCCCCAACTCTGTCACCCCCACCCCCCTAGGGACCAAAAATGGCTGAGGAGCCAGGAATAGAGGGTAAGAGAGAAAGAACAAGTGAGCAATTTAAAAAATGGGAACATCAACACACACTTGATGTGAGTTAGACCATGTACCCTCAGAGGATCAAAGTAATACTGCACCAGGTCATTTGTTCTGTAACACCGATGGGAACGTACTGTATGTGCCACTAAACACTGAGCCGAAATGCAAACACTGTGTGAAGACACTGAAGTCGGGTTTTATTGTCCTGGTTGCAGTTTCCGTTAACAGTGGTTTGGTAGAGGGTTTTTGGGGGGGTTTTTTAGTTTTTTTCCAGAAGACGACAAGACACATTCAAGATTATATGCTGTATAATATTTCTGCATTTGACATAACACACAGATCAGGTCCGGTTAACTGCACTCTTTCTGTGAATGGGCTGAAAAGGTTGAGTCTACTCGGGTGTCTGTGTAGGGAACAGGAATCAACAATTAACCTTGCATAGGGATTGGAAACAAAGTTAAACAGCATTTAACCATGCATGATTCTGTTCACTGTCAAAAGCAGCCATCTCCTAGCTCCTATGAAGGTCCTTAATAAATTATACTTAATGTGTTTAATCCAAGGCTCTAGCCACAGTGTAAGTATTTGGTCTAAATCTTGGATTTATTGTACCTTTTACCATCACTATTTGGCCCTTTTCTCAGCTCCATAACTGTTCTCCCTACCTGATCAACTGTCAAGCTCTTATTTCCAATCTCATCACTTGATATCAAAAAGCAGTGGCTCATCTCTCCACATATACTTCTATCATCTGACTGGTACTCATTTTCTCACCGCTCTTAAATTGCTTTTCTGTTTTTTGAGGATACTGAAAAAATATGGACTATCACACTGCCACCCTTTTTTAAGATCATAATGGCAATAATTGTGAATGAAAGTTCAGTGACATTACAGTATATGGGTACTGATTTTACCTAACCACAAAGGGGTATATTATCTAGGGTAGATCAAAATATTGAAAGGACATTTGGAGTGTATTTTCAAATTGATTATGTAATTGATTGCATCTTTTGGTTTGATCATTGCACAAAAAATGGTAAAAAAAAAAATCCCTAATGAAATCTTATGGAGTCTTGGAGTGAAATATATGCAGTGTTGTCAATAGAATAGAATAGAAATTCTCTTGTTGTCTGACTTTGACTTTGTTGTTCAAAGTACTTTAAACTATACAGAGGTTTTTTTGTTTTGTTTTTTGTTTTTTTTTAAAAAGGATCAGCATTTCTCTGGAACACAAACCTCATTAGTTTAAAGCAGTATTATTCTCTCTACAGTGTGTATTATGATTCACTGCCGAAGAGCTACCAGTATTTGGCCACCTATATTTGTCTCTGTCACTTGATCAGACAGCTAATTACCAAGAAAAGTAATGTTTCTGCCACTCTCGCGTTATATTTATGCATCTGTCAGCCTGTCTGTCCACACCTTTTTCCGTGTGCGTGTTCTTGTCTCTATTTGTCTGTCTCTGTTTACAATTGTGGCGGTGCATTTGTGTGGGTGTGTGTCTGCAGTCTGCATCATGCTGTTCGACTGCTTTGCTCACAGTGTCTAGTTCAGTAGAGCAGGTGTGCCTGAAGCGTCTGACCCCGCTAATCAGCTCAAACCACAATAACCTTCCGAGTGGCATCTCAATTAATCACATCACATTGGTGGGATGTTGTCTTGCATCTTGACATTCTGCGTTACAAAAACAAGGAAATGTTAAGATAACTATAATTGCTGTGTTATCGTTAGGGCTGTCCTACATCTCCAAGATAATAATTAGACCCAGTAGCACATTTACATATGAGGACAGTCGCACAGTAAGATGCAGCCATTTACATTCAAAGGCTAGCTTTGTTGCAACTGGAATACTGACGGAAAATGTTTTAACTCATGATTGCAAGTGACAAAAAGCATCTCCCCGTGTGAACAGCTGTCCGCTGTCACCGTTTTCCAAATGTCAAACACAAATGTCCACACACATTTTTGACTTTACTGTAGATTATGTTTATCACAGAAAGCTTGGCACAAACCACTAAAGAATTATCATTCCCCTCGTGTGCCTCTGTCTGCAAAATCTGCAAGTATTACATTGTGCTGTCATCCCTTTATGGGACAGCATAATGATGAAGATACCATTTAGATTTCCTTTATTATCTTCCAAGTTCAGCTTGCAGACAAGTTAAGGCTTCCCGTGCTAACCAGAAAACTGGAAATATCTGTGGGTGCTTTCTCTCTTTCTATTACTGGACAATTATAATATTTATGAGAGAAGCCTCATAGTGGAAAAACACAGTTTTATTCTCTAGCTATTTCTTTTACCCCCTTGTACTGACTTTTTTTTTTTTAATGAAACACCGCCAAGAAAATCACTCAAGCATTTGTCAGTGTAATTGTACAACACAATGCCATGAATGGATATGAGCCTGCTGTTTCAAACTGCTGACAGGCACAGAATAAAACACCTCACACTGAACAGGGGATTAGTGCAGGGAAATAGAGTGAATTAGAAAGTAGAAAGACAGCCTAGAAGAGATGATGAGCTCGTGTGTGTGTGTGTGTGTATCTCTGTGCATGTGTTATTCCTATTATTTCTGTCAAGCCTTTAGAAAAAACAATTTGTTTTAATTGAGCAGAAATAAAATGCTGATTACTCTGACCTATTACACACATCAGGAAAGCATTTAAAAGAATAGAAACTGTTTTGATGGGGGCTCATTTGCTGTATGTTTTGCTGCTCTGTAACAGGCATTCACTCTGAAGCCTCAACGTACAAGCTTAGTGAAAGTAATTTATTTATGTATTTGATTTGGGGTATCACAAAGGCTTTGACAGTAATAGTGTTTTCTCTGGTGATAGCTGTACGTTACCTGATGTTTTACACTGTAGATACCTGCTATCTCTACATCAATAACTATCTTGAATTTCTTTGACCATTATAGTACTAGGACCTAAAGAGATTGCTTTGGTGGGTATATATCAATCCATAGTTGTGAGTCTATGGCAGAGAGCAACCTTTTGGAGTTCTCCCCAGAGAATGAGCAAGTCACCTCTATTCGACCGTGACAGGAAGGTTCTGACTGCTGAGTCTACCGGAGCAGCTGGACTTAAGGGTTTCTGGACACCTATGAAAATTTACACGTCTCTTGGGAGATTTCTGAACTGACATCGACTATGAGGAAGGGATGTGCAGATTGATCTGAACCAGAGTAGTGCTGTAATACTGTTATGGCAATGGATTAGCTATAACAAACACCATGTTCAAGAATAGGGTTGTTCAATACTCAAGGGCAAGAAACGCAGAGCTGTGAACTGTTCTCCATCTGCTGATGAGTCTGATCAGATGGCCAGGATATGTGGTAAACCCAAAAGTGTAGTGACGATAAACTGGAACGCCTGACTGCCAGCAGACAGACCAAAGCGCTGCAGCTGCAGCTGTGGTGGTCATGGACCCAGGTGTCGGAGCAGTTTAGAAAGGCTATGGATAAAGATTGGTTGGCTCAACAAAGTTATGGCAAACCATCAGATAAGTCAAAAAGGAAAAGGAGGAGCAAGCAAGGAGGAGGTCTGCTGACCTGAATGAAGAATATCATCTGGAAATGAGGAACTGCTGGACCTGACCAACATATAGTCAGCCAAACAGCTGAGATTATATTCCTTCATAAGTAAAAGCTGGGATCCTTCACATTAAATGTAGCCATATGAGGTGGTTCAGTCACCTCATCAGAATACAGATTGGGTGACTTCCTCTAGTTTGAGCACTTCCGGGCATCCAGGTGAACTTCGAAATGACTAGAGATGACATATTTCACCTGGCTTGGGAATGCCTTGGGGTTCCTAGGAGGAAATAGAAAACATTGCTGGGAAGAGAGACATTCAGTTTAATTTGGTTTGCCTGCTGCCACCATGGCTGACTCCAGATAAGTGGTAGAAAGTTAATGGATAGACAGTGGTACTTAATCTAAAGAAAAACATCTTTACCAGTGCTGAATATTTTTTAACACAAATAATTGGATAAACAGTTTTATCAGTTATCATTACTGTGGGTATTTTTCCTCTCTCCTTGTCTATCAAAGAAGAATTAGCCATTCCCTGGGAAATGATGCATGTTTCATATGACTGTCCACACTGACAGATGTTCTGGCCCCCCAGGGGCATGGGATGCTCAAGAGCCAGAGGCCATTTATGGGAAACCAGAACACAGAGTGAATGTAAATCAGAACTAAAATAGCAGCTTCCCAACAATGCCAGTATTACTGAAACTTCGTCTTTGTAACTCCACACACATCTTGCACTTATTTTGCATTTTCTTACATATTGTTCCTCTGGTTTCATCTTTTGACAGGCAAAAGAGCAGACTTATTGTGTAATGGGTGTGTTTAGTCTATTTCACTCTATATCCGGAGCCTTATGGACAAAGACAGAAAATTCAGCTTCCCCTTCTCAGGAGCTTATTGCTCTTGATTCATATTTGCATTGGAAAATTTGAGGGATCACAACACATTAGTAGACAGTGAAATAGGAAAGCATCCTCAGAGAGAGTTTTATATGTGCAGGGTAACTGAATATGTATGTGCAATTTTTATGAAAGCATGCTTCAAAGCCAGACGGGGGATTGAATTTAATCAAGTGAGACTTCTTCCTTTGCTCTGCTTGACAACACTGGGATTGAATAAATTGTAACCTGTACTACATGCTACACATGGCATGTCCATATTCTGTTCTACCCTGACCCAGCAAGCACTTGGTATAAGTTGTGTTGAGCTTTAAGCCAATGTACACTTGAATATTAGCCATTTACTTTGTGTAAATGGATGTGTCGCATTGAATTAAGCACCTTCTTTAATTTCATCCCATTCCCATCAGGGTTCCCAAAGCACACTGCAATTTTCTTTTGATCACTTGTCTGTGACAGTGCACATCAGTGTGTGCACGTTTGTGCACGTGTGTGCGTGCACACTTGCATTTTGCTTGCTATGCATGTGTATTCTTGGATGAATTCCCTCCATCATTATCCCATAAATACAAAAGCACATCACAGACAAATCAAATGCACCCATCCAAACCTGAGTGAATGATGGATTGCACCAATGTTTAAAGTCACTGATATAATGCTCCTTTTGACCTCTCTTACCTCTTGTTGTACAAGCACAACCACCACTTATCTCAACCTGCCATCCAGAAAATCTAATTCTGTATCTGTCAACAGCCCCAATCCCACCCCCAAAGCACACAGAATTATTGCGTTAGATGCATCGTAGTTTAATATATACATAAATATTTCAGGGATAGATCCTTGAATGACTTTTGAATCACTCTGTAAATAAATTATCCATTCGCTTCTCACCCTTAAGATCCCAGCCTCTCACCAGACTTTTTTACTTTTCTTGTAAATATGTTCTACTTTGTTTTGTTGCTTGCCTTTGAAGTAAAATGTTAAAGTCAGCGGCTGTATACATCCTCCCCATAGTTTTAGTGAGGCAAGGGCTGAAGCAGGCACTATGTTCCATTTTTTTAACCTTGAAATCAATCATCCATCCATAAAGAAGTCATCCTTAGCTATACTTTTTATGACATAAGATACATTTTATTAGTCTCGCAAAGCCAGACCACTTGCCTCAATCACTGTGGTCTGGGAGCACTCAGTATGCATTCGCTATGCACAGAAAACTGACCGAGAGAGAAAGAATCACAATATTGCAAGTTCAGATGTCTGGAAGGATAGCTTTAGCCATATACTGCCTAATACTGCCATATACAGTTTTTCAAAGTGTGCAAGGTAAACTTTATATGTATTATTGAAAACAAGCCTGGCTTTTTTCTCATTTTAGTCTAAAAAGCTCATAAGAATAAGGCTGACTTTTCAGCTAGGCAACAATAGAGATAATTGTCATTTCCCTTTTCTTTAAACAAGCTTTAAACCCCTGTTGGTACTTTTTGGAATGGGCACTTCCATCATAAATTTTAAACTAGAAAAACACAACAGCTGTTTCACATTATCCAAAGAAAAGAATGAACACAACAGCTGTTTCACATTATCCAAAGAAAAGAATGCTTGCTACAAAGTCAGCCTTAATATATATATATATATATATATATATATATATATATATATATCAAGGTAATAGCAGGTAAAGCAAATAATTGTACCCACCACAATCACACACACACAGACGAAAACATCTTTATGCTACCTGCACTCCTTCGTGGCGCTGAAGAATTTTAAAATATTATTACTGCTATAGTTAAATAAATAGCCACTATATTGCCACCAATTATTTATTATTAGCTGACAGTAATAAGCGGTGGAGGAGTTGTTCAATTCCTTTAGGAAAAGAAACTATAAAACACTATGAAAAGAACTCAGTATACATCAAGTTTTATTATTGGATAATTTTTCATATAGTCTCAAAATTAAAACTAATTATTCTGTGCAAAAGATGTTCACCATCAGCATTTATTTGATTAACATTATTACTGCATATGTTTAAGGCTGAGCTACATCTATTTAATGTCCAGCATAATAGCCTATAAATCATATGTCTGTAATGGCTATCCTGTGAGCACCTGTGAGTATCTCTGAAAAAAGGTATTTTAAGTACATCAATGAAAAAATCAGCTGAATTAAAAAGCTTGAGCAGTGTGTGACATGATTGACTGCCAATATTCACACGTGGGGATTAAAGATATTCTATGGATATTCTAATCATTAACCAAGTGATTTCACTGTTTACAGGAGATGGACATGCCCATAAAATAGAAACCGCTAGTTTCCTATGAAACAAACAGAGCATTCAGCAATAATGGTAGTAATTAAAGGATGGATCCAAACAGGTGAGTACTGTCTGAGGTAAAAAGTGAGAAATCTCTTTACTTTGGTACTTTTAATTTATGCCTATTTTTTAGATTTGACAAAGCAATCGCTGCTTTGTCAAATCCTACCTTTACTAAGTAGTGTAAAGGTACACTACTTACCTTTACTGAGTAGTGTGAATGTTTCTTACAGACAAAAACTTCAAGTGACAGCCTAATCTCCACACATAGATCATGACAGCAAATGTCAAACTACATGTGTGTCCCAAATTGCATTTGCAGTGGAAATTAAAATGCCTGGGTGAATTAATAATTTATTTTAAGAACTTGGACATCCATTCTGCATTTGACATTTGACACATCCTTCTTTAATCACAGCTCTTATCTCCAGCTTGTCAAAAGTAGGAATCATGTTAATTATATTTGATGAAGATGCTATCCCTTTGGAGTGTTCTCGGTAATCCTTCACAGATAAGACTCTTACTGTCTTCTATAAAGGGGTGCCATCTTGAATCCCAAGGCTCTAAGCACAAGTTAGACTGCTGATGACAGAGACTGGGTTTTCATGGGATTTTAAGGGGGAAGCTGGTAAGCCACTTACATCCCACAAGTCTGAACATGAGGAGGGCTGCCAATTGCTCACCATTTAGATTTCCAAGAGCTGATTGCTGAGCTTCTGTGAAGTGTTGTGTCACAGATTTTAGTTTAAAAGTGCTATACACAAACTCGAGAGAAACACACGCACACACATACACACACAAACAAATACAAACCATCTGGCAAACTGCCACAAACCATGTAATTGCACGGTTGTGTGACTTCTGCATCCTGCAAACCAGCAGGATGCTTTTGTTTTTCTTTTTAGAGTTTCTGAACTGTTGCAGAGGTTACAAAAGGTTTTCTACAAGTAACTGTTTGTAGTAATGAAGCCTACTTAACAGCTGTCAGTATAGTTATAAGTTACTTCATTTGAGGGTTGCAGAAGACAGAAAAGGTAGTTTCATAATCACAAGTATAAAGTATAATATCTGAGTTCAGTGTATTTGTATCACACATTAGGGACAGATTAATAATAGTTAAATTCCTTTTTTTTTCACTTTGAGGGTCATAGTATCTGCTGGTTCGTTATCACCCTATCATGGGTCACCGGGAAGCTACGAGGTAATGTTTCTCCCGCAATAAAGCCTCTAGGATGTAAGGTAAATCAGCCAAGGTTAATAGTCATAGGTGGTAATGAGAAAACATACTAGACAATGTGTGCGAGTAAATGTATGTATGTCGCGGTTGGTCAAGCCCCTGTAGTAAGCCACAGGACAATGAGATGCCCTCAGAATGCTGAAGTCATTAATCAACAGCTTATTATTGAACTGCACTGGGACATTTACACACTCAGATGTAAATGTGTACACATGGGTATTCAAGCCAACCATGCACACAGTTATCATAAAAAGACAATGGTGAAGCAGCAGTATCTGTAGGGGTAGAGACACAGAAGGAAGTAAAAAAGAAAAACAAAAAAGAGAAAGTTATACGTACACTTTATGTGCCCGTTAATCGTCACTAAACCTGACAATTATTTTCCATTTGATTTGCCATTCAGTGAATTTGAGCTGCACCTCAGCAGGCCATTTAATGTTGCCTCATGAATCTATTTATGACAATGTTAAACCAGAAACGCAATGAGTTTCACTCTTGAAACAGTCACCTCTTCAGCTTTAGCTAATTAACATGCTGCATAATTATCATTTAATATTTATCATTTAAATGTCAACTGTCAGGGCTGCAGGTGTTTTTGGATTACATGGGCTCGGTTGGTGCATATGCATTTCAGTGTGTGCATGTGTGGTCAAAATACATCATTATGCACCACCTGTTGGGGCAAGAGGTAGCAATGTGTGGCCTGTCACTCATCACTGGGCCATTTGGCTGATGAGAATGGATGGGAAATGGAAATGTCCTGACAGTCAGTCATTCCATGATAAACGCTTGAAGAATTACTCAGTATGTGAATGATTTTACTGAACAGCCTCTATTCACCCCATTACATGAAGACAATACCTTTTCCAGGGTTTTTTTCCCGTTTCCCTTTTCAAGGGCAAAATCATATTTATCCTTTAAGCATAGTTTCAAGAAACAGTGTTCTTCATGCCTACTCTGTCCTGCCTCAATGCATTCCTAACCCCGTTTCCAATTTTTCAAGCAAAACATTACCATCAATCAACCGCACACACATCTGTCCCCACTATCTTAGAAAGGTGTCACAAAAAGCTTTTGCCTGTTAGTGTGGGATGGAATCTCTTTGTTCCGTACAAGACAAAGATTTATAACAATTCACAGTCCGTCAGCACCAACTCCTCCTCCCCATCCACATACTTTATGCACCATCACCATCTGTGTCAGTCTGAAATGAAGAGAGTTGACTCGCCACTGATCTGTTGTGTCCAGTCTAAATCTGCGTCCAGCATGCTGGCCTCACTGAGCGTCTGTGGACATATGTGTGTGTGGGGGTGTGTGTGCAAGCTTTCATGTGTGCCAGTTCTGCGGCAGTGCCAGCACATGCCATGCATCATGAAAGAATGGAGGGCTGTATCTCTGCTGCCTCACACAGGACAAAGGATGCAACTGCAGGCTGCAGTTTCACGTCATCCACCACATCTAAAACGTGGAGTAAATTTTGCACAAGCAGTTCTCCAGTGTCCTTCCCACGTCCCTCAGGAAAGCTGATAACAGTGCTAGGGCTCCAGCTGTGTCTTCACTTATGTGTCCCATAAACACACAGAAGTGCCCATGCATACACACACGCACGCACACACACACTCACACGTCCCTTTGATTCCCTGCTGAGAAGGTGGAGAATGAGTGGATATCACTGACATTTTCTCTCCAGGCAGTCCCAGTCAGGTCACTGCTGTAATGCGCATATGGATAGAAAAGGGGGTAAGTAAAAAAAATGACAGCTGGGACGGCAATGTTAAGTACTTAAACTTAAAAGCATAACTCTTGCATCATACACTCAACTCAGCTGGAATAAATCATTAACCACTGATAAATGATAATATGATACCAGAAAAAAACATAAATCAACATCTAAAGAAGTACTATGGTAAGTTATCATAAGGCCTTTAATTCTACTTCCCATAGAACTAAGGGTTAGTGAGATCAGGTGAGTTTGCATTGGAGCCAGCTAAATTCATATTCACCAGCTGTGCAGAAACATTTTGGCATTCTGAATCCTTTTTTAATCAATTTAGCAATGCTATTAAAGAAATCCCCATTGCCGTGATGAAGTGCTGTGAATAAACTACTCTGACTGACCATTATGCCAGTGCAATATCTGCTAAGGTCCATGCTGTAGCTCAGTGGCACTTCCAATTCAGTGCATGATCAAAGGCATCCGGAAGATAATTTACTATAAATTATAAATTTGTGCTATGATTATAAGCACATTAATGCAGATTGGATCAATAAAACATGCATGTTGTGCCCATTAATTGCTCCTACATGCTCTTTGGGCCAACTCTGCTATGACACACATTATGACACATCACATCAGTCTGTCATGAAATCACCCACTCTTCTCTGGGTGCAACGAACTGTTCTACTGTGTAGCTTGGCTTATAAGCCACTAATAACTACATGATCAGAAATATTTGAGAAATGTTTCATTTAGTGTGTGAGCTCACCTTAAACCCAAACCAGGTAAATTACCGTTAGGAAGGTGAGAGTGTCCTTGAATATGTTCTGTACCAGAAAAAGATCTGAGATCCTAAAAGATATGAAAACTTCTGGTGTAAATAATATAGTGAGTAGAGTCGTTCAACATGCTGAACTGCTGGAGAAGCCCTATTTCTTAGCAGGAAAAATGAAATAGTTCAAGGCAGCTGGTCTTTTTGACTAGTTATAGAAGGAAGCTTGAGCAAAAAGAAATCTTGAGATAAGGCATAAATCTTCACAGAAAATGACCTGCCCAAAAAAGCTGATCTTAGATCATTATAGTGTACTTACATAGCTGGTAAACAATGCAGCTAAGATGAATTCAGACCTATCATAGTGTAATCCTGCTGGATTACACACCCATTTACCACAAATCCTTTATGTCTTGCCTTTTCAAAGTAGCGGATTCACCTCCAGTATTTTCCTCCCTGTGCACCAGGAGCTCTTTGTTGGTTCCTGACGATCCCCAGTGACATGATCTATTCCATATCTCAGCACACAAATTACAGATTTTTATTTTTTGTTTTTGGTAGCGTTTGCGTGCATTTCATTCTGTCTGTAAACCTGATTGCTCGAAAAGTGTCTAATGAATTCTAATAAAACTTTGCAGACGTGTAGATGTGTGTTAACTGTTCATTATCCATCAATGTCTTCAAGAACAACTTAATAATTTATTGGTTGAAATTTGACCGAAAAAATTAAAACTATGATTCTTACAAATGTGGTGTGTATTGTCAAGAAGTAGAAAGTACAGTATAAAGGTTTAAAATATCATGTCACGTTTGACCTCTGACCTCTCCTTCAAGGCCAATACATTGATTAGTCCTATATATGGCTACTTAAAACTAAATTTTTATTGCAATTGCTTGTATGTAAACCATATAGGCATATAAAGAATAATACATGGTGATTCTAAATATCGCATTATTTTTGACCTTTGACCTCTTCTTCAAGGTCAAATAAGGTCTAACTTTCATAAAATGACTTGTATCTCTAAAACTATGCTTAAAATTGTACTACCTTTGTTTATATTGGCATCATTTAAGAAATAAATGTCATGCTACATCTGATCTCTGACTTTTACATTTCACATCTGCCTTACATAAGTTGATGTGCTAACGAAAGTCTTGTCAACAGAAAGAGAATGAAAGGCCTACTTAGTTAGAAATATACTGTATTATAATATTATCTAATATGCTCAAGTTATTCATGTCCAGTTATTTACAAATAAATACCTATTATCCATCACTCAAGATCTGTCACGCTTTCCTTATCTGGTTTTACTGCACTACAAACCTCTTTAAAGAAGAACAAAGATGACAAAATGTATATATGTATATACAAAATAATATTCCCTTAAAAATAAATACTGCCCATAGAGTCCAACCCACGGATCTATTACACGCTTTGCCATAATGCTGGGCTGGAAAGTAAGTCTAGTTTTCTTGTCGTAACTTCTTGTTTGCCTGGCTGTCTTTCGTTCTTCTTGTTTGGATCCTGTTTTTGACCTTAAACATCTACTTGAACATTACACATCTTATTGCTTTGTAAACAATAGTATGACTTTATAAAAATGGATTGGGCTCTTTTCTACCGCTCCAGGCGTTCTTTGTTTTCCATTTATTTCATACAGTATGAACAACAGCTGAAGCTTTCTTGAGTCGAATCCATTATGCTTGAAGGCTGTTTTTGTTTTGGGTTTGTTTTGTTTTTTTGTCAAAGTTACACTGTAATAGTGCTGCAAGATAATGACCCGCTGCCTATAATTAATAACTGCAGCACTGAGTGAATTCATGACAAAAACCATACAAGCAACGGGGAACATATACGTAAAAAAATATATTTGAAGTGCTGTCTATACAACAATAAAATAGTTCTTCAAATTATGTTACAGGAAACGCCACAGTCTATTTGTTGAGATATTGATCAAATTTCAATTTCGAGAGTTTAACAGCAGGGAAATAAATTATGCACTCCACCAAACATAGTATTGCTACAAATACCAAAGCATAGACAAAATCAGTACAAATATTTGATCTCCACATATAGTTTCTGGGGAGCAATACTGCTGACAGTCATATAGAGCTTTCCTTCTATTAATATGTGCAGGCATATTCTCAGTAGATTTACAGCAAAACAAACAAACAGTGTTGATAGAATATCAATCTCCTTTTTCCTTCTCCAGTGACTGTCCTTTGGGTATTCTAGCCGAGTTTGCTGTTTTGTTTGTTCACTTTTGTTTTTTAGGCCAGCATTTCATCATTTCATCATCCATCATGCTACAAGGCAGGATATAAAATCATTCCATCGACTGTGTGACAAAGAGCTTCATTCTTTTGCCTCTGAATGATGCAACTTTATCAATATTTACCAAACAGTGGGACGCTGAGTGCTTATAAAAGCGGTGATCTATGATATTTCTATAATATTGCTGAGAAGTGAATTATGCTTCCTCGGTGGGTCCTGTTTTTCTCCCCTGCTCAGTAGGTAAGCAATGCAGATACTTCAGACAGCACCCTGATGCTAAAGACAAACCCTGACTGGGTCTTTCTCTCGTATACTTTGTCTCTAGTAATTAGTGGAGTGATCGTGCTGGATGTCCACATTCTACACCACTGAATAGCTTTTCTACTAATTCATTCACTGAACATGCAGCTCATTTAGACTACTCTTGCTTTTATTAATTGGACTTGGAGCTGATCTGGATTCTACTGAGCCGATCTGTTCGCAGCTACTTTGTCAATCTAGCCTATAAGTGCCTAAAGAAAGAGTAATTGAGCTGTTGATTTTCCTTATCATATTCAGAATTGGTAAAAGGCTAAGACTAACAGATGGTAGCCGTATTAGCTGTATGCTCTATGCAACCGTACTTACAATTAGTTGATGTTTAAGCTAAAATCCTAATTGTGCAAAGACGGTGACGTTGCAAATATTCTGCTGTTAAGCCAGAGTCACATTAAAGAAGAAACATAAAGGTGTTGTGCTGCGCATTACTCATTAGCTCTTTGTGGTGCTCTTCAGTACAGGACTCTTTGAACCCCCTCTGTCCTTGGTGCACCGCTGACATCTGCACATTAGCACTGAAGCAACACACACAGAAATAGAAGAGGCAAACAAAGGACATTTTTCAGCCAAATATACTGAATAACCCTTTTAGACTGACAGTATTTATCATTTTAGCATGCTAAGCTGGATCCAACGAAAACTGAAGAATTTTGACTGTGGTCAAGGTGAATGATCAATAGGTAAGTTTAATCAGTTTACTAGATGTCCAGATATTTCACTAGATAGCACTTTAAACCTCCTCAAGGTGCTACAGAGCAAGGTCAAGAGATAACCAGCATATGCAGCTAATGCAATTCTGAGTTGTAAAAATATTTTAACCACACTCGTCGTCATAGAAATCCACTGGCCCGTATTGTTAGTGGGGCTACAAAGACATACATCCTCATGCCCAGCTTTTCTGTTGACATTAACGGGGCAGTTTGAGTATTACAGCAGCTTATTTGCTGTTTATTGGCCTGACTATGAATGACAAGGAGTATAAGGGCATCATTGTCTCAGTAGTTAATAGTTATAGGATCTGCTGATATTCCCTTCCAGGAAGATATAGAGGGACAACAATAATTTGGATCAACCCTGAAATAGGTTCACTCACATATCTATTAACAGTCACAGAGATATTTAAAATGCAGTAGCTATGCATCAAGCCAAGTGAATTAAATATTGTGCATGCGAGGTATGTGCAGTAAAATGTGTATATAAATTTTTCGCTCCCCTTGGTAGCTTGTAGCAGTTTAAGCCAGACAGTTATGCTCACCATGCCAGTTGATAGCTGACCAAATGAAACACGTGTCAGCAAGGTGGTTAAATTAGTCTTCCAAATTTTCCTTCTTCTCCTGCAGTTTCTGGCTGCACTCTTGTTAATCTATCCACCAACCCAGCTTCCTCTCCTTTAATCAATATTGTAGGATCATAGGGCTCTGCAGAGCTGTGTGCTGAATTTATGCATATGTTGGAGTATCTTATGTGTAAGTCTTCTGGAAGCTCTTCTATATATGCGGCAGGGTGTTTGACAGTGTTCCCCTATGAATCCTCAGCGTGCTGCCTGCTGTCCTGTAGGGAGCAACACAGTGAGCCAAACAGGTACCACCAAAGGCAAATGTAAAGCCACTTATGCACGGCTGTCCCTAAGCGAACATACATCTGGGAATGTACCTTTGAATTTCAAACCAGATACGCTCCTATGTGGCTCGGTGTGTATTTGTGTCTGTCTATTGCGTGTACACAATGCAGGCTCAGCAGATTCCAGCCTTCACAGACTATTGGCTTGTTCAACAGTATTACTCTCCTCTTTAATATCTTCAGTTAATGTGAGTCTCTGGCTAATTGAAAATGAACAAGTCTATGCCTCCCTGCAGCGCTTTTATAAGATGTTAAAGAGACACACACCCTTTCCGATGCAGGACAAACATCAGATGGCTTCGACTGTATGCAAGAAATAGCTTGCTCTTGGTGAATAAATCAATAAATTCTTTAGAGCAGAGGCACTCCACCAGGTGAAGCTGTGGTACCATTATTTCTTGCCAAGAGGGAACAGCTGATAAATCAAGAATATGTGGAGATAAAAACCACATATAAAGCCAGTGCAGAGCGTGTGTCTCCGGTGGCAGTGATTTACAGCAAGCTGAGCTAAACTGCTTACCGTCAGGAGCTGTAATGGATGCCAGCGTCTGCTCTTAATTTCTCTGGCTGGGGATAGATATTGCTGCTGTTATTTTCTCCCAGGGCGATTTCACTGATGTCTCCCAAGGTACCCTACTGTGTTATATTTAAGACATATGGGAGCAAAATGGTGCAATTAAAAATGTGCAGAAAACCTCTGAAATTGATCGCTAAGATAGTAAAGTTTTGGTTTCAATAAGCACAGAAATATATATGTAAATATTAATATATATATTTTTTATTTTATTTTTTTTTAAAACATACCTATTGTTTCCCCTTTCTGTGGATGTCACGATGAGTCCCTAGAGCCAGGATAAGAAGAGACGAGCATTAGCGAGAGATGAGCTGGAAAATTTAAAGAGTGGGGAAAAATGGGTTTCGTTAATGATCAAAGTTGTAATTAGTGTGTTGGGGTAAATCAGTGTGAGCATCTATGTGAAAAGTGACTAGGAAAAAAAACGTCCCTCCGTGTTTCACTGTCTTCACACGCAAATATTACTGTGAGCGGTTGCAAACATATTAAAAAAAAAAGGTCTATATTTAGTGTTGGTGCTGCAGCTTTCTGCCATCCCGATATGATAATCTGAAAAGCTGATGAATTTCAGAGCCGCAGTGATCATGCATATTCATGAAAAGTTATTTACAACTTGCAGGGGTTCTTGCATTTGGCAGTTCATCATGTGAAAGGCTTACATAAGCCAAATTATACCATACCATATAGACGTTCTGCAACAGGTTGGCCTTCAGATAGTGATCCCTTCTGCCATCTGCTGTTTATTGAGCCAATTGCAGCTTCTTAAATATCACTTTCAAACCGTTCAGTTATCTTTGCACTGTTTCCATTGTCTACAGATCGTTGCTTGCAAAACTATACACATCATTCATTTTCTCTATAGAAAAGGATATATATGACATGTGTAAATGGATTTTACAATTGTAATTTCATCCAAAAATTTACTCACTATTTAATTTTTCTTCCACTGGACGAGCTGGAAAGTAATCAAGCACGATCGTGTCTCCACCCCACCATTTCCAGCACACGAAATCCTAGTGTAGTACCAAACTACACCAGCAGGTTTACAAGTGAGAAGGCCCTCTACAGTATCTCTACCTGTGCTTCTAGGATGATGCAACCATGGTTTCTATTTAATGCAGGTCTGTTAAATAACCAGTAGATGGCATCAGTAGTTTAAGATTAACACTTGTGGGCTCAGTGTAGCCGGTCAATTCTGCACGACTACTCCAAATTATGCTTTTCTTTTTTAGCAAAAACACTGATCCAGTGGCGCAAATATTCAGTCGGTTGATTAGAATGTCAGCATTAATATCTATAAATGAAAGCTGATCGCTGTAGCAGGCGTATTATTTGCTTGTCCCTTAGGAAGCGAGGAGGAAATACTATGAGCGGCCTACTTCACCTAAAACTGCTAACGTGAAAAGTAAAAACAGTGAGGGAAAAGATCTGGTCCGCCTGCAGCAGCTGTACCAGAACAGACAGATATGTCATTAAAGACACTTTTCATATAAAATTGTAACAAAGAAACTGCAGAAATCTCTCTCTAATGTAGTTTTGTGTCGTATTTAACCTCTGCTCTATCAACGAGGCTTAAAGGGACAAACAATAAAATTATGCTCTAGTAGCCAGCTGGCATACTTCTAGCTCACCGAGACCGAGATGGACACTGCTAAAATGGCATCGGAAGGAAATTATTATTTCATTCTGTAAATGTTCTTACTTCATTACAATGAATAAATGAATGGACGAATGAATGAAACGCCAGGGCTTTTTTTTCTATTCCAGAATGAATGAACGGCTATAGATGCCACCTCAGAGTGACACACCGGTCCACTGTGGCCGACTTCCGGGCCTTTTTGGTGGTCGTTAACTAGGTTTAGGGTCTTGCCTCCCCTCCCACACCCCACTGTTGGCTGACCGCTCTTTTGCTATTTTTATCCCCGTGGTGCTGTTTCTGTTTCCCAGCCAGCCAGCAGAGAGGAGAGCAGAGGTGCGGGCGTCTCTCATCACACCCACTTCTCTCTCTCTCTCTCTCTCTCTCTCTCTCTCTCTCTCTCTCTCTCTTTCCAAAAATAGCCGTGAGTCGTGATCAGCTCGTCCTTGAGAGAGAGAGAGAGAGAGAGAGAGAGAGAGAGAGAGAGGACTGTATTATTGCTTAGAATCAGAGGAGGGGTTATGGATTGATACAAATAGTCACCCCCGCCAAGCCAACCCCAGCGCAGGCTGAATTAATGTGTTGCTATTTTTGGGAGCCCCGTGTTTCCAGGGGAGACCTAATGACGCAATGACGTCAATGCGGGTCAATCGCAGACTGGAGGAATTGAGTGGCTTCCATTTGGGGCTTTTGCAGTATTTCCTACAGAAAGGATGGAAACGAGTAGAAAATGGAAGTATATTTCCTCCAAAAATGCATCGAAAATAGAGGTGAATCAAAATACAGAAGTGAAAATGATCACAGTGGCATCACGTCGCCCCAACCCTTCGAGCATCAGCGATAGTAAGGGAGGTGTGTATATATGGATGCTTTTTTTCCTCCTCATCCACAGTGCATCTGTGGGATGGTACCTGCCAGAGACTAGCGTTGAGGAATAACATTTCTGAGAACATTTCTGTGTGTTTGATGTGCACATTGCCGGCTGTTTGTTTTTCGTATGATCCTTGTATGTATGTGTACGTATTGTGTTGTTTTTCCCTGCGTAACGCTATGTGCTTTCTCTCGCTCTGCCATAATTGCAGCTACATGTAAATTCTACTGTGTTGTATTAGCATTTTCCTGTTACGTTTTTTGTTTTTAATGTTCTCCCAAGGGCTTTAGCTACACAATCCCGACCTATTCCAAGCGCTCGCATCTAGACGCACTGAGGTAACGAGCACCTTCTCCATCTCATTAAATAACACAGTTATTTGTCTTTTTGCTCTTGGCTTTCATTTGATTTTGTTCGTGTACCGCATCTATATCGAAATTGTTGGTCGCGATTTGCATGGCGGTAAAATGAATATCAGCTATTGTGGCTCAAGATTGTGCGCGTCATGGTTGCTTGCAGCTCGGCGACCTGCCGAAGCGCGCGCAGCCAAACGTTGGTGATGAGTGGTGATTTCGTCTTTTCCAAAACTTTGAGTTCGCCTGTGGATCATCATTTGTAGTGAAAGTTTAAAGCATGCATAGTGTAGGTTCGCTCTCTCTCTCTCTCTCTCTCTCTGTGTGTGTGTGTGTGTGTGTGTGTGTGTGTGTGTGTGTGTGTGTGTGTGTGTGTGTGTGTGTGTGTGTGTTTCCCTCTCAAAGATCGACAACACATTATTAGACGAGGGTAATTTTTCAGTGGATAGGCTTCTGGACAGGTGACGTGTGTGTAGGCAGGATGAATTTACAGTGCAACCCCTTGCTACAATAAAAAGCCCAAGAGATTGATGTTGCATGCAGCAGTAAGATGGTTGCTTAAACAGACACACACACTTTTAGAAAGACAGGCACACGCACATACACATTTGACTTGCACACATGCACAATGTCGTGAGTGGAGGAGAGGTGGGGGTGGGGTAGGTTAGGGCGTTTACCGGCAGGGCTGGTGTGAGGCTTTCAGAACCATGGACAGCTCACGTGAAGCTCATCCAGTGTGGTCTACCTTCTTCTGTCCGCACTGCCTGCAGCATCACTTCCAATAGAGCCTCATAAATACACACCAGATGACTTTGCTTTTCATTGTTGAAAGTGTGTTATCATTGTAATAAATATATTTAACCCACAGGCCCTACACATGATCATATGTAATATTTTCTTTCCTCTGGAGATTTGCTAAATTGGCACCTGTGCCAAATGCTTTGAGGTGTAGTGGGAAACTTATTGAAAATGTTTATTAGCGTCACACATATACATATTTGTGATCATGTACCGTTTCACCTTTATGCCTGCTTGTTTTCTGCAGCAAGTGTGTGTACACGTTTTAACGTCACTTCACTTGAAATCCAGATTCTTCTCTGGCCTTGTGCCTCAATATAAATTAATGCACATTTCATTTAAAAATGTACCCATATTCTCATCTTTTTCTCTTTTTTCTTCCATTTTTGAATCCACAAACAGTGCGTCATCCTGTACTTCTCGTAGAAAATCATGAATGGCTTTCACGCGCTCTGGGACTTTTCAGTGTTATTCACATGTGCACTAGTTTTACTGAATTGACTCTTTTCACAGGAAAATGTGTTAATTTCAAATGCTCTCTTAATTGACATTTTGCCAGTTGATAATGCAACAGACTGCCAGCCACTGGCTCTGTGTAAATGTAAAGTGTGGTGAATGTAAACCACAACAAGGGATCAAGTAGGTTGTGCAGAAATGAGTGTTCCATAAGTCTTACAACTAAATATCTTTTCATGCACTGGTGGACATTTTAAAAGGAATAGCATTTGTTTGCTGAAAGGCTTGACAATATGATACATTTTCAATGTTTAAATGTTTGGGTGTGGAATATTGTCCTTTACAATCTATGCTCATAGAGTGTATATCTACACCAGTTCCATTTTATGTACATTAACATCTCTCTCTAGTCTTGTATATTTGACGTTATGCTTTTCAAACTCAAAATCAGCCAATAACTCAACTCAAAGCACAAAACTGATTTTTTTTCATGTGTTATGCGTCTACTAGAGACCGACAACAATATCATCTTGTTCCATCTTGCTATTTTAAGGACATTAAAATCAGTTTATAAGCAAATGCAAAAGAAAGGAAACAGAATAATGAGCACTTATAGTGGAAAAATTTGCATGACGTCAGAGTGTGGAACCTGCTGCTGATTTGATAATATTAAGCAATGACTTTAAGAAGAGATTTTTAGTCTTGTGAACTGTAAAAAAAAATAATAATAATAAAATAGTCCTCTATATTTTAATAGTCCCTTTTTTGTTTTTCTCCATATCTACGGTCCTGCAAAAAGAAATGTGAAAATATACATGTACCATCAAGAGGGAATTCAGTTCACACTGAAGGTTAATGCCCTTGCATATTTCATTTAAAGCTTTAGTTAATGTTTATTTATACAAACTAGATTAGCAAAGGCAGAAAAACAATTTGGTACTCATCACTATTCTTGATTGAAGCCGTACAATAAAGTATAAAGTTAATAATCTCTTTGAGAAATTTGTGATTCAATGAAAGACTTGAAGGAGGAACAAAACGTAAACTCTAAACAAATAATGATTTTGTGTATGTTTTGTTTTATCAGTAATTTGCATTCAGTCCCACTTATTTGTAACTGTGTGTTTCAGATACTGGACCAACTGTGTATGACGGTGACCATGATTGCAGCTGAGCGCTGTTGTTCTTTTCAGGTCTTTTTGCGGTCTGGGCTTGCTGTCATGTGTCTATCCAGGAAGCCCTTACCCCAAAAAGCATCTGCAAGGGATCCTTACATCAAAGACAATTTGCACACAAGTCTCATTTGACAATTACTCAGTTTGTAATGTAAGTGTATACAACTGTTAAAACAATGTTTCACTTGTAGTGCATGTTTAAGTAGTCATTTAGCAATAAAGTAATTATGGTGCATAATTTAAACCGTGTTAATTGTAAAAGAAATAAAAAACGCTGAGCATGAATCTAGTGGTTCACATATTGGTCTTCATTAAACCACAGTAGGACTGCTTTTTCTATGAATGGAATTGCCAAATTAAACTTTAAAATATAATTTACTCCCAAATTATTTAGAGTGATTGAGAACAAAAGCTTTCTATGTCCCGGACAGAGGCGTTACTACAGCTTTAAATTTGTCTGTTGCATTTTATACTTTCTCCAGAAGGTGGCAGCATTGCTCAGGCATTTAGATTAGAAATCTTACTAAACGCCATACAGAGGTGTTCGTTAATGCAATCCTTTAAATGTAACTTCTTTTAATAAAAATAGCGAGCCACTATATCAGTCAACAGCTATAACTACACTGTGAGCTACTTGTAACATTTATGTACTCGAACATTGGTTTGGTAGGACTGTACTGTGCTTTACACTCACTTTACACTCACCAGAAAGTGAGACACTGCTGTATCTCGTAATACTGTTTTGTTTATTCTACAATTTGCGTCAGTGTAGAAAGTGAATAATATACTCCTTAACCTCCTACGTTAATAAAACACTTATGCTGAAATTTGTCACTTCCTATATATTACTCATTTCTGCCCCAATAATCAGTCTGTTGTTTGGTGCAAAACAGGATAAAGGCTCAACTAAAAAACAGGTGTTGAACCAGATGTTTTATTAGTTCAGTGGAACAGTGATGGAGTTTTCCTTCTAGTGAAGTAAAGAAACACAAACAATTCCTTGTGTGCTGAAAAATCTTGCTTTATAGTTTCTTTGATAGAATGTTTGATTTCTATAAAATGTTTGATTTATTCACAGACTCTCTTAAAAATCAAAACCAGTAGCATCAATCTTTTAAACATCTCGTTCTTATATCACAACAACAGGTTAGAAAATTAAGTGATGATGTACTTTTTTTTTCCACCATGGTTTTCTTAGTGGTACAGATGTGGTAAGAAATTGCCATACACTCGTCACATCATTGTAATTGGGGGGTTTTTAATGATTTGTTCCACTGTGGGGGGAAAACAGTTCAATGAATCATTAAAAGCTCATAATTACCTTGACGTTCAAGCTATTGGTGACTGTATCTGAACTTCTGGCCACAACTGCTTGTTTGTTTTATGTCCCGATATGATGAAATTACAGTCAATGTAGATAAGTCCACAAAAGAATTACCAAATAAGTGCATGGAAGCATTTCAAGAAGATTGGAGAAAATGGGGTTTAAGGCACACATGCCGTGAAATGAGATGCAGTTTGGAAAATTCCAGCTCCAAAACAATGAGAATAAACATTTCTGTGAAGTAAGAGACATTTAGAAATAAACTGAACTTTACAGAACAGATAATGGAACTTTTGTCCCAAGTAGTAGTATTTTTACATGTCTTAAAACATCTCTGAAAGACTTGAACCAACAAAAGGTGAACACAGTTTTACTGCAGCGTTCTCAGGGTCAGCATCAAACCAGGCCTCATTATTTGAAAATAAAATTGGCTTTGCCTCGTCTGGGGATCCTCAGCCCTTCCCATGAGGGTGACACGGATGCCTCTCCGGTGGTCCTCCTTGGGCTCTCGCACTCTGAGGCCTCTGGATGCCTGCTTCATGCCCTGGGGGACGGGGCTATGGCTCTCTACATCCTCTTGCAGACCATTACATGTGGAAACCATTTGAATACAAGCTCGCTGATCCACACAGGTATGCACACGGGTGTTCACTGCTCGTAGACTTAAATTACACCTTTCTTGGCTGCTACTTCAAAGCACATTGTGCGCTGTCTGTCCTGCGTGCTGCACAACAACATTGAATATTTAGTATTTACTGCTGTTTACACTTAGCTAGATTAATGCGATGGTGTTGTGTTTAGTATGTTGCTTTGGGTTTTTTTTTTTGCTTGTTTTCTATTCTTTCTCTCTCAACAGGTGATCCAGGAGATTTTTTTTTTCTTCTTCTTCTTTCTTTCCCCCCTTTCTCACTGTCCCTCTCCCCTTCTGTTTTTCTTTTCCTTCCTCTTCCTTTCTCCCTTTCCTATCCCTCACTCATGTCTGTCCCATCTGTAACAACTGAAAATAAAATAAAATAAATAATAAAAACAAAGGTCGATCAAATGGACCAATACGGCAATGCCACGATGATCCATTTGGCAAAATAAATCCATTGGGTGTCCTTGTTGGTCTTCAGACAACAATTCTGACGGCTAAAGAACCAAAAGGGACAGGCAAAAAAATAAATAAATAAATAAAATAAAATAAAATTGGCTAAACTCAATCTGTTAATGTCGGCGGCAGAAACCAGAAATTTCCATTTCCATCTGCCACTTCATTAGGAACACCAAGCATGTCAAGCCAAGCATCAGAATGGGGGCAAAAAGGCATGGTATGGTTGTTGGTACCTGGTGGGCTGGAGTATTTCAGAAACTGTTGATCTACTAGGATTTTCCTATACAACTATCTCTTTACTGAGAACGGTCTGATTAAGGGAAAATGTGCAATATATGGAACATAGAATATATAAATGTTGATGCCAGAAGTCAAAGGACAATTCACTAGATTGCTTTGAGCTTATAGGAAGGCAGCAGTAAGTCAAATGGCCACTTGCTACAACCAAAGTCCGCAGAAGAACATCTCGGAAAGTATAATACATCAAACCTTGAAGTAGATATGTCACAGCAGCAGACGACCACACCTGATGCCACTTCCTTTAGCTAAAAAATGAAAGTGAGGATACAAGGTTGTCACACAAGGTTATTAAAATTCAACAACAGAAAAAGGTTCTGATGAGTTTCTAGTTCTGCTGCTACACAATAAGACCCAAATTTGTTGTAAATACACTGAAAGGATGGATCCATCCTGCCTTGCATCATCAGTTCAGGTTGGTGGTGGAGGTGTAACAGTGTGGGGGGATATTTTATTGCCACACTTTGTGCCCTTAGTACCATTTGAGGATCATTTAAATGTCACAGCCTACCTGTGTATTGTTGCTGACCCTGTCCATTTGTTTCCTGCAGCATGACACACCATGTCACAAAGCTAAAACCATCTCAGACTGGTTTCTTAAACATGACAGTGAGTTCACTGCATCCAAATGGCCTCTAAAGTTACCAGATCGCGATCCAATAGAGCACTAGATGTGGTGGAGAGGAAGATTCTCATCATAGACGTGCAGCCAAACAAATCTACGGCAACTGTGTGATGTGGTTGTGTTTTTAATATTCCGGGAGAAATCTGGCAGCTGCTTCTTGAGAAACTGAAGTCTGAGCTGTAGATAAGTCATGTTAAAAAGAACACACCATTTTCCCTTGTTTTGAATCCTCATGTTGTGACCATCTGAATAGCGGTCATCTGTATCTCATTTGTCTGTGGAGAAGACCAAATTCTGGCGATGGATGAACAGTTTTGTAACAGGAATATCCACAAGAAAAACTCTCAGAGCGATTGCAGGATTCTTTTCTTTATTTATTTTTTAATGAACCCTAAACAACATGAAACTGCGCCCAAATCCCTGCTTAGGTTTTTCCTTTTCAACCATGTATGTGTAAAAGAAAAGTGTCAAAAATGTATTGTTTGCCTTTGTTGATTTTGATTTTTTTTTAACTCAGCAAACATTGAATCATTCATTTTTAGGACTTACAGTTGTGGTCAAAAGTTTACATACGCTTGTAAAGAATATAATATAATGGCTCTACCGAGCGTCCTGTTATTCCTAAAACTCAGATTTTTCTCTGATAGAGTGATTCAAACAAATACTTCTTTGTCACAAAAAACATTCATGAAGTTTGGTTCTTTAATGACTTTATTATGGGTTAACAGAAAAAGGTGATCACATTTTCTGGGTCAAAAATAATCATACGGCAACATGAATTAGCAATTTTGGTGACTTAGAAAGTTGTCAGTGAACTGAGCTTCATAGCATGGCCTCTTAACTGCTTGTGAGTGATTATGAGTGACGACAGCTGGTGACTTCTCTTAGGCCAGTTAAATAGGGCTCATTGGATACAAACGCCCACAAATGCTACAATGGGAAAGTCAAAGGAGCTCAGCGTGGATCTGAAAAAGCGAATTATTGACTTGAACAAGTCAGGAAAGTCACTTGGGGCCATTTCAAAGCAGCTGCATGTCCCAAGAGCAACAGTGCAAACAATTGTTTGTAAGTATAAAGTGCATGGCACTGTTTCATCACTGCCAAGATCAGGAAGAAAACGCAAGCTATCACCTGCTGCTGAGAGAAAATTGGTCAGGAGGGTGAAGAGTCAACCAAGAATCACCAAAAAGCAGATCTGCCAAGAATTTGAAGCTGCTGGAACACAGGTGTCATTGTCCACAGTCAAACGTGTTTTGCATCTCCATGGACTGAGAGGCTGCCGTGCAAGAAGGAAGCCCTTGCTCCAAAAGCGGCACCTTAAGGCTCGACTGAAGTTTGCTGCTGATCACATGGACAAAGATAAAACCTTCTGGAGGAAAGTTCTGTGGTCAGACGAAACAAAAATCGAGCTTTTTGGCCACAATGCCCAGCAATATGTTTGGAGGAGAAAAGGTGAGGCCTTTAACCCCAAGAACACCATGCATACAATCAAGTATGGTGGTGGGAGTATTATGCTGTGGGGCTGTTTTGCTGCCAATGGAACTGGTGCTTTACAGAGAGTAAATGGGATAATGAAGGAGGAGGATTACCTTCACATTCTTCAACATAACCTAAAGTCATCAGCACACAGGTTGGGTCTTGGGCGCAGTTGGGTGTTCCAACAGGACAATGACCCCAAACACACATCAAAAGTGGTAAAGGAATGGCTAAGTCAGGCTAGAATAAAGGTTTTAGAATGGCCTTCCCAAAGTCCTGACTTAAACCCCATTGAAAACATGTGGACAATGCTGAAGAAACAAGTCCATGTCAGAAAGCCATCAAATTTAACTGAACTGCACCAATTCTGTCAAGAGGAGTGGTCAAAGATTCAACCAGAAGCTTGCCAGAAGCTTGTGGATGGCTACCAAAAGCGCCTAATTGAAGTGAAAATGGCTAAGGGACATGTAACCAAATATTAGCACTGCTGTATGTATATTTCTGACCCAGCAGATGTGATCACATTTTCTGGGTCAAAAATAATCATACGGCAACATGAATTAGCAATTTTGGTGACTTAGAAAGTTGTCAGTGAACTGAGCTTCATAGCATGGCCTCTTAACTGCTTGTGAGTGATTATGAGTGACGACAGCTGGTGACTTCTCTTAGGCCAGTTAAATAGGGCTCATTGGATACAAACGCCCACAAATGCTACAATGGGAAAGTCAAAGGAGCTCAGCGTGGATCTGAAAAAGCGAATTATTGACTTGAACAAGTCAGGAAAGTCACTTGGGGCCATTTCAAAGCAGCTGCATGTCCCAAGAGCAACAGTGCAAACAATTGTTTGTAAGTATAAAGTGCATGGCACTGTTTCATCACTTTGATCATCAGATGTGATCACTTTTTTCTGTTAACCCATAATAAAGTCATTAAAGAACCAAACTTCATGAATGTTTTTTGTGACAATGAAGCATCTGTTCCAATCACTCTATCAGAGAAACATTTGAAATGGGAGACACTTCTTGATGTATAGCTCCACATCACATAAAGTCATTAAAAACATGCACATGATACTTCCTACCAGTACTGGCCAACAAGAGATCCATTCTTAACATGATTTCAGTGTTAAAAAATGAAATGACAGACTCCACAATATAGTTATCTGTAACTTTCTCGTGTTTTTCTAACAGCTGTTCAGCACTTTTGTCAGTATTTGTTGTTTTGAAATGTTTGTTATAAATAAGCTTCATAAAAAATTAAACAAATTACATAAATGGCAAGTGTTTCACTTTTAGTGATTTTGAATCAAGTAATATCCTTAAAATTTACTGAATAATCAGCTCTCAAAGATCATGCAGTGTAAACACCACATTCTACTTTATTCTACCTTTTGTTTATACAGTTTGAACTGTAAATAAAAAGAGGATGTGTGTTCTTTTAACTTTTGCCCGTTGTGAAATTCACACTGTAAGACAAGTTGTCTAAGATGAGGCCAATAATGTGGCAGTGGATGAACACACACATGGCTGGATGGAGCATGTTGCCTATAAACTTGTAATTCCATAATTGCAGGCGTTGCAGCTATGGAAACAAAATAAACCTTTTTTCTTAGATTGTGTATATTTTAGTTTTAATCAACTTGCATTTCCAGTAGAGAGGTTCAAGCAGCTGCTTTTTTTCTCTTTGGACAGGAAGGCTTGAGCAATACCACAACATGTGGTTTTAATTGTGAATCGAACAACACTGTAGTCTGGATCAATGTGTGAGTACTCAAAACATCAGTAATCAGAGTTTCATGTTTTTATACAAACTTATTAACTAAGACCTTAGTGTGTGTGTCTGTGGTGTGCAGCACAGCCTGATTGTAGGTGTAAGACTTTTAGACCTGTATATGAGCATGAATTATTTGTAGCAAAGTATCCCATGGCACAAGAGGATGCTACAAAATAATGTGACACATTTAGCATTCCTTTAGATTTTCCTTTAGAAATAGATTTGAGTAAACAATCAGATCACAAAGCAACTAGATTAATTCAACTTTGAGTGTGTAATGATAAATACATTTGTACTCTACAGAAAACAGGACAAAACAGGAGTAAAACTCGGTTGCAGTAACTTGACTGAAACCTTAACACTGCACACACTACACTACACATGTTTTATTTAACAAGCACAAAAATATAAAGCCTCTTGATAATAGGCTGATGGGAAAGAGCATCAGTTACCGACAAACCCTAAAATCTTTTTGGGCATTGCATAACCTGTCACCACTTATAGTCTGCCTGAATTCGCTTTACAATAGGTCACTTCTAATTTTATTTGCAGTGCTGGAAGTAGTGTAAAACAGCACTTGGTGCTATCCTTCCCAAACTTGTTATTCTCTTGAAGATCTTGCTCGCTTTGCCTCTTTTTCTGCAGAAATCTGTAATGCTCTGAAGTTACACAACAAAATAAATGCTGATTCAGATCTTTTCAAACAAGTTTGATGGTCTGAGCATCCCTCAAACACTTGGGGGTAAAAACAGCCCATTGTTCTGAATGGCAGCACATGCAGGATCAATGAATTTGAATTCCCGTCATTCCTATGAGTCATCCAGGCAATTTCCTGCTGAGAGGAATTCCTGGTTTTCATCTAGCATCTGGAAAAGTAATTTGACACTGTGCTGAGGCAGAGCTACTAGGACAGGTCAGTAGTTTTGCTTTCCCTAACCTTAAATGTATATGCTACCTGCAGTATTACTACACGTGTACATGTGTAAAAGGCGGGCGCTCACTTTCTCTGAAGACTGTGACTCATATTCTCCCATAAGTGATGCGATACAGAGGCATCATGAATTATTAATGAAGGCCTGCGGCGTCCCTCTGTCATAGCTCAGGAGGCAACTCTTGTCCCGACGACAGACACACAACTGCATCTATTTTTCATTTATTTTATTTTTTTTTTTGGGGGGGGGGGGGGTTAATACAGTCACAAAAGCTCAAATATGCATCTTTGCTATTTGGAAATAATAAATGCACAAACTGTGGACTAAATAAACAATTTCTTTGAGTCATCCTTTTTAGGAGAATTTGTTTGCAATTGAGAAAAACCATAACCACTCTGAGTAACAAGATTGATATAAAGATAACAGTGCGACAGACGCATTTGTTTCCAAACTTGCAATTTATTTTGTTTCCTGTATACAGAGAGTTCACATACTGGCAGACAAAACTCATAATTTAAAAGCTTTAATTCACAACAGATGTTAGAGAAACTTTTTTTTTACTTACCAAGCAGAAACCTGCTCGGTAACTGTTACCACTTGGCAGTTAGATAGTTCATATCATTCCTTCTAGTCTTTCATAATACGCTGTTCCCGTTGAAAAAGCAGGACAATGTCACACATTTGTTGTCTTTCCCAGAAATACGTCCTTCCCCCCCCCCCCCCCCCCTTTTTTTCCATCAATTTTCACATTCTTTTACGTATCTGTTTATTTGACCCCAAATTTGGCATTGATTTTAATCTCTTTATGAGACCTCATGAGCATAAGATGGTTTTACTGTAAGTTACCTTTAGAGAAAAGCACAATTACCATCATGCCCCTGTGTTTTTCCCTATGGATCAAACACACGATGGTTCTTGGACTCTCTGACCCTTTTTCTCTTTTCATTTTTGTTTCAGAGAAACGAAACATGCTCTGCACACCATCTCCCCTCCTTAACATCTGTTTCTAAAAATAACTCTTTTTAGGGGAAAGGGGCCTTTAAAACATTTTTCCAAGAAGAGCACTGACTTTGCGAAACATGGACATAACTGTGTTTGAGCGCGACATCTAAAGTGCTGAGAAAAGGAGATGCTGATAATTAAGTTGCCGCCCACATGAACTCGTATATTTCACATTAAACAGAAACTTTTGTGGAAATCTGGCACCAAAAATAATGTAACTGTAAATTGTAATTTCCATCCATCCATCTTCATCCGCTTTATCCGGGGCCGGGTCGCGGGGGCAGCAGCCTAAGCAAAGAGGCCCAGACCTCCCTCTCCCCAGCCACCTCCTCCAGCTTATCCGGGGGAATACCAAGGCGTTCCCAGGCCAGCCGAGAGATATAATCTCTCCAGCGTGTCCTGGGTCTGCCCCGGGGCCTCCTCCCGGTGGGACATGCCTGGAACACCTCACCCAGGAGGCGCCCAGGGGGCATCCTTGTCAGATGCCCGAACCACCTCAGCTGGCTCCTTTCGATGTGGAGCAGCAGCTGCTCTACTCTGAGCCCCTCCCGGATGGCCGAACTTCTCACCCTAAGGGAGAGGCCAGCCAGCCTTCGGAGGAAGCTCATTTCTGCCGCTTGTATCCGCGATCTCGTTCTTTCGGTCACTACCCACAGCTCGTGGCCATAGGTGAGGGTAGGGACGTAGATCGACCGGTAAATTGAGAGCTTCGCTTTTACACTCAGCTCCCTCTTCACCACAACGGACCGGTGCAGCGTCCGCATTACTGCAGCTGCAGCCCCAATCCGTCTGTCGATCTCTGGCTCCCTTCTCCCATCACTCGCGAACAAGACCCCGAGATACTTGAACTCCTCCACTTGGGGCAGGAACTCATCCCCAACCCGGAGTGGGCACTCCACCCTTTTCCGGCTGAGAACCATGGCCTCAGATTTGGAGGTGCTGATCCTCATTCCCGCTTCACACTCGGCTGCGAACCGTTCCAGTGCAAGCTGGAGGCCCTCATCCGATGAAGCCAACAGAACCACATCATCTGCAAAAATCAGAGATGAGATTCTGAGGCCACCAAAGCGAAAGCCCTCCGCCACTTGGCTGCGCCTAGAAATCCTGTCCATAAAAATTATGAACAGAACCGGAGACAAAGGGCAGCCTGGCGGAGCCCATCACCCACCGGGAACGAGTCCGACTTATTGCCGGCAATGCGAACCAAGCTCTTGCAACGGTTGTATAGGGATCGAATGGCCCGTAGCAATGGGCCAGACGCCCCATACTCCCGCAACACCTCCCACAGGACACCCCGAGGGACACGGTCGAATGCCTTCTCCAAGTCCACAAAACACATGTAGACTGGTTGGGCAAACTCCCATGCACCCTCAAGTATCCTGGAGAGGATAAAGAGCTGGTCCAGTGTTCCGCGACCAGGACGAAAACCGCATTGTTCCTCCTGTATCCGAGGTTCGACTAGCGGACGAACTCTCCTTTCCAGCACCCTGGCATAGACTTTCCCAGGGAGGCTGAGGAGTGTGATCCCCCTGTAGTTGGAACACACCCTCCGGTCCCCCTTCTTAAAGATGAGGACCACCACCCCGGTCTGCCAGTCCACAGGTACTGCCCCTGATCTCCACGCAACATTGCAGAGGCGTGTCAACCAGGACAGCCCTACAACGTCCAGAGCCTTCAGGAACTCGGGGCGGACCTCATCAACACCAGGGGCTCTGCCACCGAGGAGTTGTTTAACTGCCTCAGTGACCTCGCCCCCGGAAATTGGCGGGTCATTCCCCTCATCCCCAGACTCTGCTTCCTCCTCGGAAGACGTGTCAGTGGGATTAAGGAGGTCCTCGAAGTATTCCTTCCACCGCCTGACAATTTTCTCAGTCGACGTCAGTAGCGCTCCGCCAGCACTATACACAGTGCAGGTAGAGCACCGCTTTCCCCTCCTGAGACGCCTGACGGTTTGCCAGAATCTCTTCGAGGCAGTCCGAAAGTCTTTTTCCATGGCCTCTCCGAACTCCTCCCACACCCGAGTTTTTGCTTCAGCCACTGCCCGAGCCGCATTCCGCTTGGCCTGTCGATACCTGTCGGCTGCCTCCGGAGTCCCACAGGCTAACCAAGCCCGATAGGACTCCTTCTTCAGCCTGGTGGCTCCCTTCACCTCTGGTGTCCACCATTTGGTTCGGGGATTACCACCGCGGCAGGCACCAACCACCTTGCGGCCGCAGCTCAATGCAGCAGCTTCGGCAATGGAGGCGCTGAACATGGTCCATTCGGACTCAATGTCCCCAGACTCCCTCGGAATGCTGTTGAAGCTCTGCCGGAGGTGTGCGTTGAAGATCTGAATTGTAATTTGATGGATGAAAGTGTAATTGCTGAAAGCTGCTACAGACTGTCAGTCACACTAAATACATTCCAGCATAATTGCTACCTCGAATATTCTGCGATCGCCACACTGCTTTAGTGGCTTTAAAGATTATAATGTTCACATAAACATGAACCAAGGTGCATTGAACAGCTTATTCAAGTTGCAGTGTTTGGTTTTATTTATTATTTTGGATCTTACTGCTTAATCACACAGTGATCTGGTTACATTCTAAGTCATTTCTGAAGTTATCAAACAAGTTCACAAGGAAAATCCACTCTGTTGCCTCACTTTTCCATTTAAAACGTGTGATTTTATTATTTTCAGTTATATTCTTGCTTATTGGTAAATTCAAAAGTGGAATTTCTCATATGATGCAATGTCATAAAATTACACTGTGTCAGTGCAGGATATGACATATGCAGTGAGTCAAGCAGTAAAAAGTTTCTTTGCACCTTGGACGCTGCGATACCTTAAAGTCTGCATATATGTAAGGATATACACATGTTCGACAAAAAAATGACGAATGTCTCCAAGAGGTAAGAAAGTAATAAAATTGTATTGTATTGTATTGTATCTTTATTTGTTTCAGACATATAAAACAAAAAACAAATTACTTCATTATCACTCAAAGCAACTCATAGACTTTTCTCTAAATGATGAATGTGTCATCATCAACTTCTCCCTGTCTGATGCAGTACCACCAGCAGATTTGGGGGCATGATAAGGAGAGGTAACTGAGGGGGCGGATGCGGGGGGAATGGGGGGTCGGAGAGAGAGGTGAGTAAGAGATGAGTCAACAGCTCTGCAATATAAGATGTCCTGATGGAGCCTGACAGTGGCATACTCGCAGACACCAAACCGAGGTAAGGTCAACTCTCTGCTCCTCTTTGCACGGCTCATTCACCTTAATCTCACAGGGGCGAATGTCTTTGTTTCTAAGTCTGTGTCAACTATCAGACTTGTGGTTTCTCCATTCATGAGTGCAGCTTTCTGATTATATTCAATTTAAAATGTGTAGTGAAGGATGTCAGCGACAAAAGTTTTTATAGAGAAATTCTTGCTTATTAGTTACATGTGTTTTAACTGAAGTTAAAGTTTGAAGTTGTGTAAAGGAAACTTGTACTTTCTTTTACTGTTCTCAGGGAATTTTGGTAACATTTTGGAAAACTGGAGAGACTAATTGTGGGAGCCAAAATCAGTGATCTTTGTACCTGTTATACAGACAGAAATTCACAGGTGTCTCTATCACAAATATTTGCACCAAAGTGGCTGAGTAAATTACTGGCAGGAAGCATGTGTACAAACATCTGTAATGTGATTAGATATAGATAGGAACTCATCCAGTTTTGTTTTTAGTGAGATGATATAGTGAAATTGAAAGAAAGAAAAGGATTCTTTATCTCTAATCGTTTAATTTTCCATTCCTCTCCTAGGAACACCATCTTCTTTCTTTGTTCTTTACAACAGTGGAAATACACAACGCTATGGACTACGGTCTGGTGCTCCTGTTTTCTCTGTTTCAAGCTTTAAGCATGGGCACAGCAGCTCCTTTGCCAGTGGAAGTAGTGACAATGAAATCAAAAGTGAAGTGGATGGCTGAACAGCTGCTGGTTAGGCTGGACAAAGACATACAGGTAGCTATAGTTCTGTGTACAAAGACAGAATTTTTAGTGTTTGAAAGAGTCGATGTGTTATTAACCCTAATGCGTTCGCCTCCCAATTAAAGGTCCCAGTTAACTGGACTCTCAACCCACCTACTGATGATTTGGATGGAACTTCCTCCATAGTGACGGTCTTGAATGGTTACAACAGCCTGATCTCGGACACCTTTAACGGGGTCTCCCAGATCAAGTACGACATCTCTTCACTGACAGGCTACATTGATCCGTGGAGGCAGAGGCACTGCAGCCAACAGCGACCAAAGCCTGAAGTACCAGGGCCACTGCAAGAGCTACAGAGCCACAAAGAATTCATTCACACCGTGGGCATCGAGGCGCTCATGAGAGTAAAGGAGTTTCTAAATCGGCTGCTGAAGAACCTGGATCAGCTGGAGACTTGCTGAAGGATGTACATCAGGACCAGTATTTCCAAGCTATCGCCCTGATTGTTGGACAACATTTGTAAAGTCTCCATCAGCGATGCCTGACTTAACATTCTGAGTTGTCCACGTTGAAAACTTGATAATGTTTTGAACTGAAATTATTATTGAACAGGCACTTATTTATATACACTGTGTATTTATTTATATATGGTAATTAGAAGATATGTATTTTGTAAAATAATGTTTTTTTTTACCACAGCAACACAAATGTTTCAGGAGAAATTTTAAATGACACAAAAGTAAATCAGCTGTTTACAAGGTTTGTACTATGACACTGCTGTTGTGTCAACAAAGAGCTCTGAGTGAAGAATGTGTTTCCCATTAAGCCAGTCATCAAGCTGACTCAGCAGTGTAGCATTAAAACTGGAGGATATGTCATCCTTGGAAATTCCTGACAACCATCCTGAAACTTGCCAAGAAAGCCGCATGATGTTTGCATGAGAGCTGGAAGAATTGGGGAGGAGAAACTTTACTTCAGTGCAATATCACATCTTCCAAAAATGTCTATTTATATCCACGGATGACACGTTATTTTGCTGTGCAGCTGGCACTATTTTTGTTGCAATAAAATATCAATACATTTTTTAACAAACTGATTTTTGATGTTGTGTGAAGTTCTCTCACTTTTGTCTAGTGGATTTAAGATGAAATCAGAATAATCAGGATGAAGTGAAAAAGGCACGTACAGCAGGTTAATGTATAATTTCATCGTGGGTGTTCATCTCTTGCTACACTTGTACAGTCAGGGGACATGAGTGGGAAGTGTTTTCCCAGAGCTATCGGCTTATGATTAACTGCTGATAAAAACTAACACGAGAAAAGCGAGCGTAAGGAAAACCATCGTAAGACACTAATAAATCTTTCAACAAGACAAATGTGAGTCGCAACAAAATACAACGCTTTATTTTCTCCTTAAAATCCAGGTACATGTACAAAAATGTATCCTTACATAGGTTTACTTCGCTGGTTAAAAGAGTAAACAAACAGACAGAATGAATGAGGTTCGGCATGTGGGCATCAAGCTGTACAGTTTACTTTCAGTTTGACACAAAACCAACTTCTAGGAAAATCTGTTGTACTCTCAAACCTCACACAGAATGCCAAATATAGAGTTCCTGTTTTTCGGAACTTAACCTGACATACACACACACACAGACACACACACATTCTCACATGTACACAAAAACGCACAGTTAACTATCGAACCATTTACTTCTTTTGATGCTGGCGCCACTGTTGCCCATCAGTTTCTTCTTGTACTGCTCCACCAGGCTCTCAAAGCGGTCTCCGTGCTTTTGCTTGAAATGCTTCTTATCCGTTTTAACCTTCTGAAAAGACACAAAACAACATGTCATGTGGTGTTACAGGACAATAAAACAAGCAGCTTATTATTTTATAAACAACAAAAAAAAAAACAGTTTAGGAGTACTGCTGACAGACCGCATGAGTAATGTAACTGCAGTGTACTAACTAACAGTTAGTAACACTTATATAGTGTGACTACTCCAAGTCAGGGATATCAAACATAACACGGGGCCGTAATCAGCCAAGCAAAGACTCCAATCTGCCCCACTAGACGTCTTTAGAAAATGTGAAGGAGGACATAAATTTTTGGATCTTTAACTGTATTATTATCCTACTGATTAAGACCTCCACCACAGCCATTCATATACACCAAAGAAAATTTGTTTGTTTTTTTCAATTATGTACAACAGAAATTTATTTTACACATACACTGTACAAATGAACAGAATCTTGCTGCTTTATAATCACAGAAAACTGGGTATTCAGCTGTCAGGACCTTTTCTGTAATTTTCCAAAATAATATTATATAAAAATAAATATAAAAATACTGCAATGCAAGCTGTTATCAGAGACTGTACTGACAAAAATGAATACATGAAACAGTAAGCTTCTATCAACATTAACCAACACAAAGACGAAGGTAGAGGAAAAGTTTGATTTCTTGCAAATACCGATCGTTAACACTTTGTCACTTAAATCATTTTAAATTTTGATGTTTTAATCTTTCTTTTAACTGACAGTGATATTAGCTCCCTGACATTCATGTGTTTGCACAATTTGCAGTAATGCAGAGAGAGAGAGACAGAATATCAACCAAAAATCCACCAAAAAAAGACTATGAATCAAGTGAATCAAGTATTAGATCTCCAAGCAAAACATGAATAAGTACTTGGTAGAGAAATCCTTGTTCGTAATGAAAGCCATAAGACATTTCTTGTTGGTCTCTAAGTTTCTACACATTTTTGGAGGCATCTTAGCCCACACCTCTTTACAGAAACTCTCTAAACCCTTCAGATTTCCTGGCTGCCGCTTTTCAAATCGAAACTTAAAATTCCCTCCACACATTTTCTATTAGACTGACATCTGGCCACAGCACTCACTCCCAAGACTTCTCTGAATCATTTTATATCACTGAAAAACGTAAGACGGACCAGTACATGAGCAAGGGGATGTTGAGCAAGGGGATGTTGTGTGCACTGCAAGATTTCTAGACATTATGTGCGTTACCAGTTGCTTTGTACACATAGTTGAGATGAGGAGAATGTAATTGACTGACTCATTGTAATCTGGCTGAGTTAATGCGAGTTGCACACAATGACATGCAAATCAATTTATAACATTTATGTAGTGCATTTCAGGTTTATTGCAATTTTTGTGCAATATCTCTAAAATTAGAAACATCCTGTCTCAGAGTGAAATGAAAAACGTGGCAGGACTACTGTAATTCCTTATCAGAATGTCCTAAAAATGTCCCAGATATGCCTTCAGTCGATCAATGCTGCATTTGGACAGGAACAAGAAAAAGAGAGCATACAGTGGGGCAAAAAAGTATTTAGTCAGCCACCGATTGTGCAAGTTCCCCCACTTAAAATGATGACAGAGGTCAGTAATTTGCACCAGAGGTACACTTCAACTGTGAGAGACAGAATGTGAAAAAAAAATCCATGAATTCACATGGTAGGATTTGTAAAGAATTTATTCATAAATTAGGGTGGAAAATAAGTATTTGGTCACCTCAAACAAGGAAAATCTCTGGCTCTCACAGACCTGTAACGTCTTCTGTAAGAAGCTTTTCTGTCCCCCACTCGTTACCTGTATGAATGGCACCTGTTTGAACTCATCATCTGTATAAAAGACACCTGTCCACAGCCTCAAACAGTCAGACTCCAAACTCCGCCATGGCCAAGACCAAAGAGCTTTCGAAGGACACCAGGAAAAGTATTGTAGACCTGCACCAGACTGGGAAGAGTGAATCTACAATAGGCAAGCAGCTTGGTGTGAAAAAAATCAACTGTGGGAGCAATCATCAGAAAATGGAAGACATACAAGACCACTGATAATCTCCCTCGATCTGGGGCTCCACGCAAGATCTCATCCCGTGGGGTCAAAATGATCATGAGAACGGTGAGCAAAGATCCCAGAACCACACGGGGGGACCTGGTGAATGACCTGCAGAGAGCTGGGACCAAAGTAACAAAGGTCACCATCAGTAACACACTACAACGGCAGGGAATCAAATCCCGCAGTGCCAGACGTGTTCCGCTGCTGAAGCCAGTGCATGTCCAGGTAGGGCTGCTCGATTATGGCAAAAATGATAATCACGATTATTTTCACTAAAATTGAGATCTCGATTATTTGACGATATTTATTTAACCCTTTAAGACCTACTATAGAACCAAGTCCGCCAGAGCTTATATAATTTTTTTACATGTTGTAGTGCCATTTGTGGGAGCATTTCAAGTTGCTATACAACTGTTATAGCCCATATTTTAATAATATGTATGCATTAAGTCCATAGTAACTACATTAATTGCAAAAAAGTGCAATAAACTACAAAAAAATTGAAAATCGTTTTTGTTTTTTTACATATATTTCTACTTGGAGAAATTTAAGAGGTTTATCCCTCAAAACTTTAAATACAAAAAAGTTGCAAAAAATAGTTTACAACAACAGGAAATTTATTTTGAGTGTCTTCATAGTTTTATTTTGGAGATACACCAATTTTTATATACTGCAGGAAAAACGAAAAAACAATCCTATGATGCAAATTTGCAAAGAAAACAGCATGTGCATCAAAATAAACTATTTCCAGCAGTGCAATTCGAGTTCTAAGCATCCCAGAAACTATTCAGAAAAGTCAAACATGACCAGTATAGGTTTTTAAGGCCTACAAGTAAAAAACTACATTTTCCGCGAAAATGACGTCACTTCCGGTTTCGGGCAGGAAATGGCGGACATGCGATCGTTCGCGCTGACGTCTGTTTCACTGTGGGAAGTCTTACGAACAGCTGATCGGATCGGCAAAGCGTGTTTCTGGAATATTATGTTTTTGTTCCTGCAAGCGCTTTTTATGCAATTTTTGCAAAGCTTTATGTGGAAGGAAACCGTGACCGAGGACAAGCTGATGGCATAAGATGTAAGTTTCATATGCAAAAAAAATTATTGCGCTAGCTTACATGGTTCAGGTTCTACAGGGATTTAAAAATAGTTATGCAAAACGGAGCATGCTGCTTTGACCGGCTTTAAAGGGTTAACAATGACTTTAAAAAATAATATAAAATAGTGTGCAACACCACTGAATTTTTTTTTTTTTTTTAACTCTCTTTTCAACCAGCGGCAGTCACTCTCCTCTCCAAATAACTTCTGCTTAGCTTTCCTAGCTTCCCTCGGGTCCTCTTAATCAGCGGTCTCCAACCTTTTTTGCGCCACGGACCGGTTTATGCCCGACAATATTTTCACGGACCGGCCTTTAAGGTGTCGCGGATAAATGAGGGAGGGGCTAATAATCGGCTCAGTCATTTTTAATGATCGTTGAAAGCCCAGATCGTAATCGTGATTAAAATTCGATTAATTGAGCAGCCCTATGTCCAGGCCCGTCTGAAGTTTGCCAGAGAGCACATGGATGATACAGCAGAGGATTGGGAGAATGTCATGTGGTCAGATGAAACCAAAGTAGAACTTTTTGGTAATAACTCAACTCGTCGTGTTTGGAGGAAGAAGAATACTGAGTTGCATCCCAAGAACACCATACCTACTGTGAAGCATGGGGGTGGAAACATCATGCTATGGGGCTGTTTTTCTGCCAAGGGGACAGGACGACTGATCCGTGTTAAGGACAGAATGAATGGGGCCATGTATCGTGAGATTTTGAGCCAAAACCTCCTTCCATCAGTGAGAACTTTGAAGATGAAACGAGGCTGGGTCTTCCAACATGACAATGATCCAAAACACACCGCCCGGGCAACAAAGGAGTGGCTCCGTAAGAAGCATTTGAAAGTCCTGGAGTGGCCTAGCCAGTCTCCAGACCTCAACCCCATAGAAAATCTGTGGCGGGAGTTGAAAGTCCGTGTTGCTCGGCGACAGCCCCAAAACATCACTGCTCTCGAGAAGATCTGCATGGAGGAATGGGCCAAAATACCAGCTACTGTGTGTGCAAACCTGGTAAAGACCTATAGTAAACGTTTGACCTCTGTTATTGCCAACAAAGGTTATGTTACAAAGTATTGAGTTGTATTTTTGTTATTGACCAAATACTTATTTTACACCCTGATTTACGAATAAATTCTTTACAAATCCTACCATGTGGATTCATGGATTTTTTTTTTTCACATTCTGTCTCTCACAGTTGAAGTGTACCTCTGGTGCAAATTACTGACCTCTGTCATCATTTTAAGTGGGGGAACTTGCACAATCGGTGGCTGACTAAATACTTTTTTGCCCCACTGTACTTCTCCCATACTGGCTTCTCTTCATTGGCTCTCTGTTAAATTCACTGAATCAATCACATTTAAAGTCCTTCTTCTCACATACAAGGTCTTGAATAATAAGGACCTTATAGTGCTGCACCATCTCAATAGGGCACTTTGCTTACTGGAGGTTCCAAGAGTATTTCAAAGTAAAATGGAAAGCAGCTCCCAGTTTGGATTCAGGAGACAGACGCGCTCTCTACTCTTAAATTAGGCTTAAAACTTTCCTTTTTGATAAAGCATATAGTTAGGGCAGAATCAGGTGACCCTGAATCCTCCCTTACAGTCCAACCAGCCAAGGCTGTTGGGGTGCTTCCCATAATGCACTGAGCATTGCAACTTCATACACCTCTTTCCACTCTCCATTAGCCCTTTTCCACTAGTACCTACTCCATTCTGTTCAACTCAGTTTTTATGGTAGCAGTACCTGGTGCCAGGTACTTTTTTGGTACCTGCTCGCTTGTGTTCAAAGCTGAGTCCATCTGAAAATCTGACCTCAACAGACCACATGCCACCGATTGGCCAGTCAATGGCATCACTTGATGATAGTGGTGCAACGGATCAAAAATCTCACGGTTCGGATCACGGTTTTACGTCACGGATCGGATCAATTTTCGGATCAGCAAAAAAAGAAAAAAGACAAAAATTTAACATTTGCTTATTTACTCACTGAAGTATTTTTTGCCTATTAAAAACATTCAACTCAAGACTCATTCCACGCAATTATTAAAAAAAAATTATGGTTCACTATATGGCAGTATAGGGCTTTGTATCTACCACTCAATTCAATTCAATTTTATTTATAAAGCGCCAAATCACAAAAACAATTGCCTCAAGGCGCTTTATATTGTAAGGTAGACCCTACAATAATACATACCGCTCATTATCTCGCACTCCGCTGTGATATAATGAGCTGTCACGTAGCTTTCCGTTGCCCTGGAGGTCCATCCATTTGTAGTAGTTAGGGCAACAGAAGATGCCTGGGACAGTTCAGCCATAACTTTGGCTTGGAACGATCTTGCCACTAAAGTGGACGCGCAACGGGATATCATAGCGTGGCTCAAGCACATTCATCACCCCTTGTTTTGCACAAAGGAATACGGCCTCCAGTCTGCAGCTAAACACCCCAATAGCTTTTGTAATAGCTTTAGCTTGGACCGCTAGCGCTGGCCATAACTATCTCTTGACAGACCCACCACGCGCACCATACACATACTCACGCACGCAGAACCTTGGAGTGGGATCGGTTCGAATTACGGATCAACTGTGATCCGTTGCACCACTACTTGATGACTAATTAGAGCGACTCCTTCACAAACATCAAAACTGTAATTTTTCAAACCCAGCAACAAGAGAAAGACCTACACAAAACCAACACCATTAGCCCGAGTCTGACAAAAGGGCATAGACGGAGCAGCAAGTATATCATCCCCTCGACAACATTCCTTTGTTGTGTTGTTTGTGTCGTATACACGTGACGTCATGTGGCTTTCGGACACATTGCTATAATGTCCCCACTGTCCTTAAACTGTAGAATTTCTTTTTTTTGTTTACAAATTTTCACTCGCATCAGCTCTACTAAATACACTGCAAGAAACACATTTTGAGTTAAGCGTCTTCTCTACCTTCAAATTTCTTCAGGTTTAAGAACTTTTTAAGTGTAAAAAGTGCAGTAAAATGGCCTAAATACCTACGGCTTTGGTGTTTTAAAATTAAGAATGACTACTTTAAGTATTCTGCCATCAATCCGTAGGTGCTATTTACTCTACAATGTTTTGTGACTATTACTCAAGATTACAAATAAACAAATGTAACACCAAATTTGCAAACCTGGTTTCTGGGCTGTGTGGGCTTCTCAATCTGTCGCTTCGGTCGCTCCTTCCTGGTTGATCCAGGCTTGGCTTTCTTAGGCGGGGGGGCTTTCTGCTGCTTTCTCTTGTCACGCGATCTGCAAAGGATGAAAGTTCCCATTGTGGAGTGACGGTCAGTATGTCCTTCTAGTTTTTAATTTGTGAAATTGGGCACATACACCTAAAATATTTGTGTTATAGCCTTTGTTTTCAGAAGTACAAAGTGACCGGTGAGGAAAAGACAGGCAACTACTTAAAGTAGTAAAAAACAACACCTGATCTTTGGTCCCTGATGGGAAGGCAAAGGCAGCACTTTCTTTCGTTTCTTCCCATTCTGCAAATCTACGTGTTCAACCTCAGGTGTGGTCTGGAAGCCTGAAAAGTGTTGGTCTTGTTTCTGGCCTTCAGGGACACCTGATAAATATAGAAAAATGCACAGATGGAGTATTTAAAGAAGAAAAAAATAAAAAGTAAACTTGACAGTATTAAATATAAGAAAGCACATTTATGTATCAGAGCAGCTGTTTTCAATCACGCACCAAAAGCTGTGATACTTGTGACACGCCCCTCTAATAAACCGTCATATCCAGTGATCAAATAATACTAAATGATAACAAAAATAATCTTTTCTTACTTTTTTCCTCTGCCGTTTTCTTCAGTGAGAATTGTGCTTTATTCCCACCTTTCCCTGGTCCTTTTCCATCTCCGGCTGTTTGGGACTTGGGTTTCACTCCTCCTTTGTTAGCCTGATATTTTAAAAACTCCTGCAAAAATAAACACACGCTTACTTCCTATTAAAAAGCTCTCTTCTTGTTTTTAGAATTTCCAAAGATACTTTAAGCTGCAACTAACACGCAGATCAGTACAAACGTACCTTGCTTTTCTGTTGCCGCATTTCTTTTATTTTGAGTTTACTTAAATCCTCCAGGGAGAACTCAACAATGGGTCTCTGCAAAATGACACAAAAAACACTTATGCCTGACTAATCTGAGACTGCTTGTGGGCCAGGAAAAGAAATATGAAAACAGAATTTGGTGCATAAAATGAAAAAATTAACCACAATGCAAAGAGGAAAATAGGCTAAAATAGTGCCGCTTCTCAAACCCTCTGCCACTGATTTTGGCACTTCTGTACCTTTTGTGAGCCAAAGATGTAAGGGTTGTTGTTAAGGTAGCGAAGCGTGGCGAGAGCATGTTCGTGATCCTGGAACTGAACAAAGCCATAGCCTAACGATTGTCCCATCACTTGACCCTTCTCGGGCTTCTTGTCATAGATGACCCGGCACTAAAAAGAGAAACAGTTGGTTTCACACACGCATGAGAAAAGAAATTACCACAACACCCCCTGCTGGGCACAAAATTTTTTTTCCTTACAAAACTGTGACAAAATAACAATCTACGTCAAGCCCAATGGTGTAGTCTCACCTCTGTGATGCGAACTCCCTTTACTCCTTTCACAGCTTGAAGGCAGAGTGATTTGAGTTTTTTGCTGTCCACTGACTTCGGCAGGTTGTGCACACACAGGCGAGTCTTTGACACAAACACGTTTATGTCCCGAAGCTTGGTCCTCTTTATTTCTTCAAACTAAGAAACAAAAAAAGGCAACAGCAAATAATGACTCAAAATGGAAGCAATTAGAAAGAGCAAGTGAAAGATTCATTATTATACAACAGAAATCATCCTGCGAGTGGAACTGTTTATCAAAAATGTACTTACTCTGGTTCTTTTGACCATGTCTGTCTCAGGTACACCCTCAGCAGCTTTGGTTCCTGGACGAATCACTGAAAGTTGAGGTGAAAGACAATAACATTCAAAAGCAATTTAGCTACATGGAGCCAGTGCAAATCCTTTCATGCCCTCTAAAGCCTCCTTTGGGCTGTCCCACAGGAAAGATAACAAGCTGAAGAAAACACTGTGATGATGTCTTTCGCTGTAGCTTCAAAACAATAGTTCGACAACACAGTTCATCAATCAAGAATATCCATCTATCCATTCTCTTTTTGCTTATCCAGCAGTTCGACCCACAACAACACTCTCATCATCAAGTTTGCTGATGACACCACAGTAGTCGGACTCATCTCGAAGGGAGACGAGGCAGAGTACAGAGAGGAAGTCCTGAAGCTGGCAGCATGGTGTTCAGAAAACAACCTGGCACTGAACACTAAGAAAACCAAAGAGCTCATTGTTGACTTCAGGAGACACAGCACCGACTTGGCCCTCCTCTACATCAATGGGGAGTGTGTGGAGAGGGTCCACACTTTCCGGTTCCTTGGTGTCCTCATCTCTGCTGACATCTCCTGGACAGGAAACATCTCAGCAGTCATCAAGAAGGCCCAACAGCGGCTGCACTTCCTGAGAGTCCTCAGGAAGTACAAGCTGAACTCCAACCTGCTGCTGACCTTCTACCGCTCGTCCATTGAGAGCCTGCTAACCTACTGCATCACAGTATGGTACGGCAGCTGCACCAAAGCAGATAGAGTGAGGCTTCAGGGTGTGGTCAAGACAGCACAAAAGATCATCGGCTGCCCTCTCCCCTCCCTGATGGACATTTATTCCTCCCGCTGCCTCACCAGAGCAGCAAACATTATCAAGGACAGCTCCCACCCTGGCTTCAACATGTTCAGCCTGCTTCCCTCAGGGAAGCGCTACAGGTGCATCAACACAAAAACCCACAGACTCAAAAACAGTTTCTTCCCCAAAGCGATAACCACCCTGAACTCACACATGCACAGATAACACAGCCCCCCACTTCCCACTTCCTCTATGGACCACCACTGTGCAATACCAATTCTATGTGCAACAACTCAACTGTATATACATAACACTATTTATTACATATTACTTACGGCTTGTATATTGTACATATATATATATATATATATACATATATATATATATATATATATATATATATATATATATATATATATATATATATATATATATATATATATATATATATATATGTTTTTCCCTATGTTAATACTGTCCATATGTACATAGCGCTGCAGAACTGTACACCCCCCCCCCCAGCATGTTTACACTGAGTAGAAGATGCTCTGTATCTCACTGTACAACTGTATAGTGACAATAAAGGCATTCTATTCTCTATTCTATTCTATTCCAGGGGTGGGGCCTCCCAGCTACCATAAGGCGAGAGGCGGGGTGCATGGTACAGGTCGCCAGACCTCTTGTTTTTTTGTAACTTTGTGTGCTGCACCACAATTGTCGCAGCTGGGTTGAAGACATGACTGTACAATTGTGCCAATTTTTACCTCCACTTTAATGATCCTGCACACAAGCTCAGAGACATACTGACACACAGAGGGAGATGCTGCAACTGTTTGAAAACTTCAGAGTTTGTACCTGCACATGTGATGTGACAATAAAAAGTGATTTGATTTGAGTTTGTGGAAAGAACCCTTGATTTCCTGTTTTGACTTATAACTGAGTGGCAACACCCATCGTTTAGGAGAACACTGCAGCAGCTTCTTGCACCTTAACTGCAGGTATAAATGACTGCATCTAGGTGATGACACCGCGGCAGTAAGTAAAGCGACCACTGCGAAGGGTTTATGGGCACTTTGACACAGCAAGACAGAAGCATTCACACTCAATGACCAGTTAACCTCACCACCATTCAGTGCGTGTCTTTGGCCCCGGCCAGGCGCTGATTTTGAATCCAGGTCCGTCTTGCTGTGAGACAACAGTGCTAACCACCGTGCTGCACTAGGCACCAAAAACAACCTGGACCAAAATTCAAACCTGCTGCTAAAACCTACACTTCAGGTGCATCAGAAATGTGGTTTCAGTGATTTGAATGAGGCATGGTTGTTAGAGCCAGATGGGCTAGTCTGTATGTTTCACAAACTGCTGCTCTAGCACCTTTGGGATGTGGTGGAACAGGAGATTCCCATCATGGATGTGAAACTGACAAATCTGCATAACGGGCATAACGGCGTGATGCTATCATGTCAATATGAAACAAAATTTCTGAGAAATGTTTCCAGCACTTTGTTGAATCTGTGCCATGAAGAATTAAAGCAGTTCCAAAGGCAAAAGGAGGTCCAACCTGGTACTAGCAAAGTCTAACTAATGAAGTGGCCACATAGCATATAGCTGCACATAAGATAAATGATTACTCACATCCCTCTCTGGCCAGGTACAGGTTCCTCGTGCCCGTTTCGACCTTCTTTTTATCGACCTTCAGCTTCACGGCATCTTCTCTGCTCACTGCTGCAACAATCATCAGCTTTCTGCCATGTATACGGATACCACCATCCTGCATCAAACATACAAATGTTTGCAAGGCTTGTCTACAACAAGGGTTATTACACAAAAGAGACTCGAGTGACGCTATAAAAGGGTGAATACACAAGAAATTTGTAATAACAGTGTTCAAACATCAATTGGACAAGTGACAGATTAGTAAAAATATTTTGCTTCAAACTAATAACCTTTAAATTACCCTCCATGTAGCTTGACAAAAAATTATTAGAAAAATTATTTATTAGTAGTTACTATCAGTTAATATGTTGAATAAAAATACATAGATATACATTGGCCACTCAGAGCTATCAATGTGTTGTGCCAATTCTGCCCATGCTGTTTCCACATTCCAATTTAAAAACATCAACATTAAAAGGCCAAATTCCCAAGAAGTGGCTCCATCTAAACAGCGTGTGATTGCACAATAAGTCAAACATCATGTACATTACACTTGATTATATATTACCTCTGCCTCCTCCTGTGATGCAGCTATGCATTTATCTGCAGCCTCTTTAGTCTTAAACTGAGCAAAGGCACAACCTGCCAACAATAACACAGAAGAGTAAGTGAACTGGTTCTCTCCAAACAGCTAATAGACACAAGTGTTTCACTTAAGGACTTTCGAGGACTGTCAACTGACCTTTTGAATGTTCTGTATCTGGGTGGAGAACAATCTTTATGTAGTTAAGTTCTCCAAACTGAAGGAGAACTTCCTCCAAGTCTTCTTCCTCCGTGTCAAATGACAGGTTCCTAAATTGGTTTAAATGTAGGTGTTTAAAAAAAACAAAAGAAACGGGTCTCAGTAAAATAAACTGAAAAATAAACCAAACCTGGCTCAGGACTGAGTAGGAGGAAAAATCACTGACCTGATGAAAACCGTTCTGCCCTCTTTCACATCTGAAGGAAGCTGTTTTTTCGAGGTCTTTTTCTCAGCTACGGATAAAAGCCAAATACAGAATGTATGAAAACAACTTCAAAGGAAAGGAAATATTAAATATGTTATTTATACTATCCATACCTAATTTATCTTCTTCATCCTCTTCATCCATACTGCCATCATCATGATCTGAATCAAGGCTTTCTCCATCCTCATCAACATCATCACCCTCCTCTTCCCCATCATCATCATCCTCTTCCTCCTCATCTTTTTCATCATCAGAATCACTCACTTCACTGCTTTGTTCACTCCCATCTTCATCACCTGATTCGAATTCCTCTGTATGCTTCACAGCTGATTCTGAACTGACACTGTGGACAGATGTGGAGCAAAAATAACCAGTGTAGTCAATCACCTTTTAACACTCATGGCATATAAACAGAGGAATGCATGTTTGAGGTTCATACTTTTTCTTCTCAGGTGGAGCTTTCTTCTTTTCTTCATCCTCATCATCCGTGTCACTGTCAGTGTTAGCATTTGCTTCTTCTGGATTTGTACTGGCTATGAAGAAAAAAAAATTGTGTTAATGACAACAAGCTTTATATCTTCTGGAACTAGAGCACACAAAGTATTTTTGTCATTTAACTACCTGAATTTGAGGACTGCTGTGTAGTAACAAACTTGTCCTTTGGTACAGCCCAGTCAATTGCTACAGGTCGGCCTGGAGATTAAATGCCAACATTTAAAAAAAAAAAAGAAATGTCAAAGTAACAATGTAAAAAGTCATAATGAGCTTTTTTTAAGCACACAACTCAACGGTCTCACTCATTTACCTTTTATCTCCTTCAAGTTCATAGCATTAAGTGCTTTTGATGCCTCTGGCACTTTTTTAAACAGGACAAATGCAAATCCACGCATCTTTCCATCTATGAAAAAGCATAAAAATCAACCTCATAACGAATCAATCCACTCCAAAGTCTGGCAATACTTCAACATGCTCACTTATGTATACATCTGCTAAGAAACATATGTATTTACCAGGTTTGAGGGGGATTTTGACCTCAATAACCGTCCCAAACTTTGCAAATACTTCTTTCAAATGATCCTCTGTGCACTGTAACACATGGTGTGTGTTAGCAAAGGTTTCTGTCAGTGTGCTCTGAGCTGTTACATTTAGTAATCATGAAACATACTGTACCTTAAAGCTGAGATTCCTTATAATAAGTCTTGATTTCAGTAGCTTTTTCTTGGAGCCTTTCTGCTGATTCTCCTTTGGAGCAGTGACTGCCTCTGTAGGTGCTAAATGACATAAGTGCAAGGTTACCATGGAGACACAGGACTCTCCTAATTGCCCGTTTTGGAACATGTCTTCATACGAACCTTTCTTGTTTTTGTCTTTGTCTTTGATTTTACTCTTGGCGACTGTCAGGGACAGCTTCTGCCCGTCGTATTCTTTAATTTCTTTTAAGGCTCGTTGTGCATCTTCCTCCATGGAATATGTGACAAAACCAAACCCTCGACATTTTTCTGTCTCTGGTTGAAAAATAAATAGACACCACCAATATCTGTTATGTACATAAATATATTTATGTTTGCAGTTTTAATTTAATTCTACTTTCGTACGACTTTTTCCATTATTATTGTATGGTTCTTTCGAATACACGACAGTACCTTTATCTCTGACCACGAAGCATTTCTTTACCGGACCAATTTCTGAGAATATTTCTTCGAGTCGCTCATTAGAAGCTGAATCTGGTAGAGAACCAACAAATATGGTGTGCGCCGCCATGGCTAACTGCTAACTTTACGGCGTGTGCACCAACTCAAAAAGTGAAATGCAGTTTAATACAAATCCACTACAGGAAGCTAATGTCTAAGTTCTCGATAACACGTTTATCAGAGGCATGAATACACGCCACAGAACTGTTTAACTTGGACGTCGTTAGCCACGGGACTAAGTCGCATGTTTACATGTGGAAGCAGCCATCTTTGAAAAAGAACAGAAGGGCATTCGTCACGTGCGCCACCTATCGTCCAGGAGGTTTCAATGTAGGAATAATATCTAAATTTAAATAAGCTGATATAAAAGTAAAATTCAGCTTCTTTTTGTGAAGTACCATTTCTGTCTGATGTTTGTTTCCACCATTACTGAGTTTCCTGCATATGCTTACTATTTACTTTAACTTCCCACAATAGCTGTTTTATTGAGGTGGTGCTTCCTGCAGAAAGCCTAAAGGGAGCATATGAGGATTGCGGTTACCAACCATGACAGCACAAATCCAAAACAACTGATATGTTGTTGATTTTCTTTATTTCCTTACCACAAGAGGCCCTTGTGGTTAACAGATATAATTTACCAATAATTTACCTATATCCTTCTGTAAATTTCAGTACTGTTTTGTTTTTATGTCATACTTATATTACACTGGATTAATCATTTCTAGGGTCTTGTGCTGATAGTAAAGCATAACTGTAATGATAATACTGGGAGTGAGCTACATGGCTTCTGCCACCAGGTGGTGTCTTCAGTAGCTCAAATCACTTTCTAGGTGCAGTACAAACTAAAAATTTACAGTAAAGAAAACAGTGTGTGGTTTTAAGGCATTGGGCCACTTCAGTTCTCAAAACCCGTAACTCTACTAAAAGGATTGAATACCATTCTTCCAAAAGATATTCCCTTCTTTAGTGTTACAGTTTTAAAATCACATTGGGCTATGACATTGTTGGAGAAGTACAGTACCTACCCTACAGAAACCGACTGCATCAAACCGTATCTGGAAAAACATCACAATGACTGGATGTACTAATTGCATTGGTCAAAGGTTCATTTCTTTACCTGCTTATCACCTGTCTCAATAGTAGAATAGGTTGAAGTCTAAATGTGCTAATCAGTTCTGAGGTTAGGTGGTTAAATGTCAAGCATAATTACCTCCTAATATAAATACATACTTTTCATTTATCCCCAGTTAGTTAGAAACTATGTTGTACACATAGTTATAAAGAACAATTTTTGTAGGCAAGAGTACAGTGCTTTACAACAAGAATAATATTGCATTTCACCACATTGGTGCTTTAACTCCTAACCCTTCGTAATCAACTTGGACAAAAAAGGAAAAGTTAAAAAATACTTGCACAGGTTCAAGTTAAGATAAACAAATCTTTATTGCACAGAGTTAGAAGTATAACATGTTATGCTTAAACATCTTCAACTTACAAGTCATTCACATGAAAAGTGTTAACAGAAATGACTGAATAAGATTTCTTTTCCCAATTTTAGTAGGTCACATCCTTCAAGAATATTGAGAATACAAACACCTTAGAGTAGTTTAACACACACACATAGACACTGACCTAAATTAATCAAATATATACTTTCATGAAAATGTGTTGTTGTGATCACCTTAGTTCTTGCTAGACTTGGTGGTAGTAACAAGTGAGGTGCTTTTTAAGGCACTTTCAAGGCTTTGTGTAAAAATGTGTAAAAAGCAAAACTTCAGCAGCAGCAGTGTCAAGTAGTATTGCATTTTCTTCTGAGTGCACACAGCATGCTGTACTCATCAGCAGGAAATTGAAAATCGGACCAGCAGTTTAACCCTGAAGCTCATTCACATGAATCAACTGTTTTTTTAAAGCAAGGAACAAGTTTCTTTACTTGTAAATTACTGCAGGAAAAGTAAATGTCCAGTTTTAATTTAAAGTTAAATTAAGTTTCATCTAAAACTATGCTGATTTCCCCTCTTTTGTTTGTTCCGTGTGTTCAGCGCTGTCCACCAAATTAACTACTAAAATATTTTGTGTAACAATGATTAATCTCTTTATCACTCTAATGATTAGCCTTTTGTCTTTAACATGAGAAAATTTCCACCACCCTCTCTCCAGTAGCTCAAAATCTGAAATTTTATTTAGTATTTATTTATTTATTTATTGTCATTGTCAAGAACAATGAAATTGCGTTTGGGGCTTCCATACAACCCAAAAAAAAAGAAGAAAATAATAAATACCCCTTAAAACCCAAGTGTACATATTTAACCCAGTGTGACTCCAATGCAATAAGACAATCCTTAGCAATAATGTTCGTAGAAATTCAGACAAAGACCTGAGAAACATGACAAAATACAACAATGCAACCCATTCAATATTATTGTACTGTGAGATATGATATCAGATATGATAGTTATCTATTTAAGAAAGAGGGGGGGGGCAGGAGGGGGAAGAGAATAAAGATATGATGCACCAATGCAGACCAGTTCATTGCTATTAAGAAGTTGGATATGGTTATTGTCCGTGAGAGGGGGGCAGAGAGTTCAGGAGCCTCACAGCCTGTGGATACAGGCTGTTGGCCAGTCTGGATGTTCTGGCCTGTATAGACCTGTACCTTCTCCCTGAGGGCAGCAGATGGAAAAGGTGGCGAGCAGGGTGATGTTGGTCCCGCAGGATACTGTGCACCCTCCTCAGACAGCGAGTGGGGAAGATATTACTGATCTCTGGCAGACTTGTTCCAATAATTCTGCCAGCTTCTTTCACCACCCGCTGGAGTGCTTGCTGATTGGCCTTGGTGCAGCTGGGGAACCACACTAGAAATCCATACGTCAGAACGCTGCTGATGGCACAGTTGTAGAAGTTCAACATCAGAGATCTGGGAATGTGTGCGCTCCGCAGTCTCCTCAGGTAGTAGAGGCGCTGTTGGGCCTTCCGTACAACTGAGGTGATATGGTTGCCCCAGGACAGGTCCTCGGTCACAGTTACCCCCAAGAATTTAAAACTGCTCACCCTCTCCACCGCCTCACTGCCAATGAAGAGAGGCAGATGGTTGTTATGACCCCTCTTCCGGAAATCTACAATGATCTCCTTGGTCTTTTTGGTGTTTAAGACCAAGTTATTGTCGTGGCACCATGACTCTAGTTGTTGCACCTCTGTCCTATAGTTTGTCTCATCATTGTTGGATATAAGTCCGAGCACTGTAGTGTCATCTGCAAACTTAACAATGAGATTGGACGCGCAGGAGGAAATACAGTCATGGGTGAAGAGAGTGTATAGCAGAGGGCTCAGAACACACCCCTGAGGGGCACCGGTGTTGACCACAAGGGTGGAAGAGGTGTTCTTACCCACTCTGACACTCTGTCTACGGTTAGTGAGGAAGTCCACAATCCAGTTGCACAGAGAGGAGTTAAGTCCCAGTTGGTGGAGTTTGGGACGGAGTTTGTATGGCCGGATGGTATTAAAAGCCGAGCTGTAGTCTACAAAGAGGAGCCGTGCATAGGTGTTCCTGTGTTCCAAGTGCTTCAGTAATGTGTGCAGCACTGTGGCGATCGCATCCTCGGTTGACCGGTTCTCCCTGTATGCAAACTGGTGCGAGTCCAGGGATGGTGGAAAAGCAGCTCTGATGTGTTTAATGACCAGTCTCTCCAGGCATTTGGCGGGAATGGGGGTGAGTGCCACAGGTCTGAAATCGTTCAGACATGTGACATTTGACTGTTTTGGGATGGGAACGATGGTTGCTGCTTTGAAACAGGATGGTACCAGTGAACAGGACAGCGAGGTGTTATATATAGAGGTGAAGACGTCCGCCAGGTCCGCAGCACAGTCTTTTAGCACCCGGCCCAGCACTCCATCCGGCCCGGCCGCCTTCCTGGTGTTAATGCTCCGGAACACACGCCTCAGCTCATGAGTGCTCAGGACCGGAGCAGGGTCGGTTGAGGGGAGAGGGGACAGGACAGGGTCGGTGTTCTCCCTGTCAAAACGGGCATAAAAGAGATTTAGATCCTCAGCCAGAGTAGAACTGTCGGCTGAGGGTAGATATGCAACAAGTGATTGTATTTAAGCTGAACTCGTTAATGCAAGCACCAAAACACATGACTCCAAACATTAGACAGTAAAACCTCAAGCACACATCTTGACCTGTCGTGTTTCATAAATGGAAGCACTTGGAGCTTGCATGCTTGTGGTCATCGATGTTCACATCATTCTTTGGACTGTTTACATTTTGTCTCAAATATTTTTAAAAAAAAGAAGCAAAAAGCAAAGTTCACATTTGATTTGGAAATTGTATTTTTGAGCGGCAAAGAACAGTTAGGAACTTCAATGTATAACCCTCCATTTCCAAAGGCGTTGAGATGTTGTGCAAAATGTAATGATGTAATCATTTTTAAAGATATATAGTTAACTGAAAATGTCTGTAGGCACCAGTACATTAACAGTTCTGACAAACCATTATGTTGTAGTAAAATTATGCTGGTTCCACCATTTCAAATGAGAATATGTCCTGCACTTGTCTTCCCTTCCATGATTTAGTTAAAGTTAGTAGACAGTTGCTTGCCTAAAAGAAAAATGTCAGACTTTATATTTGTTTGTTAACTTTTAAGGGGCGACCGTGGCTCAGGGGGGTTGGGAAGCGTATCTGTAACCGGTAGGTCACCGGTTTGATCCCCAGCTCTCTCTGTCCTGGTCGTTGTGTCCTTGGGCAAGACACTTTACCGTCTACTGGTGTTGGCCAGAGGGGCTGATGCCACGATATGGCAGCCTTGCTTCTGTCAGTCTGCCCCAGGGCAGCTGTGGCTACAACTGTAGCTGCCTCCACCAGTGTGTGAATGTGAGAGTGAATTAATAGTGGAATTGTAAAGCGCTTTGGGTGTCTTGAAAAGCGCTATATAAATCCAATCCATTATTATTATTACTTTGGCGTACATGAACATTGTGATCCAAAGTGCATTTTATTCTTTATATGCTTTGCTTTAGTGTTTATGAAACTGTATGAACTAAACCCTGAGTACACTCGATCTTCATTCTGAATAAAACTGAACTGTTACTGTACCTTCATTACACATGCCAATTAGTGTAAAAATTCAAGATGTACTTTTACAGCTTAAACCATTTGAGGTTAATGCACAGTGAAGTTCCTCTTGCATTACATTGTTGGGATTTTACCTCATAACTTTGCCTTTAACGGGGTAAAACCAAGGGAACTGAGGAATATGCAAAGTGTGGACAGATATTCTTCTGGGTGTTTCTTAAGGTGGCCCGCGTGAATGGAATTGTCCCACTTCTTTTCTGTGACATCCATTCCACGCCTTCGCCAGTAACCGGCCAAGTCCGCCAAATTTCGTGGGTCACACAGTGGATCGTTGTTACAGTAGAACATCAGCACAGGAGCGGTGACGGGCGTATTCCAAAACACATCCAAGCTTATGTCAAAGTAGTCCACGGTGTGGCTTTTAAACTTGTCAAAGTAAAACATGGCTGTTTGCTTTACCAACCACTCACATTTTGGAAATACAGTTTTTCCCAAACCTGAGAAGAAAGAAGGAAAATAATTATCAATTTTGCAAGAAAAGGAAAACAAGAATTAGATAAAGTGTGAGTTAATGGTAACTCACCTATAGCCATGTGCTCAAGGGATCCTGCCACCATGCTATCATAAATCTGTCCTGTGATCCTTTTTGTGAATGCCTGATATTTATTTGTATCCTTCGACACATGCACAAGGAGCTGAGAGAAGGTATATCCACCGATTGAAAATGCATGAACAAGCAAGGGGCGGGACACGAAGCGCTCGCTCTCCAGCAACTCCAGTAATGTCTTTCCATGTTCCAGACCCCAGCGGGGCCAAAGGAACCCTTGCACCTTTAAAAAAAAGGAGAAATTCAATCAGCCTTTCCGAAAATCATTTAAAAACATACACACACACACTAAACTTTGAATATAAAACTGAGTGAATTCATTTTTCAAAGTAAGATCAATGCGCGACATTACAGTGCTCCCACAATGTCCTGGTGGGGTCCCCTCTACTGTTGCCTTTTTATGAGTTAGGTTTCCATTGCAATCTTAGTTTAATACAAACTTTCTTCACATTTATCTAATGCAGTTTCATTCTTATAGTGCCACTTCACAGATATAGACCTTAAAACACTTTACAGTTTAAAGAAAAGGAGCCTTTAATTTGACAATCTGAACGGTGATATTATGGCAACAGTTGTGGACGAAGAACTTCCTTTTAACAAGTTTAAACAACTTCCAACAGAGGGTGGGGGGAGTAATCTGATCACAAAAAGGGGGGACAAGGGGAGAGAGTAGGGAAAAGGAAATGATGTACAACAGTTTCATATAAATGCATCGTGAACAGAAAAGTGGGTATTATATCATGGGAAGTCCCCAACAGCTGAGCCTACAGCAGCATGATTTATGGATGATTCGGGGTCATCTGATCCACCCCAACTATAAACTTTTAAGCCTAATCTTCAAAGTACAGGTTGTCTCTCTCAACCTCAACCGCACAGAGGCTCGATAATGTAAGGCTCTGCCTTCTATTGTACTTTTAGTAATTCTGGGAAGCACAAGCTTGCACTCAGAGCACATACTTCTAGAAAGACTATTATTCATTAACTGCCCTGTGATGCATTTTAGCGATAAATACAAGAATAAAACACACGGTCATACTGTTTTAGCTGACTCAGAAGAGCAGCTATACAGTTAGTGTGAGAAACCGATTAAGTTTAACATATGCTCCAATTTCTCAGTCCCTGAATTCTTACCTCGCTCTCAAATACTAGCACGTCAAATCCTGTGTTGAAGTAGATGTCACAGTACTTAACCAGCGCTTGAGGACGTGAACCCAACCACGGTAACATCAGCAATAGAGGTTTGTGCCGTTCTGAGGTCCGGTTCTGGCATCCAGGGACTGCAAATGTTGCTTCATTCATGAAGAACGTGGCATTCTTACTTATGCGGTGGGCAGTAATGCCTCTGCTAAGAGCTACACTTGCAAACATGTCAGCAATTGTAGGGCTTTCATTTAAGAGAGAGAGGAGTATTCAAAAACACAAGGCTACCTGGATAAAAGAGAAAGACACATGACACATGCATGAATTTGGAATAATAAAAAACAGAGAACCAGGAAGGTAGACACAGAAACCACAAAATAGGGAAAAACAAAGAAATACAAAGATCAAGAATAACTAAGAATGACAGAAATCAAAGCAATCATTTATAACCAATTCTGGTCCTATGTTTTGCCTATGGAAGTGTCCCTCCAGGGGGGCATGGACCCCTTAATGATCCTCTATCTAATCAAACGAGCCAAGGTGTGTAGGTCACAGTCAGCCAAGGTTTCAGGTGAATTCACTGTGAAACCCAGCCCCAACCTGTGATGTGATTTAGTGAGGTCAAGAAGACAGATGGTTTGAAAGAGGACTGAAAGAAGCCATGTCCACTGTGAACGATCATCTTTGAACAGAGGCGGTGGTTTATGACACCAACTGTCTGCCATCTATAATCCAGTTTTGAGATCCTTGCCCAGACGCCTTAACGCCCACTCACATCCTGGGCCTGTTGACCTCAGGAAATCACATGATAATGTGGGGCTAGTTTTCACAATGAGTTCACCCGAAACCTTGGCTGATTGTGACCAACACCCGTTTTTTACATCTTGGCTCGTGTGATTAGATCATTAGGGGTCAATGTCCCCCTGGGGGAATCTCCCATTGGGCTTAAGTCTGGGACTCTCCACCATTTGACCTTAGAACTGAAGAAGCTTCTCGGATGAGAGTTGAAACGTCTTCAAGCAAAAACATATTTATGTCACAACATATTTTTGCAAAGTATGTCTATAGGAAGGTCACAACCTCTCTGCAAGAGCATATGCACACAGCCACACACCATTAGCTGACAGGTTTTTTTATTTGCCAAAATTGGAGTACTTGGAGTACCTGTACATGTTTAGGCAAAATTTGAAAATATGAATATGTTAACTTTATATCTATATTATATATTATATTACATTTATATTAAATCTATACATATGTCATCAATTTCTTGATATATCACCAATGATGCTTCTATGCAGAAAAAAACAGTATAGGAATTTTATTTTTCTGCATTATATAGAATAAGTATAACTCCATATCAGACTTTAAAGGATCACTTATATTTTATCAACATGTAATAATGTTACTTATAATGTTATAAATCATATTGAACATGTTGGCACAAATTGTACAACTCTCCATAACTTATGAAAGCTGTTTCCCTGTTGTTTAGCTTGATTATTTCTTTCACTGAATCATGCAAAAGTTGCACACAAGTCAGGGATGTTATCTAGGACTGTTTTAGCCTATAGCAAGACGAAGCAAGGGAAATGGCGGAGACAGGAGTCCTATTTCACAATGTAATGGTAAATGGCCTGCATTTGTATAGCTCTTTTCTAGTCCCTAAGGACCCCAAAGCGCTTCACACTACATTCAGTCATTCACACACACATTCACACACTGGCGATGGCAAGCTACATTGTAGCCACAACTGCCCTGGTGCGCACTGACAGAGGCGAGGCTGCCGGACACTGGCGCCACCGGGCCCTCTGACCACCACCAGTAGGCAAACATGGGGTTAGTAAAATGTACTTTTGTACGATTATTTCTGTAGGAACCACCAAGCTGAGGGGGCATGCCTCTAATCATGCATGCACATACATACTAAATGCAAAACAACTGCCCTACAACAAAATAAAGATTTTGTTACAATTTTCCTATCATTAATTGTAGCTGTTTTATTCCTCATGCATTAACTTGTGGTTAGCGATGGCTACTGATTATTCTGCTCAAAGTCGCAGGAAAACAAACATATACATGGATGCTTGCTTTGTGCTGGGGCCTGTTCTTCGTACCTCGCTAAGTAAGTTAGCTGGATTAGATTGTTGACGATTTCGCGTGATCTTGGATCGTTCGGTTCCCCGAAACTCATCCGGGACTTGCTGTCATAGCAACAGAGCCGTAAGCGTAAACCTGCTCGGGAGCAGGTTTACTTTATGTAAACAGGATTAGATCGCGGCCACGCAGGTATGTCCGCTTCATTTATACGAAAGCAACAGCGATATTCCACCACTGTTTCACCATAAATAAATAACATCAATGTAACTAAAGATAATGCAGCACTTGATCCTTTTATTGATGTCACACAGATACATACAGGTCATTTCCTAAAAAAGGGAAATGTACTATTAACATTCTATTACATGTATGTGATTATTACAGATGTAATTCATATTTCAGAGTAGTAATTGCAAATCACTTCGTGTAATCAAGATGAGAGACCACGGCTATAAAAGCGAAGGTGGATTTGGGAAGTCTGTCGCAGCCATGTCCTGTCCGTTTACGCGAGAAACCCATTGCGGAAGGTGCAAGATTGATAAGGAGAGTCCTCAGAATCCAGCGTATATTGCGGGACAGACAGGATCCTTTAGCTCAGCGCGACAGTGTGCTCATTGAGAGATATCGATATTCCCGTGAGGATATTATTTACTTAACCAACTTGTTGACGAGGGGGTGCAGGACCACCACCTGTCTTTTTTTTGCTCTGCCCTTTTCTTGGTTGCTGTTATGAACAAACAAATAGATTATTTCAGGGTCTCTTTCCAAGAGACGAAAAGCAATATAAGTGATAAATATTACCATTCTGTAGAATATTCTTATATTCCACTTTTACTTGTTCCCATGTTCTAGTGGGTCCTGTTGTGGCTCTAATGTGAAAGGGGATATAATATAACAATATAATATAATGTAATATAATATTGGATAATATAGTGTAATATAATAAATCTATGAATAAATAATAAAGTGACTGAATAGTGGTATTGTCATGCGCTTTGGGTGCCTTGAAAAGCGCTATATAAACCCACTCCATTATTATTGTTATTATTGAATTACTTACGAGTTTAATTTGTCAGCAACTTCCTGCCAGCCCTCTCGCCTTGCTTTTGCAGCCTTTGCAGTGTTCCCTTGCGTTTTAATTAAACTCTGAAACTCCTGAAATCCCTCAATCAAGAGTTCTTGCTCTGCTGCCGGAAAATACCGAGCGCGCCCCTTCGACATTTTCGCCGACCAATCAGCGGGTTGCCGATCAATGTTTCTACTATCGATGCGTAGCCCCTTTTACGACACCCAGTGATGTCACATTACTGCGTCCAGCTGTACTAATCGTCAACAACAGGTGTGTTCGGGGAACCGGATTAGCGAGCTCACGGTTAGCGCGATGGTTTGGTCTTGGATGTAGTGAGCGACGTACGAAGAACGGGCCCCTGTTCTTCAGCTGCAAAACAAACTTACTGGCAGCTCATACATTTTACCAGTTTAAGCTATTTCTCCTTGTAATTTTCCTTTTTATTTTTCTCAGAAAAAAGATTTCTCCGCTCACTGCTGCTACAAGAGCCGTTAAATTTGAGCTAAGCAAACAAAGCTAACTGTATAGAGCCCAAATGTCCCCAACCACCACCAAAACCCACCCACTCATTTGGCGTACAATTGTCTAGGTTTTTTTTGTTTGTTTTTTTAAATCCCCTTAAACATATGGGGTTAGCCTTTCTTTCACAGCCAGCTGAAACAAACAACAAACAAACAAATGCAATGCTAATTTAAGACCAAAATGAACTTACCGTCAAAGCATGGAAAGCTTTAGCTAGTTAAACCTAGTAGCTATTTTCTGTGGCAGAGTTACAAAAGTGCATCCAATTATATTGTAGTAATATGTAGTAGGTAAGAATAGGATGTTCCCAAACACCTAGTTTGCAACAAAAGATAAAAAAGAATTAAAAAAAAGTTAATATTAAGCTATATGGACATCTCCCAAGTGAGTCTGACGTGAGGACGGAATTGATCCCAGTGTGGGTATCTAAGTCCTCCTCTTAACTCCTCCTCCTTCTTCTTCGTGATTTTCTGTAACTGCATATTTTCCGCCACCTACTGTGCAGTCTGAAAATATCTGGACTGTCACCCACTGTAAATCATTCGCCTCTGCCTGTCTGAGCAATGTATTTCCAATATAACAACCCTATAGTAACTGAACTGCAAATTTACAGATTTAATTTGAGTGGTTCTTTTGCGACCTCCTGCGAACTGCGACCTGTTCAAGCATTTATGCAGTATTTTTGGTAAGTCCACCACCAAGTTCCAAGTTTTCCCCTTTTGTGAATAATACCAGGAAAATACTTATCCTGGAACCTGTGGATATCACTGATTAGTGGGCTTCCTGTATTTGGCTGATTTTTATATTTTTATAGCTGCTTCCATTTCGGCTTCTTCTGTCTTCCTTGACATAATCAATGAGCGAGTTTCACTCTAATTAAAAACCAGCCTATATATATATATATATATATATATATATATATATATATATATATATATATATATATATATATATATATAAAAAATTTTTACTTTTATACACATCAGAATCAGAGAGACTTTATAATTACAAAGGGAACTTATTAATAAATTCCCTTTATGATTCCAGCTTTTCATGAAAAAAAATCTGTGCTTCCCTATGAACTTGAGTGACATCCCGTTCTTAATCCATGGAGTTTAATATGATTTTGGCACACCCTTTTCCCACAAGGTTTAAGAGTGTGTTTATGGGACTTTATGACCATTCTTCCAGAAACACATCTGTGAGGGCAGACAGGGATTTTGGATTTTGGCTCTAGTTGTTGACTGGAACACCGGAATTCAATTATTTAAATATAAATCATAGTATTTAGTATATCATTTAGTATAGTATTTCCAAGGGACCTCTGACATTTTGCACATCTTAATCAAATTTGTTCCACTGTTTCACGTTCAGAATTATTTTAAGATTTGTACTCATTTTAATGTATGTTTAATGAATGTTGGAGTTATTACAATTACAAAAACGAATGCTGAATAAACATTTCACTCAGTTCTTCTTTCAAAGACACTTGTGATGCCTGTCCTCAATGAACATGCTTTTAGATTTATGTTCTAAGAATTCACTTGAGTTTCCACAAAGGGATGCATGTGATTGTGGCATTGCCCTCATTACTTTGACCTCCTTTGTTGGTCCAATAACAGACAACTGAGGTGAAGTGTAAAGGTCATGTTTGTATACACATGTTAAGAGGGCATCACTGTATAATATTGTACTGTACATTTTGTCCCATCTTCATCTTTTTTTTAAAGTAAGGGAATTGCTTGCTTTTATCCTCCTCTTTGCTTGTGCAGCTTTGTTTATGAGTCTTGACATGACAGTCCTCATTCCCTGCAGGACCCCAGCCCCTGCTGACTTTGTCTTGTTGGAGGATGAGTTGTCTAAACAGAAACCAGTTGCTCAGTGAATTCAGATAGCGAGTGTGAGGCGGCAATCATTTGGCCATTACCCTTTCTGAGCTCATATGTTTGGCCTGTCATTGTTCCTTTCCAGCCCCTTTAGTCACGGCCGGGTTGATGCTTTCCTGTGTCCTCATCAGACACTGGGTTAATCACACCCCTGGGGAAGTTCCTATCTCCCATCTTTGACTGTCTAAATGATGTGGCATAGCCTTCGCTGTCATTCTGGCTGTACTTATCCAAGTGTAAACGCTTTATTATTATCTTTGGTGTTGCTAGTCACAGCCAGTGTGTGTGTCTTGGCACGTAGAACCATTATTTATGCCTTTGTGTTTTGTCCTAACGATATGTTTGGCGTATTTGTTTATGAGATGAAGTTAGGTTTGCATCCCATCGACCAATCATTATGCATTTGGCAGAATTCCCATTCAATAGTAATGGTCAGTGAGAAGTTTATAAAACAGAAGTTTTGAGACGGCTGCAACATCTAGGCAAAGAGAGCATATAATGTGTGTCTGTGCCTCAAGCTTACTGTCCCCAAATATGTCCAAAGGTATGTGGATCAGTGTCTATTTTAGAAGCATCCATGGGAATTGAATTAGGCCATGAGGTTACTGGATTTCCCCCATTGGGTAAAAACAGATCACGTGAACAATAAAAGGAGGAAAATAAAGGAATGTGAATAAGATAACACCATCACAGTTTCTCGCCGCAATAAGTGGTGGTAAAAATCCTTGGTCAAACAGTGCATGTACGAGATTCTCAGGTGTTCTGTGTTCGTATACAAGCAAGTAACTATGATCATGCGTTATAGATGTATGCTGTCAAAAAAGAATCTGCTTTTCAGTATATACTTTAGTTCAAATGTTTCTAGCTGAGCTGTTTACTTTTGCCACCAGTTGTAAATTACACACAAATCCATGTATTGATCTGCTCTGATATATTTTGCTTTTACATTTATTCTTCTCTTCTCCGAGGTTCTCACGTAACTAAAATAAAGGTGATACTCATAATGATGCAGCCTCAGATTTAGGAGAATCGAAGGCAGCAAACAGCCTCACTGTCAGATGAGTGCAGAAGCAGCGTGTGGGCATAGCGGGGGTTGTGTAGAGGAGGTGGGGTCTGTCCCGTGTGTCAGCAGCCCGATGGATAGAACAGGGGCATAGCAGAGTGAGTATGAAAGGACACGCCGTGCAATGCAGACAGAGACTGCAGACATGCAGCAGCACAGAGCGGCATATATGTTTAAAGAGGCTGCAGCAAAGAGGGCTATAGATGAGGTAAGGAAGCTAAAAAAGGAATGGCTGCCACACAGAGTTGCGTGGTCTAATGTCTCTTTTTTTAATGCTCTTGTTTAAGTGGGTTTTTGCATTTTAATGTTTGTACTGTGTGCACGTCACAAGACTTTATAGTCTAGCAGAGGGTTTCAGCACACCGCGTTCATATTCATCACACTGCCGTTATTTTCACCAACAATTTTTGATTTTCGCTGTGACCCACATGCAGCAGTTTAACTTTATCTATGTTAGAGATGTCCAAGACATATTTGAAGGCAGTTGGCATTACTTGTTTTTCCTACGTGTGATTGTTTTCTCCAGGTGTGTTAAGAATGACATCTTTGGAAACCTGATATTAGGGATTACTCAAACATGTGACTGCACAACAACTCCAAGTGACTCTGAGGTCAAGTTTGCCGACCCTCAACATGGTCTCTCTGTGGAATATTTATTTTCTCTTGCCTCTCTCTTTGCCTCACTCGCTTCGTGCCATAGCGTTAACTGGAGAAAATGTGAAAGAAACACAACAGCCAGACAGTGACAAGGCAGGGCAGTTTCTGAAACAGCTCTCGAGTAGACCTCATGTACCCGGTTCAGCACCAAGTGACCCCATGATTGCACCCGAGGATGATGACTTCCTGGGTTCCCCTTTAAGTTGGTCCTTATCATCATCTGAGGACACAGACAGACAAGGTGTGATTGGTGAATATGGCGATTTACTGGAGAGCGCTGAGACATCTCTTTTCTTTCCTAATGAGAAGGGACCCATACCCAGACCCACAAAGGGTGCTACAGTAGATACTGCCTCCACAGAGAGAATGCAAACAATGAAGTCCTCATCAGCAAGTGTACCACCCAAGCTTACCCATGAACAAACATTAAAGAATCAGCCAGCTGAGACCAACACCGCATCAGTTTTGTATCCTAGAGAGTCTGGAGAGAATCAGCCAACATTCCCAGGCTTTCAAAATCAGATGACTGATACTCACTTACCCTTTCTTCTCCCTGGCTCACTCCCATCACACACATCAGACCAGAACTCAACTTCATCACTGCCCACTGGACCGGGGCCAGACACTCTTGGATGGACCACAGGCATTTCTGTTACCACAAAGGGAAACAGAGATGGATTCATTGATATTACAGATCTTATTTTACAGAGAGAAACTGCCAGCATGGAGGCAAAAGAAGGTAAGAGTCCTTTAATTATTTACAGCATTCCTACTTTAAATCTAAAGCTGAAACTATGCCCTACAGTGCATTTCAGTTTCCTTGCATAACCTCCAAAAACTCAGAATCCACATGTCACTGCAGTGCTTATGATATGTATTCTGCTGGCAAACACAGTTCTTTTACATTCACAGAATGGGTTGCATCACTTTCTTCAAATGTCTCTCTTTGACTCAGTTCTCTGCCCTTGTCTTTCTCATTCAAGCCTTTTAGCACAGATTCTCCAGTTCAAACTTACACTCTCCTGTTAAAGTAAAACATTTTATTCACATTGCAGTCAGCCCGCACTCAAAGGTTACTGGATAATGCAGCATGCACACTATTTACTGTACACACACACAAATACTAGCATTTACTTGTCAAAGTAAATGTTGTGTCCACAAGCATATGAGGACTTGAAAGAAATTAATAAGGAATTTGCTTCCTCCTGTGTATGCATTTAACACCACACATTTTCAGTGTAACAACAAGTTTATTGAATAACTGCATCAAGATGGAGTACATATTAAATGTACTCTCATTTTTATTAGATTTCATAGACAGCAGAGCGAAAGCCCCGCACTTATAAGTGCTCTCTGTTCGCTGCATCTATACTGATTGCTTCACTACTAATGGAGGACCAGAAATAGGACACATTCCATTTATAACCAGTAGGTTCCCTGATTCCCTGATTGCCCTATACAGCTTATTTCATATACAGAATAAGAAACTCACATTTTTTGTTTGTTACAATGTTATCATCAGTCATAAACCTCTTTCGCATTCTTACAGATAACAACATCGCTTCACTAATGCAAATTTACTTATAGCCACACAAAATGAGAGCAGGCATGAGGTCAATACTGGCTAATCAGCACACATACAGTATCTCTCTTCCTCACTTTCACACAAACACATATGCACACAACCTACTGCTCATGCTCCCACTCTGTCTGTGACCCAGTTAGATTCCCAGTTACAAGCCCGTTCTGTTTTATTATGGATTAGCTTCACACACAGCAGATTACACCCTGCTCTCTTTTTAGAAAATGAAGATTGTGCGTAAAAATAAATTTGGCCTGTATCCAGAGGTTAGATTAGCACCAGTATGTTCATTTCTCGAGAAAAAAATGTCATTATTAAAGATAATATGACACATTACCACCACACAAAAAAATAATAAAAATACACAGGTGTATTAGGTGTGAAGCAAAGCCATGCTTTGAGCTTAATGCTAACACTAGCATTCTAACATGCTCATGATGACATGGATAAAGTGCTGATGACATTGACAGTATAAAACATGGATGTAGCTTACAGAGCATTAAACCTGCATTCTAATTAATGGCCACCAGAGGGCGGCCCTATAGAAGTCTATGGGAAAAACGACTCCTGACTTGACCTACCCTGCTGAGTTCACAGGCTCAGTCACTCATTTAGAGACATATTAAATTTTTAAAAACTAAGACATGTTTAATACTATGTTTTAAAAAACCATAGCGATGTCCATCTTTTACACTGTCTATGTATTACTATACCATCATATTTATGCAAGTTAGCATGTTTGCTCGTTTGCCAACGAAAAACTTTAAATTAAGTCTGTACTTAAATTTTCTACTTTTTGGTTTTCTTTTGACATAACCAATATGGTGTTCATGTGTTTTTTATATTCTTTACAGATGACTCCAAGAATGATTCAAAAGCCAGAAGCCCAAGCCGGCTAGATGGTAACATGGACACAATTGCCACAACCTGCAAAACATTAAATCATTCCTGGACACCTACCTACCCAGAGGATTTTACTCACAACAAGCCTCTGCACCCCTTTCTGGCTCTCACCCCTTCATTTTTGGTCCCTTTGTATTCAGACTGGAACTCTGCCCTGGCTACGTGGGGATTTGCATGGGAAGCACATATCTATGGCCTGGGCTCTGTCTTCACTGTATTTGGCCTAATCTCTGTAGTCTGCCTGTTAGGGCTGCCCCTGAGGTGTCCCCCAGGAAGCCCCTACTTCACAATGCTGCACTTGTTCATTTTGGCATTTGCAGGGATCCAAGCTTTCTGTTTGCTTTACGATGCTTACAGTTACCAAGATCGCCTTTCCCCTGTTGTCTCTCTGCTGCTCTCCGAACTGCCATTGCCATGTTTGATCTCAGCATTTTCCCTGGCCTTCCTCCTTCTTTCCTTTCGTTCATGCAAGCATCTTTCACTTTCACCTGTTATTTCTGCCTCCTTCTCAGCCTTGCCAAAGCCTTGCTTGTTGCTATGTTTGGCCCTGTTACATTTTATTATCTCTTTGGGATGTTTTGGGATTTTTCAGCTCTTTCACAGCCTCCCGACTGTCATCCTGCTCTTTCCTCAGGGTGTGTTCGTATGTCTCGCCACCTTTCTCTCATGCTCATACCTCATCTTCTACTGCTTGACACAAGTCAACAGTAGAAACATTTACAGGTTAAATGACAATGGAGAGAGTGGAGGATCTCCTGAGGTGATGCGACCTGCAATTTGCCCCTTTGCTAGTGTGAAGGACTGGGGTAGGGCAGCAGGAGCTGGAGTAGGAACTTCTTTGTGTTTGTTAGGGTGTGGAGGTCTTCAGCTTTATGGGATCCTGCATGCCCTTGGTTTGGGTGGGGTTGATGGCCATGGGTTTCAGCCTTGGCCATGGTGGGGCTACCAAGTAGGCTGCAGACTCTGTGAGATTGGGGTCTGCCTAGGTTTGTCTGTCATTGGCACACATCCTCTATTCTGTAGCAACTCTAACAAGACCATAGCACATCCTAGACCAGGATCTTGGTCCCGTCTATCCGGTGGCTCTCCTTCACGAATGCTCACCATAACCTCTCAGGATGGTGCAAATTCCCCCGTCCTTTCCCAGGGTAAGCAAGAAAAGCTGGTGGCCTGTGATGTTGTAGCCAAGGAGCAGTCAGAGGTTCTTCCTCTTTACTCAATTGTGGAGTCTCCTGGAAATATACCAGACTGTGATCACAAACCCAGCCGAAGCAAAACTGTACTACCTCTCCCCACACCCCCAAACCCACCGCATAAACCTACAGCCTCACCTGAGACTCGCCTGTCATCACTGGATCATTTAAGTCTCGAGACTGACTCAACTGTGGATCTGCAGCCTCCATCTCCCATAGACTTGTCGCGCAGCATCGACCAAGCTCTGTTCAGCGAATCCCTGTTTTCTCATAGTATCTTTGGTTTCCCAAGACTCATACCTGTTTCCTCAAGCCTTTCCTTGAGCTCCCCAAGCCAAGGTACATCAAAGCAAGGGCCCAGCTCTGTGGGAAATACCCTTTACCGAACTTCTTCTTGTGGAGATGTAGATCAAGAGAACACCTTGTCCAACTCCAGGTATTCCCAACCTCAAGGCTGTATGACAGCTCGTAGAAATCAACCATTATCACCAGACCAATGTGATTGGAAAGGGAGTGTTACTGGTTCAACCCAGGGCCTTTGCAGCCATTCCATAGAAACAGGAAAGCTGCGATCACATTCATGGGCCAACAGAGGGCAAAATTTTACTCAGAGCAGCCTCCCACGTGCAATCCCCCACCTGCCATACCACAGACGTTACCGAACCCTGAGCTTAGCTTCCCAGGACAGTCGGGGGTCTGGCCGATTGGCAGGAACTAAACACCTGAGTGAAAGCAAACAGCTGGAATGGGATATGGCTGTACAAGCAGAGTTTGTCAGTGTGTGCAAACAAATTGATGCACTGAGTGTTTGCAGTGACACCATTGAATTGTAGAAAGCTAAAAAACAAAATAAAACTGGGTGTAACTGGAATACAAATTGTGTAGATTTAAGTCTATTCAGGTTAAATGGGGGAATTAAACCGTAGTCTATATGTCAAAAACGTTATATAGACCTAAAATATGAGCCAATATTTTTTGTAAATACTGTACTGTTGATATTGTATATTCAAACAAAAAAAAGTTTATAAGACTGTCTTCATTATGCTGTTTTCAGCAACCTATTTCTTCCTTGCAGTATTGCTTTATTTGAGCAACATTATAATTTTAGAATGTGTCCATTGAAATCATATGTAAAATCAAACATTTGTTTCTAAAAAAGGTAATATTTGTGGCAAAGAAGTTAGCCAAAAAGGAGTTCAATTTTTTTTTTTTTTGCTTTATTTTGTTTTAGTGAAAATCCAGGATTGTGTCGAGGAAATCTAGCAGCCATAGGACAAGCAAAAGTCACAAAAGTTAAAGTTTGCGTTGCTGATGCGTTCTGTGGTTTGTGAGACATACTTGAAAGGGCTTAACTTTCTCCGCTCCCCTTTCCCGATAGTGTGCTAAAAGAATTACAGTCTAAATATATAAACCTTCTGAGGTTTCTTTGAATTTTGAGTGTAAAAGCATTAATAGGGACAAGCTGGTGTTTTTTTGTTTTTCGTTTGTTTGTTTCCTTGAGTTGTTTCTGGGTGTTTTCTTTTAACAGTGGAATATCTTTGAAGAATGAAAACAACATCATTACATTGCATGAATTTAAAGTGGTAGCAAAACAGTTTTTAAATAGTATCAAACTGTTGTTTGAAAAATTTTCTTTATTCAAATACATATACATCCAGTATATGACACAAGTTACATTAAATGAAAGTTTGATTCCTAGGTTGACCAAAAAAAGATGTTATTTATGGCATTGTTTATAATTAAGATGTGTCAACTAGTAAGAAGTTTAATTAACTGGTGACAAATTGTTGGCAAAATTAAAAATTAATTGTTGATTTTTTTAAAAACTGAGTGATACATGTAATACGTCTCTAACCAAATATACTGAGTACCTCACAGAAAAAAGGAAAAATTTAATTCATTTAAAAGTGATATTTGTAAAGATCGTTAGAAATAAATAAATCAAAACTGGAATATTGGTTTTGTTCTACTGCAACACTAGATAATCCATCTACCTTTTTTTGTGCTTTATTTTTTTTTTTTTTAATACTGAGTCTGGGAAATAAAGACAAATAACCAACCATTCTATATCCTGCTGTGTTATTAATGATAACCTTTTGCAAAATAGCATTTTTGGAGAATACAGCATGTACTATAAAGCTAAGTGGAGCTTTGGTTGCATAGTGACAATAAAAATGAGAATGATGAAAGAAAACAGTGAATACTCTCCTTTAAATCAAGCAATAACATTAAAATAAGAGTAAAGTTCCAGGTGAGAGTGTAAATTGCTTTTGGAAGGCACTCCCTATTTGGAGTGCTCGTTTATAAATTAAGGCTGATGCTTTTCTTGTCCCTTCTATGACAGAGCAGCACAGAGCTCACCGACACGCATCAAAGAAATGACTTGAGTGACAAAGCTGTGCACTAAAAACATTATGAGAATTTTACTCTTCTGTGTTTATTAGCACACTTCACTTGTTATTGTTATATATATGAGAGAAAGAGAACTAAAAGTATGTGATTAAAGCTCTGTGCGCTGTTATTTACTTGATTTCCCACAAAAAAAGGGGGGGGAGGGGTAGTAAAAGTAGTAAATGAGCAAGGAAATATATGGCTGTACTCCTCTCTATCAAGCTCAGCAGATATATCATGACAAGTTTGTTGAAAGGGAACAACAGAATAGGTAATAACAGGATTCCCTCTACACCTTGACCTGAGAGGGAGAACAACAGATTAAGAGTTTGTGACCATCCTCTAAAACTCTGTTCTTTGGCTCGATCCTTTTAGGCTCTTTGAACTTTAAGAGAGTTGTTTTGGGGTCAGAGCTGGGACACCAATGAACAGAAGGTCACAGAATAGTTTTGTTTAAACTTTAGAGTGTAGAAGTCACAGGAGCTTCATGCGTTGCATTCTGATCACATGCGCCCGGTGCATCTGCTCATAGCTGCTGGGGTCGGGACGTTGGGTCCCGATCGGGTGTTTCCTCTTCCACCTGTTTCAGTAAAACCGCTTCTCATGACTACATGTGGAATAGAAAAAAAAGAGGGAAAGCATAAACTTTACAGTTAGAAAAATAAATGAAGATGTTTTTTTTAAGAAAGGAGAAGATGGAGGTAATGATTACTTACATGGCACAAAAGAATATCTAATATGATAGCATGAGTAATAAAGAGAAAAAGATAAGAGAATTTTATACTGTTGAAGGTAAATTAATGGACACTTAACAATGAAGTATATCTAACAACAGCATGTTCACATACTGTCACTGGTATTAAAATGTTTAGACAACAGAAACAGGAAAAGAAAAAGACATACATGGAGAAAGAAGGGGTTGCAGCGGAGGGGTAAAGGTCACCTTAAACAAACAGTCAAACGTCAGACTTACGAGTGAAGCCCGTGGACGCCACCTTCCATCTGAGCCGACATGGTCCTCTTCTCAAACTTCAGTTCTCCAGAATACATCATTGACCTGGAGACAGATCACAGGAGGATACTTGGCGAAAGCCTTCACGTAACAAATCTCACACTAAACAGACGCACAGTTTGACACTTACCGTAAAATGGACAAACTTTTGGCTCCTATGTCCTGACAGCCATGTTGGATGCCAGCAATGAGGTAAGGAACAAACTTATGAATGGAGCCTTTGTCTTGTACTGACCCCGAAACACCTTGAGCTACCTTTACCTTATCTCCCTCACTGGGCACACAAACATAATTCACATGATTAACAAGGTAAGTTTTCCAGATTAAGTGTTTTCCAGTAAAAATCTCACCTAAAGTAGCGTTTCTGGCTGTTATTTTTCTCCATGGCATCTAAGGAGCCCATTCCTCTGTACTTTTTCAGGCGCACACCGTCGGAAAAGAAATATTCTCCTGGAGCTTCAGTAGTTGCCGCCAGCAATGATCCCATCATTACTGAGGAAGGAAAAAGACTGAATTGTTCAGTGACTAATCCAAGTATACACACAAATTTAATGCCTCCAGAAAATGAGAGAAAATTTCTTTCTTTTACCCGTAGATGCTCCCAGGGCAAGAGCTTTTACCACATGTCCAACAGTTTGAATGCCTCCATCAGCGATTACCGGCACTCCAAAACGTCTGGCATACTCCGCGACCTTGTACACTGATGTGCCCTGGGGCCGTCCACAGGCCATTACTGAGAAACAAGACCACAATGTGATGGTTGGGAGCAAAGTATCCTCAATACAGTGAAATTCATACATTTTTATGTCCCATGATTAAGTATGATCGTACCTTCCTGTGTGATACAGATAGAGCCGCACCCCATTCCCACCCTCAGGGCATCCACACCGGCATCTATGAGGTTTTTGGCCTGAGCAGCTGTCACCACTAGAGAGAGACAGAGGCACAGAAAAGTGACAAAGAAAGGCACAAATGTAGAAGATGAATTCAAGAAGACAGTCCCGAGTAAAGAAATGGTGCTCACCATTTCCTCCAACCACTTGTAGTTCGGGATATTTATGCTTGATGTAGTTTATCGTGTTAATCTGATAGACTGAGTTTCCTTGAGAAGAGTCCTGTAATAATAATAATAATAAAACAAAATTATGGGAAAATGACTTAAGATCGGTCAAACACTCATACCAACTCTGTAGTTCCATTCATCCGGTGATTATTATGAGACCAATGACTTAGCTGACTATATGTGATCCAATAAAAAATTAGAATCAAATAACAGATCAAACAAAAGTTTAATTACAATACAATCAAAACTTACCAGGACAACAACATCGACTCCAGCCTGCACGAGGAGGTCCAGTCTGTATTTGTCGTCCTCCCTGGTACCGATGGCGGCTCCACACAGCAGCTGTTTACGAGAGTCCTTGGAAGCCAGAGGATAATCCCTGTTCTTCTTCAAGTCAGTCCTAGCGATAATGGCGACGAGCTCATCGTTGTCATTAACTATGGGGAGCTTACCTGGGAGAATGAGAAAGGAAAGGCCAAATATGCTACAGTCACAATTATGATTGCTACCTATACGGCAGAGTTACTCTTTAAAGTTTTACCTTTTTTGCTACGTTGCAGTATATCGTTAGCTTCTTTTAGTGTGACTCCAGCTGGTGCAACAACTAGATCTTCTCTTTTTGTCATTGCCTGCATCAGAAAATAAACTGTGACCACACACACACTCGTTTGATATTATAATTCTTACTTTGAGTACTCCGGGAGAGTAGAAAAGTGTTATATAAGAATCAGTCCATTTACCATTTACCAGATTATGTTCTCAAAAATATACAAATTCTTGCAGAATCGTCCACAACATTAATACACTCACTTCTTCAAGCGGTTGGTCATGGTCCTTCTCAGAAAGAAAATCGATATCCCTGGAGGTAACTATGCCGACCAGCTTGCTGCCCATCTTGCCAGTCTCTGTAATCGGGATCCCAGAGAAACCATGGCGTAACTTGGCCTCGAACACATCGCCTACTGTGTGACGGGGACTCATTACCACTGGATCTGTAATAAAGCCCTGCTCAAATTTCTAGCAAAAACAGAAACACGAATGTCGAGTGGGATTTAATTTCCATATCAGATGGCTGTTAGGGGCTTCATAGATCAAAAATGATTTCATCTGTTTAATTAGAGCACATGTGTGCAGTGACTTTTTCTGTCTCACCTTCACTTTGCGCACCTCATTGGCCTGGAACTCAGCAGTGGAGTTATGATGAATTATTCCAATCCCTCCCATCAGCTGAATCCAACCAATTAGAGACAGGAGTAAGTAAGTGAAGAAAAGCATCATTTGAGCAGTACCTACTCAGCTACTAAGTGTGATGTATATAACACTCTGCAGTGTTTGTACTCACTGCCATGGCGATGGCCATGGATGACTCCGTGACTGTATCCATAGGAGATGAAATGAGAGGCGTCTTCAGGGTAATCTTTCGTGTCAGGGCTGAAGTTAGATCCTTAAAAGTTCAATGCATTTGGAAACAAATTTATCACCTTATACTGCAACACTGAGGTCTACAACAAGCGTTTTAGCAAATTAAATAAGTATTTCTTAACTGGCTCATTTGCCCTGCAGTGAGCCAGTTTGGACGCATCAGAAGTGGAGTTGCTGTACTAACCGGGTGAGTGTTTAAAGGACCCAGGTGGCTTCCTCGAACACCTGCTCTCCAGCAATAACCCATGTGATCTAGTCATGAAATTAATTTAATGTTCCAGCAGAGTTCAAAAAGATGAACACAGTGCAAGTCAAATAAACAACCCCGTGCTCATGCACCTTTAACTAAGCAACACAACAAAGAGTTAGGGACTGATTACAGCAGCACCTTAATAACAGCAATATAAAATATAATGAGTTAAAGGACACTGTGTTTGAAGCACACTTAGCTCACTTTGCTCGTGGCAGTTTTCAAAGGAAACTATTCCTGTGTTGCCATTCACCAAAGCAGCAACCTCACAGGGATTATAGCAACTAGTGTTGTGACATAACCCATGTTGAAGAACCCTAATCCCAACTACATCACATCACATGAGCAGTACACTGAGAAAGTTTGAGCAGTAGGCTATGTTTAATATATTAGACAGTATGATGACACTTACCACCTCATCAGAAGTGAAATCTATGAAACCGGGGAGGATCAAGAAGTCACTGAAAGGGGAGAGGTGACAGAGAGATAAGATCATGACGACTATGAAGTACTGCACAAACTAAATTAGAAATCACTTTTCAGTGGGGTCACATCAGTCATTGCACTGGTCAGCGCGTCGATTTGATCTCAGCTCTCACTGATCACTACATCATCACATGAGTTGTTAGCACTCATGGGTTGGATGCCACCTATCTTCAAACTCGGCGCTCATTTTGATCTCAGCTACTCACCTGTAAAGTTTTGTGTGTGCATCTTCCACTGTTGCGATGCTACCGTGCTGACAAACTCAACACCACCTTTTTAGTGCTTCCTGCTATTGCAGGTGTAGCCAGGACCACTTTTTGCCATGAGGAAACACACAAAGACTTAACTGAAAAAACAAAACCAGCCTCACTGTGGCGACTGGTAAGCAGCATTTAATGTTAATAGTGACATTGACTGACCAGCAAAACACTTGTAAAGCTACCTCTTATAGTTGTGTATGTGAACTATATGTTTTGCAGTCACTCCTACACGGCAACATTTTATTTTATTTTATTAGCTGACAGTAAGCAGAAATAATCTGTCAGCAGCACACTGAAACGTTCTGCATTTATCCTCTGCACACTGATAAACCCTACACATAGCCCCATTAAGGAAACTACCCTGACAGCCATTAAAGCACTGATATGTGCAGGACACACACACACACACACACACACACACACACACACACACACACACACACACACACACTCTGACAGACACTGCTTTTAATGTCTGTAGCACCACTCAAGACTCATCCTTGAAAGTAGTATTATGCGTAATAATCCCCCAAATAAAACCTGAGCAGATGTGTCATTGCTGATATTAATAAAGATTTAATGGAAGATATGACATAACAGTGTATATGTGTGTTTCTTTAGGTGCATGTGGATCTGTGTCAGCATGTAAGCAATGCCATGAATGTGTTTGTGTGTGTGAGGGTTGTTTTGGGGGTTTTGTTTTTTTCATTTTAAATTTAGCATTTCTTACTTGTACGTAAGTCCGTCACCGATAGCAAAAAGTTGTTGTGCTGTGAGTCCATCCTCAGGAACGTAACCCGTACCCCCGCTGATCAAGAAGTCAGCCATGCTGAAATTTAAAAACACACACACACTCATCGTGGAGCTGAGAATATGAGTTAGCCACCACCACATCTAAATACTGAGCGAAATACTGGTGTATCCCAATGAAAAGACAACAGCATTATAGACATATATATAGCTTTAAATTTACAATAATTTGTTCTTGTTGCAGATTTTATACACTTAAGTGAATATTTTATTATTCTGTCCATCACTTTAGCTGATTGAAAAAGGTGCACCTAAATTAGGAGAAAGTGTATTTTTACTAAAAATAAAGGTATGGTTGGTTAGTCAGCAGTTAAATTCTGAATCCATTTCAAAAAGCATGTGGCTCATCTGTCTCTGTTTCTTACAAACATACTGTAACTAGATCCTATTACAAATGTTGGAGAGAAGACAGGAAACGCAAGCAATAGAGAATCCGTCCTTGTCAATGGAAACTCCTTCTATACACCTATGACGGCAGTACAGTAGGTAAGAGGATTTGGTAGGCTGCCCAGGTAGCTGATAAATGAGCTTGTAATGAGCACAGCCAATGCAACTAGAAAGTGAAAACAGCTCAGTTGCTACTGGAAGTGTAATGTTTACAAGTTATACGGCTTCATATATCACATCTGCACATAGAAGCTTGTGATGTTGCAGCGTGCGAAGATTGCTAAGAGAGTGTGACACTGACCTCTCTGGTTCATACCCAGCTTGAATACGTGTAGCGCTGTATCGCTGGGCTGCTGTCTCATATCCATGTCCATGTAGCACAGGGTGGGCATATCCCCCATACGGGTGAGGTTGCTCCCCATCTCTGTTTGAGGGCCGTGGCCGTGCTGGTTCCATGTCTCCAACAATCCTTCGGTAGTCAATGAGGTAGCTGTCCCTTTCTCCATCTCCAAAGTGGTCATAAGCATGACCTTCCATCTCTATTAAATCCAGGGCTCTGACCTCCACGGTGCCCGACCACCTATCACGCACTCTTTAAGCACTTGTGACTTGTTTCATACACACAAATACAATCACACCTTCACGCTGCAAGTAAACAGTGGCCTCAGCAAACCCCGGGAGACACACTCTAACGCAGTCAATGCTTTGAGTGCATGTTCACACAAACACCATTCAGACACACCTGATATGGGAGTAAGCTATCGTGCCGCTCGAGACTTGCAGATGACAAACCTGTAGGAAATAGAAGAAACAGCAACAAAAGATCCTAAACAAATTGTCCAAGGCTGAGTTTGTATTCCAGTTAGTTATCACTTATCCATGGAGGCCATTAAGGCCCTCAGACAGTGGATAGTCTTTTTTTGCCCACCTGTTGATGAAGGTCGCTATCGTGGCACAGCAAATTTAGATCTCCTGTATTCTCCCCAGCAAAAGGAACAAGCAGCCCCCGGGGAGGAGAGTCAAGCCTTGCGTAGGCAGCAGAGATTCATCCCCCTGGAGGTCCAAACTTGCTTGGTTATCCCTACGGCTGGGAGCTTCTCTCTACTCTATTCTCCTGATGCCTGCTGAGCTTAACTCTGTTTCTGACAGCAGACGTCACTCTCCCACAAAGAGGATTGGGAGCATTAATGCAGAATGGGGTGGGGTGAGATGGGTGTTGGGTGGAGTGTAGGTAGTAGTACCGAGGAAGAGAAGGATGGGTCAAGACGACACTTGAAAACACTTTCCTCACAGGAGATTACCATGTTGTGACGGTCTGTGTTCGTGTGTGTGTGTGTAGACAGAGCTGTGAATGAGACAAGGTCGAACCCCAGGATACGTACAAACTTCCTGTCTTTGAGAAATGAGACAGAGAATAACTTTTAAAGACGTAATGCTGTCTAATTAGTTTGTCACACTTAAATTTAGGAGTGGCTTGTATACCGTGGCACTATTATTTATCATGGCAGTATAACAACAGAGTTCTATAAATACTTTCTTATATTATGACGTTTTAATTAATAAAATTTAGCAGATCAACATCTTTGAAATGTCTGTTCTGGCTGCTGTGGGAGCTTTTTAATCTTAAATCGTTAAACTGTTTGGACTGTTCATTGAGAAACAGTAGGAACTTTGCTACCTACAGTGCTTTCAGTAACATCATCTACAGGTGACTGACTGACTGACTGCTTGTGACAGTTACAGAGGGATTGAACTAGAAAAGCCTCTTAGAATCTCTCTCTCTCTCTCTCTATCTATCTATCTATCTATCTATCTATCTATCTATCTATCTATCTATCTATCTATCTATCTATCTATCTATCTATCTATCTACTGCAAGTCTCTCATTATCTCGCAGTTGCTCCCATTCTCCCACCAGATAAAGGAAAAAACAAACCCTCCAATGTATAATGAATGCAACAGAAATGTTGAAAAGCTAAGAAGCAAAACTTATTTTGCACAGAGATTTTTATTAAGCCTCATATTCATGACTTGTTCTTAAATTAGTATGGTTTAACAAAATGTCAATAAATGATATATGGACCAAAACATATGCATATAAGATATTTCTATATTAACTATCCAAAGCCTGAACCATGAAATAACTCCCAGAGAATACTGGTTTTTAAAAAAAACGGGACTGTTTATTGACAAATTATAAAACAATAAGAAGAAATTGGCACATTTGATTTTAAATTGTATCATATTTGCTAATTCTGTCATTTTTTTAGCAGTTAGTTTAGAAATTTTGGGTGCAGTCTATTTAGGTCTTTAGGGGGAAAAAAACACACTAATGAGGTTTCAAAAACTCAAAAAATTCATGTATCAAATATAATACCAGTACATATTTTTCACAAAAGATTCAAGTTTGGTTTTAAAAGGGCAGGAAAGGTCTTTGACGCTTCTGTCCAAAAGATGCAGGAATGCAAAAGCTGCTTTGGAACTAGCCATCTATAGAAAATAAAAGAGAAACTATTAACTTGTTATACATGTTAAACCATATTTGACCTTTTTAATAAGAGAAAATCATACCAAGCTTCTCCACTAGTTCTGGATGATGTTTTTCAAGGGCATCAAAGAAGGCTGCTTTGACCTTCACCCCTCCTGAACGCAGTGTTCTTTCAAAGAGCTCCCTCATTTTATCTTGACTTGCCGGTTTAGCTCGAATATTTGAATAGGCTTCAGGATGGACCAGGTCTCCAAGCTCTTCTGCTATCGCCAGCACTTCAGAAACTTCTTGGATTAACTGTGCCCTGTTTCTATCAACAAAGTCTGCTGCTTGTAAATGAAGAAAATGAAAGCATGTATTTAAAAATCATAGAATAAAAATTGTGAACGTGACTGTGAAATAATAAATAATACACACCTTTTTCATGTTCATTCATTTTTGTAGCAAAACTGCTGATATAATTCTGTTGGCAAAGGGAAATAAAACATACTTTTAGTTGTCAAAGGAGCTTGCAAAGAAAAGCGTCTGGACTTCTTTAAGTTGCTTGAAGACGTTTCACCTCTCATCCGAGAAGCTTCTTCAGTTCTAAGGTCAAATGGTGGAGAGTCCCAGATATAAACCTAGTGGGAGTAACCCCCCACAGAGGGACAAAAGGACCCCCTGATGATCCTCTAATCGCCTGAGCCAAGGTGTGAAACTGGGTGTGGGTCCCAATCAGCCAGAGTTTCGGGTGAGTTCATTGTGAAAACCTGCGAATAGCGGCCCCGCGGCCCCACCTTATTCGCATAAGGTGCCCCCCCCCCACCACCACCTTATGCAAATAAGGTGGGGCCACAGCATAAGGTGTGGCCACCTCAGGTTTCACAATGAACTCACCCGAAACGCTGGCTGATTGGGACCCACACCCAGTTTCACACCTTGGCTCAGGCGATTAGAGGATCATCAGGGGGTCCTTTTGTCCCTCTGTGGGGGGTCACTCCCACTAGGTTTATATCTGGGACTCTCCACCATTTGACCTTAGAACTGAAAAGCTTCTCGGATGAGAGGTGAAACGTCTTCAAGCAACTTAAAGAAGTCCAGACGCTTTTCTTTGCAAACTCCTTTGACTAGATGACCTGGATGACTGAGAACCTTCACAGACATACTTTTAGTTTATACTCAATAACTACAGCAGTACCATGATACGTTTTTAAAAAAGAGTAGAAAGACATGCACAAATATTTGGCTGTTTAGAAATATTAATCCAACGACCATTAAGCAAAGAATACAGAATAAAACACGAGTGACAAACAAACAGTACACTGACTGCTAATGCGTAGTGAACATGTGTAGATGGAGTCCAGGCGGTTCTCATATTTCCTCTTTTTTCCGAGGTCGTCATTTAGGAACGTGGTGGGTAGCCGAAAACGTAATATGGTGACGATTTGTCACCTAGCGTAAAATGTTACGCTTTGGGAGTGAGGACGTGTTGGAATCCCAGAACAGAGAGGTATAAAGTGCGCAGGACGTCTGATAAAACTGTTATTATGTATCAAAGGGAACCGTAAGGGCTCAGTTACAAGCACAGATTATCAAAGATGAGTAAACTAACTAGACTATCAGTACACTAACAAACTGATGCAAATCCCTGGGCATTTTCTTCCATGCGTTTTTTTTTTAGCAGGGAACGAACCAGAGCAAGCTACATCTACTGCTTCCTCTTTCACTGGCAGGCTGCCCAGATAGCAAGGAAACATTGAAACAATGTTGAGTCAATATCAGGCGATGTCATTGAATCAACGTTGAAGTGTGACGTTGACCTAACGTCACTCTTGCACCCTTTTTTAACGTTGCCCTCGTGTTTATCGTGCAGACTCCTCCATGTTCACAACTTTTGCATAGATTATTCATAAGTTATATATTCTTGTCATGTCTGCATTTTAACATGAACGTCTGTGCAACCGCGGTTCTGTGCAGGGTCCTCCATGTTCACAAACTGTTTGAAATCTTTTCCGATTTCAGAGATCACGGTCTCTAAATATCTTTTAGATTACTCATACTCGCTCTTCTGAGACCACAAATACAAATGCAACCCAAACTTCCTCAAGTTGTAGACAATCATGCGTCATTTTCTTTGTCATGTTCCTACGTGTGGGGTTTTTTAAAGGGAAAATGGCTTATGTTTTAAAAACGAAAAATGTATTAAAATGCTTGCGGCTACTCACCTTTTTGTCAAGATGTTCCACTTCCAGATTTGAAAGTTCAAACCAAAGCGGTGGCCAAGCTATGGACTTTCTAGCTTTCACTTTCCCATCTTTACTTACTGAGAAAGAGGGAGGATGGGGCGGGGCGAGGTTGGCAGCTTGGAAGGAAAATGTGTTTTTGTCTGCAGTAATTAAAGTGATAACTAAACTTCCTGACTGAACCTTAATTTCCAAAAAAGAGAGAAGCCTCTCGATACCACTGTCACTCCTTACAAAAGAAGCATAATGGTATAGTCCGCTCTAACTTTACAGCACCGTTAATTAATTCTGTATAGATGACTTAGTGCCACCATGTGGAAAAAGAAAGGAAATAAAAACAATGGAGAAAAAGGAAACTGTGAACTTATTTCTTTCAAACGAAAATTAAACAGAAAAAAGCTTTTGCAGACCGGGATTGTCTGGCACATTACACAGCACTGTGGGATTCTGTTAACAGCTCACCATTTAACCTGGCAAGCTTCCCATTTTGCAATGGTCAGTTTGTGGAAAACACACAAGCCTTTAAATAGAGGAAGTATTTTGTAGGTTTTGTGAGTCAGAGTAAATTTTCATGTTGGTGGTGGTGGGGTGTTTTTGTATTGAAAGCTCACACAATGTTAGTGAGTTAAATAAATAGGTGCTTATTAAAAACTGAAGGTAATATAAATGTGTTTGCTTGTTGCAAAATGATTTGTTTCGACATACACCAATAGCTGACTCAAAGACGTATGGCTTCTATGTGTTGTCTGTCAAAAGTGTTCTCACAAAGATTGAACCTCTGGCAATCCCGGCTACACATTTGTCATGACTGAGTTGTGTGATTCTGAGTGAGGCACAGGGTTGCTAGATCTTAAAATGAAAAATTTCCTTACCTGGATGATCGAGCATGCATCAAGACCTTTAAAAAATATAGGCAACTTCTGGCCTTTTGTAATAATATTAATTATGCATCAGTTCAAAGTACAGTCAGAAAGTGTGGAATCTATTGTTTTTGTGGATTTAATGAAAGCTACATTCTTAAAACACAGTAAATTTCTTAATTTCACTGCTCATACATACAATGATTCACAGTAATTATCACTGGTGAAATACACTTGGCATTGTGTGGTGTTCATTTCTAAACTTACTGATGTCTCTACCTGAAAAGAATTATAAATATTATAAATTTAGAAATTACAGATTTTTTTAAAATCTTTTTTTTTTTTTTTTACTGGAACCCTACTGATAACTACAGGGGCATCCAGAGTGTCATTAATGGCTAATTACTTTTTGTTACAATTAACTGCAAAAATGAAAAGGACACCCATTCTGAGCCAGTGCCTTAAGCTTTGATTTAACAAAGGAATGGTTATTCAAACATGTTTCAGTGACCGACAATATGTGCAAAGTAAAAAAATTGCAACCCAGTCTATGCAAATGGGTTAAGTCGTAAGTCACAATACATCAGAATTATCCAGCTCGAGTAATACCATGAAATTTATTGCCCCTAATTACACTTCCCTTTCAAAATGACATGACACTAACTGAGCTCTAACTTAGTGGCAATGAAAGTTATTCTAAGCAATCATTTATCTTACAATCTTATAATTTAACTGTATGTTGGACCAGCAGTTCTGTACTGCAAGGAGTTTCAGGCTTACGAAACAGAGATTATGAATGCAAAAATACACTTGCTAATAAAGAAAAAATAAAAGAAAGACAGAAAAACAGTCATAGGCAGTCACTTATATAGATACATTTATTTTTGGTAGTTTTGGTGTAACAACGTGAAGCACTGTAGTGGATCAGAAAACTGAAACAATCTTTCCAAAGTGGATATAAGTGCCAGGATTTGCATGTCTATCCTACTGGAGCCATTAATTTAAAAATTCCCACTAGTTGATTGAATTTTCAACATTTTTCAGCTGGCCAATCATTTCCATGTAATAAAAAACTGTTTTACTTCAGGACTTTACTTTGGAGTTTTATGCTTTTGACTAAGAGAGTCAAGTTTATAACTTCTTCACAGCTTGTTTGTTTCTAGTAAAAACAAGATCATTGCACTGTCACATAAATCATATGCTGCTCCAAAGATTTAATGACTAATAAGGGATTTTCAGTGCTCTGCTGGTTGACGCAGAGCCCTTTTGCCCTTTTAACACTATGATCCATGCAACTGGTTTTAAACATTTCATTGATTTATCCACGGCCAATTTATTCCAGTGCGAGTCAGAAATGTTCATGTAGTTGATGTAAAGACTCCTTCACGCTTGAGCTGCACCCTCACACACTCCTGTGATGGGTATTGTCAATACTCCCCTGGCGGATGGCGTGGTGACCCAAGTTTTCTGAATGCAATAACTCAAAAATGAGGTGGCATAATATTTTGAAATTCAAACTATAGTTGCAGCTACTAAAAATCTTGGAAGAGTTCTAATTTCACTGACCTCGATGTCAAGGTCAGAGGTCAAGTTTTCTCATTCATACTATAATTTCACCAACCAAAAGTTCAAATCTAAGTAACTTTGAATGTGATGTCAAGGTCAGAGGTCAAATTTTCCAAAATCTTGTGAATCAGACCTGGAACATGTACATCTACTAGGAGGTTGATGGGTAGCACGAGTTTATTATCATTAACAGAGAGACAGATGATCATTTAAAGTAAAATCAGCAGAACATCTGTGTATAGAGTACAAAATAAGCAATTCTACTGAGTAGGCAAATACATATCAATTTTAGTTTTTATGTCTAAACATGTTGATAAAATACAGGTCCTTGTAAGAAGGTTTAACAGTAAAATATTAAAAAGCCCAATTAAAATGTTTTTTTAATGCAGACTATTAACGTCCAACACAATCCTTTGAAAGCACAAAGAACTAGTGCTTGCAAAGCACAATAGGACAATGATCTGTGTCACGCATTAAGCAAACCCCTTTCTTTAAGTAAACTGAGGAGTATTCACTCATATCCCATGATGGCTTGCTGTTTCAGCTGGTGTTAATAGGTGTGGTGTGTTCTTGCTTGCTGGATTTTTATTTGTCTCTCACATCCCTCTTTCTTTTAGAGTGAAGATTCTTAGTAACAGGACAACAAAGACAGTCTGTCTAGGAAACCGGTGTCATTCACTTTGTATACAAATCTGTACAAAGGATCCTGATAAGGCTGTCCAACTCATCCCTAATAAATGGGATGATTATAGGATTGACACCATTGTCTCTTCTTTTTCTTCCTTCTTTCCTCTTTCTCTTCCTTTGAACTAGCCACCTACAGAAAATAAAGGAGAAACTATTAACTTGTTATACATGTTAAACCATATTTGACCTTTTTAATAAGAGCAAATCATACCAAGCCTCTCCACTAGTTCTGGATGATTTTTTTTAAGGGCATCAAAGAAGGCTGCTTTGACCCTCCACCCTCCTGAACGCAGTGTTCTTTGAAAGAGCTCCCTCATTTTATCTTGACTTGTCGGTGTAGCTCGAATATTTGAATAGGCTTCAGGATGGACCAGGTTTCCAAGCTCTTCTGCTATCGCCAGCACTTCAGAAACTTCTTTGATTAACGTTGCCCTGTTTTTATCAACAAAGTCTGCTGCTTATAAATGAAGAAAAAAGAAAGCATGTATTTAAAAATCATGAAATAAAAATTGTGAACGTGACTGTGAAATAATATATAATACACACCTTTTTCATTTTCAGTCAGATTTCTAGCAGAACTGCTCACATTATTCTGCTGCCAAAAGAAAAGAAAATTTATGTAGTCTCTTTTTTTTAACCATATCAGCACACAAACATCTGATTTGACTGTGAATCCTTTTGATTGTTTAGGATGATTTTTTTTATGTTTTATCTTTTTAATTTGACACAGCTTTTGGTTTGCCTACTTTGTTTCTGAGGGAGGTAAAAATTGGAAACATCCATCCTCTTTAGCACAAAATTTATTGCATGTATTTATACATAACAATATTTACGTACAAATGTTTAAGTTGGTTTTGTTGTTCTCAAGTATCTTCTGATCAAAATGAGACTTGATTAAATGAAGTCACCCTGAGAACTGAGAGGCAAAGGACAAAGTCCAAATAAAAAATACCTGCAATGGGATGTCCACAGTATCATTTGATGCTGGCGGTCCTGAAAAAGAAAAATATATATGTCTGATGTTTCTTGTTAATAAGAAAGAAATGTGTATGAGAATAAACTAGGGCTGTCAGCGTTAACGCGTTAAAAAGGGATTTATCCGCATTAACGCATTAACCCTAACCCTAATCTGCGTTAAACCCTAGAATAAACATAAGTGACAAACCTGGCATCTCAGCAGTGAAACCAGATGGACGTGACATGTTGGAATCTTGATGACCAAGTTGCATATTCTAGACCAGAGAGATAAACAGAACGCAGAGAAGTCTGATAAACGTCTTCACCATTAATTGCTATTATCAAGTTTTACTCTTGAACTAAAGCTTTACACTAATATCTATTTTTACAGTACATTGTGATTGTGAATCCTTCCTACTTGTGTCCAAGTGACATGTGGCATAATGTGAAAATCAACTAATAAGATCATTCATTCTGTCTAATGATGCAAAGTGTAATTAAAATGATCAAGAAACACTTGAGAAAGACTTGATAACATTTCTTTTCACTTTGTGAGAGGTAGATTTGTGAGTGCATATTAAATACCTGCATTTCAGTTCTTCCATCAACTTTATCATTTGACTCTGACTGTCCTGAAAAAAAAGAGAAATATCTGTATGATGTTCATTGTTAATAAGAAAGGAATAAGTCTGAGAATAAAGTGACAAACCGTACTGAAGAATCTACCTGGCATCTCATGATTAACACCGAGTGGACCACATGTGTCAGGATATTGATTACCATGTTGTGAATCCTAGGAAAGTAAACAGTACCCAAAGAAGTCTGATAAAAGTGCTCCCTCCAAAATTGAAATTGTTGACTACTTTATTAGTTCATTTCTGAAATTATAAGTTGAGTTGCACCAATTTTTTCATGACTTGTCCGACTGCATGGTGAATCCCCGCCCTGTGCTTTAAGAACACAACCTTAGTGATTTTATCACACCCTGAAACAAAATGTGATTGTGAATATATGTGATTTCATGCACATATAAAACGTCGGCTGTTTAATACAGAGTGTTTAATACAGGTAGTTAACACATACCTCCAAAGTCTGGCCTCTTGGATGGATCTCCATCCCAGCACCTCTCCATGAGGCCAACCAGCTCTCTCAGCCCTTCTGCCTTTCTCTGGTCTATTTCATCACAGGGAGGTCTGTCCCCCTTTGGGATCTTCAGTTTCAAAAGAGCTAGAGTAGCATCTGTGTGAAATACAATAAAGACTTTCATTAAAAAACATGAGCACAAATGAGACAGTGTATTTTTGGAAGTTTCTTGATAATGTTTATATTAGCTGTAAAACATGAAATCTAAATTAAAATTTAATTTTACAAAGAAGGGCAAAAATTGTTTGACCAGAAAACTGGAAACTTATGAGGAAAAACAAACACACAAACATAGAGAAATTTATGGAAAATGATAAGTAACTGAAATCCATTCATTGTACCTGGAAAAGGCTTTTTTCCGCAAATAATAGACCACAGAAGAATACCATAGCTTTACAAGATAAAGAAAGAGAAGGAATTAACACAATGTGTTTAAGGTAAAATCTATAATCATACATAAATCCCCACAACTATTCTTTTAATGTTTACCTGTATATGTCGAATTTACGAACAGGCTTATATGATGGATCAAAAGACTCTGGAGGCATGTACTGACATGTGCCTCCTTTCACTGTGGACATTTCTTCAGAGCTCATCAGAACACTGGTGGAAACCCTGGACAGACCAAAATCTGCCAGCTGCAAAATAATCAAGGAAAAAAATAAAATAACACAATTACATCAGTATAAACTAATGAGTTGAGTGGATAGCACTTTACCTTGGCATGAAGGTCACCATCCAGCAGTACATTGCTTGGCTTTAGGTCATGGTGCAAAATGTTCTTCTCATGGAGGAAGTTCATTCCTTGAGCGATTTCGTAGGCCAAGCGGAAGGCCAGAGGCCATGGTGGTGGACCTGACAAAGTCTCCAGCAGGGTCTGAACAGATCCTCTATCCATGAGCTCCATAACAATTCCCAACTGAATGTTCTGCCCTCCATTTGGTGGACATCCCCTATATATTCCATAAAGCCTCAGCACAGAACTGTGTAAGGAGACTTTGGCCATATGATTTGCCTCCTCACACAGTTCTATGTCCCTAGTGTTGGAAGGAAAATGTAAAAGCTTTAGGAAAGGACTATTTGATGTACTTGGAAGTATAGAAAGAAAAAATGTTCTGTTCTAATTTTACCCAGCAGCATGTCGAGGTAGCTTAATGGCCACGTCACACCTCCACTTCTTGTGTCTAGCCTTGAAGACTTGACCAAATCCACCAAAGCCAATTAACTGCCAGTTCTCCAAGCTTTCGTTTCCAACTGATTCAAATTTAGGTCTCTGCAGTTCCATCACCTGCTGAACTCAGGTACAAAACCTTAAAACATAATAAAATGACACAGTGAGGAGAATAAACCCAGCTTTTGTAAGTATTTTTTACAACACCTTAGAAGTCTTTGTTGTTGCACTAACATGAAAGCAACTGGAAGCAACACATTGATACACATTTTCCACTTTTTTAGCAATACTGGTGCACTTCTCACGACATTTTTGAAATTCTGGATTCTGAATTTCCCAAAGCTAGAAAGAAAAAAAGGAGACTAAACTCCTATACAGCCAGTAAGGCTCTACCCTCACTCTTCTGTGTCTTCTTCTTCCTACTTCACTGACAGACCGCTGTCCCCTCCACAAATTGTTTTAATTCCATTCCGCTTCATCTTTTACAGTACCCATTCACATCGTTGATAATACTGTGTCCAAATGTCCTAACACGTTTGAAAAAATGCTTGGAAGGAAATGACAAAAAATATTAATGAGCAACGAGAAATGGTCTTCCTGTTGTGAACAAGTAATAAAGAAAGAAAAGTTCTGAGGGACATTTCGTAGCGTATTGTTTTGCAAACTGGAGCTGTCGTTTGATTTGGAGCTAAAGCATCTGTGAGGAAAGAGGATAAAAAAGTAAAACGCTGGCTGCTACTCACCTGAAGCTGTTCCACATGCAGATCTAAGAGTTAGTTCAAACCAAAGCCGTGGTCAAAAAAAACAAAAACAAAAAAAAAACAGACGTTCCGACTTTCATTTTCGTATCCTGACACGCCCTCGAATTGTAGTGAAGGGGCGGGGCTTACATTAAACGTAATGAGCGAGTATTGACAGTATTACTGGTATGAACAGTTGCTTATAACTTTTTTGAGAGACAATATTTTGCTGAAAAAATGCTTTCTTTCGCCAAAAACAAAACAAAAACGCATGCACGTCTTTACACGTAAAGAAATCATGACCTTTAAGGCTTCGAACCACCGCTATAAAAAGTGTTTAACTAGAGTATCAAGGTTTGCTGCTGTAAGTTTCTAGACCTTGTTGGTGAAGTCGGTGGAGTTTTTTGATGTGATGGGGGGTGTTCCCCACAAGGGTGGATGGTGGCAAGATTTTTAGAAATGTTGCAGGTAGCTTAGATTATGCTGCTAACAATGGGTCTGAGTGGGATCTTTGTTGATCTTTGGAAGTCCGTAAATACAGGGTATAGCATCCCCTGGGTATAGATGATGATCTGGTCAACGACTTAATTATAAAGAAAAAATAAAAGAAAAATTGAAAAACAGTCATAGGCAGTCACTTATATGGATACATTTATTTTTGGTAGTTTTGGTGTAACAACGTGAAGCACTGTAGTGGGTCAGAGAAATGAAACAATCTTTCAAAAGTGGATACAAGTGCCAGTAATTGCATGTCTATCCTACTGGAGCCATTAATTTAAAAATTCCCACTAGTTGATTGAATTTTCAACATTTTTCAGCTGGCCGATCATTTCCATGTAATAAAAAACTGTTTTACTTCAGGACTTTACTTTGGAGTTTTATGCTTTTGACTAAGAGAGTCAAGTTTATAACTTCTTCACAGCTTGTTTGTTTCTAGTAAAAACAAGATCATTGCACTGTCACATAAATCATATGCTGCTCCAAAGATTTAATGACTAATAAGGGATTTTCAGTGCTCTGCTGGTTGACGCAGAGCCCTTTTGCCCTTTTAACACTATGATCCATGCAACTGATTTTAAACATTTCATTGATTTATCCACGGCCAATTTATTCCAGTGCGAGTCAGAAATGTTCATGTAGTTGATGTAAAGACTCCTTCACGCTTGAGCTGCACCCTCACACACTCCTGTGATGGGTATTGTCAATACTCCCCTGGCGGATGGCGTGGTGACCCAAGTTTTCTGAATGCAATAACTCAAAAATGAGGTGGCATAATATTTTGAAATTCAAACTATAGTTGCAGCTACTAAAAATCTTGGAAGAGTTCTAATTTCAGTGACCTCAATGTCAAGGTCAGAGGTCAAGTTTTCTCATTCATACTATAATTTCACCAACCAAAAGTTCAAATCTAAGTAACTTTGAATGTGATGTCAAGGTCAGAGGTCAAATTTTCCAAAATCTTGTGAATCGGACCTGGAACATGTACATCTACTAGGAGGTTGATGGGTAGCACGAGTTTATTATCATTAACAGAGAGACAGATGATCATTTAAAGTAAAATCAGCAGAACATCTGTGTATAGAGTACAAAATAAGCAATTCTACTGAGTAGGCAAATACATATCAATTTTAGTTTTTATGTCTAAACATGTTGATAAAATACAGGTCCTTGTAAGAAGGTTTAACAGTAAAATATTAAAAAGCCCAATTAAAATGTTTTTTTAATGCAGAGTATTAACGTCCAACACAATCCTTTGAAAGCACAAAGAACTAGTGCTTGCAAAGCACAATAGGACAATGATCTGTGTCACGCATTAAGCAAACCCCTTACTTTAAGTAAACTGAGGAGTATTCACTCATATCCCATGATGGCTTGCTGTTTCAGCTGGTGTTAATAGGTGTGGCGTGTTTTTGCTTGCTGGATTTTTATTTGTCTCTCACATCCCTCTTTCTTTTAGAGTGAAGATTCTTAGTAACAGGACAACAAAGACAGTCTGTCTAGGAAACCGGTGTCATTCACTTTGTATACAAATCTGTACAAAGGATCCTGATAAGGCTGTCCAACTCATCCCTAATAAATGGGATGATTATAGGATTGACACCATTGTCTCTTCTTTTTCTTCCTTCTTTCCTCTTTCTCTTCCTTTGAACTAGCCACCTACAGAAAATAAAGGAGAAACTATTAACTTGTTATACATGTTAAACCATATTTGACCTTTTTAATAAGAGCAAATCATACCAAGCCTCTCCACTAGCTCTGGATGAATTTTTTTAAGGGCATCAAAGAAGGCTGCTTTGACCCTCCACCCTCCTGAACGCAGTGTTCTTTGAAAGAGCTCCCTCATTTTATCTTGACTTGTCGGTGTAGCTCGAATATTTGAATAGGCTTCAGGATGGACCAGGTCTCCAAGCTCTTCTGCTATCGCCAGCACTTCAGAAACTTCTTTGATTAACGTTGCCCTGTTTTTATCAACAAAGTCTGCTGCTTATAAATGAAGAAAAAAGAAAGCATGTATTTAAAAATCATGAAATAAAAATTGTGAACGTGACTGTGAAATAATATATAATACACACCTTTTTCATTTTCAGTCAGATTTCTAGCAGAACTGCTCACATTATTCTGCTGCCAAAAGAAAAGAAAATTTATGTAGTCTCTTTTTTTTAACCATATCAGCACACAAACATCTGATTTGACTGTGAATCCTTTTGATTGTTTAGGATGATTTTTTTTATGTTTTATCTTTTTAATTTGACACAGCTTTTGGTTTGCCTACTTTGTTTCTGAGGGAGGTAAAAATTGGAAACATCCATCCTCTTTAGCACAAAATTTATTACATGTATTTATACATAACAATATTTACGTACAAATGTTTAAGTTGGTTTTGTTGTTCTCAAGTATCTTCTGATCAAAATGAGACTTGATTAAATGAAGTCACCCTGAGAACTGAGAGGCAAAGGACAAAGTCCAAATAAAAAATACCTGCAATGGGATGTCCACAGTATCATTTGATGCTGGCGGTCCTGAAAAAGAAAAATATATATGTCTGATGTTTCTTGTTAATAAGAAAGAAATGTGTATGAGAATAAACTAGGGCTGTCAGCGTTAACGCGTTAAAAAGGGATTTATCCGCATTAACGCATTAACCCTAACCCTAATCTGCGTTAAACCCTAGAATAAACATAAGTGACAAACCTGGCATCTCAGCAGTGAAACCAGATGGACGTGACATGTTGGAATGTTGATGACCAAGTTGCATATTCTAGACCAGAGAGATAAACAGAACGCAGAGAAGTCTGATAAAAGTCTTCACCATTAATTGCTATTATCAAGTTTTACTCTTGAACTAAAGCTTTACACTAATATCTATTTTTACAGTACATTGTGATTGTGAATCCTTCCTACTTGTGTCCAAGTGACATGTGGCATAATGTGAAAATCAACTAATAAGATCATTCATTCTGTCTAATGATGCAAAGTGTAATTAAAATGATCAAGAAACACTTGAGAAAGACTTGATAACATTTCTTTTCACTTTGTGAGAGGTAGATTTGTGAGTGCATATTAAATACCTGCATTTCAGTTCTTCCATCAACTTTATCATTTGACTCTGACTGTCCTGAAAAAAAAGAGAAATATCTGTATGATGTTCATTGTTAATAAGAAAGGAATAAGTCTGAGAATAAAGTGACAAACCGTACTGAAGAATCTACCTGGCATCTCATGATTAACACCGAGTGGACCACATGTGTCAGGATATTGATTACCATGTTGTGAATCCTAGGAAAGTAAACAGTACCCAAAGAAGTCTGATAAAAGTGCTCCATCTAAAATTGAAATTGTTGACTACTTTATTAGTTCATTTCTGAAATTATAAGTTGAGTTGCACCAATTTTTTCATGACTTGTCCGACTGCATGGTGAATCCCCGCCCTGTGCTTTAAGAACACAACCTTAGTGATTTTATCACACCCTGAAACAAAATGTGATTGTGAATATATGTGATTTCATGCACATATAAAACGTCGGCTGTTTAATACAGAGTGTTTAATACAGGTAGTTAACACATACCTCCAAAGTCTGGCCTCTTGGATGGATCTCCATCCCAGCACCTCTCCATGAGGCCAACCAGCTCTCTCAGCCCTTCTGCCTTTCTCTGGTCTATTTCATCACAGGGAGGTCTGTCCCCCTTTGGGATCTTCAGTTTCAAAAGAGCTAGAGTAGCATCTGTGTGAAATACAATAAAGACTTTCATTAAAAAACATGAGCACAAATGAGACAGTGTATTTTTGGAAGTTTCTTGATAATGTTTATATTAGCTGTAAAACATGAAATCTAAATTAAAATTTAATTTTACAAAGAAGGGCAAAAATTGTTTGACCAGAAAACTGGAAACTTATGAGGAAAAACAAACACACAAACATAGAGAAATTTATGGAAAATGATAAGTAACTGAAATCCATTCATTGTACCTGGAAAAGGCTTTTTTCCGCAAATAATAGACCACAGAAGAATACCATAGCTTTACAAGATAAAGAAAGAGAAGGAATTAACACAATGTGTTTAAGGTAAAATCTATAATCATACATAAATCCCCACAACTATTCTTTTAATGTTTACCTGTATATGTCGAATTTACGAACAGGCTTATATGATGGAACAAAAGACTCTGGAGGCATGTACTGACATGTGCCTCCTTTCACTGTGGACATTTCTTCAGAGCTCATCAGAACACTGGTGGAAACCCTGGACAGACCAAAATCTGCCAGCTGCAAAATAATCAAGGAAAAAAATAAAATAACACAATTACATCAGTATAAACTAATGAGTTGAGTGGATAGCACTTTACCTTGGCATGAAGGTCATCATCCAGCAGTACATTGCTTGGCTTTAGGTCATGGTGCAAAATGTTCTTCTCATGGAGGAAGTTCATTCCTTGAGCGATTTCGTAGGCCAAGCGGAAGGCCAGAGGCCATGGTGGTGGACCTGACAAAGTCTCCAGCAGGGTCTGAACAGATCCTCTATCCATGAGCTCCATAACAATTCCCAACTGAATGTTCTGCCCTCCATTTGGTGGACATCCCCTATATATTCCATAAAGCCTCAGCACAGAACTGTGTAAGGAGACTTTGGCCATATGATTTGCCTCCTCACACAGTTCTATGTCCCTAGTGTTGGAAGGAAAATGTAAAAGCTTTAGGAAAGGACTATTTGATGTACTTGGAAGTATAGAAAGAAAAAATGTTCTGTTCTAATTTTACCCAGCAGCATGTCGAGGTAGCTTAATGGCCACGTCACACCTCCACTTCTTGTGTCTAGCCTTGAAGACTTGACCAAATCCACCAAAGCCAATTAACTGCCAGTTCTCCAAGCTTTCGTTTCCAACTGATTCAAATTTAGGTCTCTGCAGTTCCATCACCTGCTGAACTCAGGTACAAAACCTTAAAACATAATAAAATGACACAGTGAGGAGAATAAACCCAGCTTTTGTAAGTATTTTTTACAACACCTTAGAAGTCTTTGTTGTTGCACTAACATGAAAGCAACTGGAAGCAACACATTGATACACATTTTCCACTTTTTTAGCAATACTGGTGCACTTCTCACGACATTTTTGAAATTCTGGATTCTGAATTTCCCAAAGCTAGAAAGAAAAAAAGGAGACTAAACTCCTATACAGCCAGTAAGGCTCTACCCTCACTCTTCTGTGTCTTCTTCTTCCTACTTCACTGACAGACCGCTGTCCCCTCCACAAATTGTTTTAATTCCATTCCGCTTCATCTTTTACAGTACCCATTCACATCGTTGATAATACTGTGTCCAAATGTCCTAACACGTTTGAAAAAATGCTTGGAAGGAAATGACAAAAAATATTAATGAGCAACGAGAAATGGTCTTCCTGTTGTGAACAAGTAATAAAGAAAGAAAAGTTCTGAGGGACATTTCGTAGCGTATTGTTTTGCAAACTGGAGCTGTCGTTTGATTTGGAGCTAAAGCATCTGTGAGGAAAGAGGATAAAACAGTAAAACGCTGGCTGCTACTCACCTGAAGCTGTTCCACATGCAGATCTAAGAGTTAGTTCAAACCAAAGCCGTGGTCAAAAAAAACAAAAACAAAAAAAAAACAGACGTTCCGACTTTCATTTTCGTATCCTGACACGCCCTCGAATTGTAGTGAAGGGGCGGGGCTTACATTAAACGTAATGAGCGAGTATTGACAGTATTACTGGTATGAACAGTTGGTTATAACTTTTTTGAGAGACAACATTTTGCTGAAAAAATGCTTTCTTTCGCCAAAAACAAAACAAAAACGCATGCACGTCTTTACACGTAAAGAAATCATGACCTTTAAGGCTTCAAACCACCGAAATAAAAATGTTTAATTAGAGTATCAAAGTTTGATGCTGTAAGTTTCTAGACCTTGTTGGTGAAGTCGGTGGAGTTTTTTGATGTGATGGGGGGTGTTCCCCACAAGGGTGGATGGTGGCAAGATTTTTAGAAATGTTGCAGGTAGCTTAGATTATGCTGCTAACAATGGGTCTGAGTGGGATCTTTGTTGATCTTTGGAAGTCCGTAAATACAGGGTATAGCATCCCCTGGGTATAGATGATGATCTGGTCAACGACTTAATTATAAAGAAAAAATAAAAGAAAAATTGAAAAACAGTCATAGGCAGTCACTTATATGGATACATTTATTTTTGGTAGTTTTGGTGTAACAACGTGAAGCACTGTAGTGGGTCAGAGAAATGAAACAATCTTTCAAAAGTGGATACAAGTGCCAGTAATTGCATGTCTATCCTACTGGAGCCATTAATTTAAAAATTCCCACTAGTTGATTGAATTTTCAACATTTTTCAGCTGGCCGATCATTTCCATGTAATAAAAAACTGTTTTACTTCAGGACTTTACTTTGGAGTTTTATGCTTTTGACTAAGAGAGTCAAGTTTATAACTTCTTCACAGCTTGTTTGTTTCTAGTAAAAACAAGATCATTGCACTGTCACATAAATCATATGCTGCTCCAAAGATTTAATGACTAATAAGGGATTTTCAGTGCTCTGCTGGTTGACGCAGAGCCCTTTTGCCCTTTTAACACTATGATCCATGCAACTGATTTTAAACATTTCATTGATTTATCCACGGCCAATTTATTCCAGTGCGAGTCAGAAATGTTCATGTAGTTGATGTAAAGACTCCTTCACGCTTGAGCTGCACCCTCACACACTCCTGTGATGGGTATTGTCAATACTCCCCTGGCGGATGGCGTGGTGACCCAAGTTTTCTGAATGCAATAACTCAAAAATGAGGTGGCATAATATTTTGAAATTCAAACTATAGTTGCAGCTACTAAAAATCTTGGAAGAGTTCTAATTTCAGTGACCTCAATGTCAAGGTCAGAGGTCAAGTTTTCTCATTCATACTATAATTTCACCAACCAAAAGTTCAAATCTAAGTAACTTTGAATGTGATGTCAAGGTCAGAGGTCAAATTTTCCAAAATCTTGTGAATCGGACCTGGAACATGTACATCTACTAGGAGGTTGATGGGTAGCACGAGTTTATTATCATTAACAGAGAGACAGATGATCATTTAAAGTAAAATCAGCAGAACATCTGTGTATAGAGTACAAAATAAGCAATTCTACTGAGTAGGCAAATACATATCAATTTTAGTTTTTATGTCTAAACATGTTGATAAAATACAGGTCCTTGTAAGAAGGTTTAACAGTAAAATATTAAAAAGCCCAATTAAAATGTTTTTTTAATGCAGAGTATTAACGTCCAACACAATCCTTTGAAAGCACAAAGAACTAGTGCTTGCAAAGCACAATAGGACAATGATCTGTGTCACGCATTAAGCAAACCCCTTACTTTAAGTAAACTGAGGAGTATTCACTCATATCCCATGATGGCTTGCTGTTTCAGCTGGTGTTAATAGGTGTGGCGTGTTTTTGCTTGCTGGATTTTTATTTGTCTCTCACATCCCTCTTTCTTTTAGAGTGAAGATTCTTAGTAACAGGACAACAAAGACAGTCTGTCTAGGAAACCGGTGTCATTCACTTTGTATACAAATCTGTACAAAGGATCCTGATAAGGCTGTCCAACTCATCCCTAATAAATGGGATGATTATAGGATTGACACCATTGTCTCTTCTTTTTCTTCCTTCTTTCCTCTTTCTCTTCCTTTGAACTAGCCACCTACAGAAAATAAAGGAGAAACTATTAACTTGTTATACATGTTAAACCATATTTGACCTTTTTAATAAGAGCAAATCATACCAAGCCTCTCCACTAGCTCTGGATGAATTTTTTTAAGGGCATCAAAGAAGGCTGCTTTGACCCTCCACCCTCCTGAACGCAGTGTTCTTTGAAAGAGCTCCCTCATTTTATCTTGACTTGTCGGTGTAGCTCGAATATTTGAATAGGCTTCAGGATGGACCAGGTCTCCAAGCTCTTCTGCTATCGCCAGCACTTCAGAAACTTCTTTGATTAACGTTGCCCTGTTTTTATCAACAAAGTCTGCTGCTTATAAATGAAGAAAAAAGAAAGCATGTATTTAAAAATCATGAAATAAAAATTGTGAATTTGACTGTGAAATAATATATAATACACACCTTTTTCATTTTCAGTCAGATTTCTAGCAGAACTGCTCACATTATTCTGCTGCCAAAAGAAAAGAAAATTTATGTAGTCTCTTTTTTTTAACCATATCAGCACACAAACATCTGATTTGACTGTGAATCCTTTTGATTGTTTAGGATGATTTTTTTTATGTTTTATCTTTTTAATTTGACACAGCTTTTGGTTTGCCTACTTTGTTTCTGAGGGAGGTAAAAATTGGAAACATCCATCCTCTTTAGCACAAAATTTATTACATGTATTTATACATAACAATATTTACGTACAAATGTTTAAGTTGGTTTTGTTGTTCTCAAGTATCTTCTGATCAAAATGAGACTTGATTAAATGAAGTCACCCTGAGAACTGAGAGGCAAAGGACAAAGTCCAAATAAAAAATACCTGCAATGGGATGTCCACAGTATCATTTGATGCTGGCGGTCCTGAAAAAGAAAAATATATATGTCTGATGTTTCTTGTTAATAAGAAAGAAATGTGTATGAGAATAAACTAGGGCTGTCAGCGTTAACGCGTTAAAAAGGGATTTATCCGCATTAACGCATTAACCCTAACCCTAATCTGCGTTAAACCCTAGAATAAACATAAGTGACAAACCTGGCATCTCAGCAGTGAAACCAGATGGACGTGACATGTTGGAATGTTGATGACCAAGTTGCATATTCTAGACCAGAGAGATAAACAGAACGCAGAGAAGTCTGATAAAAGTCTTCACCATTAATTGCTATTATCAAGTTTTACTCTTGAACTAAAGCTTTACACTAATATCTATTTTTACAGTACATTGTGATTGTGAATCCTTCCTACTTGTGTCCAAGTGACATGTGGCATAATGTGAAAATCAACTAATAAGATCATTCATTCTGTCTAATGATGCAAAGTGTAATTAAAATGATCAAGAAACACTTGAGAAAGACTTGATAACATTTCTTTTCACTTTGTGAGAGGTAGATTTGTGAGTGCATATTAAATACCTGCATTTCAGTTCTTCCATCAACTTTATCATTTGACTCTGACTGTCCTGAAAAAAAGAGAAATATCTGTATGATGTTCATTGTTAATAAGAAAGGAATAAGTCTGAGAATAAAGTGACAAACCGTACTGAAGAATCTACCTGGCATCTCATGATTAACACCGAGTGGACCACATGTGTCAGGATATTGATTACCATGTTGTGAATCCTAGGAAAGTAAACAGTACCCAAAGAAGTCTGATAAAAGTGCTCCCTCCAAAATTGAAATTGTTGACTACTTTATTAGTTCATTTCTGAAATTATAAATTGAGTTGCACCAATTTTTTCATGACTTGTCCGACTGCCTGGTGAATCCCTGCCCTGTGCTTTGAGAACACATCCTTAGTGATTTCATCACACTCTGAAACAAAACCATGGTCCATGTTTAAAAGGCATAATGTACGAAAAGTAGAGAGTTCATTAATTGTTAGTGGTTTCGTGCACATATAAAAATGGTCTGTTTAATACAGAGTGTTTAATACAGGTAGTGAACACATACCTCCAAAGTCTGGCCTCTGGGATGGATCTCCATCCCAGCACCTCTTCATGAGGCCAACCAGCTCTCTCAGCCCTTCTGCCTTTGTCTGGTCTATTTCTTTACAGGGAGGTCTGTCCCCCTTTGGGATCTTCAGTGCCAAAAGAGCTAGAGTAGCATCTGTGTGAAATACAATAAAGACTTTCATTAAAAAACATGAGCACAAACGAGAGAATGTTTTTATGGAAGTGCCTCACATTGTATTGATAATAGTTATATTAAATGTAAAACATAAAATATAAATGAAATTATTATTTTTTTTTTTAAAGAAGGGCAAATATTTGACCAATAAACTGGAAACTTATAAGGAAAAACAAACATACAAACAAAGACAAATATATGGAAAATGATAAGTAACTGAAATCCATTCATTGTACCTGGAAAAGGCTTTTTCCCGCAAATAATAGACCACAGAAGAATACCATAGCTTTACAAGATAAAGAAAGAGAAGGAATTAACACAATGTGTTTAAGGTAAAATCTATAATCATACATAAATCCCCACAACTATTCTTTTAATGTTTACCTGTATATGTCGAATTTACGAACAGGCTTATATGATGGATCAAAAGACTCTGGAGGCATGTACTGACATGTGCCTCCTTTCACTGTGGACATTTCTTCAGAGCTCATCAGAGCACTGGTGGAAACCCTGGACAGACCAAAATCTGCCAGCTGCAAAATAATCAAGGAAAAAAATAAAATAACACAATTACATCAGTATAAACTAATGAGTTGAGTGGATAGCACTTTACCTTGGCATGAAGGTCATCATCCAGCAGTACATTGCTTGGCTTTAGGTCATGGTGCAAAATGTTCTTCTCATGGAGGAAGTTCATTCCTTGAGCGATTTCGTAGGCCAAGCGGAAGGCCAGAGGCCATGGTGGTGGACCTGACAAAGTCTCCAGCAGGGTCTGAACAGATCCTCTATCCATGAGCTCCATAACAATTCCCAACTGAATGTTCTGCCCTCCATTTGGTGGACATCCCCTATATATTCCATAAAGCCTCAGCACAGAACTGTGTAAGGAGACTTTGGCCATATGATTTGCCTCCTCACACAGTTCTATGTCCCTAGTGTTGGAAGGAAAATGCAAAAGGCTTTAGGAAAGGACTAGTTCATGTACTTGGAAGTATAAAAATTAAGAAATAGTTCTGTTTTAATTTTACCCAGCAGCATGTTGAAGTAGCTTAATGGCCACGTCACACCTCCACTTCTTGTGTCTAGCCTTGAAGACTTGACCAAATCCACCAGAGTCAATTAACTGCCAGTTCTCCAAGCTTTCGTTTCCAACTGATTCAATGTCAGGTCTCTGCAGTTCCATCACCTGCTGAACTCAGGTACAAAACCTTAAAACATAATAAAATGACACAGAGAAACTTTTATGAGTATTTTTACAACACCTTAGAAGTCTTTGTTGTTGCACTAACATGAAAGCAGCTGGAAGCAAGACACTGACACACATTTTCCACTTTCTAATAATACTGGTGCACTTCTCACAACATTTTTGAAATTGTGTATTCTGAATTTGCAGAAGCTAGAAAGAAAAAAAACTAGACTACACTGTTAGACTTTTCATCTCCACTTTAAGGCAACATACTGGCGTCACTGTTGCCAGCGTCATACCATGACGCCGTGTTACGGTAGGTTACCGTTCTGCAGGATGATACCGTTTTTTGCTGTTGTGGTATAATACTCTTGGACAAATTATGGTAACGCACTGTAGCCTTTTTTACGGTATCTCACTGGCGACAGTGATGCCAGTGAGATACCGTTATGTCGTAAATTATGTCAACAAAGTAACATCATACTGTGATAAGAAATTGGTATTTCTTATCACAGAAATTGGTATTGGTGTATTGGTATAAACGGTACAGTGACATACTGTTTATTCCCGGTATGTCACTGTAAGCACGCTGCAAGGTAATAAACTGCAATATATTTACCAGTAACTTACCGTTATCACGCATCATCACATCAGTACCAAAAATATACATCTAGAGGATACCGTGTTCCTACAGGCAGTCATTTACTGTTTAACAGGTCGTAATTTACCGTAATTTCAGGAAACAGTAACATATTGTAAGAGACTGTTTAAAAAAAATAAAAAATGCATATATATATATATATATATATATATATATATATATATACATAGATATATACATAGATATAGATATATAGATATAGGAAGCTGGCATTTCCCCCTCAACTGGCTGCCAATTAATATATTTGTGTCATACACACACACACACACACACACACACACACACACAGACAAAATATAATTCATGTGCTTTACATCACTTTTTATTTCAGGTCTGATTTTCCTCTGCAGAAATACACATTTCCAAAATCAAAAACTGAAAAGAACTGAAAACATATTTTGATTGAGGAAGCACTTGTTTTTACTAAACCATCTAACCCATGTATTTTCTTAGATGGTTGTACAAACAATAACGATATTATGTCATATCCATTTCATAACAGACGACATATGCTCAAGTGATGAGTTTTCTTAGTTATATTTTGTAGGGTCTTAAACCTACACTGTGAAGTGCCTTGGCAATCATTTTGTTGCCACCATACAAATAAACTAAATTGAAATGAATAGAACATCAAGCCCCACACTTCTGCCTCTATATACACTTTGTCCAAAATACTGGCTCACACCACCAAATCAATGTACAAAGCAGGGTCCACAAGGACATGGATGAGCATGTGTGATGTGAGGGAACTTGACTGACCTGCACTGAACCCTGACCTTGCTTTGTGGACTGAGGTCATTGATTTGTAGGGTGAGCCAATACGTGTGACAATAAAAGTGTAAGTAGCTGAAATAAATTTTAACAAATGGGTAAAAGAAGGAAAAAAAAATCAAAACTGTTGCAAGATGACGAAAGAGCTTGTCTTCATTGTTGTTCGCCTCGTGTAGATTTCCAGAAAGCATGGGCCATGGATCGTCTGTGGAGACACAGGTAGCAACACATTGTTCACTTAAATTATACAAGAAATTAACTATAAATGGCAACAACAGTTACCTAATTTGAAGTTTTCCACTCAAATTCAGTAAGCCGCTGGAGGAAAGTTGTGACTGTTGAATGTTGAAGTTCTGGTAAGTGAAGGTGAGGTGTCTATGACGTGTTCAGCAGTCTGATGGCCTAGTCCGTTTTACCATATTATAATTGTACATAATTGGGAATTATTCTGCACATTAAACACACCTAACAAAGAGTCAGCCCAATTAAATTACCGGAGTTCCATCAACTGTATGGTTATTTTGGAGTTTATAGTTTGTGCTGCTGTTAAACTTTACAATATTGACTTCAGTATTTCTGCTGTTAGTGTAGCTAGACTACCATGTTGATCAGTAATATGTAATGTGAAATTTGATATTGTTACTTTGCTGGATTCACCGAGACGCATGTCCAACAACCTTGGTTTATAAAGGAAATTACATAAATGTGAGCTAAATAAACAGAGACTGGATACCTGTGTCCACGAAAAGCTCCTGTGCCAAACAGAAATTGTAATATGGTCTAATCAGCTCTATTTCATAAATGACTTCTTACCAAGCATAATCAGCCTTGGAGTGCCTGGCAGGTTGCTCTCTGCTACAAGGGACATACTGGTAGATGTTTCCTGCCAGATAAAGGACCAAGACATTTTATGTAACGGAAAAAAAACAGGACAGCAAGCAACAGCATTAAACCTAGAGCTGTATGAAAAAAGCTTACATCTGCTAAGACAAAGAGGGAGTCTTCATTTTCCTTTTAATACTTCATCATGACAAGTATGGCTGCTGTGCCAACCTTGTTGTTGGTCAAAACTTCCTCACTTTCTATCTGCTGGATGAGTGTCCTTATTCCAAGGTTCAATCTGAGCTTCTGGGTGGAGAAATAGTTAACAATCCTTCTGCCTTTGGTTATGAGGGCCTGACCTAAGCGCTCACTGATATCAATACCTGTGAGTTTGTGAAAGTGGTTCGAAAGACCTTTCTGAGTAAACAAGAATGGCCACTGCTCCTGAATTTCAGCTACTGAAAGTGAGGGACAACTGTTGATAAGCTGCCGCTGAGAAATATATGTGAGGCACATGAAGTCATCCACATCAGGTCTCTCCACAGCTCCAGGTACTTGTGAATTAAAAATTGTTAACACGATGTCTTTCTTTTCCTCTAAAAAGCTGACGTTTCCCCCTCAGGAAGTTCAACTGGCTGCCAATTTATACAGCCATAGCTATCCACAAGGCATCTAACTTTTTTAGGTGAGGTTGCATTACTGTTGGGACTGCAGTCTTCCTCATTCCTGGTTCTCTTTGTTTGACGAAGTCTATGTGTTGTATTATCTCGATTAACATGTTCAACTCTAGATTTGATGCTTCTTAGTAGTGAATAATGTCCACAATGATCTTAGCAACCTTTCACAAGATGCACGTTTAAGGTCTGTTGCCATCTGAAAAAAGAGAGATCATTGGAAAAGCTACTTTATATGGCTATTTCAACAAATATGTCCTCACTAAAAGATGAACCCTGCAGAATACCGACATCCAGGAACTTGACAGCTGAGGTAACCAGTGAACTTACAGAAGTTCTCCTCAGTGGTCTCCCTTCTTGTTCTGTGATTCCTAGGCATATGTGAATGAAAGGCAGAAAATGTTCTGAAAGTGGCAGGACAGTTCTCAGCTACACAAGAAAACCTATAGTTACCTACATGTTTGTGGCTTTTAACATGCAAACTGAACAATATAAATTTGTGTGCACGGAAGCCACAAAATTTACAAATACACATAGTTGTAAAAAGTTCAAAGACCAATTATCTTGACGCTTAAACTGGTTTAGCCTGACTAAGTCAGCACCCCGCACCGTACAGGTAGTACAAGCACACCAGAAAACACCGACCAGCTATCAGCTTTAACCTTCCTGCCTTCTTGGGACCTTTTTGTGCCACTGCTATGTGTTAAATGGCTGCCATTTCCACTGTGTTCAGTGGAATATAACCAAACTTGCCACAGGATAGTTTTTACCTGTCAATGTTAATATTCCAGTGTGAATTCCTTAAATCAGCCTAAAATGGCTGAGCAGCAGAAATCCCCACACCCATCACCCTGGGGACCATTTTCTGCCCATTGACTTCCATTATAAACGCTATTTTTCAACCCCAAATTATCATCATATGATTTTATTTTTTCTTCTTTTCTTGGATGTCAATGAAGACTCAGGGCCTTGAAGTTTTAATTTTTAAATTGCAAAAAAAATGCAAAAAAAATAATGGCAGGTCAAAATGTATGTTGGTGCCAATCTTTGGTCCATCTAAAGGCCTACTTATAATGACAATCACATATTACTTCAACTGGTTTTTTGTGGAAATATTTAGTTTCGTTTTTTGGTTTTTGGGGCTTATAACACAGGGCGCTCATGTAATAACACTGGGATTTGAAGGGTTAAAACAACGAAAATATAATTAAAACTTTACATGAATATTTCAGGGAGAAGTAGTTTTACAAGGTTGGCTAATTTAAAGTGGAATAAAATATGGATATATGGTCTTTTTATGGCGTGGCTGAGAATGGTCCCTAGGGTGATGGGTGTGAGTTTTTTAAAGGATGGCAGGAGGGTTAAGCATTTGGGCGCAACCTCTGTAGTTTTTATCAAGTCTCATAAATCCATCGACAACTATTAACTAACTAGTCTTTTGAGTCTTCACAGTCATAACTATTGACATTTTGTTTTAGCACTTGAATGAAAATATCCTGGCAGGGTAGCTTAAAAGTCAAAACAAACAGTAATGAGAATGCATTTCTGACTTCTCTCGAATAAGTGAAAAAAACACTTACCTTCAGACTGATTAGCTGGTGTCAGTCCAACTTTAATGTGTCCCATGTCAGTCAGTTTTAGGGAAAAAGTGTTAAGTTTAGATGTTTCATTTACTTTTGCGATACTCCCGCATGGACGAGAAATTTGGAGTCTAGCAGAGTTGTCACAAATAGCATACTATCTTCAGTTATAATTCCAATCAACGGTGCATTTAACCTGACTGAACTCCATCCAATTACCTCTGACTACTTCTAATGCGTCACATTGTACGTCAGGTGAAGGTGTGGTGTTGGCTATCACTCTCCCATTGAGATGTGTAACAAGTGCTACACACACCTGTCGCATAAAAACGCTTTAAAAACGTAACAATCGCTTTAAAAACACAACCCAACGCGCTAAACATGAACAAACATAAACACCCGTGTTACATTATCATGTATATCCAGGACATCTCTTTTGAACCAAGTGGTGCTACAAAGGAATTATTTCTTTAGGAGAGTGCATTTAATAGCAATCTGGCCTGCCATAAAATGCACCGCTAAAAATACAGTTTCTGCTTGTCCCAGAATTTATCAATTTTGAGAGTGAAGTTGTAGGACTGATGCTGGTTAGTGGTCTAGGTTTCATGGATGTGACACCTGAACTTGTGTAAAATGACCACCAGAGCATATTCAGAGACTTTTGGTTAGTTCACTAGAGGTGTCTTAAAAAGTACCACCTTATACAAAACAAACGAAGTTCCAGTATGAGAAAGAATAAGAAGAGAAAAAAGCAACACCCTGATACATGAAGTCATTTTTAAACATTACTCTAAATGTAACAATTAGTCTTTGTTTCTAGCCATACAAAAAATAAGTATACTTTAAGTTCATATCATGAAGTATACTTCAAGTATATTTCCCAAGTATACGTTACCTAGTACGTATACTACTAATGCTTCTTGGGACTATATTGGCCCCTGTTTTAGTACATAAAAGTATACTAGAAATTAACTTTTAGATGTACTTTTTGTTCACCATAAATAGCATAATGTCCTTTCCAGTCTATAAGAGTATACTTAAAATATACTCTATTCTAGCACAATACTTACGTTACAAGTATACTATTAATTTACTTTTTAGTTTATATTTGAGATACTTCTGATTGAAACAGTAACTAAAAGGCAGTTGAAACTTATTTTTTTTCACATGTAATAAAGCCCTTCATTCCTCAAACAGTCAGATAACAGCTCCAACTATCAGAAGGCTTCCTCTGCAGAGAACTACACTCATAGCTCAAGTACCGGAACTATATTGTAAACAGGTAAGAAAATGATTGGAGAGTTGAGGTTTATTCGCTATTGACACTTTTCACTCACGGTTTGAACAATTTCATTTTTTACCCCACTTACTCTGTTCAAAAGGTAAAAGACATTACACAACAATCTTTGACAGATTCTTGTTTTAAAACATCAATCATTTGTTTCATAGTTTTAATTTCACAGTTAAAGCACTGCAATGCATGCTGGGTATTTATTTGTACTTCAGGTATACTTCAGGTAAACTACATACTACATAGTATACTACTAGCACTACTATACTACAAGTATAGAATAAGTGTACTTATACTTTTCTGTATACTTCTAACTGTACTTAAAGTATGCTTAAATGTAATTTGGTCTAAAAAAATCAAGAAAATACATACAAAGTAAACAAAAGGTATACTTGCTTGTTTTCTAGTTTTTAAAATATACTTATAATATACTTGAATATTCTTTTTTGTAACAGTGAGACTGGTTGTTTGATACAAGTGGAATGTAATAACATTTCACATTGTTTGAATAAACAAATACATTTATTATAATATGAGGTTCAATTCAAGAAATTCCATTTTAGTGTAGCTGCAACTTACTCCTTAAGTTAAAAATAATGCTGTATATTGTAGTTTATATACTCTCACAATGAATTGCATTTTATACACTCTGAATGAGGTTTTAAGTAATGACTCTTAGATCTACAGTAGAAAAGAACAGAAATCCAGATGGTGTAATAGTATAATTTCAGTAACATCACCAATTGTTACATTTGCTGTATTTTACAGCTGTTTCCATGAGTACAGTGAGTACCATAAAAATAATGTAATCTCATTGAATTTTCTCACAATGACATGCAAATTACAGTACTAAACTGCTAACATCCTTTAAAGTTTTTACTGTTGATTTTGCAGTACTACGCTATGGAAATTACTGCAAAGGCTAACAGTGTACACTCAGTTCTTCCAAACCTTTCATTCATTTGTCAAAATGACTTTTTTTCGTAAATACTCCAAAAAAGACAAAATTAATTGTGTTAATTGTGTAAACCAAATTGATAACAATGTTTAAATGTTTTATCAAGATACGAGAGGTATCTAGAAGTATAATCCTCATCTCTTCAAGTTTTCTGCATCTTGTCACTTACTTTAAATGTCTACTGTAGCATTTAAAGCACACCGTAAATGTAAAAGAAAATAACAATTACACAGAAAAGCACAAAACTAAAGTATGTAAATAGACTGTGAGTACAAAAAAAGATGTACTCTACAGACTATAACGGTGATAATCACTAGGCACTAGGAAGAAGAAGCGGGAGGGGGGGGGGGGGGGGGCTGCTTCTACCCTCGGCAATCTTCTGTGTGTTCCTCTTCCTACTTCTCTGACAGACCGCTGTCCCCTCCACAAATTGTTTTAATTCCCTTCCGCTTTATCTTTTACAGTACCCATTTACATCGTTGATAATTAGTGTGTCTATTCCGCAAATGACGACAGTGAAATCATGTTAGCAAAAAGACCACAAAAACAAACGCAACTAAAACTTGTTCCAACTTCTAAACTGTAGGCAGTCGTTTTCCAAAACGTACGTTTGAAAAAAAATGCTTGGAATGAAATGACACCAATATTAATGAGCAATGAGAAATGCTCTTCCTGTTGTGAACAAGTTAAAAAAAATGTTCTGAAAAACTTTTCATTGCAAACTGGAGCTATCGTTTGATTTGGAGTTAAAGCATCTGTGAGGAAAGAGGATGAAAAGTAAAACGCTGGCTGCTACTCACCTCAAGCTGCTCCACACGCAGATCTAAGAAAAGCCAAAGCCTTGGTAAAAACGAAAAAAACAAACTTTCATTTTCATATCCTGGCACGCCCCGAACTGTAGTGAAGGGGCGGGGCTTACACGAAACATAATGAGCGAGCATTGACAGTATTACTGGTATGAACAGTTGCTTATAACTTTTTTGAGAGACAATATTTTGCTGAAAAAATGCTTTCTTTCGCCAAAAACAAAACAAAAACGCATGCACGTCTTTACACGTAAAGAAATCATGACCTTTAAGGCTTCAAACCACCGAAATAAAAAGTGTTTAAGTATTAAGTATTAGATTAAAGTTTCCATCATTACAAACTTTCCTTTTCTGGCATTGAATACAAACGGGAACTGCTTAAGCTTTCAGTTCCTATTTTAAGTGTTGCATACCTCAGTTTCCTGCAAAGAAGTAGTCCAAAGATACCCTCTTTTTTCCCAGTGTGAAAATGCAGAGTATCAGAGATTCCAAATATGGCAAGAATCGATCAGTCCTCTGACCGAGTATTTGAGGTGCGTTTATGGTGCTTTCTATACGATATGAAGAAGTAAGTAAAGTTTAGTGAGATACAATACTGTGCAAAAGCCTTTATATTTCTTTATATTTTGCTTCCAAGGAGCCAGACTTGAAGAGCTTTCAGACTTCTTAGGACATTAGGTCTTCTCCCTGACCATTTACAAGGACTTTTTCTATAATTCATTCAAGAATAACAAATACATGTTGCTATTGTGCAACATTTTTACACAAGTTAAAATGTTGTGTAAAAATCCAGGTCATTTTAGTAAGTTTAAATAATTAAATGGTATTAAGTATCTACTATTATAATAAAGTTAACTAATCGTAAAGATTTGGGATTACTATTGTTAAAAAAAAAAGTTCTTAGTTCAAAAATTTAATCATGATGTTATTTATATAAATTAACAGTTAATTAATTAGCAATTAAAAATAGATGCATCCATCTGCAAAACACCCAGTAAAACAAGCAACTCACAATGGAGACATAATCAGAATCATAATATCTGAAGCTGTGCTGAAGCTAAATCTTGAGCTCATCAGTTGAATGATTACATGATTTATGACCTTCTTCTAATAAGCTCTCTCTGCCTCTCTTTTTCATCTTCTCTGCAGACAAAGCCAAAGCCAGATGAAGATGTTTTATTCATGGCTATTATTAATGTCAAACACAGTCCTGTAAAGGTGCAAAACAAACCATTGTTCTGCATCTGGAGCAATGGTGCTTGTGAACATGACACTACGGCTCTATGTCTGGTTTGCATATTCAGTCGTGTACACTCCCCCGTTTTTTTAAGAGAGCTGAGGAGTATTCACTCGCATCCCATGCTGCCTTGCTGTTTCAGCCGGCGTCGATAGGCGCGGTCTGTTCCTGCTCTCTGCATTTCCATCCCTCACTCCCCTCCCTCTTCCCCACCCACCTTCATTTACACTCATCTCAGTGAGGACCTCTCTCACCAGGGGCTGCTCTCTACGCTACATCTCTCCTCCTATCTGCATTTTCCTTCATTCTCTACCCTTGTAGAGACTGTCTATAACATCCTCCTTCTTTTGCATCCCTCTTTGCCCTTGTCTCATGCTGATGACATATGAGGCTGGGGATTAATGTAAAGGGCAGCCCTCTGCGCTGGATCCGAGAGCTGAGGTGAACGTCTGTTTTTCCATCACAGTGGAAGAGTGCTATAGACTGGGGAGCATCACTTATGCCAGCAGGTTACATCCCCTGGAGCAGCAACGGGACAGCCTCGGGAGAAAACAGCTGCACTGAAGCCCCACGTGCATGGCTGGATGTGCTTTGTGTTGATAGATAGTACACTGAAAAAGGTAGGAAGAGGGCAGCAACAGAGGGGAGAGTAGTATTTAGCAAGACGCAAACCTCCAAATAACGGTTTTGGGGGAGGTGGGTGTGGGATTCACGGGGAGTGTTTTAAATGTGAAAGGAGGAGTTGGGGTCTGCTCTACTCTGCTCTCAGATCAAAGAACTGGAAGAAGGAGGACTGCACAGACTGAAGAGTCAGAGCGAGAGAGAGAGAGAGAGAGACTGGAGAGACTCCAGTCTCCAGAGACCACAGAATTGCAATTGAAGAGACTGTCTGCAGCACAGGGGGGGTGGTTATAAGGACACAAAGTGAGGGAACCAATCAAAGGTCTTCAGATCTTCATTTGGACAGTGTGAGCTTACTTTGTGAGTGAAGACTCAGATTAAGAGGACATCGAAGCAGGTCCCTTTAGGAAATTGGAGGCATTCCCTTTGCGCACAAATCTATAGGAGGATCCAAATATGGCTGTCCAACTCATCCCTGAATCAGCCGTGTGTTTGCTTATGGTGAGTCTCAGAGGAGTACGGGACTGACACCACTGTCTATTCTTTATTCCTTTTGCTGTTTTCTCTTTCTTTCACTGGCATGCTTTCTCTCACCATTCTCCTCATGGCGCGTGCCCATGCTGCCACTGCCATCTCATTAAAAAGGACGCTGCTTGTTTGCCCCTCCCCTTTACTACCATCTACGGTCCTTTTATCATTTGATAACTTCCTTGTGAGAGGCATAGCTCACTAAAGAAATGTGTGTATTTTCCACCCAAGTGAGAAAACTCTCGCTTTTGTCCTCCACGTGTTCCACTACTGCACTGGTCAAGTGTGGGAGAAATGGCTCACACACTGCAGATGTGAGGGTGCGGTGTTGATCGTGGTGCCTCTGGATGTTGGAGACAGTTTAATTTAGTATATATATGTGTCCTATGATTAAGCCCGCGAGCAACGACCTAAGGTTTATGCCTTCAGTGCAAGCAGATAAGTTGCTAAACTGAAGTGTTTTCTGTTTTGTGCAAGGTCAGCATGTGAACACTGCCAGTATACAACACTGAATCAAATCAATTTCATATTATAGAGCGAACAGTTTTGCTGCAACCCATGGGATTTCTAGGATCTTGTTAGTGTTGAACCCAGTCTTTTATTGGCATGAAACAGACTGGCTTGGTTCACGTGGTTCAGATCTGGCCATAGAGAGTGATGCAATAGAAATACATAACATAAGCTAAAAATCCAGTAAACTCCATTTGGTCCTCTGTCCAGCCTAACTGTGAAACAATGGCGCTGCAGCTTTGCTGCATGTGTTCATCCTATGATAACCACCAATGAATGACCGTAAAATCTGTATGGAGGGTGACTTCTTATAAAAGAGTCTGTTCTGCTCATTTTCATTCTATAGTGTTGGCATTCTGCAGTCCCAGGGGGAGTCATGCATCGCTGCACTACCTGCTATCTCCACCTGTCATGGCTGTCTGTTACTATGGCAATAGGCCATGCAGTCCACTTGAAAGAGAGGTGGTCGTAAAAAAGGACGAGGGCAGGAGGAAAGTGCAAAATATGATGGACAGGCAAAGGATGGAAGGGGCAAAGCATGAGGATTTGAAAAGAAGATGAAACAAATTAGCCATGGAAAAGTCAAAGTAAGCTTTTAGCATCATCATGGCGATATACTGCAAGAAATATAATTACCCTGATGATGGTTTCCATCAAAATGGGATTTGGGGCTTTGGGGACATAACTTCAGGCATCATCAGATCTGAAGCAGAGAATTTGTGTCCTTTGACTCCACATTTTACGCTATTTTGCTGCAAGTATGCATTAGCATAGAAGGTGTTCCATTATAAGTGTTCCTGCTGTCATAAATGACAGGCACAAAAAGCTTTGCTGCCATCCCAGTTTCACAGCCTCTCTCACATTTGTCCTTGATGTCCTACATCCACAGTCTTCTCACCTTTTAGATCTACTCCCCACAAGCTTACCAAAATAAGCTCACCTTGACATGTATACCACTTGCTCTTTTGGCATTTTCTTTGAAAAATATTTATTGATGACTGTAAAGCTGATCAAACATATGGACTAACGTGTCTTAACTCTGATATTTGAAATTTTCCTATATCTCATTTCAGAGCTCAGTTCACAAAATCTGTGACATTTGCATTCATGCTGTGAACCCATCTTATTTATTAATGGGAGTTTAGCAGCTATGTGTGTGTCTGCATGCTCTTGTGTGGCGTGAGCCGAAATATTAATATTGATCATGCTTCCTGGCTCTCTGTGTATTAATATTTTAGGTGGTTAGGTGATTATCTGCTGCAGTAATTACTGGCAATGCTGTAAATTATTTCCACAGACAGCACAACAAACAAGTCACATCAGAAACAGCAAAGTCAGACAGATCCAATAGATTGACTGAATTAAATCTATAAAATGTTATGGCTAGGAGGAGAAATGTGCAGGGCTTCATCTTCTTGGTTTGTTTTATAAATATAGAACTAAACTCTGGGATATCTTTTACTAGATGCATGTATGTGCATAGACAGTGCTTGCTTCTAATGAGCATTAGTTTTAGAGTAGAATGAAAAGAATCAATGGCATGACTGATTCCAGCTAAGATATCCAGAGAAATGCTGCCAACTAGTACTGGAATAGGTCATAAACTACATTGTATGTAAAGGCATTAACAGGAATTTGTCTGTGAGCTTCATTCCTAGCCTAAATGGGAAATACTGGTTCACAAAGCTAGTTACTATTTTGAGCCCACACGTGCACATGTTCTTACGCTTCCCAGTAATGTGTGTATCCACAACTGCACGCTTGTTTTTGTACTTTAAATCAGAATTGGCACAAGCACTAGTCTTTGCCACAACACATACACTGAGCTGATTAGCTCTGCTCTGGCTCTCTCGCTCAGAGAACCCCCCACCCCCCAGCCCCTCCAAGCTCTCGGAGATGATGGAGAGGTGCCTTTTAATTAGCGTAGGAGAAAAATAAGAGCAATAATTAAAGACTAAATCCACCCTCATCGTAAGCGCCAGTCTCAAGGTTTAGGTTTTGATGCAGCTAATCCCGGATTTATCATAAATTCCATGTGATAAAGTGTCACATGGAATTTTACTTCATGAAGAAAATGAGGCTGACAAAAATGGGAGCACAGTTTGCCCCAGTGTGTTCTGCTCTGATTCATTCATTTTAATTTTAGAGCTCTCCCGAAAGAGTGGTTGTCTTTTTCCATATGCAGGGGCAGCTGATCAATATGCATGTTGCTATCTGTTACACTGGACCTCACAAAACCCAGCAGCAAGAAACCAGGGCAAACTGGTATCTTGACACACAGACAACCTAAATGGATTATCTTTCTAATGCTGGAGGGGTCTGCTCTGCATACAGTGAGGAAACAGCAGATCACTTTTTTTCAATGTCCACAGCTGCATATATGTGTTAGAGGTTTTCTGATTCTTGCAGGGGACAGTAAACATCTATAAAAGCTGCACATCTGTTTTTTAAACGGTAAATTCATGTTGATAACTTCATAATGCAGCTTTTATTTATAGTCAGGTAAGTGTCTAACTAGGGACCTGTAGCTACACAAAAAGAGAAACTCCAAAGCACAGACCTCATGTCGCCCTTCATGTTGGTGCCCATGTGTCTTCATTACTGTCCTTCATTCAATTATCCTCTCACTGAGTATGGAGGCCAGATGACCTAGTGTGATCAAGCCAGGGGATTCATTCAGCAATAATCAAATCACTGCTCGATGATGTGATGTATCAAGTGGGTGTGTGTACGTGCAGTTTAACTGCAGTGTCCATTCAATATAATTATTTATCCCTGCAAAAACCTGCAATTAAACGCGTGTACACTGTGGGTTTTTGGAAATTATTTTTCCCAGCACTGGATTACTAGGTCGCACTTTCCATTTTTGACGCAGGCGACAACAGAAGAGCAAGTGTACAAATGGAGGAGGGCTGAAGAGCATGGGGGAGGGTTAGCAGAATGACATCATACTGAGATAATTGATTACTGCCCTGCAACAAAGGCAGAGGGGCATAACATTTGGTGTGTGTATGTGTGTTTCTGTATGTGGCCAAAATGTCAACACAACTGCTTGTATCTCTGGTACACCTGGTTGGGAAATGCACAATAGTTAGCAGTTAATGAAGTACAATTCTGCAGTTTCTGTGCATTTTGTAAGAAAATAAGCTTGACATAATTTTAAAACTACCTACAATCCACACAAAGGTGCTTGTTTGTAAAAGCACACATAACTATAAACCACACAAAGACACATACTGTCATAATGCTGCGAAGACAGAAAGTAATGTCCCAATGAACAAATTTATAACCTGCACAGATTTGAAGTTCTTATTGGTGATTAGTATGAACAAGAGGCAGAGGCACAGATGGCATCCCATTACTGCTATTCTTTTTTATTGATGCCTCACTATCTTCCACTTTATATTCCTGTCTGCACGCTGTAGGCTACTCTTGCCTACTTTTCCTGCACCACTTTATTTTTGCTTATTTGTTTAGTTCTAGTTTGTCTGTAATAATATAAGAATTTGTCCTTTTACAGCCGCAGTCTGGCTGCAGAACAGTCATGCTTGAGTGATGTTAGGAACCAGTACTGCTGATGTCAGCTAACTAAATCTCTGGAGTTGCTGCAGGAAACACTGCAAGAAACAGTTTTACTCTAAGTTGGATCAAAAAGCCCTTTTCAAACCTCTTTACACCACTGGTGCTACTTTTCGCTGTATTTATACTTATTATTCTTTTGGAAGTGCAAACACTGGATTAAAGTTGGTTGTTTTAAAAGCCTATTTTGCCCGTAAATAAATGTAAGCAAATCATTTGTGCACAAAATTTGATGATCATAAAACTGCAGTTTGTTGATAAGTGTCATCACCATAAACACCATCAACATATGACAAATTACTTAATTAATTTTGGACTTAGCCAATGTTTCATTTCTTCAGAGCAAATCATCTTAAACTGGAATACAATTTGACATTTTGTAACATATTTAACTTCCAATTAAAAATAAAATAAACTTCAATAATAAAGACAGGAACAATTTCAATTCACTATTTTTTTTTCTTATAAGTAAAATGACCAGAATTAAAGTGTGTGTATCTCTTCCTCATATGCACAGAGGTACACAGTAAGCACAAGGTTTTCAGGTAGTTTGTGGCCTTAAGATTACACTTAGCCTTCAGTGCCCAACATGAAGTAGTAAAAAGTGAGCAAATCTGATGGAGTGGAAGAAAAATACCATCCAAGAGGAGAAATGTTTCTTAAAAATGTAAGTCCAACAATCACATTTTGGGTTAACCTAGGTTTATTGTCCTCTGATGAAGGTATTTATTTATTAATTTTATTATTTGTTGTCTTTAGCCAACTGCTTTACTTACATTAGCGGCTAACATGAGTTACAAGCTAACTATCCTTTTGTTGCTGGGTAAGCAGGATAATCTGTTTTGAGTGTATCTGTCAAAAACAGCTGTTAAAAAAGATAAGATTAAACTATAGAAGAGTTAAATATGCAGTAAACTAAACTGGTACTGCGTGGAGCTTTGAATTTATACTGTGCAACTAATCACAGTATTGGCTGATTAAGATCAAAAGAGCATCAGAAATGTCTTCTTCAGAGTGGATTTGGCTGTGATCTTTGTGGAATAAATTAATTTTCAGATGTGTTTCCCCCCCCCCTTTTTTTGGGTTTGCTTATTTTTGCTTTACTTACTAGCTAAGAATTTAATTATTGTAGAATGAGAAAAGGGGGAGGGTAGAGGGAAGCAAACAAGAGAAACAGTTCAAATCTCAGAACATGCATAAATGTATAAAGGTTGGTATTTGTGTGCCAGTGGCTAAAGCGTGTAATTAAATCTTCTGAACTGTTTACAGTCTCTTTAAGGACTATTGATGAGCTGCAGAAATTAACTGACTTCGCCATAGTTTCAATTAGCATTAGTAGTGGTCTTTGTTTCTAGCCAGAGGAAGGTCTCAGGTGTGACTGTTGGAAGTGTTTGCAGTAACAGCGTGGTGTTTGCACTGCATCTTAATGTATGCTGCAGCCTCTCAGTGATGTGTGACCGCATTTCTTGAGAACCTAATGGCTGCCAGGTTATCAGCTGAGCTTAGCTGGTGCAGGTAATGTGAGTGAGGGGTTAAGGAAACTGCCATTAATGAGCACCAGCATGCACCCGGCAGATGCTCATCACAGTCTGCCAATCCTTCCCTGTGCTGTGGCTCCCTGCCTTCACCCTGATGCTTGTTAAAGCTCTCTGTCTCGTTGTCAGGCTACCTCTTCAGGTGCATATCTGTGCAGTGAAATTATCCAGGCTTTCTAATTATGGGTTACTGCAGTGCATAGAACGAATATGGGATGAAACGTGTACATTGATTTATATACTCACTCATGACATAACATGTGGTCTCTTGAATAAATATTTAAGAGCAAACAAAATGCTTAGATCCTGCATCAGTTTTAAGAGATTCCCCTTTTGGCTATTGTTGACTTGCAGGATATTGCTTTCAGTAAAGTGCATATAAGATATCCATCTGATGGCTGCCCTCCTTTAAGAGGTCAGGATCCTGTGGAAAAGATCAGGGCAGATAAATGAGAGATTTCTGTTTGTACTGGTGCATCGAGACACAATAAGCTCAGTATGGAGCGTAGGGCGTGAACCGTGAGATAAAGGTAAAGTGAGCTGGATTTGAATGTTTCATTTTTTGCTTATTTGCATGTCAGTTTCAATAAAGTGAATGCATAAATAATTTTCCAGGGCAGTGGCAGTGTCACATTCACAAGGTGCCACCTGTCATGTGAGCCAGGATGCAGGTTTAGGGGAGGGGCAGCAGGATGGCACAAGAGGCGGGGAGTAACAGAGGCACCAGGCGGTCTGATTGGCTCACCATCTGTCTCTGGGACCGAGCAGATGTCTGACTAGAAAGACCAATCTCGATTTGCTTCCAAGTTCACTTTCTCTCCCTTTGTGTGTGTGTGTGTGTGTCTGCTGCTGTGAATGTGACTGCTGTGGGTCATGGATGTGTATATTTGTGTGTGTGTGTGTGTGTGTGTGTGTGCTACAACGTGCATGCATCTGACATTTCACACTCTGGTTGACACAGGTCCCAGAGGGGCTGATTGTCTTCCATATGGAGTGAGTTAACATAGAACAGGCCCTTGTCATAATGAAGAGCTGTCCTGTTAGCAGCACTTACAAGGTAGGCATGAAGAGAAAATATGACGGGTGAGTCACTTTGTCATACATGTGCAAAGTAACTCACCTGTCACATTTTCTCATCGTGCCTACCTTGTACGTGCAAGGTTATGTTAGGTAAACTCAGGGAATATTTTTGCAGCTTCCTTTTTTCTGCTCCAAAAGAGAAGGAATCATTTGAAGAGCCCTTTGTGTAAAATGAGAGATATATCGTCTTCATCTGGGTCAAATTATACATGCCAATCCTATGGAAAGTCAGCAAAACACCCTACATTAATAAAGCAACAACCCTGAAGAAGGCAGGGTTTAGCTACTATAGAACAGTGATGGTTGTTGGGCAGGACACAGATCAGAATTGTTCTAAAAACCACACTTAGTCATGGTTTCAGTATATTTATTTATAACAAAAAGCAGTTGTCTACCAGTGAAGTCCTTCAATTATATTCAGTTGATCCAGTAATAACAGAAGGCTTGATTAGCTCCATTTTTGTACTCAGCAGCCAGGTTTATCTCATAATTCTCTTCTGTCCGTTGTTGCCGTGATACATCGGTTGCAGCAATATTGGAAACAGAGATACTGGTCCATCGTTTATAGAGATAAAGTCGCAAGGTTTGTCATCCAGGAGACTGAATTGTGTTCTGTTTGACACTGTGTTTCCACTCACTTGCAACTTTTTCTCACTGGTTTAGTTTAAACACCAAAAACCTCTCGGTTAAATTTAGGAAAAGGTGCATGGGCATTTAAAAAGTTTTAAAATGCTCCTGCACCTCATTAGCACAGCATGTTGGTCCTTGCATGTTTGTGTGTTTAAATGCGTTGCAAAGGGTTGTGCACTTTAAAAGTGTCCATACAAGCGTTCTGGTGACCATGTCAAGAACGTGTTTTGGGTAACTGTGAGACTTCTTTGGCAAAATGGCTGTATTTGCTGCCTAAAACTGGTTGTTTTTGCATACCAGGAAACAGTTAATTCACAGTTTCACTAACAAATCAACTTTTTTCTTTGTACCTCTTAAATTTCTCTCTTAATGTCAGAGTGCCTCTCATTTGAGGTTTTTTTTTTACCGTTCTTCTGGGTCCTCTCCATCTTTTAGCCATGTCTTGACCCACTTAGCCCACCTGAACCGCATCAACATTTCTAACAAAATGTGGCATGACAATGTTACTGAAAAGCAGTGACTTTAAAATAATCAACGACAGCATCTGTTTGCTTTTTAATGTAAAACGTTAACTGTTTGGTTGTGTATATGCCAAACTTCATGTTGCCCATGATGAACTCACAGTAGCTGTGGAGATGTTTGTCTCCTTGTTTAATAATATTTTCCTGCTGGCTGCTCAAATTGGCGAATGGTAGCTGCGGTCCTCCTGGCCTACTGCTTTAACTTTGCTTTAAAGAAAAGAAAAAAAAAGAAAAAAATGGGTGTATGGGCAGTGAAACCAGGAACAAATCACCAACATCCTGTTTTCAGCAAGAAATAGAAGACTTTCGGAGACTTGAGAAACTCTTTGCTTTGTGTGTACTGCAGTTTATCTATGTGTCAGTGTTCAGTTCTTAAAATATTCCATGACAGTCAGATGTAACTGAATCAGCACACCCCATCAGACTGACTTTGCTGCGTCTTTCTTTTTTGTCTCTCGCTTCCACAGACATATGACCTTGGTTGTCCTAGCAACAGTCATCTTATCCAACGCTTTTTGAAAAAAATCTTTATTTCTCTACGATTAATTTCCAGTGGAGATGTTTGTGATGTAGAATATATTCAAAACAAAACCTATGTAAACTTGAGGATCATGTTTATGTTTCATGCCAAGGCTTACCCAGTATAGCAGGGTAACAAACAGGATATCCATTTAAGGCACCATTAACAATGACTGGTCTCATTTGAGTGGGTATTTGAATAAGGTTTTGAATGTGTTTCAGACGGTTTAATTATAAGGTGGGAAGTTGAAATGCGAAATGTCATTTCTTCCCGCCGTGCATTTATTGCAATATGTTGAAATATGTTAATGTTAAAAAATATGTTATGTTAAAATGCTCAGTGCCACCAGGTATGTGTTCTTGCTTTTCTGTGAGGAGCAACTGCATGTGTAGTTCAGTTAAGAGAAGTAATGGAACAGCTATAGAAAAGCAGAAAGTGCAATTTCAGTGCATGATCTTCCTGTGTGAAAAATGATGTAAACTGCAGAACTAGGTGTTGAGAAATATTAGCAGAAGAACAAACACACATGCTGCAACAAAATTAGTCAAGACTGTGTTACAGAGTTTCACATATGACCGACAAAATCTTTGATTTAACTCCCTGTGACCCTTAGAAATGTCATGATTTAGGTGTGATGTTCATTAACTCACTGGGTGTTTTTTTTTTTGTAATGATATGGTAATAGCTTACAGTACAAAAAGTGCCTGTGTGTATATGTGTCTGTATGGCTTTAACTCTTAAACAATGAAAGCAAGACTTTTGTTTAACCCACTGAGTTAAAGCTGAAAGTCTGCACGTCAATAACATTTTGATTGTGTGATTTCATATCCACTGTGGTCGTTTAAAGAGGCAAGATTGTCAATTTATCCAGATATTTATGGACCTGAATGCATTTTACAGCTAATTCTCCATGGAGCAGGGGTAAAATGAAAAAGATGAAATAGCAGAGCAGAGCAAGACAAAGAGGGCCAAGCTATAAACCTTTCGTTTTTCTGCCTCTAGAGGGAGATAAAGACATGATAAAGCCTGTTTGAAAGTCTCACCTTTACTCCAACGTACCTCATGTCATTGTTGCCAAATAGCTCAGTGTTTGTCTTATCTGTCCATAAAACTTGCATGCATTTTGTATGCATTTGACATGTCCATGTGGGCATCTGCAGATTTCTGCATATTGATGTATATTTCACTTAACTGTGGACAGTGACCCTGGTGTTCATGCACTAGTTCCAGTTCAAGGCAGGTATGAGCCTTAGTGGTTCCAGGGTTCTTCCTGAAGATCCTAACCAATTCCCGCTCATCGGAGGGTAACAGTTTAGGTCTTCTTCCAGGCCTTGGCAAAATGATGGCTTCTACTTACATATAGTGTTTTTAACTGATGATCTTGTATAAATCTGTGAGTTTCCTTGTTAGATCCTCACTGAGTTCCTTGGACTTTCCAATTGTTCCGAGTGTTAGTCAGTCTAATGAGTGCTGTCAAACAAAACCATTTTATGTTGGCAAAAAGGACCTACCAGCTGTAGTCAATCATGATCACTAATGAAAAGTTAATAGGTTCAGCAACAATTATTAAATGTTTTTAATGAAGTTAACATATTCAGGTATGAAAACCATTGAAGATGTATGCTGTACAATCATTTCCACCCTGGCCAAATGCAAAGTTATGACCACAACTATATATCTAATATAAGATCTATGATCATTTGTGCTTTTAAAATTGTACCGTGCATTTTGCAGTTCTTAATGCATCCAGGAGCCTGCAGGAAGTGTTGTATTCTGGTCATTTGAGCACACCTGTCATTACATGCAAATTCAGCTGGTCAGAGAGCATTAAGTCAATAGTAACGTTTTATTATTGCAAATTATTGTAAAAGGTGTGTACCCATGAGCTAGTTCATGTTTGTGCGCACACACAAAGAGAGTAAAAACAGTGTATAAATGAGGTTCATAATAGGCTGTCATTCTGCTATGGCTAAATCAGGATTATGTAAGCAAGTTACAAAAATATGAAACTATAATAAACTAAACTTACAAGATGTGTAATTAGATTATGATTACACTGTTAATGACTGTCTTTGTAAGGGAAATTTTATTTGACCAACAGAGGATGCATTTTATTTGCTTAAACAATTTGCATAAAGGAAACAAGAGTATTTTTGAAATTTAAAAAATTGTGGCTGCATCCATTTTTAAGTGAAAATTTATTTATGTTTATCTGTTTTGTAATTTAGTTAATTACGGTTCTTATTACAACGATGTCCGGTAATTTGTATTCAGTTCATTTCAAACTAATGCACAATTTCCACCCAGAGCTATTAGCTGAAAACTTAAGACCCAGTCCTGCTGATCAGTGACTGATATCAACACTGACTGACGTTAACCAGCCTAATTCCCTCAGTCATGTATAATATTTAATAAATATATATATATTATTTAGTACTGAGGGAATGTATTACCCAACAGGCACACTGATGACGGGGTGAAGGATGAATTTACTTACTGTATGGATTCCTAATGGTTGTAAAATAGTGTATTAGTAGTAGTGTATGTGCAGTATATGTAAATTCTTACATTCATCTTAAAAGTTGTCAGACTTGCCAGAAACCTGCTCCAAACTTTGTTCGTTAAAGGTCGACATACACATTAACATATATAGTATAGGAATCTTTCTCCCTGAGGAAAGATATGTAATTTTTTACTTTAATCATGATTACAGCTTTAGCAGTAATAAACTTTTTCAAACAGTTTGCTATTTGATGTGTCATCAAATACAAGCCTAATGCTTAGCTTTCAACCTCTTTTTATAAAGAGGGCGCATTTTATTTGAATATAGGAACTGCCAGCATGTTTTATTAGAGTTTCTTCAGTAGAGGGCAGTGTTTGATTGCAGGTGAATAATGCATCACTCCTGGTACCTGCTATACTGAGTTTCTGGCCATGCTTTGGGCATGTGTTTGAGTGTACAGCGTGTGTCAGGAATATCGAAATAGGTCACATTTCTGTGAGTGTCTTTGCCTGCAAAAGGAGTCATCATGGCAAAACTGCAAAGCCGCACACTTCCTCTGAATAAGAAAAGGCTTTTCATGAACCGGTATGAGTAATGGTGACACATGAATGTAGATGATGAGTCTGTATAAGCAAAGCCTGACACACAAACACCAAATTAACTGCGGTCAACTCTCCACCATGCTGTCACTCTCTGTGTATCTCTCGCTCTCTCTGCAAGGCTCGGTGTGCTGTCTGCAGAGAATGCTGGTTGCCCGTGACGACGGTTGCTAGGAAACCGTTTTGGAATGACTTCATAGCATCGGGCATGCTCATGCCATGGCTCACGATGAATAAAATCAATTCACTTTCCTTCTTACCCAAATGTGCATTTAAATAAGGGGGAAATATTGTTTGGCACCGATAACACTTCATCAGAACGCACATATGTGGTGGATAGAAAGTGTTTTCACATTAGCACATCTATGGAGGAGAAGATTCTAGGCTCCTGTGAGATGTCTTGTGGAAAAAAACGTGAATATAGTCCAGCTGATGCCTATGTTGTTCTTGTACAACACATTTCCAATCAGTGGTCCCACAGAAGCTGCTTTTTTTTCCGTGCATAAAACTTGGAGAAATGAGGCTGATTGAATATTTTCACCCTCTTTGTCTCTCGCTGCTATTCTCTTATGCCCACACTCCCTCAATCCCGTATGTCCTTCGCCTACAAACCCCTGCTCACATTACCCTCTCCCATCCATCTTTCTCCCTCCTAATTCTCTGTCTCTCTGCAGTAGTGAGATAAGATGTTCGTCCCTCTGAGCTGTGGTGAGGTGTGAGAGAAGAGAAGGGGTTTCCCCCTCTTCCTTTAACTACCTCCAAGGACTGCAGGCCAATGAGGGCAACCACACATATCAAATGTATGCGTCTGTGCATGTTGGTGCAGGGTAGTTTCTGTTTGTGTGTGGGTGTGGGTGACTGCGGATATGTGTGTGTAAGGGCATATCAATGTGCAAGTGCAGCATGTTTCTAGGGATTGCTGTTTAATGAACTTTAGATTAGATGTCAGACATATTCCCTCTGGCAACAATCAACCTGGCGCTCTTAAACATGGCCAGAACCCTTGGCACACCCCAATATATAACAGTAAATCTCAACCTTGGCCATGACTGGTGACTCTAAATAGCAAAAACCAATTGCACTAACATCTTGTTGAAAGCAGAGACTAACGCCTCAGTTCTCAGATGTAAAGTGTGTATGAGTGCGTGTGTTTTGTGATGATTTTACTCTATTTCAATGCTTAAATAATTCCTGGACTAATCCTTTTACACCAAACGTTTACCAAGAGTGAACAGTTTAAATATTTAATGATGATTATGTGGTTAGTAGATTAATGCAGTAATCAACACTTCATTGGCTTACTATTTTAATCCCTCAGACACATACCACATAGATTTGTCAATATTAATTTACGAGATTGCTTTTTTGCCTCTTTTGAGGCTTAATGTGGAGGCAGAAATAAGAGTGGAAGGGTAAAATTCAAGGGATGATACTGATTTTTCTATCCTAGGATTATCAAGCATAGAAGCTGTTGACTGAACTTTACACCCAACATGTGAAAACCTGTCCCAGTCTGCCAGTTTTTCCATCAGACCTCCCACAGTATTGACAGTGATTGTTAACAGGGACACATCTTATCTCTCCAACTCCCTACTGAGCCGATTCTGTTAGTCTGTGTAGACAAGAAGTCCCTGTCCACCTTATGAGAGTCAGCAGCAGCTTACTCTCTTTTGGCATTGATTTAGATGTTGTTGTGTGACAGGGTCACACATTGACTTATAGGGTCTTCTGTTGTCAGCCAGATGCCCGGACACACAGTGAATAATGATAAATATGACTCCTTTTTTCTTTCCTTCCACTGTTTCTCTCTGTTTTGTTGTCCCATTCTGCCATGGGGCTGCCAGTCTCTTGTTTAGTGTAGTCACCTGGCTTGCTGTACCAGATAGGTTTTGATATATCCTACTATGCAAAAGTCTTGGCTCATCCTTCATTTCTTATATCTTGTTTTCTTCCAAGCAGCCAGACTTTCTTGTAATCTTTTAAAGTGGTCTTGAGCAATAGTTTTCTTCTCTGAAGGTCTTGCAAAGTTTTTTCCTGGCCACTGGCTGTTTTGTTTTTTTTAATATTTATTTAATTTAGTCCAGTCCTCAGACCTGACCATTTTCACAGTATTGTGATCTTTGTTTGCTGAGTCACTTAACACTGACCTATGAATCTCGCAAGTATATAAAAGGCATCTAACCAAAGAGATGAAACTGTGTTGTGTCTACACATAGCAGAGAAAAGACTATTTTAAATGGAATCTTCAGGCACTTCGTTCCTAGCAGCCTGATGCAAAAATCTGTTCCCACTGAATACATAAAAACAGATATAAAGTAGTATTTTTGCACCAACAAGATAATTCCAAAAGAGCTATTAGCTGAAAGCTGCTTGCTGTGCAGTGTGTATTTAAAAAATATGAGGTAAATGGACAATTTGAGGACAAAAGAAGAAGTGTCCTGTGTAAAAAGCTCTCTGCAGCAGATTAACGGTATCTAAAAGCCACATTCTCAAGAAATAGGCAGAAATCCAGTAAAGACCTGGTAGTTGAGCTGAGAGATACAGCTAAAGCTTCAGTTAATTCATCTACTGTTTGCTTAAGTCTCATCGCAAATGGTCTCAGTGGAAGGGTGGCTGTCAAAAAGCAATTCTTTTTTCTTTTTTTTCTTTTTTTTTCTTCTAAATGACATCAGAAACAGCAGTATGCGACCTTACGTGATAGCAGAGCTTCAGTTCATCCTTTGTCTTTTTTTTTTTTTTTTTTTTAATAAATAGGACAGGGGGAATGAATGAGAGAGAGAGGGGGAGAGAAAGAAAGAAAACCCAAAGGGGAGAAGAGACGGTGAGAAGGGGGGGGAAGAGAGAGAAAAAAAAAAAAAACTCCTGGGTCACCTGTATGGAGAAAAAAAAAAAAAACAAACAAACAAAAACAAACAGAGGAGACAGCAAACAACAAAGAGCAACATAATAATAGAGAAAACAAAGCACCATCACAATAAACTAGCTAGTCATAGATATCAGTATTTACTAAGTAATAAACGATATTGTGCAGCACGCAAGATAGACAGCGCACAGTGTGCTTTGAGGCAGCAGCCAAGAAAGCTTTAGTCCGCGTCTGTGAATACCCATGTGTGCATACCTGTGTGGATCAGCATGCTTGCATTCCAAAGGTTTCTCCATGTAATGATCTGCTAGGGAGTGTGGGGGGGCCACAGCCCCGTCCTCCAGGGTGTGAAGCGGGTATGGAGGAGATCAAAACTCCAGACATCCAGAGGCCCCCAGAACACAAGAGACCAAGGAAGACCAACAGAGGGGCAGCCGCGCCACTGTTCCAGTAAGAGCTGAGGAGAGTCCCAGATGAGGGCTCGCCCAGCAGCCGCGGAGCAGAAGTCAGGGGGAGTTGCAGTGACGCGCCCGTGAGCTCCGCCGGCCCCCAGCTGCGCCTGAGTGACCGAGCCCTAGGCCGAGAGGCCGGGGGCACCCCACCTCCAAAGGGGCCCGAGCGAGCCCCAGGCCCCAGGCCCCGACAAGCGGCCGCCAAGGAGTGAGCCGGTGTGCACCCGGACACCCACCCCCAGACACAAAGAACCACCAACACACCGACACCTGAGGGAGTCCGCCACCGGCAGGGGAAGTGGTGGTGGGTGGAGATAGGCCTCCAAACCTTGGAGGGCCTGAGGTGTCCCCAGAGAGGTGGCGTCTGATACCCAACCTGACATATAGACACAGACATACAGGCACACACAGACACAAACATCCATTCCCACCCTCATGCTCTCATATGCACTCACTCCACACTCAACCAACGTGGAGACAGACATAAAGAGACGCTGTACACACAATCACACTCCCCAAGCGTACTCTACAAACCGGGTCTAGGTACCCTTGCCCCTGGAGGGGGGAATTGCACCCAGACCCAGGTGGTGTTACCCTTTTCCCTGCGGTGGGGAGAGGCAGACCACCCTGACTCCGCAGCAGCAGGGAGGCCCCCACACCCCAGACCGCAGTCGGACGGCCAACTCCTCCTACTCAAAAAGCAATTCTTAAGGAAAAGAAACAGGTATAAAAGGTACAGGTAGTGGATCTTATCAAAACGGATGGCATTGTGAATGCAGAAAAGTGTTTTTGCTGCACTTGCGGAAAAGTATCTGATTATGTGCTACCATGAAATACCTTCTAGAAAGTGTCTGATTGGCATTGGGTTCATTTTAAAGCATGGCAGTGAACGTTAGATTATATGTTGATGCAGTAAAAGCATACCTTGATGAAAACACACACCGAGACAATGAAACGCTATCATTCATAGATTGGCCTTTTCAGAGCCCGGACTTCAACATTACTGAAGAAGTGCTGTCATGCCATCAGGGAACAGAGCAATAAGCAGCCAACGTCCAAAGAAGAGCTCTGAATGTCCTTCAAGAAGCCTGGAGAACTATTCCTGAAGACTACTTAAATAAATGAGGTTACCTAAGAGAGTTTAGGCTATATTGCATAATAAAGGTGTAAAGGTGCGATTGTGGCTCAAGAGTTGGGAGTTCGCCTTGTAATCGGAAGGTTGCCGGTTCGAGCCCCGGCTCGGACAGTCTCGGTCGTTGTGTCCTTGGGCAAGACACTTCACCCGTTGCCTACTGGTGGTGGTCAGAGGGCCCGGTGGCGCCAGTGTCCGGCAGCCTCGCCTCTGTCAGTGCGCCCCAGGGTGGCTGTGGCTACAATGTAGCTTGCCATCACCAGTGTGTGAATGTGTGTGTGAATGGGTGGATGACTGGATATGTAAAGCGCTTTGGGGTCCTTAGGGACTAGTAAAGCGCTATATAAATACAGGCCATTTACCATATTAAATACACACTGCGGGTCTCAATAAAGTGCTGCACTTTGTGAAAGGTGACTCAAGTCACCTTTGCACAGTGCTGTAGTTCTGCAGATATTCCCTGGTTGAATTTCCACTATTGGATATTTTAAAAAATCAAACTAAATAATCAAACTAAAAAAGTGGTGTCTGGCTAATTTATCAGAAGAGCACTGAAACGTCCAGAGTGGCAGATGGAACAACAGATTAAACGACAAAAAAGACATCAGGTTGAAGCATGAGTTGGAGAGCCTCTACAAGGAAAAAAACTCAATAAAAAAACCAAACCTCGTTTATGCTTTCTTTTTCTTTTTTCTTTTCTTTGTTTTGATGTAGTTTAATTGGTAATCATTGCAATTAATTCCTTTGTTTCCCCATGAAGTTACAGTCTCTAATTACCTCAGCCGATTGGCCGTCTGCTTTTTGCAGTGTAATTGCAGCTCTCAATAGAAACACAAACAGCCAGAAGAAAATTACACACCATTTTCACATTTGTCCATGATGTGACCCTCATATGTTCACTCAGTGGAAATGCTGTTGTCTGTACTGGAAAGTGTGAAATTTACAACGAGGGTTAAACGCAGAAGAATATAAAAAAGCAAGCGTGCGAGAACCTAGAGGCGCCAGAACAATAAAGCTGCACACTCGGACCAAAGTGTGTCTGCTCACATCAGCGTGATGGAAAAAGTCACCAGGGATTAATTTTGGGGTTCAGCTGGGGCGACGGGGACAGGAGTGAAGTGGAGGAGAGGAGAGTAGATGAAGGGGGAGGGGGAAAGGATGGAGGCAGTGGGGATGGGTTTAAGGAAAGTGTGCATTATTGAAATGTGCAATACCCTGTGTAGTATTGTCCTGTGATTGCGATGTTTATCACCCCCTATATTCCACCCATTCTATTCTTTATGTCCTGTAGAGGTGTAATAGTGAGTGGGATGACGAGGTGTGTGTGTGTGTGTAGGATTTGCTGACAGGTTAACATTCACTGTCAGCAGTAATGTGTGATGGTGATATATGGGTATGACAGCACATATAGTCTGGTTAAAAAAAAAAATAGCACTTCGACCTTATGCCTCGATGAATTTTTATGTTTGTCCCCTCAAAAAAAATGTTTTATTTAGCCAGAGTAGTAATATATATTTAATAAAGAGAAACAGAAACTGTGAAAATTTGCTGTGAAAATAAAATAATTTTCAGGCGCAAATGCGCTCTAGATTTATGTATAAACTTACATTTAAGAGCCTGCTGTGAGGTCAGAGGTCATCTTATTAATGCAATTTGAGCTCCTCTCTTTGCCTCCCTATAGAGACCTCTGTGGCGCCTGACAATTTTCACCTCATCAATAAGCTGGTGTTTTACAGAACTAGGGATTGATACAGTGTGTGTCTGCACTGTCTGTTTATGTTTATTCATCTGTGTCTGTTTCATGTCACTGAGGCGTGTGAATTTGTTAGCACGTGCAGCGATACGGTCGCGTGGTGTCATGGCGATGTTCCGTGTGAAGTAGTAAATTGTCTTATGTTAAGTGAACCGAGGAGTGTTTTCCCGAGGGAAATCTTTTGTTTATATATGCGTCATTAATGAAATTCATGACTTTGAATGCTATCCCTTTTTAATTAGATGGTTAGTAGCTCAGTGGCTGTAAATATTGCATAAATTTCAACCTTATGGATCCCCGAGCAGTGCTTTTATTAAGCATACATTCATGTTTGTGATGGCGTAGTCCAGAGAAGACTCTTGTGCAACCTCAGTCTTTGCATTAACGATAAAATCAGTTTGACAATGCTTGTTGTTCATACATGAACATAATAGGACCACATTGGTGATCATGTCCATGCATTGCTGTGCTTAAATGTCTGCGCCGTCCAGGCAAGGCTGCGATCAATGCTGAACTTTGACAGCAGATTCCAGTTTATCTGCTTTTTCATCGGTGCAGTGGATATCTGATGGTGTAGTGGTCACAGCAGGATTTCAGCTTGTCTACACAAATCAATCACTTGGCCATTGATTAACTGCTGCTGGGATGTAAACGTACCTGAAGACACACATATTGATGCACTTTGACCAAATCATGTTACGGAAGAGAGCAGTGGATGCTTTTTGCGCAGCCTGATGTGTTAAAGTTAGACGTAATAAATGGAATTATTCCTCTTATCTCCACTTCAGCACACATTAAGAGTGTTTAGAACCATTTGTTTAACACGCTTTTCCTTGGCTTTTCTCTGTTGGCCCTCTGTGTGTTTCAGAATTGATTCTGGGATTTTACTGACCAATTTTAAAGCAGATTTGGGTCAAAAATGCCGATGTGCCCGTATGAACCAGTTCACAGCCTTTTAATTTGAGGTGCTCAGGGCTTAAATCTAAAGATGACTGATTTTGCCATCAGGGCTCCTCAGCTTTGGAACAGCCTGCCTGAGGAGATAACGCTCACAACATCAGTGATGTCCTTTAGGTCAATTTAAATACTCTTAGGGCAATTTGAATACTTTTGCTTTCATTTAAAAAATGTACTTTACTTTTAATTTTTTATGGTCCTTAATCGGCTGTCTAATCATCTAGGATTTTTCAGTTGCCGTGTTTTTATTCATTTCATTCGTTTATTGATAGTTTTTAATATTGACATTTTGTCAGTATAATATAATGTGTCATTTTATTGTTAATTTTAAACAGCCTCTCCATTCATCATTTTGTGTTGGATTTCTGTTTGGCTTTCTTTATTTAATTTACAAGCAGATTCCTCTTTTTCCTCACTTCTTTTACAGCACTTTGCAAAGTCTGTTGTTAATGGTGGTATACATAAAAAGTTATTACTGTTCTCTTACTGTTTTTATCAGAAGGACATTGTAAATTTAAAGGTTAGGACTGTGGAGGGGCAAGGATATGTTATGCTGTAGACAAAAGCTAATCAGGAATCCTCAAAGATAAATTATATAGCAATCATCTGAGTTAATTTGATTCTTTTTTGGGCCTATCTGGGTCAATTACAAGAAGCAAGGATAAGAAACAGGAGAGGCAGAGTGCTTCAATTGCATTCCAGGTATAAAGGCTTGTTGAAGTCAGAGGGCAGCCATTTGAACCACTGATGTCTTCTAAGTGCATAGTTTGATCCAGCTGCTGTGACTGAGGAAAGACAGCAGGCACAGGAGTGATTTACTTATCTATTTATTTATTCCATGTATTTATTTATTTATTTAGAATTATCCCACCGCCTCTGCGTGCGCCCACCCTAACGGACATTGTTGCCATGGCAACGGCGAGATGCAACTCAGAGCAGAGGTGATGATTTGTTCACATTTTCATCCATTTATAACGGGGAATAACGCTGTAATGCTGTAATAGAGCAACAACAGACTGAATCTAAGAATCTAACATCACAGCACCAAAGCGCTGCTGTAACACAATATACCGGATGACCTGTCACATGCTATGAATATATACTGTGGGCTTTGGTGCAGGTGTAGCTGTGTAAGCGTGGGCATGCCAGGAAAGGAGGGACAGGGTTTGTGTGTGTACTTGTGTGTCTAGAGAGTGACTCATGCCTTGTCTGTTAAGAGAAAAGAGGCTGATCAGGTTGCTAGGCGATTAAGAGCCACTATTGTCTGTAGGGACAATAGGAGACCCAGGAGTGCCCTCTTGTCGCTTTCTTTTCTCTCTCTCTTTTTTTAATCCTTTTTTTTTTACACGTACTACAAATGTACATTTTGTCTGACCCACCCCCCCAGCTTGGGCGGGAACACAGAGTTGACAGTCAGCAGGAAGATCGACAAAAGGGCATTATGGGAGATGGGGGGGGGGGGATGTCCAAGGTAGCAAAACAGGCGGACAGAGAGATCAGAGTGCAAGCAGAGGGAGAGCACTGCCAGGAGAGCTGTGCCATAGAGAGAGAGCGAGAAAAAAACCTGCAATCATTTGCCACATTGAAGGGAACAAATGTAGCTGGAGGCACTGAGGGAGAGAGAAGAGGACAGACAGAGAGAGAGAGAGCGGGAGAGGGAGAGAGAGGGGGAGAACGAAAGCCAAGGAGAAAGGGAGAGAGTTAGAGAGAGACAGAAAGAGAGGGCAACCTTCCGTGGACATTGCACGTTAAAGCCACACTGTTTTGTACGGGAAGATCCACACCAACTGACAGGTTGGCGGAAGGAGGAGAAGCACTGGGAGTTTGGCACTGCCCTCTCTCCTGCTGCCTCCCTCTGTGTGTGTGTGTGTGTGTGTGTGTGTGTCTATATGCTTGCACTCACACACATACAGACACTGGCTCTCTCTGTGAGCCTGTCAGAGCGCTGGGCTCTCTGGGTGGGTAGGGAGCAGTGTTGTAGAAGAGATGTTCGCTCTGAGGATGAGACAGCGTTTCTAACAGGATCTATTTGCGGACTGGAATAATACGGTGACACAATCGAGAGGGGCCCGAGCCCACTGGAACCAACCTCATCAACTATGGAGGGACTGCTGTCTCCAATGAGGACGCGGGTAAGTCACCATGGGGATTGCAGAGCATCCCACACGCTGTTTCTTCCACAGGAATCCATCACCAGAATAGCATAGAGTGAGATGGCGTGCCCTAAAAGCTGCATGATTGCTGAAATAAATCAGAAATTGTAGGCAGGATGCAGGGAGAGAGTGGGAGGCGCACGTCTCAGTTTGGTGTGTAGGTAAAAATGTTAAACCTGAAATTTAGTTTCAGCTTGCATGCAGTCTGTGTGTGTGTGTGTGTGTGTGTGTGTGTGTGTGTGTGTGTGTGCGTGTGTGCGTGTGAACAGATTAACAAGGGATTGCTTTGAAAGAATGACTCAGTGTTTTCAAAGTGGTGCCCATCTCCATTCAGCACAAACCACTGGCCTTTTGATTTATGGTAGAGAAGGAGCACAGAAAGAGGTGCAAGGGAGGAGCCGTGCAGTGAATTGGATGAATATCTGAAAGTGGCCTTTCACTATTGTTCCCGTTAAACATGACCTTTTGTATTAGTTGCTCATGTCCCTGTCCGGCATAGTTGACTATAGGCTGTACCCTGTACTCAGCATCTGTTGGACAGTGATTGAGCCTGAAGCACACAGAAAAGGCTTGTGAGAGAAGTAAATTATATGTGTCTGTCTGTGTTAGCGATTGTGTGTTACTTTAGAACGTACAGTACCAGGGAGTTTATTCAGCACCAATGTGAGGACAGTAATCGAGACTGAGAGGTGTCATTCCTTGTACGTTTTGACCCTGCTGCTTCTTCTGGATGGCAGTTTGTGTTACTAAATACATACAGTATATATTGATGTTTATAAAAGCATTACTGCATTATTTTTGCAGGAGATGGGAATGATTTTGTAGAAGTTTCTCAGCAGCCATTAATCCAACACTAAATCAGGCGCAGGAAATAAATAACTTATTAGCTGGACCCTCTGTTACTATTTTACCTGCTTCCCCCTTCCTGGGAGGACAAAGATGATTTAGCAGCACTCATTTTATCACCACTGGTACCGACCCGTGCAGCATAAAATAAATTCCCATACATATGAGAATTTGCATACATTTTAATAGGCTGTTTATTTCTGTTGTAACCTGCAGGTATAGTTCATACACACAAGCTTCGATGTGCGAAGATGCTGAAAGGTTTGAGACACTGGGATGACCTGATGGGATTGTCACACATGAGTACCCCCGTCTGCTCACCTTCCCTCTCTCGCCTTTACAACTCACACTCCTTCTCTTCTTTTCAGTGGGAGTTTTGACCCTTTTATTCTTTTCCCTTGTGCATTTGGATTCGCCCAAATTCTTCTGGTGTTTTAAGCCAGATCTTTCTTGCTTCTCCATCCTTTTTGTCTGCCCACCTGTCCGTCTGCCTGTCTGTCTGCCCCTTGTCGTGTATTTGGCAGTTAATGCGAGCGATGTAATTGGTATTTGCAGATCGGCCCGTGCTTTAATCCAAAGGGGAGTGTTAGCGGGCTGTTTGGAGATAGACTTGGCTTCAGAGATATGGCGCCGAATCAAGTCTGCTATATCTGTGCTGTCTGCCACCCTGGACAGATTTTCCACAGAGCTGTTGGAATCATTTTCAATAACTAAATGACTTTTTGCATTTATCTTCATCAGCCACATTGAGCTTCACATGCCCCACAGTTGATGTGGGTATCTCTGTTTTGGCATCAAAGTCACTTTCAGTGGATTTATGAATCACAGCGTGATGAACCAGTGCAGGAGTCTGTCAAAGTTTATGCTGCATAATCTCATCTTAATACACTTACTCTCATCCTCTGAGATAAAAGGGCGTATGTAGTGAAAGCAGGAGTTTTGATTTGTGGCTTTCAGGAACAGTACGGAAGGTAATAAATCCCAGATATTTGTTTTCAGAAGCAGCGTAATGCTGTGTTGTTTCTCAACAGAAGTGGAGCCATCTACTCTCACAGCAAATACTGCACCTGAAGTAAATAAAAGAAACTGAAAAGAAAAAATGCTATCCCATTTAGGACCATTTTAGCCACTAAATAGTTCATTCTTTCTGAATCTTACTCCAAGGGTGTGCAAAAAGATGTTCAACACCTACTAAGAGATTGAACCAGCTATAGCCTGTAAAAGCTCCACTATTCCTAATCCTCAGCTCACTAAAATGGGGAAATTGTGCTGAGAGGGCCGTGTCAGCTATCGAGTGGCCTTTAGAAGAGCTGTAGTCATATCTCCCCAAAGCTCCTGTTCTCTCTACTTCAATCCAGCAAGTTTTTTTCCATGTGCACTCTCTTTCTTTATTTGGATGACAGTAAAGGCCACTGATGCAGGAAAATGAAAATAAGCATCAGTGAGCTGTGCGTCTGTGTTGCCTGTGCATAGTTACATACAGCAGAAAAACAGGTCAACACGCACACACACACACACACACACATTGCATACAGGATGCAGTAAGCAAAGTAATCCTGAGGGGAATCTGAAAAAAAGTAGCTAGTTTGTTAGTAGCTAGTCCATAAACTTTGCTCACATGTACCCCTTGCTATTATATTTTCTCTGTGTCTTTCAATGTGCTCTTACAGTTGCAGTTTATTTTAGTCAGGACAAATATCTCACTGCACTTAATTTCCAAACTTTATCTTAACTCTGCGCACTGTCCTCTTCTTGTTTTTTTTGTTTTTTTGTAAACGAGAGACTTGAGGGTACATCCAGATTCTGTTGGCCCTTGCAAACCCGAAAGATGCGCTCACAGACTCCTAAAAAGAAAAATAGAGTTCCCTGTAGGTTTCCCCTTCTTGTGTCTAATATATGCATATAGGTCAGTAGAACAAGGAGCTCAAACTTCATAGAAATCTTTCTCTGGAGACCGTGTGTGCTTTTATAGGGCACGCTTTGTGCACACCGTACGGCGTAAATGTGCGGGGGTGTGTCTTGTGTATCCTCTCTCCAATCAGCTCCTCCTGTATGTTAGTGGATCAATGAGGAGTAGTTATCTAGAGATTAACCCTGTCAATGCTCTGTCAGTCTAACCAGAGAGACTCCTCTGCTCTTCCTCTCTCACTCGTGTTGTTTAGTTCGCTTTCTCTTTCAGCACTATGTCACTGCCTCTCTCATCTCCAGGCTCTTTCCTCAACTGGTTGTATTTCTTCACATGAGAATTTGTGCGTGTGTGTGTGAGCGTATGCTCTTTGATAATTAAAAAACATTTGTTTTTTTATCATGCTTGCATTAAAATGCAGAGCAATTAATGTTTTCATAGGATCTCATCGCAATGTCTCAAAAATCCAAAAAGTAACAAATGTGGTCACATGGTGAATACAGACGTGCACCATTTTACTAAAAAGGACTGCAATAGCTTTGAAGAAAATCAGAATTTGATATTTCCCTGAATCCTTCAGCCCTAATGTGTGTGTGTGTGTGTGTGTGTGTGTGTGTGTGTGTGTGTGTGTGTGTGTGTGTGTGTTTGTCCAGATGCCCATGACAGATGGTGCCATTAGAAAAATGGCCATGGGCTTGCACATGCACACACACTCTTCTGCAAACATGCACTTAGTCCATTAAAGAATACCCAGTTTAAATAACACACACACATCCACACACCTCCCTCCCTGAGGATGCACTGCACCCCCCCCCCCCCCCCCCAAGAAAAAAAAAATCCCAAATTGTTGTGTTCTCCATACGTGCATGCCTGAAGCCGACCTCGCTGTCTGGATTAATATAATTACGAGTGAAAGGCCAGGATGGTGGGCTTCAGATTTGCAGCAAAAGGTGGGGCTGCATTTGGCAGCCTGCTCAGTCCTCTCTCTCTCTCTCCCTCTCTCTCTCTCTCACAATGAACAGCAGGTTAGCTGGCAGCATTTAAAGGCCAAAGTACGCAGCAGAGGGATGTCTGGTTGCTGAAACCACATGGGGCAAATGCAAACAAACACACATGCTGGGGTTCTGAGGCACAGACACACACATGAACACACATACTCAAACACACACACAGTTACATGTACACTGAATGTAGAGCCACATCTCCCAGCTGTCATCATCTTAGCCTAATAAATGCACTGTCAAGGGAAATCTCCGTTATGGGCTGCATTGGATTTTATGTTGTGATTATAGTTTTTTGCTGAAGTACAAACAGCTGCGCTGCTGCCCTATGATATCATGGGACTGTGTATAAATGGCACACCTCTTCAGCCACATTTCTATTGTTATGTTTGTGCATTTTAATGTTCTTAAATGTCATTTTACAATGTTGAATGATGTAGAATACAATCACAGGTAATGTTAGAGTGCAACTACTTGCTGTGTTATTCCTGTACTGAAACGTTGTCCCATTTGGACAAAAGGTACACAACAGCTCTGATAGTTGTATAAGGCGCATATGATATTGTATATGCTTTGCCTCACACATCTGTATATGGTGATAATACTTTAAAGATTATTGTTGATATTATTATATATATTCCCCACTCGCCCCTACGGGTGGTCAATCCTTCAAGCTCAGGTCCTCTACCAGAGGCCTGGGAGCTTGAGGGTCCTGCGCAGTATCTTAGTTGTTCCTAGGACTGTGCTCTTCTGGACAGAGATCTCCGATGTTGTTCCTGGGATCTGCTGGAGCCACTCGCCTAATTTGGAAGTCACCGCACCTAGTGCTCCGATAATATATATATATAATATATATGAACTTTATTAGCTATATATTATCCTTATTAGCGTCTGTTAATTCACAAAAATTCACAAACCCACCTGCAACACCCGTGCACTGATGACATGCAGAGAGGCAGATTAAGATAAAAAGAGGCTCAACTCTTGCTCTGCAGAGTAAGATTAGATCGGCGGGATGCCATGTTGAGAGAGTCCTCCTCCCACAGTTCCCTGTTTGAAGCGTTTCCTCTCTGCTGAACGTCTCTTTCCCCATTTTTGAAGACGCAGCCCAGCGGCCATGCACCACCTCTGGTCGTGTAAATGTGTGTGCATTTGAGCGTACCCTTTGGTGTCAAGCATGTCAAATGGGCTCTTGTCCCCTTGAAGAGTTCCAAACGATGAGATCAATCAGGGCGCAATTGAACAACTGGAGAAGCAAACCAAGCACTTGATGTTGTCATGGAAACGCGGGGTGCAGATTTTCCACTTCATTGGCTGTCATTAGTCTTGAGGCGTTTTAAAATAATTTCACAGAAAGCAATTGAAAGATGGGAGGGCAGAATTAGTCTTCACATAGATAGGTAGAGCACATAACACGAGAACCGTCGTAAAGATAATTTCGCTATAGCGTGGTGCATTTATTTCTGTCAGTGTTTAAACCCTATCTTTTAAAATAAAAAAGCCTGCAGCAGTCCCATTATTAGATATTGACTCTATCTATGTACTTATATAGAATAGCGTCTCAAGAGACATTGACTGCACTGCCGTAAGCCTTTAGACAATCCAAATGGCAAATGTAATGCTATATTTCCTGTATTAGAATGTAATCACCACTGCTCAACCACACAAGTATCTCTAATGAACCTACAGAGGATTAGTAGTGTCAGAATTCCTACAGTGGGTGACACTGGCTCTAAGAGGTATCATACATCACCCTATCTGTTCAGCTATGTTGCACAGATGAATTTTATAAATACACAAATACTCATGCATACTCTTACCCAGGAAATAAGAGTTTTCTTTTTTTTTTTTCCCCTGAAACCATAAATCATTTTCTTATCTCCTCTAGTCATCCACACTTAAGCACTTCTTCCACCATTTACTCTGTCATTTTTCCCCTCTGCACCATCATAGACTCACCATTTCTAGCCCATTACACCCATACTTTAAGCCACCCTATATGTCTTCCCCTGGGCTCTGAACTGTGACCTTTTATAGATGAAGAGAGTAAGCTTGCAGCGGTTACTAGCAGGTCTACTCAGATTTGATTGGCTGACCATATAACTGCCCTGAGGTGAGAGGTAGAGAGAGAAAAGAGGCATACTTATTTGTATTTGTAATGGTGTTAAGAAATAAATAAATCACAGTTGCACCATTCTGACCCATTCGCATGCACTGAGGAATTCCAGCTTTATTAGAAAGTTGCAATCACTCCACCACCACCACCGCCACGAGTCTCAATTTCAGCCTGTGGCTGTGGAGTTTCTGGCTTCTAACCTGGATAAGCTTAATTGTCAAAGCAGCAAATGTGAAGCTGCAAAGGATTTTATTGCTGTGCTGATGGCTGTTTGCTTGGGTATCCATTTAGCATATTGCCTCATGGTGAATTTTTTTCTAGCAGATAAAAAGAAGAAACTGAACCCACTCGACTCGATGCGTGTTAACATCAACAAAAACTACAGAGCACACCAAATGTGCCCGTACGAATTTTTAAAAAAAAAAGAAGAAAAAAAAGGATGATAAACACTAATACAAAAAACAACAACGAAACAAACATTGTCTTTTTCAAATTCAGGTACTATAAAACAGTATTTAGGTCTGTTGACCAAAATACAGTTTTGCACTTTATGAAGATTTCTAGTAGAATTTTAAGTTCAATTGTTTCCTTTTAGGTTTAGTGAGGCTTCCTTCTTGTTTTTTTCCCAAATGTCTTTAATCAAACAGCATTTAACAGTTTTACATTTACGGTTTTTACGCTCTAGTGCGCTAATGGCTAATTCATGATTTATGTACATGGCTGCTCAAGGAGACAAAGACATTGAGCGCTTTTGCATACAGATGCATTGTAGACTCAAAATGTGCACATCCCCAAACACACGCATGCACACTGGTCAATTTGCATGCTCCATAACATCTATGTGTACAGCCCCAGACATATGGACCCATGCGGTGCCACTAGACAGCTTAATTGATGTTGGCTTGTCAGTTTCCTAGCAGTGGGGCTGGGAGGGGTGGGTTCAGGACTGCTTAGAAAAACTGATAGATAGGAGGATGAATGGATGGAGAAAAAGAAGAAAAGATGTAACGTTGGCGGGATAAAGGAGGGGAAAGAATCTGCTTATAGTCAAAGACTGGACTTGGAGGGGGTAGGGGGTTCTTTAAGACACCTTGACAATTCTCAGTTAGGACTAAGACATAAAACCTTTGAGTTCCCTTAAATAAAAAGCATGCATTTTACTGCTTATTGCATAAGCGATCTAAATGCTGGGTGTTTTATTTTACATTTCTATTCTTTCCACCAATCCTTTTCAATCTGTGGACTCTGTGCAGTGTTTGCCAGGTATCCTATTACCTCTCTTCTCCCCTGTGTAGACAGCTGCCATTACGCTGAATTAAACCAAAATATGAAATCAGCATTGCCAGATTGATGCTCATCCATCCTCCTAGGAATATTTACATCATCCTAAGTGTCTCTCTGACCTCTGATGCTCTCATTATGGCTTGTTAGAGCAATTAAAGGTGACGTGTGTCAGATTTATAACTCACCCCTGAGTGTATTTGTGTCTGCACATACACGGATGTGCATTTTCTTCTGAACAGATGTGAGCATCTGCCATTGCAGTTAAGGCCATTAATAAACGTCTTGAGGTGTTTGTATGCGGATGTGTCTGGTTTTCAGCAGCAGCTGGTGTTATTTGCTGTGTGCTTTGTTTGCATGTACATCTTTTTGTGTGTGTGTGTTTTTTTCAAGTGATTTAAATTAATATATGTAGTTATAAAACGGCACAAGTTAATGTAGATATATATATTTTATATGGAAAACATCTGGATTTAACCCTTCTACTTTAATTTTCTTGCAATTACAGAATAACATTTAAGACACGCACGCAGACACACGCACCGGCAAAGGTTGATGCACTAATTCTGGTAAATACTAATAAATATCGTTGCTAACCATTAACCTCCCAGTATCTTTTTGTTAAACACAGGACATGCATAATGCTCAAAATGCATGTCAGCACTTGTGCAGAGGTTGAACAAAACCAAGGAAGTGTCTAATAACACACAAAAGTAAAAAGCAGATCATGAAGACGAGTCCAACTTCTTTTATTCAGTACACCATCAATCTTACATGAAATGTCGTCTAACAGGTTTCTAAAATGGGTGCAGGTGGATGTTGGGTATTATTATGTACATTGGCATTGAATTGAGCAGCTTAGAAATAATGGTGCAGTACAAATACCTAAAACATAAAAAAGTTCTTGAGAGCAAATGTTTGTTGTTTCTTAGAGCTGCCAGGTGAGTTCAGTGGTAACCGCCCTGTAGAAACGTTGCTGTTGTGGATCTCTAGATCAGCTTTTATCTGCTGTGCCTTTTTTCAAGTGTATTTTCCCCCCGATATGCTTTAATTACATTCACATGAGCTGTTTGTCTTCATTTATTCACCATTTACACTACTTTCACGTATGCAGTGCATTCCACCCTCTTACCACCAGAGTGTGCTGTGCGATGGGATTCCTAATCTTTCCCAAGGCTCCTCTGAATAACAAGCTCAGCACTTGAAAGTCCACCTGAGGAAGAGCAGTCCCGATGGGCCCTGAAGTTATTTTTGTACTTCGTTCTTGGATATGAAGGTTTGAAGTTCCTCTTCACATCGGTAAGCATCAAGAAGGCAAGAGAAAGAAAAAAACTCCTGATGTTGCTTTAGATTGCAGCTGTCAGCTGTTCATTGTGTCCTTTCTGATGTATGGGGCCAATAAGCAGAGACCCTCTGCTCTAATCGGCAGTGGTCTGCTGCTCTGCTGTGTATGAGCGCTGGCTGTTTGGTTCAGATAAGAGCAAAACTGTACACCGCATTTCCTTTCATCATTGTCATCACAACTTTCTCAGCAACGCAGTGGTTGTGGAGTACCCAGGTTCAGAACAGGAGATCATCTGTGTGTGTTGAATGAAGAACAGTGAGGTATATAATCAATGACCTCATCCTGTATCTCCTGCTGTTCACGAGAGACAGTGAGTGGAAAGAAGAGCAATGAAAGAATAAGTGAAATCAAGAGAGGAAAATGATGGGGCGCCAGTGAGTGAGGATTGAAAGGGAGGGGAGCATATGTTAAATGCTGAGCTTGATTAATAATTATGAGCTGTGTCAGTGACTGAGTGGCCATCCTATTACCCCTGCTGTCTGCTAGAGGGGCAATTACGTGGGATTTGCCCCCCATGTTCCCTCCCAGCAGACTTTCTCTCGTCTCCCTCCAGTCCTTAATGTTTCATGTGGTCAGCTTATACCATTTTATTCCTTCCTTTCCCTTTCATAGTTTGCATAGCACCTCTGTTCCCATGGCAATAGTTGGCTCTGAATGTAAATATGTGGTAAATATCATGGGACGTGACCCTGGCTTGGACAGACCCAGGAGTGATCAAGCACTGTCTGTCACAGCACATCTTTTCTTTGACTGGGGTGCAGATGAGGAGGTGTAGCAAGGACAAAGACAGAGGAGGGTGGGAGGTGACTGGTTTGTCTGGCTATGGCCCCAGGTGGCATCAGGCTGCCTCTCTCTATAAACCCAGTGTCTTTCTGGATTCTTCTTTCATCCCATCCATTCGTTCTGCACAGCAGAGAAACACAAATAAGGTGAAGTGTTTGCTAAAAGATAAGGCGAGTAATAGCTGACTATCAGTTCTGATACAGCGAATAAAACCATAAACACAAGCTGCCATGTTGTTCGACATTTTCCCTTCGCAATGATGAGAAGGATGGCCTCGAGTAATGTCAGGAGGTGGAGATGATCTCCTCAAATTACGTCTTTCTTTTGCTGTACCCCGGGGGGGCTCTCCTTCCCTTCCTCCTCTGCACGTTAAAAAAGACAAAGCCTGAGTCATTTGGCAATGCATTTGCCATTGGTTTGCGTGGTAGAAGCTGAGCCGGAGCACCTGTCAGAGGTGTGGGGCCCATCTGTACAGTAACAAGCAGCTTAGTCCCATGCCTGCAGCAAGAGGTGGAGCTGGCACCGTCTGGCTTGGGTTACTGCCCTCCTGGGAGAAAGCATGCATGTGTGTTGAGGGTTATAGCATGACTAGTTCATGTTAGCTCATTAGAAGCATGAGGAAATGCAAGTATGAGTGTGGGGGGAGGGGGGGGGGGTTTACAGGTGCATCCTCTTTGTACTTTGTATTTGTTTATGCACATGCTTCGTTAATTTGTGGCCCGCGTGCCTGAGGGATCATAATGATTTAATGTCTATAAAGGAGGAGAGTTGTGTAGTTACGACGGGCTGAGAGGTTTACGAGAGTTATAAGCACAGCTGCATCCTGCATGTAGACAAATATGGCCGAGCCAAAGGTCTAAAGAATGAGAACTGTGTGGCATGGGTGTGAGCAATACAGGAACACTTACATTAGTTTATGGGGTTTCAGCAGTAATCTCTGTTGCCAAAGCAATTCAAAACATTAAAATAACTTCGAGTTGAAAAATGCCTGGCATTCAACACTGATGTTTACTTAAACTGCAGATTTGCTTATTAATGTCTAAACTGAATGTCTCCAAATTTAGAAATAGCAATTAAGATGTCACAGAAACATATTAAAAGCTTAAAACCATGTTTGCCTCTTTTTCCCCCCTCAGTAACCCAATGTTTTCCGTTGGGAGTACAATCGTGTATAACCCATTTCCCACCATGATCTGGTCTGTAAAGATTAAATATGTAGCCGCATCATCAAACATTTAACGCTCACACTGCTACAAATCAGATTCCCAACTGTGTGTGTGCTGAGTTTGGGGGGAGAGCGCCTCACGTGCATGTCTTGATCCTAAGTTGATGTGAGTGTGCTGCTTGCATGCTAGAGTAATTCATAAAAAGTTGGGCAGAGTTGCAGGCAGACGAGCGTGCATATTTTTAAACTGAGTGTTAATTGTTAAATCAAGGAAACAGTGTTTTCTTATGGTGTGGTTGAATACGTCTATCCCTGTTTGTTTCCCTGCATAGCGGAGGCTGTGAATCTCCTCGGCACTGGGTAAAGTGGGCTAAGTTTACTGGGGCAGAAAATCCTGGAGCATGACTCAATCCAGTGCCTTCATACAACCAGGCCCTAAAATATGCCTCTGTCGCATTCTGTCTGCTCAGTGCATCCAAGACACACACATACTCTGTGGCGAGTGGCTTGTGTATAGAACAAGCAAGACAGCGGCTCCAACCAAGGGAGAAAAGGTGTAAGGTGTGTATTATTCTTGTGAATGGCTTCTGATCCCCTCGCATATCAGAAGTTCTTTTCATTTTCTCCTCTGATCTTTCAAAGGATATTTTCTGCGGTCTGAGTGTGAATGGGTCCCTTTAAAATCCAAGGTGACTTTCACTGCAGAATGACATAAGATAGTAGCGTGCACCTGCCTCACTCTTCACAGGTATTTCTAGAAATGCTGCAAACACACACACACACACACACAAATGCACACAGTCTCACAGACAGACACAGAGCCATTCCCTGCATTGTGGAATGACAGATTTGGGTTGCGGAATGACACAGCAAAATTCTCATTACTAACAGCGATGAAGTGAATGATTTAGCAGAATCCTTTGCATCTGCGCTGCCTGTCGTTTATAACCCAGAGAAAAAGAGACAAACTGTCAGCAAAGATAAAAAGACAAAAACATTTGCATCATGTAAAAATTTCTGCTAGAGCTTTAATCAGAGAGAAAACGCATCACGCAATGACATTTAACTGGCCAGTCAAACCATATGCGGTCACCACAACAGGCATGCGAGCTTGTAAAGTGCAGTGCTTGGACTTAAATGCCTTCCCGTCCAATGTTAAAGCTGGCAGTAAACTCTTTCGACAGTTAGGTGGAGACAGGTGCTTAAGAGGCTTTATCAACATGTCTGGAATAGGTGGCCCTACTATTTTTGAATGCTTGTATGTATACAAACCTCAACTGACTTGGAAGGCTGCCAGGAGTTTGATTAGCACATATCCCTATTTTGCACACCAGGTGGACATCATGATCAATCAGGCTCACACAGGCGCACGCTCTGTACTCTCGCCTAAAATTAGATTTAAAGAGAAAAACTGTCCTCGGAGCTTTGAGTGTGAAGAAGAATCAGAGAGTCTTGTTAAAGGCCCATTTTGTGATGCACAATCTGAACTGCTGCCACTCTGGTGCTCTTTCTGATTATGGGATTAGTGGGACGGTCAGCTTTCAGGAGGAAACTTATGGTTGCAAAAAATAATAAACATCTCACTGTTCCAGCTTGATTCATATTAAAGTACAGCATACACTGCAGCTTTTTAGCTAAAGGGGGTGACAAAGCATATAACGGTTAAATATAGTTCAATATGCTTGTTGAAGTAGCTAGTATTTAATTCTACTTTTATATATATGTATATGAATACATATGGTAGTCTTTGTGTATCTGTGCATATGATAATCGACGCAAAGCAGTCTTACATTAAACCTTTGTCAGTCGCATGCCAATATGTTCGAGTATGCACATTTATTAGTGCCTGTGAGTTTGCAGTTGTGCATGAGGGAACATAATTGGTTTATCCAAAGAGGTGAGGAGATATTCAGCTCTCTGTGAGTCACCTGTCGTAAAAACATTGCACAGAGGATTCATTCCACTGTCTTCATTTATGTTCCCTTAGACACACAGTCTAGATTATACCGAGAAATCTGGGTTTTAACCCTGCTCGTGCCAAGAAGGAGTCACACCGGGACATGCTGTCCTGCGTTGTCTCTCAGTTGGGGGTTAAGCTCTTCTCTAATTATAAATGCTAGGCTAGGCTACCTGCCGCTATCTCTACACTCCTCTTGGCATTCGGACTCCATGAGCTGCCTGCCTCGCAAGTCTTAATGGTCATATACTATCAATCTTCACCACGCTAGCAGATATTTATAATTCATGCAGCATGCAGATGAAAATTAGAGTGATATTTCTAAGTTATTATGGGTGTTACATATTCACAGCAGTCAGCATTAGGAGCTTCAGGAAGGCGGGATGGCCTCCTGAGGGCAACAAAGGACTGATGGATGTGCACTCTTTAACACCCAGTTGTGTGTATTATGGGGTCTGAATGTGTCCTTATATGTGTGTTTATGCTAAACCTCTCTGTCTGGTTTCCTTTTCATTCTTTCCCAGCCCTATTTGTTACTGTTCCCCACCCCTTCCCCTAGACTTCATTTGCAGGGACGTAACAACATCAAATCACAGTGCAAAACTGTGAGTTGCACCCCAGTCCTCTGGACTGCAGAGTTGAATGTGAGGACTGATGAGTTCATGAGTTCATGATGACCTCACACCCAAGAGAGTTTAGAGAGCATAGGCCATTGGCATTCTGGGAGTGCATGGATTAGGAAAATAGGGCAGGACGAGGAGGACTGGCTCGAAAAATTTTTTTAGAGGGATGTCTGTGACACCCAGTGAGAGATGAAGTAATTGGAGCAGTTAGAAAACGGTTAATTGTGGAGTCAAAAGATGGAGACGATGATGGATGTGACCATCAGCTTAAACAATGCAGGGACATTAATTAATTATTATGTCTGAAACTGGTTGCTTAATTAGTCCTTTGGCTTATTTCCGGACTTTTGTGTTGTTACTATGATCTTCTGCAGCTTCCTGTTGTAGCCTGAATTCTGATAGTAAATGCAGAAAGTCTTCCTCTGTGCACTCACATCCTGTTTGTTGGTCCAGCCCAGCTAAACTCATTTCAGTCTGATCCGGCCTTTCTGTTTTTTCTCTTTCTTGTTAATGAACACAGAATAGTGGTGGTGGGGGGTACATTCCACCGGCTCCCGCCAGAAAAACAGAAGCAACCACTCTCCAAGGAGTGTCCCACCAACATCCTCTGTCTCCCCGCTTCCCCTCGCTTCTGCTCTCCTTCCCCTCTTACTGAATTACTGCCCCCTCGGCTATGCACCCTTATTCTCCCCCTCCCGCCTCCAGTCTCCCCCACATACCCTGCCTTCTACAACCCCCCCCACCCCCGCCCCACCCCTGCTGCAACTGTTACATAAGCTTCCAGTCATAGATCCAGGCCATATCGCTCTTGTTTTCCCCCTTGTGTGTCTATGAGAGCCTCAGCATCCAAGGCCAACCCTTAATGAGGCTACCACAAAGGCCCATTGATGAGAGGCCCAGTGTGAGAGAGGATGACCCCAGCCAAGAGCACCCAGAACTGTGCATCAGCTGCCCCAGGCTCTCCCTCCGCACAAAGACGCCCACTGTGGACAGAGACCTGAAAAGGCGCCGAGAACAAGAAGGGGAGAGAGAAATGTGAAAAGAGGGTAGAGATAACTCAAACAACTTGGAAAATGTTAGAGCGATATTAAAAAAGTCAGACATATGACTTTGTCACAAAATAGTTGCCTCTCTGAGTGTCAGTTCTCCCATCAAGCCGTACGCCTCCTCTATGCATCCTAGCAAGAACAGTGAGACCACCCTCTGCCCTCCCTCTGCCAGGGAGTTGTCAGTGTCTTCATTTCTCTCATGGATCATAACTTAGATGTGAAGAGGAGATTTGGGAGCCAAACTTGCTGGAGATAGTCTTGTTTGTTACAGCTGGCCATTTGGGAATCTTGCAGTGGATGGAGAATAAAAGTGAATTGTTGAAAAGTTAAGTTGGACTGTTACTGGCACAACTCCTTGGAAGAATTGGATATTATATAGCTGATATGGCTTTATTACTTTCTTTAAGTTATTTATGAGGATTAATCCCATGAGCGAACTGAATAAAAGAGAGAAAGAGAATTTTTCTTAAGTACTTAGTAGAAAAATTACTTCTTTTTTTGTTGCCGTGGTTGTTGATCAGTTGAACGATGACTCTTTCTGCACGACTCGAGGACTTAGAGGTGACCTTGGAACACATGCTTATGGACGTTTTCGTAAGTTTCTCCACAGTTTCTCTTGCTCAACATTGTTTTAACATCTCTTTAAAAAATGCTTTAATATACCCATCTTCTCTGTGTTTTATATGGGTGACCTCTCCAGCGCATAATTTCAGCTGGAGATGGGGGCTGACATATGTTCATGCAACATTCCAGATGCTCTGTTCTTAATTGGTGCTGAAAACACATGCTTATTAACCATCAAATTCTCTGCTTAGGGAGAATTATGGAATAAATTGGCTGACCAGGAATATAACCTGAACTGCTTGGCCTAATATGTGAGTCAACATAAGGTTAGCCCAGGGACTTAAAACTTTGGAAATTTTAACTCAACGTATGAGGAGCTTTTGTCCAACCAACTCGAAAGTATTAAATGTAGGCAGTGGGCTTACTTTCTGTGGTCTGCATCCTTCATATTTATCTCTCGATAGCTATAAATCTTTTGATTAGCAATGAACGAAATCTCCAAGTAAAGGAATTGGGAATCGAGAATGAGGAAATGGGGGATGAAAGAGGAATGAGAAGTAGATGGAAAGTCTGATGGATGTGATAGGCGTGTTTCTGTCGCTTGTGACGCTTGGATAGAGGTAGATTACTCAGATCCCTGTGGTTGCTAAAGCATTTTGGGCTGCTAGAACTGCATCCCACACAGACATTTAGATACAAAAACACATGCAGCTTACATGGTCTACCTCAGCACACACACACAGACAGACACACTTTGTAAATGTGACATCAGAATCCCTGGTTGCTTTGATCTGCCGGCTGCTGTAATGAGTTTGGTCGTTAAGCTGCTGTTTCCCTTTAATATTGTTTACAGGCACAGGCATCTGTTCAAGGAACTGTAATCTGTCTTCCCTGAGATATATATTCAGTGAGCACTATCAGCATTCAATCCGCTGCCACAGGGCTTCAGTGTCACTGAAATATGCTGGGATTTTTTTTTTTGCATGCGCGGATCCATCAAACTACTTTGGAGATTTGGTCATTTTCTTTCTGTATATCCAAAGGATGATTTATGACCATGGCAATAAAGATTACTGTTTATGGCCAGAGCAACATTTGGATTATTCATGCACCGCATGTGGGACGGAAAAATTGGAGTAAGGAAAATGCTTCCTTCCTCTACATTTCCTCTCAACATCCTAATTAGAATGCTTTTTTATTTATTTCTCTAATTGCTGGAAGAGGGTGGAAAACAGAGGGTTATCTGGCCACTTTGCATACTTAAATGAGAAATATTCAAATCGTGTGCACACATTCCAGACTGCTGGCTAGACGTATGCGCATATGGCAATGCATGCATACACAAACACTCACAACATGCAGACGTGAGCTACGCAGAAGCCTATTTCAGTGAACCATCAAGTAAGGGAAGGGGGAATTAAGGACTTATATTGGAAGACTTACCAGCAGTAGATGGTGTTATGGATCAGGCCTGTGATATTGTATATAGTCGTCCTTGTTGTAAAGTGTGTATTCAATAAGTCTGACTGTGTGTATGTGTGAATTAGGACAGTTAAGCTCAGAGACCAGGATCGTTATAGGAAAATTAAGGATCATTAGAATAATGACAGCAGTTCTCCATCCTCTGCTAGAAAAAGACCTCCAGAGCCCTATCTATGCTGCTCACTGGCTTAGAGCAGCAGTGAAGTGCGCAGCTATATTCAAGGGCTCACTGCTATTTTCATTAGCACAGCTGCACATATGAATGATTTAGGGAAGCTGAGAGGATCCGAGGCAATGAACTTCCTTCACAGCCTCTTTTACTACTAGAAAAGGAGGTCACTATTTTGTTGCCACATTCGCTCGCAGGAAGCTGGATATTTCGGGTCAGCAAAGTTGTTGTTGTTTTTTTAATTCAACACTGTTAAAATAAGCTCACACATGTGTGCTCCTTTGAAATTTAATGAACCAGTAATGTGATCTGTATCTGCTGATTGGATTTTTTTCTTGTTGCTATGAAATACTGGTTTCTGGCATCATATCATCTCACGCCAGAGCTGTTGTGCATTGTGCTGCTGAGCTATGAGGAGAGGAGAAGACACAGAGACAGGGAGGCATGGCAACTCCTCTTGCAGAGGATGCCTCGCAATCTAGCACAAAGGCTGACTGTCACATCAGCAACTGAGGCAGTGTGATTAAAAATGCATTCAATCCCTGTGTAGTTTAATTGAATCTCCTCCTTGTGCACCCCACAAACACCTCCCAATCATCTCTTCCAACATCACATCTATGATACAGCCTGCAGGCGGTACTAATCCTTCCATCTCCTACTCTTCCTTAGTCCTACATCTCTTCTCGTCTCCCCCATCCCCCGGTTTCTTCCAAAGGAGAAAGACCTCAGCTGGATGGGTTTGCTTCCATCACAGCTGTAATGCACTGCTCTGCTTTTTTTTTTTTTGTTTTCGTCTCCATCGTCTCCTCTGCTTCCAGCAGCCATAAAGTACTGGTTTATATCTTTGGGAGAGCTATTTGGTCACAAAGGGCCTGTGGTCTCTGAGAGCATTCACTCCGCCAGGAGCACAAACACTGTGACGTACCGATACCAAGCGCTTCCTTGTCACAATGAGAGTTTTGCTACGGAATTATACAACATGCGTGTCTACAGTACATGCATACAAAAAGCCTCTTTATTAGCAAACTATTCTCTTTTGACTGCACTGCTGCAGATGTGTTGATTCAAACATTGGCTATTGACTGAGTGTATTATGTGAGAGTATTCTGTTATGTAATGGGTGTGTTCTCTGACCAGTTCTCTGACCAGTGACAAAATTGTTCAGCTAGTGCGAGCTGACCTCTTTCCCCTTTCTGTTTGCACCTCGTCACTCACTCTCCCGTTTGCTCCCAAGCAATCAATTGTCCTTTAATCTGAAATATTTTGATCTCGATATTGATTGAGATGTGACTTAAGTATCTTTCTTATTAACAAAAAAAAAAATCCTGCAAGAAGAACAAAACCAGCATGTGTCAGTCGATCTCTCATTGTTATTTGAGTCCGTCTTTCTCTACACTGTCTGCATCCTGCAGCCCCAAGCCCATTTGTTACTACTGGAGATATAAATATTTAAAAGCTGGACAAAAAGAAGAAGAAGTAAATAATGCCTTGTGCGGGGCTATTTGCAGTTGCAGAATCAGGGGATTGACTCAAAATAAACTACAGTCCCTATTCATGTTAATGGAACAAAAGAAAAAAAAACTATGTCCCCCAGTGCAGCAATGGCTCATTGTTGTGTTTTGATAGCTTTTGGGCAACAACAGCTGAGAGAAATAAGCAATATCAGAGTTTGGTTATACTAATATTTGATAGCAGAATCAATTTGTTTTTATTTATGGGGGTCTTGTACGATTTACTGAGTGGAAAATATTTACAAGAACGGAGAAACTTCTTTTTTTGAAAGATATTATTCAAATTTCTTTTGAAAAAGAAGTTTGAAAAGTATAGTAATATAGTCAGTTTCTGCAATCAGATGTATCTCATTTACTTGCCGCATTAGTCTTTGGCAGCAGGATCATTCAAACAGAATTAAATAAATAAATTTAATAAAAACAACAACAAAATTATCATAAACTCGATCCCATTTTATGTGCAGACGGATCAAACCGATGAGCCATTATCATTCATCCTTCAATTTCCATCATGGTTCAGATTCGGATGTCAGCTGGCCCAGCACACGCTCAGGGCTTCCAGCACACTCGGGTGAATAATTCAGAAGCTTTGAATGCTTTTCTCTGAGGCATATTGCACATCTAGCACCACATTCAAATGTGTTTTTGCCCTGCTAATAGACTGCTGATTGGCCCATTGGAATGATATATTGTAATTCTGTTAAGACATAGATGGCTGGATAATAGCAGTGTATTTGTGGACTGCACTTGGACAAAGATTTTATTAAAGGCCACATTTATCTTCTGTGTTCCTAAGGCTAGAAAGACAGCGTGACTGCAGTGCTTTGGTGCCAACGCTTTGAACAATAATATTACGGAACAACACCTAAGCAGGTTTGCAGTTTGCACGCACACTCTCGCGCACACACACACACACATACAGACAGGTTGAGCAGATGTGTGCTGAGCGACACAGTTTGACCAGGACAACCTGTCCTAGCGTTGCACCAAATCTCTCTGAAACACAAATATGCCCCAGTTTTTACTGTGACTCATATAAAACAATCTCACAGGCGATCCATTACCTTTCTTAGCATGTAATGGTGTTTCCCGGGTTCTCTTACACAGACACTGCTGAGAAGATGGTAATTGAAGTGGATGCTTCCCTGTGGAGAAGTCATTATGATTGGTTCTGGCCTGATGAAGGGTGGGGAGGCCCCACATTCTGCTCATCTCACTCTCAGGAGATGCAAGGCTGGCATACATGTAGAAGCGCAGATGAAAGCACACAGTGAGCAGCGAATCGAGTTACGCTATCAGGGTGGTACTGTTTAGCTATACAATCGTTTATCTGTTTTGCCTGCGATGATGCTGTAACTCAACCCTTTGTAATTTGTGGTGTCTTGAAACGTAAACAGTCAATCCCCCTCCATTCCGCTTGGGACGGGGAGTCGGTCCAACTAGAGGGCATTTCCATAAACACATACTCCCACACACATACACACGCACACAGACGCACAAACATACAGAGTTGAGGAGCAGGACCATAGGGATGAGTCAGACAGCCGTGGGCAGAGACTGGCTGGGTTATCAGGGTAAATTAATGCATCACAATGCCGGGAGTCTAGCATTGGAGAACCATCGCTTCTTATTGTTGCAACTACGAACAAAGACTAAGCAGACACGCACAAAAAAAGAACAGCAGAAATAAAACCCAGACAATCCAGCTGCTTTGTTTCCCTCATTAGCGTCTCTCAGGTGTAGATTTTCTTTTCTTTCTCTTCCTCTCTCTGCAGTTTTTTTTTTCTTTTTTTGCAAATGTATTAATAGCTGATGGTTCACTTTGAGGACAGCGGGTGCTTGTGAAGCAAAGCTTGTCAGAATCTCCTAGCTTTTTCCTACAAATTTATGTTTTTGCTCTTTATCATGTACACAGGTTTATATTTCATGTATTTTGTTACCGAGCGCAAATCCCGTTTGCTTTACTTTTTTATGTGCTTTATGTGCTTGTTGACTGAAATGGGTCATTGTGCAAGCAGCCCGAGGCATCAAGAATAGTAGCATGTTGTTTTTACTTGCCTTTATTTTTTTCTCCCTCCTGTCAAGAAGAGGGCTTATCACCTTTGTGGATTTGAGGAGTTTATTGCACATTTCAAGCAAAAAATAAATAAATAAAGAAGCAAATAAAAAAAGAAGAGAACAAAGGATCGCAAACCAAACTTTAAGTGCTCTATTAGAAGGGTGCATTTTCATCTCACTGTCAAGGGGATGTACAGTACATCAGCAGCAGAGCTTGAACTATGTCATCACGATGTGAATTAATGTCAAGGAAGCACACCACACAGAGTACCAGTCATATTGCAGAGAGGGAGAGAGAAATGAACCAAGTCATTTTGGTTCCTTATCTGTTAGACCTGGATGTCTGCACACCAAGTTTAAAAATAGCCCTCTGATATTTCTCATGTAGGCCACAGTCACTCACACACCGATGGAGGCCAGGGTGATGAATAAATAATGCTTTCTGGGGATTACCACTGCAGATGATTTCCTCCTGTATGCTTGGCTCTTGGCTTTAACACAATGTGTGGGGTATTTTTGTGTGTGTGTTTGTGTGTGTGTGACATATATAGTCTCGTGTAACGAAAGCTGTCAGAGATCCTCAATTAAAGAAATGATATGGGAGAAGGAAGAAGTTGGTTAGTTTGCTCATTTTAATCACTTTACTCTAAATTTTTGCTCTGTGATCCAGCATCAGTTCACCTCTTGACTGGGATGACCAAGCTAAATCTTACAGGTTTATATTTCCAGTGTTACTGGTTAGCAATGGTTACCTTGCCTTCTCGAGATGTGCGCAGCTGTGCATGTGTGCATGGATATGTGCATACCTAACAGCTTTGCATATGTGAGCGCGTGTCGATTCACTTTATTTAATCAGCTGACAGCTTAGTATTGATGTGCCGGAGTAAAAAAAGAGCACAGGAGTGAGTGATGATGTAGATATGACAAGGTGCAGCAGTAACTCTTGATTCCAATAGCTTTAATGGACATGTAAAGACCACAATGGTGGATACAGAGGACTGACTCAGCTGAATGAAGCCGCAGCTAGTCGCAGATCTCTACGGCTGCGGTTTTACCATGATAAAAGGTCTCCGCAAAGGCCAGATCGATACTCCAAACTGTCCACTGCTGTCACAGCTTTGTGGAAAAAACTCTGGCCAATTGCCACAGTTGCCCCCATATAGGCAAAGAACCGAGTGATAATATGATCAATATCTGCATGCATGAGCAACATGCATGCTGGTCTGTGAGGATGCATGCTAGTGAGTGTGTATGTATTCTTCCTTTGTGTTCTATTCCAGACAGTGCAGGGAGAGAAAGCTGGGATGTGGGATTTCGAAGATAATCTCCCTACCAGATGGCAAAACATCCCATATTCCTTTTGAGGTTCCCCACGTGATTCCCTGTAAGGGCTGTGTGGGTGGTGGGGGTATATATGCTCACACACAATAATTATTGAGTCATGTGACACAAGTGCGTATGCTAATAAGAGCTGTAACGTCACATTAATCCAGTGACCTGGTTAAGCCCCTGACTGAAGGAAGTGAGTATGTGAGGAAGGGAGGGGAAGCTGCCAAAGCTGGAGAGGGGCGAAGAGAGGAGAGACAAAGCACACTCCCTCTCCCTCCCATACACTCTTACACACTCATTCACCTCATGAGCGGCAGAGCGGAGTGTAACTGTGTGGAGCAGAATGGGAAGCCTTTTAACACAGAGGGAAACAGAAGCAGAGAGAGGCACATAGGACCCGTGTGGGACTTCTACAGCTACGCTCACATCACACTCTTCCTTCCCTCTAACACCGCCACGCGCAAGCTCGCGTGAACTACGGCTGTCAGGCTGGACGGGACAGCGAGGACACCCACTTCACACTCTCACACACATGCTCTCACACCCACAGACACGCGCACTCTGGAGCGTACTATGGTGGTTCAGGGAGCGGTGACGCCCGGGAGAACCCGCCGGCTGATGCTTAAGCTGCCGGTGGGGACTCTTCGAAGGAACAGTGCAGAGAGGGTAAGAGACAAGCTTCCCTCAGTTAACCTCTTTCACTTTTATCCCTCCTTCTTTGACTTTATGTCTGTTTGACAGTATTTTTTTAAGCATCTTTGTGTGTGTAAGTGGGATTTAAAAAAGGTTCTTGACTAATCCAAAGGACTATATTAGATTTGAGTTGGTGAAAGGCAAGTCAAGAGCAAAGCTTTTAATCTCTACAGTGGACAATAGTTCTCTGTGTTTCTCGTCCTGCCAGTCTGAGTCTGTCAATCTTTGTAGTTCTCAGCCTGTCTCTGTCACCGCTAATGCATTCGGCCGTCCTCGGCTTCAAGGTTACAGGGAAGTCTCATAGTGGGAGTGCAGCTCGTTTGCCTGTCACTGTCAGTGCAATTAAACTCGAGAGATGGGCTTTTATCAAGCAAAGCTTCAACTTCAGCCCAGTTTAAAGCGCTGAATCCTGTGCTGTCCCAGATCGTTTTGTTTTTTTCTTTAAACAGTACAGTTCAGCTCATCTGCAAGGCACCAGAAGCTTGTGTTTACGTGTTTGTGTGTGCGGTGGGTGGAGATTGGTGGCTGGAGATAATAGTTCCCAGCTACATGGAATGTGTTGTGCAAAGTTAACCCTTGTGTCAGTTGTAAAGACACGCTGTAACTTGCCATGTAATTCATGTCTTTTGGTGCTCAGCAAAGTTGTTTACTCCTAATTGTCATGTTTCTTTAAGAAATTTAAAAAAAAAGGTTTGCAGCTGTGCTTTCATTCTGTGATGGGTGTCAGCGTTCTTTCATGCAGTGAATGCACTGGTATTAAGTGAATCACACTTAAGTACAGTGTGTGTTCAGGTGACGTGCGAACCGAAGATATAGAGCTTCCAGATTTGCATTCCAACAATCACAATCTGCTTGCATGATGATACTGAAAGGAATTTCATCTTTCTTTTCAGATCTCAGTCTACTCACTCGCTATGAGGTGACTTTGGTCTCATAAATGTGCCTCTTTGAGTGGCTGGGACTCCTAAATGCCACGAGGCCTTTGGAGAATCGCCACTTTCTTTGTGGTTCTTGCTTTCACTGAGCAGAGGATATACACCAGCACACGCAAGAAAACACATGCTGTGCACATGCTATCATAAATTAGATGGAAAAGCTTTCGTTTTTATGAGCCTAAATATACACACCACCGCTGCATCATCACAGTACATAAAATGCAACCTGGTTTCTTTGTTGATGATAAGCTATACAGTTGAAGTGAAAGAGATCAGAGGCAGGAGCATGTCAGACACTATATTATAGCTATGATGCATTCAAGTTATCATCTTAAGACTCAGTTTGTGTTATTATGTGTTATTAATGCTGGTATTTAAGCTCCTGGGTGGATCGCTTCTGTCTGAATCTATCTGGCATTCGTAACAGTCCTTGATTGAAGGAAATTGAATATTCACTGCCCTTTTCAGAAATGTAATTGCTGCTTGATGATTGGCTGGAGCCACTAACAGACACCCTCGCTCAAATCACCTTAATTAACGGAGAAAAGCAGATTTTCACACACATTCTCTCTTGATTGAATTCCATTTATCTTCCTCCCATTTTTTTTCCTTAACACCAGCTGTGAGCAGACAGACTGAAGAGGGATTACTTGTTGTGGTTTACATAAACTCGGTCACATTTTTGTACTGCTGCACCGGAAAAAATCACTGGCTTGATGTGGGAGGCCGTGACTGCGTCACTTTTTATGAAAAATAGTAATGAGTCAAACAAAACAGGTAACACAGCGTTTAATATGTCAACAAAAATTATTTTAAATCACCAGACTGTCTGAGTAATTTATCTGTTAAGTGATGACAGGTGAACAAGCCGGTTTCTATGCGCGACGCTCTGTAAATGTTGACTGTCTGTTGGTTAATGACTTTTCCTCTCTCCGTGGTCTTACTGAGCCACTGAAATGATTTCACTTCTATTCACAGCTGCAGCTATGTCCTGCTCTGACTTGTCATGTTAGACAACTCATTCTACTCCATCTGTATCTTATACAACTACGTAAGATGGCTAGAGGGCTAAGAGAAAGAAATCTGCTTATAAGTATGTATATATGACCTGACTAAGCAAGTGAAAGGTTCTAGTGGAAATTTTATTACTGACAGCTTAAATATAGCTAAAGCATTTTACATACTTGGAACCTAGTTTTTCCATGTCCTTCAGCGTCTCCCATTTAAAAAGCACACGTTAATGGGTATGGATCCCCACTGGCTATACACTTTGCTCCAAACCATTCGGGAACTTACTTGAAATATATTTTAAAGCTTGATCCAAAAGGTGCGTTTTCACTTGCAAATTGCAGAGTGAAAACACACCTTTTCATCTGTGCCCTGTCACTAATCTAATGCAGATGAATCGTGTCACGTCACGTCTGCATCAGTAGCTTGTGATGGACGAGTGGCTAATTAGCTATCTTTGTTCCCAGTCAGTATCTATGACATATTAAAAAACAAAAAAAACATGCCTTGTTAACTGGACTTGATTGTGTTTCGGGTTTTTTCCATTTGTGTTACACGTTTTCTGCATCTTGTTGTCTGTCACATGCGATTGTTGCTTACAGGTCTTTTACATATGACGTCATCCTTCTTCTGCCTCTGTGCATTAGTGTGAAAATGGGACAGAAGTACTTATGGTATTGACACCATGATGTTGTGGTGAGAAATTGCACAGTTGGTGTTGACAGCTTTAAAAAACAGCTTCTTTGAGGGGATATTTTTCAGTTTAGATTACCTCTGTGAGCTGGCTGAATTAGGATTATCTTCCTGCCTTTGTTATCTTGCTATCATGTAAAGCTGCTCAGCTTTTATCTGTGAAATTAAGAACAAAGCCAAACCCAAACAAACAAAGAGGAGAGAGGGAGGACTGGCGGTTGTGCCTGTGCGAGTGTTTGTGTGCAATTTCTGATTTTAGGAGATTGAATCGGTCTCCGGGGAAACATGTTGTTGTCGGGAACACTGCAGGGGAGTGAGGGCATGAAGGTGGGAGGGGGGGATCGCTGTCAAAGAAGGAGAAGTTCACACAAACACATATACACATGTTCAGAACAAACATTCATGAGCTAAACAGGAATCCAAACAGACAATAACTTGACAGCAGTTACCATTACAGGGCTGAAAGCTAGAAGCAGCCATGCAAGACTTAAGGCAGGAATACTAATCGATCCTTGTTACCTTTAAACATCCTGTCTGGACCAATCACAGAGAAGGTCAGGGCTGGATTCTGGCATTCTTGCTTCTCTTACTTGTTTCCCATCAGACTGATCTAATTGCCGGGACATTAGAGTCAGAATTCATTCAAGGACTTGAATAGTTGACATGGAAACCAAAGGGAAACACAACACCCAAAATATCTGTAATTTGTTTATCATTTCTCTGCGTGTTTGCTAAAAAGTCTGACTTTTGAGCTTTTTGCCCCTACAGCTCTCCTTTCCTTTGCTACAGTATTGATTTCCTGAGATCCCAACATGCCCCCAGGACTGTAGGTGAGAGAGCGGTGGTCAGTCAGTCCAATTAAAGAGACAAAGAGAAGGAGAAAGAGGCGAGAAAAAAAGAAAGAGGTGGGGATAACTAGAGCTAAAGGTTCGTGACGGCCCCTCTTGCACCACACCCTGCTCGGCATGAAAGGGGACCCCCTTTTCTCCCCAAGGCAGCTCAGAATGAAGAATGTTATTGAGCCACTGAAGAAAGGGGGGTTGAACGGGAGACTCCCACCCTCTTCTCCACCCTGTTTCTTTCATTACTCTGGGCTATGATTTTTTTTTTTTCATGTCTTTTATTGCCTGTCCAAAATCAACCCGCAGATAGACACATGGCGCAGCTGCATACAAGTTCAAAGTAAATCTGTACAGATCAAACAAGAGATGATCGCCTATGACTGTGAGTGAAGGCTGAGGACAGTAAGGCTGCTGATGATATGCTTTCTCTATGGAGACAGTCTGCTAGCGGGGTAGCTATGGTGAAAGTGGAGTCTTGTGTCCTTTGCCAAAACATTTCCAGTAGATGGATGGGGTGTGTGTGTGTGTGTGTGTGTGTGTGTGTGTGTGTGTGTGTGTGTGTGTGTGAGTCGGTCTAACTATGTGTTCCCATCATCTGCCACATGCATGCAGAGCTCAGTAAGATTTCTTCATTATATCTGCTTCTCTATTCACAGAAATGACAATCATCTCAAGACAGAGAGAGTGGGGAAAAATTCAATTCAGGTTTATTTTTGTATTTTTTGTTACCTCAGGTCCTTTTTTACACCGAAAGATAAAGACATTTAACTGATATAGGAAGAAACACAATAATGTTCTTTAGGCAAGCACCGAAGAAAGACAAAGATGATCGTGGGCTGATGGGACAAAACTCCATCTCCCACAAAACAGGATGTGGAGACCCCTGAAATGTTCCTTAAATATCCCAGCACAATCTGTGCCCTTTGTTAGACAGAGATAACACGTCTCAATGAGAACCGAGGCATGTCTGTGACTCACTCATATGAAGGGGTTTATTCATAGTTTGCATGTGTGTGTGAGTCTGTGTGTGAATCATTGTACGGCATATTAAGAAATCTAGAGAGTTGAGGGGGGACAGGCATTTTCTTAAAGTGGCAGACTTTTTTTGGCAGTTGTTTGAATTGTGTGTGTGTGTGTGTGTGTGTGTGTGTGTGTGTGTGTGTGTGTGTGTGTGTGTGTGTGTGTGTGTGTGTGTGTGTGTGTGTGTGGGCGTGTGGGAGTAGCAAAGAGAGATGGAGCAGGAAAGGGTTAGAAAGCAGGAGAGAGTGGCAGGCTCTTGGTTTCCCGTGGGTGTGCTGCAGTAACATAGTAATCCTCATTAATATTTATCTGCCAGGCAAAGTGGAGACAATGATTAGCTTGAGAGAGATAGGTAGAAAGAGCGAGAGTGTATATGTGCGTGCATGTGCGTGAACACCCTTTAATGCATGTGTGTACAGTATTTAGAGCATATAACACATGAACTAGGTCAACTTCTATACTTAAGAGAGTATAAAAGTCCCAATACTTCAAAGGCTTATGTCATGTCATCACTGGGTGTTTTTCATTGCACAAATGCTCAGTAAACAATATTTTTATTTAATTTATTCCAAACACCCACAGGACTAGTGAAACTAAAGCTCACAGCATGCACTCTTTCACTCTCACAGACGCAGACATATAGAAGCTCATTGCATTCATCCGTCTCTCGGGCCAGATTACTTTATGTTATTGATTTTTCTGCTTGCACCTCTAATGTGATCACATTAAGCAAGACTGATCAGAATTGAATTCCTGGTTGGGTCTATATGGATGTGTCACTTACGAGCTCTGTTGCAATGACATCGATCTGTGTGTCTTTGTATGTTGGGAAAAAAAAAAAGAAAAATCCAAAGCAATCTAGACCCATGCAAGTCACGTGTCGGGTTCAGTGTTGCATAAAGTGTTTCAACGTGTCAGTGTCAGGTGCACTTTTTGCTCTCCGGCGCACAGCTCGTTTAAGGTATTTGTGTGCCAGAGAGCCTCAGCTGAGAATCTGCTTGTGAATTTATAGTTTTGGTGACCCATTTCCCTCCACTCCTCTCTCTTTCACTCGCTCTTTCTGCCTTGCCTCCACTCTAGTGTAACACGCCTGAGTGGAAAATCAGAGAGCAGAAGGAAGACTGAGAGATATGAGAGACGAGAGATGAAAGAGGCCAAAAGAGATGGAGAAACAGGAGAAAGTAAAGAGGCCAGACATGTATACATGAGGAGCAGACAGATGATTTCCCCGTGTCTTATGTAGATTTTCTCACTAGTTAACTGTCAATTCAATTTGTCCATCACGGTTCTGAATGTAAAAAAAGTCTCTTTTCCACTCCGTCTTCTTACTTCGTGGATAGCCGCCCAGCTGACACTGTTGGCCGTGTCTGTTTACATCACAGTGGCTGTCTGACCTTTCCCAGGATTCAGCAGGACACAGCAAACACATGGAATCATGGGAACAGCGCACACTCATACCCAGCCTCCCTCTTCTCTCCTCGCCGAAACAAATATTTACACCCCCTTGTAAGTTACGGTCACTGTGAGATGAGCGTCTCCAGTCAGTTTGGAAAATTCACACTGCACAAATACCACACATTCCTCATGAGTTTCTCAAGACACCACTGAGAGGACAACGTCAAACCCTGAGATAGAAGTATGGGAAATGATTGCTGTGGAAGCAGAGGTATTCTGGAGCTTATGGTTGGTGTAAATGTAAGCTGATTCTTAGAAGTTTACTTATGTTATGTTCTGAACCCGATGTACACCACAACAGCCTCCCACTCATATGTTTGTGGTTCCTTTAAGTCATACAATAATTTGTATGCACACAAAGTCTCACACACAAGCACACTATCTCAGCAGTACAGAAATGACCCTCGCATCAATAAGCCTCGCAATGAATCAGAGCGGGCTACGAAAGGCCATTTAATCCCCCCCCCCACATACGCACAGTCAGATTGGTGGTTTGGTAGAAAAGGCAAAGAATTACTGTACTGTACAGAGTTATTGAATTTTTATATCGATCAAGTCTCTGAGGACAGACTGTGACGAAAGTAGGAAAAATGAAAGCATTTGGCTGTACAAAACCAGCAGACGTTATTTTTAAATAGCACAACTGCCATAAATAAAATTCTCTGTAACCAGTCGTGATCTGCAGGAGGCAAAAAAAATGTGTGTGTTTGATTTTAGAGTTACTTTAACATTTCTATCAGACGTAACATAGTGAGCATTTCTCATACAAGCTGTAGTGTTTTAGTAGTGCTGTTAAGCCAGAATTTATAACAGACTGGCAAGGATTTACATACAGGCGCTGCTTGCTTGGCAGAGATTATATATGGGGTTTGTATTGCCTCCATGTGGCCATTTTTGCAAATGGATGTATGCAAGCAAGTGTAAGATTCATTGTGGATTTCTGACTCAAATAAACAACTTAGTTTGACGTAATGAATTATATTCAGTCTTTTTTTTTTCACAAGATAATGAGTTGGCGAAGACTAGCAGACGGTTGGAGCAGGCATCATTTTTCTTTTTTCAAAGCTTAGATAGGTCAGACCAGGATACTCCAGCCTGGGAAAACTGGCTTGGGGGAAAAATATGTCCTTTTTTAAAAACATTCTGGCAAAAATCCAAGTGACCAGATGTCAGTGTTACTGTGATTCATTCTACTGTATCGTGCTTGCAGTTATCCTTGTATATCATGTGTGCCAGTCTTCTTTTCCTTCAAAAACATACACTTAGTGTTCAGTCTGAACAGGTGTTTGAAAGGAATGGACTTACCACAGAAACATACCTCTTTCCTTGAAAACCGAGACAGTGAGAGAGAAAGTGAGAGGACTGGTTTCCCTCAGTGTGTGCTGCAGTATTCGAGTGCATATCGCTTTAAAAACAACCTCCAGTCGGGTAGACTAAGAGACCGGCTGCATTTCCTAAGTGGGAATGTTTGTGTTTGTGACGCTGAGAGCAACGGACAGAGGGTGCTTTGCTTCAGTGGGAAGAAAAGGGACAGGAAGAGAGGAGGACCAGGAGAGAAGGAGTCAGCAGGGAACACTAGCTGTGTGGGACTGGGGCAGAAGGACTAGCAGGGTTTGACCTTGAGGAGGCATCACTCCAGTGAATCCCAGAGAAGCAAGTGGCCCTAGAGGGACAAGAGAGGAGACAGACACTGGGGTTAACCTGTCTCTCTCAGGCTTACCTCTACAAATGACTCATGTATTATCTACTGGATCTAAGTGGCATCAAGAGGACAATAAAGGCTAATCATACCATCTCATTGCCACTACCTGTGGATGTCCCTTTGATATAAACTCATATTGCTGTGTATTCGTCTGGTGGCAAAGTAGTTAGTTAGGGATGGAGGCTGTCTTGTTGGGTTTAGATGAGGTGGTCTGTACTCGACAGGGCTTGCTATGGACTCTCACCTCCACAGCCATCCGGCGGATTCGCGTGCATGCCAGGAACCTTCCTGGGCCTCTGCATCTATTGCACACACACAGGTGTGTTTCAAGGCCGCTTTATCAGGTAGGATTCACCTCCAATACACATAAAACGTAAACATTTAAGAAAGAAAGAAAGAAAGAAAGAAAGAAAGAAAGAAAGAAAGAAAGAAAGAAAGAAAGAAAGAAAGAAAGAAAGAAAAATATATATCAGATAGATTTCTATGCACAATCATCTCAGTAAGCATTTTGCACTACATTTTATCCCAAATAATTGTGCACCTGTTAAGACATACTTGCGTTTACATGCTGCCCTCCCGTGTAATAAGGAGCTGTTATTAATGAAGGATTCTGCACTTGTGCGTCAAGGGCTTGAGGCAGAAGAAGAAAGACAAGTAGGGAACAGATGATGTACTCTAGGGCCAGGTATGTCCTGACAAAGGCTGGAGCCAGAGACAGGGCAGGGTTAAACTTGACTGATTTGTTTCATTAAGCTTGAAGGACAGAACTGGGTTGGATGTCATGGCTATGTTCCTGCTAGGTTTATGTACTGAATAGAACTTTTTTTCACTTAGCCGTTCCTGTGTATAGTGTTCTTTTGTTTTTGTTGTGCTCGGCATACACAACAGGAAGTTACGTTGCCAAGGTCAGTATTAAAGAGGTGGTAACTAAGCTGTTAAGCTGGTAAGTGTTTCTATGGGCATCTAAAAGGGGGATGCTTGCACACAAAAACACACACATAGAGGCTATTTTGTAAGCTGTTTGGTCTCTCTGTCTCCTTTGCCTCACATTTCACTCCCTGCTAACTTTGTGTTCTCTAAATGTGTCAATTTGCTTTAATAATGCAAGCCCTTTCTCTAGTCTGCATTATTTTATTTGTGTAAAAGCAGCAGCTTCTTTTGTGCCTTGTGCCTGTCTAGCTGTGATTCAGCAAAAAGCTTGATCAGTATTCACGTCACCATGTCTGAATTGATGCACAGGGCTTTCATGGACCCATTAGTATTCCCCAAGCATCTCACCTGGCCTGTATGCAGCTGGTACCACCAGGACAAACCCAACAGACTCACCAGGCCTGTAGCTAAATGATAAGAAGCACACTGCATAGCAAAAATTCATCAGCGCATACATGCACACGAAGATAAACATACACAGCATGCGCGTTTTCCTGCCTTTTTTCTCCGATTCCCTTTTTATTCTCAAGAGGAGAATAATCTGGATTGTTATTCTAACTTTTGTCTTCAAATGCGGTTTTATGTAGCTTCTCGGTTTAAGCATCCTAAGGGAGGGTAACACAATCAGAGGAAGCTGAAACAAGGCCTCCCTAAGTCTAACCCATCCTTAACAACCCCATCCTGGTCCACACTAAGGCACCTTTCAGGAGGGGCTCTTTTAATGCTCCCTAAACATCCTCTGGAGAAGTCCTTTCAACAATATTTCCCCTGGCCTGGAAAAGTGGTACAGTCCAAGGTGGAGCAGTTAATAGCGGTGGGAGTTTCAATAGCAGAGAAGGAGGGGTCAGTGTGTCAGACTGTGGGATGGGGATATCCCTGGCTCACTGCCGCCCTGCCTGGCTTCCTCTATTACTGTTAATGAGATACCCAGCCTCACACAACTGGCACACACACAATAGGAGAGAGAGGGGAAAAGAAAGAAAGAGAGCCGGAATGATAGACACAGACAAGGCCTTAACTTCTACCAACCTGTTTTCACTTTCTACACTTCTTTTCCATCTTTTTTTTCTTCTCTTGAACTGGAAAACATTTCCAGTCGTGGCTCTAACCTGTCCCAGGACCATGCCGTGCCTTGTTTTACTCTCAAACTTTCTTTTTAAAAATTTGTTCCTACTTAAAATTCGACTGCTTTTCCTTTCAGCTCTTTCTCCCTGCAGTCATTTCAACTGTGACCAGTGAAGGCTTGCATCACCAGCAGTCCAGCATGCTCAATCCATTTGGGAATACTGTGCGTCAAGGTGATGATTTCGCACCAACGTCGCTCTGCGTGTTGTGCGGATCATCGCCCCGTTCGATGGAGCCGTAGCGCTGCATTAACCAGCAGACGGCATTTATGAAATGTTGTTTGCTCACACAGACGTACACTTATTTCTCTTGTGAGCTGTGTGTTCACACTTCCATACATCAGGCTGAGTAATATTGACTCAACAGCCTCCAGTCACACTTTTTCCTCTGGTGATGCGACCCCTTAAACAGGGTTAGTACCAACAGGGCAGCGCTCGGCTGTGCTGCGTTACACAGTGTCTCAGGGTATTTGTTTGTCATTTCTCGTGCTGCTTCCAATTTGCATCAATTTCAGCTGTTCACATCGTGCCTTTTCTTTTTTTCATTTATATCCTACCAACCCCCTTCTTATCATCCCACCCCATCCCGAAGGCAGGATATCCTGCGCAGGGAAGACGCAACAGTAAAGACTATAGCAAACGCAGGTGGTCGGACTTCCCCTGAGCTGCAAGATTTGTTGTTTTGTTTGTTGTTTTGTTTTTTTCTTTTAATCAACCTGTAGTCAGTGTAATACAACTCACAAAAATTACTCCAAGCCATCATTTTATTCATAACAACCTGAAGTGACTTGTTTAGCAAGCGTGTTCGGCATCCCCGTGGAGCTTTTTAGACTTGACAAGATAAACATCCTAGATAGACTCAGTTTGCTTCCTGTTACAGCTCTTGCTAATAACAATGCTGACAGGAAACTGGTTCTCCTACATGACAAATAAACTTTGATCCAAGCTGTTTCCTAGCAACACAATACCACTGAAACATTTTATGCATATTTAAGATTGCACGCATAAGGTATATTCGTTGTAACTCTTATGGTGCATTAGCTCGTAGGCTCTCCTCATATTTTACACTGAAATCCAAGCCAGTTTACTCCCACCAAACTCATCTGGTGCCGTTTCCTGTGAGAAAATGTATTGGATGTATTCCTTTCCCACTGAGTGGTCCCAGTACTTTATGATACGAACCAGAGACGCAGCAACGGCACCCTAAGATATAGGATACACAATCCTTCTTCTGTCTTAGACTTGGTTCATTTGTATCTGTCCAGTTACTGCTTTTGTTTGTGGACTTTTGGCTCTCAGTCAAAGTACAGTGTTGGGAAGAATCCACTGTGATTGCCAGCAGCTCCCCTGAATTAGGTCACAATTGTAATCAGCCTACTTTGTGAAGTCTCTCTTACGCTCATGTTCAATTTATCGTCAATTTATAAAGTGTTCTACTGAAACAGATGTCGGTAAATAACCTTATGACAGGCAGGCAAATGTCCAGAATCCGAAATCTCTGTGTCCTTGCTTATTCCCAACGTTATCCCATTTTCCAGCCAAGTAATTATTGGATAGAGGATGAGGTTAAACTTGTGACTTCCTGCTGAAGAATTCTGATCGCTAGGGCTGTCTGGCAGCAGTCTTTGTTCTCATTGCCAAAGTCAGGATCTGTATGTGAGAAAATCTTTTCCCACAACCGGCAGAAAGGGTTCGTGGATGGGAAGGCCAGAATCGACATTGTACCAAAGTTTTCCAGTACTTTGTTTATTTACTTGTAATTTTCTAATTTGTTGGCAACTAGCTGGAGGTGTGTTTGTGTTTGATATCCCTACATCGACGCACACACATGCACACACAAATACCCCTCTGTAGATTGTGTTGGTGGTTCAAGCCGTTTACAGTGTATCCCTGGGGATTAGGACTTATTTGCATAGATCGTCTGGAAAACATTTCCACTGCTCCATTCCCAGGTTTATCAAATACCCAGTGTGTGAGTGTAAATGGATGTGTGAAAGAGGAAGAGGAAAAAGCGGAGGAGAGCGAAGCTTGTCGTTGTTTGATCATGTTTGAAGCAAGGAAAATTCTTCTGAACTGATTCATCAGGAGTTGAACTCTAAGTTATAATTTCACTCTGTAAATCATAATTCACGATCAAAGACTGAATCGTTGTCCACATTTTGTTGCTTTAAAGTTGTTTGATGAGGCTTCTTATGATCTGCAACCCTGTTACATGTTAAATATTTAAAGCACAACACCCTTCTCCAATTTAATTCTCCATGTGCAATATTATCATTTAGCAGCTATCAACCGTGCCAGACTATAATTTCTCCGGTGATGTAAAAATATATCAGAGTCCTTCACAGGATGGCCTCTCACTTTTAATTAATTACAGGCACATGCATGGGCGCACACTGACATCTTCACACATGCTGTACAGTATTAGAAGGGCTAATCTGATTTCTCTGGTTTAAGGCACGATATTGGATATGAACAGGATGGTAGTCATACTTTTTTTAAAGGAAAACCATCCATCGTTGGTGCGTGAAAAAGACTGTCTGATTTTAAATAACTTTGCCAGGCATCAGTTACCATGTTGGAGACTATTTGGATGTTGAACATGTTTGCAGTATCTAGTCAGTGTTTTATTGGGCCAAGGCTGAGAGGCCTGCTCGATAAAGCTGGCGGGTATCCCTTTAAATCCTCTCAGTGTGTCTGAATCGTGGCCAGAACGGACATGATATAAGGTTTTTGGAGGTGGTCCTCTTCCAGCGAATGAAGAGATTGGTTTAAATACGACATTAGTGTTGGGGATGTAAGAGCTTATAATGTTTTAAGTTCAAAGGTTAGGGCCACGGTATAGAATGGTAATCCCAGAGGATTACTACGAGAATCTGGTAAATATCTGGGGAAATCCCTCTCAGGGACTCTCAGATCCTCTGTTTGTACGGATATTATACCCTCTAACAGTGAGTCCACATGTGTTTACTGAAAAGAGGTTTAGAGTTTTGCATGCGTATTAAACTGGAGAGATGAGAGAAATATCAACATTTGCCTGAGCCAAAACATTCAGATCTGACAAGTTAGTGTATCGCCCCAAACAGTAACTATCTGCTGGGGTGGTCCACCAAGACCGCTATGCATTTCTGAGGTTTTTGCCTGTTTGCATTTGCAGTTAGCAGGAACACTTACATGAAGTATTGTTGCTACATGGTTGGCATAGCAACAACTAGACCACATTCACAACAAGCCGGAAGGTGCCATGATTGTATCTTTTGTGATAATAATAGACTTGGGAAAAAAAAGACATGTAGCTGAAAGCACCCAAATGTGCTATTTTAAGTTATATAATGTAACATTACAAGTGATTATTTTCTTTTTGCATTGTTAAGTATACAATGATTCACTAACAAGAGGCAGAGGCTCCTGGAGCCTTTGATGAAATTAGAATTCGACTAATGAATCATTTGTGCAGCATGTTACCAGTCTGTGGACAAGGGTAGCTTTCATTAAGCCATGATTGTTGTGGTTTTTTATCATCTTATTATTAATGTTAGTTAATCTTCTTCATTTTCTCTCTAAATAGCTTCACTGTGTCTGAATGTCTCAAGCAGCTGAGTAGGAATTCTAGCAGTTATTATATATGCAGTTGTAAGCACCACACAAATCAACACATGTACAACTACATGTGTACAGTAAGCACTATGTCTATGCTGAAGGAGGAGCTAACGAAAGACCTCAAAAAATGTTTCCAAGAACTTTGATGGTTCCTAGTTCCTCTAATGCCGACAAACAAAAAGTAGAGACTACCTTGAAAATTTGTAAGGCATGAAATGGTTCCTCCAGTCCAAAGTAGCTAATTGTGCCCCTGAATGAGAGTGAATGCATATACATCCACAGCTTAGATTTTAGGAATGGTAAGCTTTGTTGAGGTTCTATACCACAGCCGTTTTTTTTAATCAGGTGCTTTCAAAAGAAAGAAAAGGCTTTCCAAACCTTCAGACTGCCAATTTCCTTGAGGCAAAGTGGACAAATGGATAACCTTCAATATCTTTACTGTGACGGGATTCCCTTTGGACGACAGGAATTGCACCCACATCCATATATATTTATATATTTATACACTACACACACCTGTGCACAGACCACACACAAATGCCTAAGGGCTCTCCCTGCAGATGAGCTGGGTCATTTTTCACTACCCTGCCTCAGAGGAATCAAGTGTGTCATAATGGAGCTTAGTCACAATGAACCAAAGTTATGGATTGATAAATCCCAGCTATAGAGCACAGTTCAAACTGACTACACAGGCTGCAGGACGGGACTTGTGGAGGGGCCGATAACTCTTTTTCATTCCCCTTTTTTTCATTATAATACCTCAAAATAGATCCTGAAGCAAGATGAAGAAATGTCCTAGGCTGCACCCTGTTCAGCCCATAACTTCATAGCTTTCAGCTTCTTCTATATGTTGTGTCGATTTCTCTGCCTGGCTCATCTCTCATGTATTCTCCTTTTTTCTCCAATCTGTCTTCCTTAACCCTTTTCAGCCTTTTCCCTTGCCAATTCCCTGTGAACGCGAGCTGGAATAGTGAAGGTGCAGATGTGTGAAATTATGAGTACATAGTGGCTTGGTAGAGCAAAGGGTTCACTTGTCTTTTTCATCAGGCATCATGACACTGTCATCAGTTGCACTGAATCACTTGAAGCCTTTATTGCGTGCCTTTTTGCTGTACACTTGTACACCACAGTCATACCTATTTTTGTTACAATGTCTGACCATTGTGTGACATTGCCTCCTCCTTTAAGTGCCCTACATTTCTGGCACAGGACTGAGTGACAGACAAGAGTAGATCTCCTAGAACGTTGCCATGGCAACTTTTGTTTGCATCTTACTTTGGCAAGCACGGAGCAGTGAGGCCGGTCAAACATTTATGTGCATGCGAGAGTATGTGTGCGTGTGTGCACTTGACACTGCAGGATGTTTCCATGCACTCAGCTAAAGAAGTGGGTGGTTTGAAAATCTCTGAAGTATCATGAGGATGGAAGCTCACCAAGCTCCTGTAAAGCCAGTGCTTTGAATGGTGTTGTTCTTTGGCTGTTTCCCTAATTAGCCTAGAGGGTCTTTGGACCTGGAGGACACACACACACACACACACACACACACACACACACACACACACACCAGGCAAAATCAGCAAGGCACAGAGAGGATTTAGGCACCTTTTGCCCCAAAATCTCCCCTGCTGTTTCTGGTCTCAGGGTACATGTTTAATAGGCTAGTAGAATACATTAGGACACAAACACACGCACACACACACACACACAAATAGAACTTGCAGACAGCACTGTTTAATATTCAGCTTGCTAAATGATTAGTGTGTTTGGTATTCCATCTTGTCACAGGGCAGGGAATAGAGGCCACATGGGTTCAACTGCTCTGCAGCACTCAGTGCCCTTGAGTTTACGCCACGAGGGCACACACAAACATGCGGGGTTTTCCTTTTTTTTTGGTTTTTGCTTATGGGACACCAAACAAAAGCCAAAGAAAGCAAAGATAAAAAGAGCTCTACAAGGAAGGCTCATTGATCAGCAAAATTCAGTGGGTTGTACACACAGATGCAAACACACACACACTGTATACAAAGGATACTGTGCAGAACCGCACACTCCTCTCTACGTCACACTGTCCTTCTGAGTGCAGTGCCAGCAGTATCAGTGAACACAGGGTCGCTTGGGTCTATAGTGATTTCTCATTGTCTAAATTATAGATGAAGAGAGGAGGTGTAGGGGTAAAAGATCCTTCCCCTGTGAACACTGACAGTCCACATCCTCTCAGATCATCCCCCGCAATCACTGAGACTGTGTTTCATTGAGAAGACATGACATCACTCGTACCTATTTGTCCTGAACTTCTGTACTCTTCTTTCAGGTTGCTGGCACTCTCAGTACATCTATAGACAGACAGATAGACTGTACGGTCCATTCCAATAAACCTGACAGGGAAAAGTCATCTAAAAGAGAAGACATGAAAAGACTCATGAACTGGGGGAGCCACCTTTAGAAAGTGGATTAAGCCCTTTTGGCACTTTCTGTACATCTCATTTTCATAAAAAAAAAAATTCGAACTGAATAATCAAAGCAGCCTGCGGCCATTCCCTCCTATACTTGACGCACTGTGGCGCTGTATCACCGCATTGTGCTTGTTTGCTTGGATGTAATCATAGGAGACTGTGGTGTTGTTTTAGAGTTTTAAATATAACTGCTGGTTCTGTGAGTGAGCCGCCCATGCACACGTGTACGTCTGTGAGGCCAAAATTTTGTTCAACCACAAAGTGCAGTTGAAACAAATGTATATAAAGGATTTACAAAACCCAAAAAAAGGAAATGGAAGAACTGAGACAAACAGAAGGATGATACGGGCTTGAAACAAAGAGGAGGAGGAGCTAATTAAGCATAAAGAGATAAGTCCACACAACTGACTGTTACAGGAACAACATAGGTGTGCAAGGATTGGGGAGGGAGGGGGTGGGGGTTAAGAAAGGACTTCATTATTTTGGGATTAGGCAATGTGACCTTTCAGTGTGTAATCTGCAAAGAATAAAAAGAAAAATTTCATGAGGAATCAAGCGGAACAAGGTGAAGTTTAATGTTATGACTGCAAGGCATGTTCAGATTAACTCTACCAGCACAAAAAAAACTATTGCTGTGTCTTCATGTGTTATTTTTGTTTCTCTTAACCACACAATCTTTTTAAGAAGCACAAACCACTGGCTCACATTGTGCATATTTTTTAGAGACCCTTTGATGACACTTTGATCTGTCCATGAATGTACATTTTTCTTGAGTGCGTGCGTGTGTGTGTAGCAGAAATGCTTTCTGGCAGTTTTCACCATGAAGCAAGAAAAGGCAAAAGTCTTATCTTTTCAGTTCGTTTGGAATCGAGGTTCCTAAGGGTGCAAATGGCAGCGAGGTTGAACTTAAGATGTGAAGGCAGAGGTGGATTGGTGTGACTTCAACACAACAAAAGTTTGGATCTTGCAAAAATCTTTTATACAGCATTATTCCCAATGTCTTTACTGTTCCCGCTAAAAGTGCCCGTGTGGGTTTTGAAATTCATAAGCGTCTCCGTCTGTCAGTTTTAGTCAGAGTTGTGATTCTATATTAAAATGAGGGGGGGATGGGGTTTTTTTGTTTTTCTTGTTTTTTTTGTTTTTTTTAGTGGAAGTCTGGGAATGGAGCTTTGTAGTAAAATAAGAACAAAGCTGCGTTGGCTTCAAAAATATCCCCAGTTTGTTTGAAGTGCCAGTATGTTTCTGATTTTAAAAAACGCCCTAACTGGAACCACATTTCAGTCCCAAAGTCACTCACGGGCAGTGAGGGTGGAGCTCACAGACACACACAATAACACGCACGCACGCTCCCATATACACACTTGTACAAACAAAACAGATCTCGACGGTCAGTCTTTTCTCCAGACATTCCTGGCTGCCTTTCCTTGACCCTCCCTGCTCCATCTCACTCTGCCACTCTGTGAAACACTAGTTTGAGGGGGAAGACAGGATTTGGCCCTGCTATTATTTTTCCATCAGGTCTTTAATAACCTACTGGACTGAACTGAAACTGTATTCCCAATGTTTTATTTTTCTTCTGCATTGTAATCTAATCTACACCATACGTAGATGCTGTTGCGTTCAAACTGCAGACAAGTCGTAAAGCCTGCTGAGATGTAATGATCTCAGCATCATAAATCATCATCGGAGTGCTTGTGTCACAGCATGCTTGCTCTCAAAGTGACGTGTTTAAGAGTGTCTGTTTATTTTGTCTCTATAAATATGTGGGAGAAGCAGACAACGGTAGACGGAGCAAGACAGAGTGTGTGTGTATGTGTGTGTGTGTGTGTCAGTCTTAATTGCCTACCACATCATCCCACAGTTAGGGTTGAGGAGATTCTCCATCTTGCTTCAATTAACCGTTCAGCGGTGTTTATATTGGGTTCCACCAACATAGCTTACCTTTCCCAACACAGACCAACAGCTGTGTTTCCCTGTCTGACCCTAAAACCCCACTCTACCCTGTTAAACCCACCTCAGCCATTCAGATCTTTACCCTTTGGATCGGTACTCTGCAGAAAAATACTTAATCAGCACCTCATTATTACAGCCACACCCCAGCCCAGAATAGAAGCAAACTGGCTCCATAACAAGGCTCGGTCAGGGTCCAGAAATGTTACACCTACAAGTGTTTCTCACTTTGTAGTTCTTGGCAATACTGTCTGTAGGTCATGGAGAGGTTAGCATGTATGGGAAGATAAGGGCCATGGACACTGGATAGGGTGGCTCAGTAAATCACAGTTGCCTGTTATTGTTCCTTCCTGCCTTGCTTCCCTTCTTCCCTCCTTTTTATTTATGTTTTTTTTTTTGTGGTTCAGCTTCATCCATGCAAGGCAAGGCAAGGCAAGGCAAGGCAAGGCAAGTTTATTTGTATAGCACAATTCAACAACAAGGTGATTCAAAGTGCTTTACAGAGACATGCCATGCAGGAGGAATCATTCATAGACTCATGCAGTGTAAGTGTTCAGGATCCTGCTTCTAGTCTCCTCTGTCCCCCTTCTTTCACTCTCCCTGGTACTGTTAAACAACAGGACTCTTATCACAGCAAATTGAGGAAGCTACCAATAAACGGAGATGTGAATTTGACCGGAGAAAAAGAATGAGGGGACGGCTGTATGTATTAATGCCAAAGAAAGAGTCATCTGGAGATGTTTAAGTTGGACAGGCCAGTTTCCGGTGTCTGGAGCAGGCCAAAAATATCCAGAAACAGAAAAATCCGGCAGAAGGGAAAAGGATACACCTCCTCGTTTCTCATGTGACCCTCTACATTTAGCAAACTAAGCTGAATTTTGGGGTTGCAGCATACACCGTGGTTGCAAGAAAGCTTTTCAAGCCAAGCTTATAAAATGTAATTGCATCTTGATATTGCTAAATGTTTGGGAAGAGAGCATTTCAATGAATCACATATGGCACAACTGCATTTCACTCAAATAAACAGAATGACACCGAGTACACAAGGTGTGCCACATATGCATACCTGCTGTGCATGGGTGCTCACACTGTTTTCATAACACGGGGACTGCTTCTTGTTGTAAAAGGCAGAATAGCTGAATCATTCAAACTTTTTATAAGCACCCTCCACTGCACATCTTAGTATCTATTTATGGATCCACAAACCAGACTGATTTTGTTATGTTAACAGCTTGCGGTTTTAACGGCTGCTGTTCCAGCCGTGCAAGGTGAACACAAGTGCCCAATTTAGGTCATACAAAAAAAAAGAGAGTCAGTGCAACGGCTGCAGTGGACTGAAGGGCCAGGATTCATTCAAGCAAGCCAAACCTGTGAGCAAGATTTGTGTTTGAAAGCGCAGACAGGAAGCTACAAGCTGTAGGGAGAGGCAGAGAGAGGGAGCGCAAACCAAGGGTCTAGACAGAAACCTCTGCTTGTTTGCTTTTTAGCAGGGTATAACCAGCATTTGAAGGTTTGTGCAGCTCTGTCACAATACACTTGTTACATGATGATTTAAAGGTGATCACTCATATTAGGTAATCTCAACTCCTCCTGCCCCTGCACAGCGGATTTCTTAAAGTAGGCAGACTTTACGTTGTTATGTATCAGTACCGTCCTGCAGACACAGATGTTTGGGTGCAGACACACACACACACACACTCACACATCAGGAAAGAGAGAGAGGTCTGCAGTTTCTCATGGCTGCGAGTTGCCGCTGCAGAAAATTCCCCCTCCTCTCCCCGCCCCCACATCTTGCCTCCATTATTCCCGTGTTTTCGAAGCAACTCCGGTGACAGCGAGAAGCAAAGCTGGCGAAGTGAAGGCAGACTGGAGCACAGTCAGCCGCTTCTTCCGGCCGTCCCCCTCGGTTGCCGACCGATGGTACGGTCTCCCGCGTTCCGCACGTTCACACGCCGTTTGTGCACGGTGCCGGTAGGGAAAGGTGTGGGGAGGGGGTGGGCGGGGGTTGGTCGTCCAGGACTAGCACCGTGGAGCTGAGTGCTTTCCACAAGGAGGGATGAGAGAGAAGCCTCGCTTGAAAAACGCTCCACGGTCGCCGTTAATTAGCGCCTATTTATTTTTTTTGCTTGAACGGCGAAGACGTGAGAAGACGGGATTATACGGCCAGCTCGCAACTAACGTTAACTAATGGTCACAAACATGGATGCTGATGTGCCTCATCCTCTAGGCCGGACAGAAAAGCGGGTGTTTTTTGAGGATTTTCTGGCTGCAACACGACTCATTTCTTTCTGGGATTAAAATTTTTTATTATTATTTTTGTTTTTTCTCTCCTTCTTGGAGCCGGCTTCTGTGAGTGGCAGTGAGCATTTATTTGCAAGGTACTAACTAATGATAACCTTACTGCGGTCGCTTATACTGACCAAGCATCACTGTCAACTCTCTCTCTCTCTCTCTCTGTGTGTGTGTGTGTGTGTGTGTGTGTGTGTGTGTGTGTGTGTGTGTGTGTAATTGTGCTGTCAGCCCCAGCGAAGAAATAATGAAACACTGTGAACATGGCTGCTTCAGACAGCACTGTAGTGGTATATGTCTCACTTTCATCTCTGGTCTTTAAATATCAGCGTTTCTTGGTGGTGAGTCAGGCTTGAGGATGCATGTTAACCAATTGAGACCTGACCACTAATGGGGTCAGAAATGTTGCTTTGTTGAATGCATCATGAATCACACAACAGGATAAGGTGATGCAGCCAGCAGCACATGTGCCTTTGGCCACTGTTTCTCTCAGAAGAGTTGCATTGTAAAGAAGAAACATTTTGTAACAATGTATATTATTTAGCTCATGGTGCAGCTAGATTGTGTTATATTGAAAATTCCTCATTTTCTACTTTTGTCAGCCTTCTTTACTGATAACAACCTTGTAATAGAGACTTATTACATTTATTTTCATGCAGTTTTGTGGCCAAAACCCATCTGTTTGTGCCAGATTGGGCTGCTTAGTTTTTGTTCCTCAGGGCAGTGATTTGTTACCTTGACATTAAGACTTGCACTATTCCCATGTGCCTCAAGCTGAGTCCCAGTGACAGCGTGCATGCCACATTACAGTTTGAAGTGTTCTGCAGACAGGATACTTTAAATGTTTGATTATTATACTCTAGTTTTTTGCTGAGTAATTGAGCAAAAATATGTGGATTAATGCGATGTTATGCCTTTACAGCAACCTTAGTTGCGCTTGACATCTCTGAGTTGTTGTACAGCTCACATCTGGTTGCATCTGCACCACTAAACCTACCACTAAGCAGCTATGGTAGTAATTAAAATCACTGTGTACAGTATAAACACATAGTGTTTTCAGAGATATAATGTAACTCCAGGACAGGAGGATGGGGGATAAAAACAAAGGGCAAGGATGGAAAATGTAAGGGTTTGTGTGTCACTTGACTGTGTGCACAGGTGCACCCAATCTAAACCCTCAAACCACAGGGGATCAGTGGCGAGGGGGAGGGTAAGCTGAACCCTGCAAAGACACTAGAAGCCACACACGCCCACCAGTAATGATTTGGGGAAGTTCACACTGGGATGAGTGCTGCGGTACTTCTTTCCCTCACTTTTTCTGGTACCATCGTCTCTTTGCTAAAGTCTCACCCCGATGCAAGCTGGCACAAATGGTGAGAAAGTAGGCTAACTTTGTTAAGGAGACACCCTTACCAAATTACAATAGCCTCAGGAGGCCAATATGATCCTCTTGATAGAGTTACAAACCAGTTATACTTGTGTTCAGATTAATAGCATCTGTTTTTTGAGAGGAGTTTTGGACAATGGTGATGTTTCCCCTGTCTCTTTATTCCCCCCCCCCAAATACACACACCATCCTCCAACCTCTCTAGTCCCCATCTCCCTGATTTGAGGGAAGCGTGGGTGGAGCCAAAGGGTGTTTGTGTTCCTCAGGGTCCCTGCTTCCTGTGAAATCGTGGAGGATCTCCACATGTGCTGAAAAACATACGTACACCCAAAAATGCAGAACACTTGAGACCCAGCCTCTTCACATGGCTTTAAATGTCCGGCAGTGTTTATGCAGTGAATGTTAAAGGCCTGGTCCTGGATTTGTTTGTATTTGAGTAGCAAATGTTAGGGCAGGTTTGCAGAGACGGCTTGGCTTTGTCTGCCGTGTAAAATATTTGGTCTAACACGTGTTTTCCCACAGTTGACTGTTTCATCATTGCACCTGCTTCACTGTTTACGCCTGACCTTGGCAGACGGATATTATTCATTCTTTTGGAGCTCTATTCAGCAAACCTGGTATCAGCAAAACAGACAAACACTCCAGTGAACACTGTCAGCAGGCAGCTTCCCTCACTTTGGTCACTAGTCCTCTGATGGATAGTGGATTTCCTGCTCAAGGAGGAATGTTAAAAATGTCCGTGAGGAACAGAGCAAGGCCCATTGTGTGTATTTAGATCAGCTAACCTTGTTATGGCTCGAGCTAACACACATGCAAACTCCAAGCCTGTCATGCAGGGTATTGCTTACATACTGTACTTATTGATGAGAGGCACAATGATGTTTTTCAATTTGAGCAAAATATATGAGTCATTTGGAAATGTACCAAATTTTTGTTGCATGAGTTGTAGTTCTGTAGAATAGTGGGATACAGGTGTATGTTTGGATGAGCTGTTATAAACAAGTATATTAAGAAACATGCATTTTTTTCTATTTCTCAGATGACAGAGGGCCGGCGATGTCAGGTCCATCTGCTGGACGACAGGAAGCTGGAGCTCCTCGTTCAGGTGAGCGTGTCTTCCTCCTGACCTCTAGTTCTTTCTTTCCTTTCTCCCCTCTCACTTTACAGACTATCAGTTCCTTACAGCTAGGGAGAAGTGATGTCTGCAGTCCCAAGTGACTTCCATTATTGCTGACGAAGGGAAATTTGGTCAGGAGTAGGTGACGCTGTGCTTTCTTGATGCTTTCCCTGATCTCTCTCATACACATGCATAAAAGCGCACATAGGTTGCGCTCGCAGCACTGATTTGCAGTGCCTGTTTAAACTCTGAATCCTGACATACAGTTCCACTCGATCGAGTCCTGAATGGAAACCTTTGCTTCAATTACCCTGGCTCTGCTTTTAGCCTTTAGTTCTCCCAGCAAGCCTCTCTGTAGTAATGAATAAAAACAGCACCATCCTAAAAAAAACTGCCTCTCTTTCATTTACGTTTTTACCATTACCTTTTTCAGCTTTCAGCTGCAACTCTCCTCTGGTCTGCTTTCTTTTCTATACCAAAGGTCTTCATTGATTGCTAATGATATTGACTTTTGCCATTCTTTTTATTTTCTTTTGGCTTGGCTAGATACACTGAAATGGATTCATTAGGAGCTCCTTACACTCTTCCTAACCTCCCATAGTTCCCTTTGGTCTGACCATTACTCGATTCCTCTGAAACAGAGAAAGACAAAAGAAAGTAATTGCCCTGGAACAGGAGAAGAACAGCAGGCAGAGAATAGAACGATTGACGCAGAAGCTCGGGAGGTTGAGAAGGAGAGAGAAAAATGAGATGAGGGCTAAGGAATGAAAAGGAGATGACACTAAAGGGAGAGAGAGGAGAAAATGGAGAGGAGAGCCAAGGATAGGTCTGCTGACTTTCTGATTTGATTACTCTGCCAGAACTGATCCTCCCTTTCAAATTGGTACTTCTTTTTCTGCTCCTCTTCCTTAGTCACTCTGTCTGTCTCTCCACTCTTGGCTCCTCATGTCTTCTTTTCTCATTCAACAGCTGGCTAGCTTTTTACCTGTCTTTCCATTGCTTTATCTCAATTTACAAATACAAATGTTTCAGCTCTATCTTGCATCCATCCACCCTCTCTATTGCTCTTCTCGTTTCTTTCAGTACATAAAAATAAAATAAAAAGACAACTTGGGGCTTTAACATAAATATTTCTTAATGTAGTGCTTATGTGAAGAGTTTTGTTGGTATATTCGGATAAGGAGTGAGTGATAAAAATTGGCTGTGTTAACCGCGTTTGTGAGAAGAAACAAGACTGGCAAAAAGGTCAGAAAAGTGGATGTCATTAACAAACTTTTGTCACATAAATCAGGAAACTGCTGGCTTTCTTTCTCTCTCAGTCCCTGTCCTTGCCTCCATCCGTTAGGCGGATGTTCTGCAGGTCATTGAGTTGTTAGTGGGACCACAGAGAATCACAGTGTTATTCTTAAGTTTTCCACTGAACTAAAAAGCAGTCCAGTCCTCCGCTTGTTTGCAAAAAAAAAAAAAAAAAGATTTGGATGTTCACATTTCAAAAACAGTCTAAACCAGTGTGTTTATTTATAATTTGTGTTTATTTATAAGTCTCCCCCGATCGTAAAACAGCGCCATTGTCAGGTCTGTCCCATTGAGGTTTTCATGAAACTTGTTGTAAGCATGCCAGGTACACAAGCCAGTTACCATCTGAAGAAAGGCTCCTACTCCTGTCAGTGAGTTGTAACATTGACCAGCTGTTTAATCCCAGAAGAGTCATTTAGCCTTGTCTACTTCCTCCAGTCTGATAGCGTGCCCTCTGTGGTTTGCTTGTGGAGCAATGCCTCATTGGCAGGGAGCAATGTACCAGAGGGACAGCGCGCTTATTAACCAGGTTGTAAAGATGTAAAGCTAACTACCAAACACACCTCTCGGTGAAATTGTATATCAGTACAGAAGCTATTACTTACGTAGCCTAGACTGGTGCGAGGCTAAAGGGTAAATAAGGTTCAGTTGTGTAACAGTGTTGCTTTTCTACATCACTGAGTCCTTTTACATAATATGAAGGGGAAGTTCAGTAAACTTTAAGTCCGTATGCAAAGCAAAAAATATAAGAAGAGGTTATTGTGCAGGGAAAAATCATAATAATGCAGCATGTGTCTCCAAAAAGCCTTAACCTTAGACAGCCTTAGAGGGGATAGGCTGCAACTAATAAATCAGTTGGCAACTCATAAATCTGAGCAACTCTGAAGGCAGCAAAGACCTTACTGGGTGTTTGCAGAGATCGGGCCATGACTTGTTTCCAGCCAGCCAAGTGTGCAACCGTTTTTTTGTCACTTGTCTTTAGTGTGTCTGCTACTCGCTTACACCTCCCTGTAATTCTTATGTTGTTAATTACCTGTGCTGCTGAGGAGGCACACGCTAAATATCTATTAGCAGTAATGCTGTCTAAGCTTTCAGAGAACTGTACAGTCTGATAGATGGCTCCATAGTGTATGCGTATGTAATGTGTGTCTGCATGGTCTGTATATGTCTAGGGTGTGTTTAGTGTACCGCATCACTTACAATACTGCCTGTCTTTCTCTGTCTACATCACATTATTACACATCTGGTATCTGTAATCCCAGAAATAAGCTGCCACGCATGCTTGTGGAAATGGTGGGTTAGAGAAATGCTTCCTGTGTTGTTCTTAATCTTCAGTAATACACTCCTGATTTTTAACAGCGTATCTGGGGTTTATTTTAGCGCCCCATCATCTGCCCAACAACGTGCCAATATGTCCCTGTTACCCGCTCACTGCTTGCTACACCGTGGTGGGATGGATGTTGTTTAATTGATATTGTTGCCACAGCAGTTTGGCTGCTCTGTGGTAATGAAAGACCATCGCAGCATGTTCCCCAGACTGAACCAAAACAGGTATTACTGCTAATGCCATAAAGATACCCTCTCTTCAAAACCTAAAATTTCCACATATAAAATGTGTTGAGGGCTTCAAAGACTTCTAGTGTAGATCATCTAAGTTTCTGCTCTCCCATTTGGAAGAAATGACAGGGCCAATCAGACCTGTTTTGGATGGGAGTACCAATTTCAGTTGAGTCACACAGATCAGGACCAAAACAAAGAGAAAATCATCACTCTAACCTCTGCTTCTCTGCTTGTGCAATGTAAACATACAGCCGCAGAACAAAAAAATATTCAGAGACATTCCCGATCTTATCTTTGCTAAATTTGCAATTGTTCTCTCTGTAAATATGTATTTGGAAATTTTACTCTTAACGAGACATTTAAATAGAAATGTTTACATCTGTGAATATAGAGTTGAATCAACTTATGCGGTAACTTCACCTTCAGCTCTCTCTTTCAATTCTGATCTCTCCTGAGCCTTTATGTGTAGCAGGATCACTGTAGGCATCGTGATTATATGGGATCTAGGTCAGTGAAGATGTGGTAGTGTGTGTGTGTGTGTCTGCATGACATCACCTCCTTCCCTTTAAATAGCTCTCAGTAGCTTATGACACTGAAGTTGTAGCTATGCAGTGAGTAGATACTATAGGACATTAGGAAGAGGCTCTTAAGAGTGTGGATACTATGGCACTACAATGTCGCTGTTGTGTGTGTGGGCACGTGTAGAAAAATGGTTTCAGACAATATGTATTCCTCATGCCCTCCTCTCCTAGACAGTACAAACTCATGTGCTCCTTCTGTATGCTGGGAGTGGCCTGTATAACACGGTCTTGTGGCTGCATGCAGATGAGTGTGTATGCATGTGTGTTTGTGCGCGTAAATGTAGGCAGCGAGGCACACCCATGGTTAACCTCAGTTACTGGTGCACTTTTATTCAGGATGTGACAAACCAGCAGCATATGGCAGCATTCCCTGGACTCTTGCTTTGCTTTAAGGTGATCTGCATGCTATATAGCTCTTGTGCAAGCATCTCTCTGCAATACAGTGGTTCAGCCCATAGCCGTGACTCTGCAGTGGAGGTGTGGGTCAGGAAGGAGAGGGGAGGGGAAGGGTACCTGCACTGTCAGCAACATCCACGCACTCCATCCATCTTTCTCTTGCTCTCTCACTCTCATTTATCTCCTCCACTCTGGCCCTTTCCCTCTCCTCCCTGGTGTTTGTCAAAATGCTTAGTCATTGCGGTAACTCAACAGCCGATATAATACATTAGCATAAAGTTTTACTACATCTACTTTTCCAATTAAACTACAGTGTGGCAAACCACTTCACACACACACATGACAGCTGATTAAAACAACCTTAGCCTAATCCAAACTCGTATATCTTCCTTCCTGCAGCCCAAGCTGATGGCTAAAGACCTGCTGGACCTTGTGGCCTCTCACTTCAACCTAAAGGAGAAGGAGTACTTTGGAATTGCATACACAGATGAAACGTAAGTTAAAATAAAATATTATGTCACTCAGTCTTTAATTTAACTTAATTGTTTGGATTTTTTCAGTGCTGTAACATGAGATCACTGTAAATGACACCAGCATCAGATCTGATACACAGTTGGTAGCAGTAAAGTTATTAAAGCAACATGTGGGTCAGCAGTAGTGTAATCATAGGCAAATTTAGTATCAAAGTTCAGGTGCTGTTTGTTGTGCACATAGGCAAAGCAACAAGGATATCAGAGGGGAGTGCACGTGAACATGGCTTCTGATTTCATGGTTGGCTGAAGCCAGTGTCATGGACACTGATGTCGTGGACAGTGTGTTTGTAGATGCCAATGACAAAGATAGAAAGCCTTAAATAAATGCTATAGAGTTAGTGTCAAGGATAATGAGTAGTAGCAGGTATGGTTTCTAATTACATTTGATTGCGTTCAGTTTTGAGGTATAATTTAAAATCTTTTTCCACATGGCTACCGTTCCACAACAACCGTTTATATTTTACTCTGTGTGCCCACTAATTGGACTTTGTAGCACTAGTGAACAAAACTGATAATGGTGGACTAAATGTAAAATATATACTCATAGATTAACTTAAGTTGTAGCACAGTGTACAAAAGCACCACTTTAATAATGTGGCATTTGGTTTTGGATTGGTTTTCTCTTGAGGAATTCCCAGAGCACTTTTCCTGTTAAGGCTTAATTAACTATGAAATTGAAAAGAAAAATCTAGTTTAGCTTACATGTCTAATTTGTCTTTTTCTTGTTGTTCAGTGATTTAAAAAATTAAAAAAAAACAGATTTATTTTGTCAGCAACTGTCTTTATCATTGTCGGTAAAGCAAAGAATGAAGATCTGTGAAGATCACATTTAACCGTGAAGTGAAGTGATGTGGGTGGTTATCTTTCTCTGGACTAGCAAAGATCACAAGTCTGTGTTTGCCAGTAGGCTTGCCATGAGAGCTGTGCTTGAAATGCAAACATGACATTCAAATTAGCTTTGTTGGGTTTTCTGACCTAGAAAGGCAGAAACGCCACGGCATGATAGTGATGCCAGCGATTTACATGCAGGCAAACATCGCCATGGCCGTTTTGCCTTTCTGTTTTTGTTTTATCTCATGCATCCACTGATGTCAAGCAAGACTGGCCTCTGCTCTTTGGTATTTACATGGTAGCGACTACTGCCAGTGTCTGTCCAGCGAAGCATTGTCCACTATAGAGTCTTAATTCTGTGATGTGTAGATTTGTTGCTTTTGCCTGGGGAGAGGAGACGCCTGAGCTCTGACCGCTCACTGGTCAAAGAGGCTGCGTGTTGGGGACAGGAGGCCAAGAGATTGAGAGACAAGAAACAGAAGAAGGGAGAGTTTGAGAGAGATGTTGCTCAGTTGCTCAGGAGACCATGCAGGGTAACCAGGGTGACAAGCTGTCTGTGCGGTTTTTCTCTCTGTTGGAAACAAAGAGAGAGAAACGAGAGGGGAGGGAAGAGAAGAGGGGGACAGAGGCAAGCAAAGTGTGACAAAAAAGATAAATGGGATGGCTTAAGTAGAAAGTGTTCTGTTTCATGAGATGAACCTTTGTGTACCCTAGTTTGATATTAAGACATCTCTGAATTATAGTGTTGATTGTATGGTTGTTCTTCCCCATCAGGGGCCATTTTAGTTGGCTGCAGCTGGACCGCAGGGTATTAGAACATGAATTCCCCAAGAAGTCTGGTCCCATTGTCCTCTACTTCTGTGTCAGGTGAGTCTTTCTTCTGCAAGTTAGTCCCCTCACACCAATCATTGTCTGATTGCAGATGTATGTGGGAACGAAAGAAAGAAGTCTGTACGTTCTTGAGTATACTCACACATTCATGCCATAATAGGAAGAGATTAATACGATTAGTTATGAAAAGCCCCTGTGAAATTGTTCTGATCGCAGTGTTTACTTCCCACCACAGGGCCTCTCAGCCAATGGCAAGCCTCTCATACTTCATCAGAATGCACTGCATGCAGATAGCATCGGATTCATGGCGACTGTACTCGAAACAAACAAACAAACAAAATACCAGAAACCTTTTTCCTATAAGGGTAGGGTTTGGGGAGGTGGAGAAATCAGCACTGTGCATCTTTATGTTGAAGCTGTTTGACAAAAAACACTCGCAAACTCATTTATAAAAGGTCCTTTTTCAGTGGAACACTGAACAGCACAGTCATTATCCTTGTTTTGTATAAGCCCACCATGACTTTCTTGCTGTTGCTTAACTGTAGTCATCTCTTTGGTTAAAAACAAAATGCTTCTTTTGACCAACTGTGACAGGATTATAAAACTGCACCACAGTTCACTCGTTTTCTTTCCACCGACCCTCCTGTAGGACAGAAGAATTGCAATACAGACACAGGCATGACCAAAATTCAGCATATAGCTGTTTATGATTGCATTTAGTGGTGTTATATATTTTATAGGCTTGTAAAAAAAAAAAAAAAAAGCAATCCACGTGACATGAAAAAACACACATTCCTATGCACATACAGGTTCCTCTGAAATAAAATTGGAAAAATACGAAGGCTTTATTTTGAATTGTCCTGTTTTTTTCTTTACACCGCTCAGGTTTGTGCACGAGCTGCGTCAGAGTTACATCGATATAAATGCTAGGACCGTATAATTCTCCAGCACAACATTGCTATAAAACGTTTAATAGTGTAAAGCGAAGTGATGCGCATGGACAAAATGTCAGTGAGTCATTTTCATGGTGGCATTTATATCGTGGCTCAAGTCATGAGACACGATATAAATGAGCTGTTTAGAAAAAGCATATTCTTAGCGCGCTGGCTGTATCCTGCTTAGTGGCGTCATTGCACAATGCCACAGCAATACAGTCAGAGTATCTTAATTGTGTTTATACCTGCGTTAACTAACGGTCCTGTTGTTCCCAGGAGCCTGCATATACAAGCTGTAGTGGTAGTGTTGGTGGTTAGCTGTGTGGGGTGCAGGGTCACTGTGTGTGTATTTACACAGACTAATGGGTGTTTGAGGATGTGATGGTAGTGCGATGACACTGTGAACTCTGACACCTCATTGAGGCTTCATCCCCCTTCTTCATCATCACAGTTCCGTCTAATCTCTAACCTTAATCTCTCTAAATGTCACAGTACTGAATACACCCGCTCTCAACACATCCTTACACGTGCACACATTCAGATCCAGACTGTGGACTGCAGTGGAACAACAATCAGCCCAAATGCCAGGCCTGAATCTGTTATCAATCTGAGCATATTGTTTTTAATAAGCACAATATAAGGTTTGTTTATGCGCGGGGGTGTGTTTGTCTAATATGAAGTATGATGTGTGTTTATGTGTGGGTGCGTGTTTCTCTCTGTATGTCACGTTTCTGCATTCTCATGAGGTATTTGTGTGATGCGTGCGTTCCCAATAAGTGCTAGGCAGATGCCCACCTCCTGCTGATTCAGTGGGTGCTTTTTTTGGCAGTGTGGGCATGTCTCATCAACCGTGCTGCTTTAATTAAATGTTCACACTGAATATTGACAAGCACCTCTCATTCTCTCTTGCAGCTCAATGGGTAACGCGAATTAAGCCCCCCCACACCCCCGATTATTGATCTGCCTGCAATCCCTCTCACTCGATGCCTATATAGACCCATAAGCACTGAAATCAACACGCGCATTTCCGATTTATATTCATAAGGACATGTTTGCTGATCGCATTGTTCACAGAGCTATATCAAGTAAACTGAACTCTTTTATGCACACCAGATGGGGGATTTAAGCTATTTATCCGCTAATCGCACCAATTCCCAGTTTGACTCCCAGCTCATTCACATCTGTGTATGACAAGCTTTACCACCAGTGATGTACCAGTGGGTGAATGAAGTGGTTTGGTTTGTAAAACTTAGCTTAGGTTTAAAGACACGATTAACAGCAAACGATTTACCATCTCTGAAGAAGATGTCAGGTGACACTTTAGAGCAGCTGAGCTATATGGAATCTTTTTGATGTGTGTTTTCACCAGAGAGGAGATAACAACGAGTAGCTTCCTGGTGCACCATTCCAGCTTCCCTCTGGCTTTGCAAGCATTCATGAGCTAAATTTAAACTGCATTATTGTGTTAGTTCCCTGCTCACCGCTCTGCCAGAAGTGGGTTACTGTGTTTCTCTCGCCAGAAAGTGACAGCATCTCTGTGTGTGGTAGTACTCTGTGTTTGTGTGCGAGCGCGTGTGATCACTGCACACTGCTGATGATGCACAGCGAAGTGCATCATGTGCACATTCAATCTGCGTGTGTGTGCGTGCATATTCACATTGAGGAATGTGCACACACTCACAAACTGATAATGAATCACTGCCAGCCACTGTGGCGATGTGGTGTAAGGGGAAGGGAAAGGATTTTGGCATAAGTGATCAGCCTTTGGTATGGTGCGCCCCCATCTGGTCACTTTCACCACTGCAACCTTTCAGTCACATCTGCACAGTTTCGTTTTCATAGCTTTCCTGCATGCTAGCTTCTGTTTTTGAAGCAAACACAAAAAACACTCCTTGATGTATCTTCTTTCTGTTTCCTGAAGGTCAATGAACACCCTTGCTTACTTTGAAGCTGCAGGAGTGTTTATATTTTCTTCTGTGTTTTCAGGTTCTACATAGAGAGTATATCCTACCTGAAGGATAACGCCACCATTGAACTGTTCTTTCTTAATGCAAAGTCCATCATATACAAGGTAAATAGCTAGTTTTTTTTATGCATTTCAAGTACTGCTGGTTTCATCTCCTTCTCCTTTGGTTTATCTTTACATGCTATATGAATGATATGAATCCTCTGTGAAATTGCATTTAAAGCCAAGCTTTTTCTTCTGGCCTTAAATCATTTTTGGCTTTCAGTGGTTACATTTTATGGTGAAATTGCATAGAGTGCTGGGCTTCATGTTGCGTGCCACTTCCTTAGCCCATTTTTCTTTCTAAATGAAGAGATGCCACAAGAGGAAAGCTTGGACCTCGGTCCTGCGTGCTGATTTGCTGAAGCAGAAAATGTGAACCATGTGCATCATCTGTTACCCGTCATGTCATGCGCTGCTCCACATTTCAGCAACTAGCAAATGATTTTCATTGCCATCTGTCAGCGCTACGCCACAATTACTTTGGCTGTTTAAATAGCAATTTAAATTATGCACTGGAATACATACTTCCAGAAAGTTGCCTAAAGAGACAATTTAAAGGAGGAAAGATTTTGGAATTATTTTACCACTCAGTTAATATGGTACATTTTTTTAGAGTAAGGAGAGGCTATCCACTTCACTTAACTGGTTAAAATTCAAGCAGGGGCATCTAGTTATAGTTTGGTCAGCATACAGCACATTTATAGACACCAGTATCTAACAGTTATGTAATTTTTCCAGAAGAGGGCGTGTGCAGCCTGAAACTGTAAATAACTGAGCTGAAATGTTCTAATAAAGCCTTGTAGAAAACTGTGAGAGTGTCTAAAGACTCATTTTCTTTGTGCTAAAACGTCTTGTATGTAGCAAGACATTCAAATATCGGCAGTTGCAATATTTCAGGATGGTTAAAAAGGCTGGCAAAGTCCCACAAAGGGAAGGATTCATGCTCAGTCCAGCTAGTAAACATGTTAAAGCGTCTTCATCAAGATACCAATTTTTATCTGCTCATTTATTACAACTCATATTAGCTAAATACCAGTGTAGGAAAGCAAAAAAGAAAGAGAAACAGCACAGCGTAGCAGATATAAATGTGCTTCCTGCAGTCACTATTCTTGTAGTTTCTGCTGTGCTGTGAAAAAACAGTACAAACACACACAGTGTGTGCTGATTTGCAGCCTCACTGGGTGGTACACCCACGTTAGGTTTGTTCTGTCTAGTGTTTCATCCTGGCTGTTTGATCCTCCATCAAATTAAGAGGTGAATTGTAAAGGGCACATTCCTGGGATAGGTGACCCACTACTCACTGCCCACTAATCCTCTCTGTTAATGTACACATATCATGTCATATATATGTTTACTCCCAAAGTAAGTATTTGGCAAATTTTTCACAGGAACGCACCACATGTCACTAAATCACAAATGTTTGTACCAGTGTTGCATGTCTGTCTCTGTCTGTTCTCCCTGCTTGTTGCTTATCTCTTCATCTACGTGTTATATAACAGTAGTAAACATGCATGCATCCATGGTTAAATTCTGAGTTGGTATAGCAATATGTAATGCTAATACCCATGACCACTGACATTGGTAAATGCCATCTTAGGACAATATCAGTCAACAGGGTTTGATATTGGCAGATACCTGTAGATCAGTGCGTCCCTAGTAATGCATTTAAAACACACACTGGTAAATGTTCTCAGTAATCAAAAACCAGAGCATCCATGCTCACCCTCAACCCCTCAACCCCCTCTCCCAAACCCCTCCACTTTGTCTCTAATCTTTGATCTCTTTCTGCATGAAGACATCATGAAAAAAAGAAGGGTTATTGGCATCTAAGTGAAAGGAAATATCATCTTATCTCGACTGATGAAATGAGTGATCATTTCAGGAATGTCCACTTTTTACCCCCACAGGGATCAAAGTGTGTTTTATTTATTTGTGAATGTCTCCAATGGCCTTTGCTCACTCCTTTTCTCCCCTTTTTGCAGGAGCTAATTGAAGTAGACAGTGAGGTTGTCTTCGAATTGGCTTCCTACATTCTCCAAGTAAGCTTGTGTGTGTGTGTGTGTGTGTGTGTGTGTGTGTGTGTGTGTGTGTGTGTGTGTTGTATGTTTGTTTGTGTGTCGGTGTGCCCCAAGTTATTCCAGGGGCTGTTCTTTTCTGAAACCGTTTGAAGTTTTCCTCCAAACTATCTCCACAAGCCTTTGATCCTAATTGACGATGATTAAACTCACATTATCTACTGCAGTAATAATTGTGAGCGATTAAACTCTCATTATCTAATGTAGCTATCAATTTGACGTTAATCTGCAGTAACGCTGGGAGGTTTCAAATCCTAAAAACCTCAGTTGACTTTGGTAACACAAATTTTGGTCTACCAGATAAATGGTGGACAGGAATAGCTGTTGTCACAGAGAAGCACTTACGCTTCACAAATCCTCCTCGACTCCAGCCCTTTCCCTTTCCTGTCCCTTTCTCGGAGTAGGTAAGTCAATTAACCGTGGTTCGCAAGGTCATGTTACACATAAACTAGGCTGAGTAATGTGGGTGCGTGTTTTCGGCCTCCGTGTGCAGGTGCAGACACACAGTGTCAGGTATCTGCTCCGTAACTCTTCAGAAGTTTCGTTCCAGATGGTCGTTTAATGTTTCTCCTTGATTCCAGCATAAAAAAACTTAAAAGCACATTTTATGGCCACTGTTTAGTGCTCACATATCCACCTGTATAAATTGTCCTATCATCTTTGACCTCCTTTTCCCCTTTTTTCTCTTTCACAGGAGGCTAAAGGTGATTTCACTAGGTATGTATACTCATAGTCATCATAGCTATTATGTCCTTTTTGAGGTTGTTAAAAGCAACAAAGCCACTAAAAACTAAATATGCTAACGGCTAACAAAGTATCTTGACATTTTCAAGGACTGGATGTGGTTTATGGTCTGGATGTGGTCCTTTGCTCCCCTCTTGATCACCTATATCTGTGCCTTTAATTTGATTTACCTCACTTTCTTATTTTTCTCCTACCAGTTTTGAGCCGTTCGGATTTTCTCTTTTCTGCTGGGTTATATTTTCATTTTTGACTTATTAGGGGAAAAAATACTAATTTATGTGCAAGTTTTATGTGAGCTGGGGACCTCATGTGGCCCTTCTGATATTCATCTGTGTGATGTTGGCTTAAATGTATGTGATTCCTCATCCCTTTATTGTAGCATGAAAAACATACTACTACAGCAATCACCTTTGACCTCATTTCAACCAGTGAAAGGAGTAAATAAACACAATAGGGATGGAATGTGACACACTCTGGAGACATTACTTCACATTCCTACCCTTTTTCTTCCCACACATACACATAAATCTTTTTTTTCTAAAAGCTCATAGTTCCTGCCCTTTGCATTTCTCATCATAACTTTAGTTTTACGTCTCCTCCTAAAATACAGTTTTCAAGCCAAACACCTGATTTCCTTTGTTAAATGCATATCATATTGTTCCCAAAGAATTCAGTAAATTGACTGATTTTCAGTGCGGCTTATGTTAATCTGACTACGTTTCAGTAATCTTAATTGAATCTTAGTAAAACAGCGCTTCATTTCTCTCTGCATTTAACAGTTTAAAGAAAAAGATTTGAACAAAACACTATTTTTTTGGATGTTTTTCTGCACAGCTTGCACTTCAGATTGTTATCATGTATCCCAAAGTTGTCCACCCAACTGGTATACTTAATAAATAGCTACATAGTGAGTATCAGTCAATGCAGACGCACAGCTGTGTTCACACATTAAGGAACAGACGGGCAGGGTGGATGGATCTCTGCCAGGGCTTTAGCTCATAGGTTGTCATGTTCCCAGGGCTTTCCCCAATCTTCTGAGGCCTAGGCAGAGGCCGGAGAGAGGCTGGGGGATTAGAGTTGGGTATTAAGACCTCCTGCCGCTGGAGGTCTGAAAACTGAATCTGGGGCCAAGTTACTTTAGCTGTCTGTATGCTTCCCGGTCTCATTTAGTCTTTCTCAGTCTTAATCTTTTCCTGTCCCATTCCTGTTTTGTTTTGTTTTTTTGTATCGCCTTTTATCTTTCTTTATTTTATCTTTGTGTCTCAGCTTCTGTCGCTCTTTTCTTTCTTCTGCTTCCAGCTGTCAGTGTCTACTCTCCGCAGCTGTTCAGACAGACCACAGAAGCATTTAGACCGTGGACATTTACTCCTGTCTCTTAACCAAATGTCCCTTCTTCCAAAATGTTCTAAAGTTCATTTTAAGACTTGGAGAAAATCCTTTTTTTAATATTTAATTTACAACTTTTTTTAAGTTGTCCCCTTTCTACAGTTGATAGATATCTTCCAGGTTTGTGTGAAACTGTTGAGAATAAGTGTCGCTGATCAAGTCTGCTCTTTTTCTTTCACAGTAACGATGCAACTAGGTCTGACCTGAAAAAGCTGCCTGCTCTACCCACCCAGGCCCTAAAGGAGCATCCGTCACTGGCTTACTGGTGAGACACTTTTACCCAGAAAAACCCACCAAACGTTTTATAAGTTCACATGTTGTTTATCGTCTTGCTGATATTTTCCTCTTTTCTCTTTATCCCACCCCCCTACAGTGAAGATCGGGTCATAGAGCATTACAAGAAGCTCAGCGGGCAGAGTAGAGGGCAGGCAATCGTTAAGTAAGTGTGTAAATGTCTTATGTATTCACACAGAGATAAGGTGGTAACGCCTCTAAGAAATCCCCCACATTTTGGCTGGTGGAGTGTCACCCCAGTTTGTGACTCCAGTAAAAGCATTATGTGTTTCACACAACTGCACTGGGGTTTAGTGTGGCATGGCCATGCCAGCTCTACCCTTCACGCAGATGTTGAATCGGTTCTGTGACTACCTCTGCTGAAGCCTTAAAAGCACAATAACAATTCCCCCCAGTTCTGTCTTTGTACAGTACCTTTCACTTAGACGTGTGAGGGGGAATAAAGACACAAACACTCTGCCTTGAACAGGGGCTTTGTGTGAAGGGGGCTTATGCTTTTAGTTATGTTGGTCCAGCATATTGAAAGCTGTCTTCTCTGTAACCCTTACATGTCTCTCTTTCTGCTCCTCACAGTTATATGAGCATTGTAGAGTCTCTACCCACATATGGAGTGCATTACTATTCTGTAAAGGTACAGTTTTACTGCTCTGCCGTTTCTTTTTTTCTCACACATGCACCGCACACCACACACATTTTTTGTTCACTTTGGATCTCTAATCACCCAGTTGGGATTTTTGCACACATGATGGAACTTAAATTTTTACTGTTCCATTTGTGCAGTTTTTTCTACCTCTCTTTAACGTTCCCTTTCTTCCCCTTTGAGTCTTGCACAGATGCACAGCCGTTCCTGAGTTATTTTTGTTGTGTTACAGGACAAGCAGGGGATCCCATGGTGGTTGGGTCTGAGCTATAAAGGCATCTTTCAGTATGATTACCAGGACAAAGTTAAGCCCAGGAAGGTGAGATAATGCTCTTCCTGATCTATCTACCGCACAAACTAAACCGTTCCTCCTTCACTTTTTAAATTCAGTTTATTTCACCCCAAGAAGAGAATTTATTCAGGGAACATGTTGCTTTATACGGAAAGCTCTCTGTCTTTCTTTTTTTACAGTTCCTATCGCCTATTGTTCCATTCAGTCATCAAATGTATTGTGTTTGCAAAGAGCACTAACAATGTTGTATAATTATTACTATCTGGAGATGTTCAGTCTTAGAATGTTTTGCATCCTGTCCTTAATTTATTTCTGCCTCCTCCCAGTCATTTCACTGTGTGGGTTATCTGCAAAAACAATTCTTACCTCACCTTTGACTTCCAGACTGGTTTCAAGCCTTGATCTCTGCCGTTCACCTTTGTCTCGAAAGATGTTATTTGTGTTAACAGCGTCCTTGCACACTGATTGCCCACTAAGACCCTTACTCATACACAAACAGATGCACACTCTCAGAGACAGGAAATGGACTGAACACTGAACTCACCATCCTGACGAATGCTTCCTGTCACCCAAATGCTTTCCTGTTTGCCACTAACGTGTTTTGAGTGTGTCATAATTAGTGCATTCCAGTCACCAAGCCTGAAATTATGTCTCATTCAAGTGTGCTAAATCTAGTGGTTTCCTTGGTGTTAAGTAACCATGGTGATGAAAAAAAGGAGTCTGTGTATCTCACATCACCAGGTCATTCTGAGAAAACTCCGGATTGGTTGCAAACCGTGTACTTTTTTGATATAAAGCACAGGCTTACACTGTAAATTAAAGTTAAGTTGTGCAGCATGAATGGACTGGTATTTATATATGAAGTAACCGATTTGACACTACCCATGTGTTTATGGATTTATATTTAGAAGTTCTGAGTTGAGCATTTTGGTTGTTACCACCTTTTTTGGAACATACATTCAGCAGAAACTTCTCAATCACAATGTAGCATTAATTTTATATACATACATATATATATATATATAGGTTTTGTAGACTAAAAAGTAACAATTGAGGCCATAAACTTATCAGGAAAACATGTCCTGAAGTTTTAAATCAGGAGACTTCCCTTACACACTGTTTAAAAGAATGTAGAATTAAGTGAAGTGAAAACCTTCCATATAGGTTTCCCTTCCCTCCCATTTTTCTTTGCTGTAAATTTTTCAGGCAGGTAAACAATGGTATATATTTGTCCGATGTAATTCCCATCAAAAACTAGAAGGGCTCTCTACTAAGACTGATGCTATAACGCTATTGCTTAAAAACCGAGCTGGTTCTTCTTCGCCAGCTTCCATGGCATTCTATCCAGTATTTTTTCAGCACCTTTGCTGAGGAACAAACAAACAACATGCAAACTATACCTCTGTCTGGACAGAGAAAACAGAAGCAGGGGCCACTTTTTGAGAAGTGCCAGCTTATCAAGCATTCAGCTGCCATAGCAACAGTCAGTGTGACTCAAGGTCCATTAAGCTTTGGTGCTGACACCCTGACTTTGTTCTCCTTTCATACTCACCCTCCCTTATTTCTTCCATGCATTTGAGAGCAGAGAATGAGTGAGATTGGGCCTCTTTATCATGTTTTGACTCAAGCTGAAACCAAAAACTGACAAATTTGTTAAAAAAATTATTCACATTTTTATTTCTATATATGACTTTTAATTTCTATCGTATTTGCTGAATCTGGGTTATTTAGGTTTTCGGGAGAGAAAAAAATCTCGCTGATGATTTAGAAGTCTCAAAACACACTTTGCATCACATATTACACACTAGGCATTAAAGGGTTAATAAAACATTACATATTCAGCTAAACTCCACTGAACACAGTGAAGGTTTGTTCAATAATCAGATGATAAAAGAGAGTTAGCACTTCTTCTTTCCAGAGATGTGTTCTAGAAAAGACGAAGGTCATTCGAATGCTAGTAAGTGAGTGTCACCACTATTTTAACTGCAGGAAGTGCAGATTTGGTGATTCGTCAGCCCACAAGTCAGATGGATTCCAGCAATCACTGACTCACAGTGCAACCACTGTTAAAGTTTTCATTACTGTAAATCTGGGAGATGGAGGAGCAACGCTGATTATGAGACATTTTGGGGCTGTTGTCTTTGGACACAGGAACAAAAAACCCTAATGAATTAGAGAGTAGCTTCACGCTGTGGTGTACAATAGCTGTGCACTAAAAGTAGTTCTCTTTAATTAGTTAGTTTTTATAAGGGGAGATCCTGTTGTTTCTAAATGCAAGCAACCTACCACACCCTCAACTTTTTTTTATTAGTGGTTTTAAAATACCTCCTCCAGTCTTACCACATGCTAAAAGCGGACACACTAGAACAGTTCATCATGGCAGGGGTTTACAGTGGACCCACACACTGTTCTAATACTTCATTAGTGTCTTGTGACTTACTTAAGCAGAGATGATAGAGTCTGTTAGTCACAGACCGGGAAAAAACAGTATGATTAAATAATAAGAATATTTAAGTTAAAAACCCCTTCGTCTTTGTCAGCATCTGTTTTTGTGTTCTTTTTCCGAAACATTGAACAACAAGTTTTGTGACAACTGGTGCGCACTGGAACCCCACCCAAGGGTTAAACAATAGTTTTTGGGACTCCTAGTTCCAGTTATAGAAAAGAATACCTGGCTACACTATAGTTAAACCAATGTAAGCTATTTAAACTTTCTATTCTTTCAGTGGGCCTCTGGGAGTCTGCTACACCAAAGAAAGGCGTTTACACTCGATCAGATGTGACCTTTCATCTCCAGTGGATGTGTGTTTTTGTGTGCAAACATTATTGTGAGACAGACGTGGCTCCGTGCACACGGGCACCTCGTGTGTTTATGAATAATGACCAGTCACTTCCTCTGTCTGTGTCTGATTGTGCCATTGTCTGTAAGGCTTCTACAGCCAAATCGAAGAGGATTTATATCCACACGCACATGCCGAACCTTCAGCCTGATAACAGCAGCACCCGCCGGCTTTCACTGGAGTTCCCGAGGAAGAAGCTGCCAGCATGTTTTTATCAGATATTCAAGATATTAACAGAAGAAAGTCTTTTTTAATACAATAGGTTTATGTAAGAAGAGTACTTACATAATCTGGTATATACTTGAAAGCAAAAATGGCTAAATTTAAAGTTCAGGGTGGCATAATTGTGTCTCTTTGTAAATAAGGTGGCTCAAACAGATTCAAATACCTTCTGCGTACACGTACAGCTTATCCGCAAACATCAAAGTGCACTTTCAAAATTGCAGCAAGTCTGTCCAGCTGACAGTGAGGACAGTTTTAGTGGTCTCGTGCTTGAACACAGTTACAAACAGTTACAAACACCTATCTAATCTCCACAGCTCTGGCCCATATGTAGCCAACACTCACACAGTCACTCGTTCCATTTCTACTCTGCCTGCTATTTTTAGCAGCATGCTACATTAGCACTTAACACTCCATTGACAACGTGCAGTACAGTAAAAGTTTTGATAAGATCACTGATTTTCTTTCATCGTGCACCCACAGGCACGCATGACTGTTTTGGGTTTTTTTGTTCATAATATTCCCCCCCCCCCCCCCCCCCCCCCTTTTTCTCCCTCTCATCCTTCTGTCCATTGTTTTCCCAAGCTGTTAAAATTCCTCGGCTGTGACCTGTTCCTCCCTTCACACCCTTTCTCCTCTTCCCCTCCCGTTTTCGTTTTCGCCTTATTTCTGTTCTCCTGTTTGATACTCGTTTCATGTTTCTGTGTGTCTCTTACAGCTGATAGATGCAGACCGTCTTGTGTTCTTAAGCAGCCGACACTCTGCTCTTTCCCAAGCACGAAATACACTCAGACATTGAATGTCTGTGTGTGCAGGCAGAGAGGTCTGACTAAACAAAGCAAGGGCACTTCAATCGGCAGGACCGCAAAAAGCTTCTTTCCCCCGTATCACGCCCCAGACCCCTCATCACACACACACCACAACCGCAGCCCAGAGCAGAGCCCACAGTCCCTCAGGGAGGGAGGAGGGGTCAGAAGGAGGGGAGGCACAAACGCCCCCTCACTTTTTAACGCTCCTAGCAAAGCTCTAGGAGAGGAGGAAACTTAACTTTACACACTTTCTCTCCGCCAGCACAAGCACATGCTTACAGATGGTGAGCACCCACCACCTCAGAACTTTCAGCTTCCCTGCGCCTGGGAGGATTTAAGATACACATATGTTTTGGAGTACGTCTAGAGGGAACTTTTCTTGCCCAGCTGGGTTTGGCTTGTCAAAGGATCGGAAAGGAGGCAAAAAGAAAGTGAGATCTCCAAAGTGAGATCATCCAGTGCTGGGATCCTCTGTGGACACGACTGCCTGGTCTGGACCTGATCATAGAGCTCCAGATTAGGTCCTCCTCTCTTACCAACTCCTCCTTTTCAGCCCCGATTCCCCCCCTCCTCCTCCTCCTTACCCATTGCATTTTCTTTCAAAACAAATTGGAACATACAGTGAAGAGACCCGGCTGAAAGCTGCGCGGATTTAATGTGAAGCACGTTTTTTCTGTGAGAAGTCCTGAAGAGTTTCTGTTTTTCCTAAATCTCAGGTGTTCCAATGGCGTCAATTGGAGAACCTCTACTTCAGAGAGAAGAAGTTTTCGGTGGAAGTTCATGACCCCAGGAGGTAAATTTATATCACAAACTGAAGCTGAGATTGATTTGATGCCGTTCTTTTCTAAGAAACCGTTTAATTATCAAGCATTCGTGTCCTCTTTGTCCAGAAGTCCTCATTGGACGATCGTGATCTTAAATCAGTAAATTTAATGATGAATGTTCTTGCAATTGATCTGTGGTCTCAAGCCTAATATCTGGAACTCATAAAAGTCTTACATCAGTTAAGAAATGCCTTCCAGTAGCTTTTACTGTAAATTACCACTGCGGCCCGAGTCAATATGTTGAGATTCAGATTCCATACTGCGCGGTACACGGAAAGAGAGATAGAATCTAATTGAGTAATGGCTGAAAAATTTGTCTTGGCAACAGTGCAAGATATTGAGGATGTCCTGGTGGAGCCCGCCACGGATTGAAAGGCTGATTATTAACACGCTCGTGCAGCCACATGCATGCAAAGAATACACGCGCTCTAGTGCTCGCGCACACAAACATGCACACATATATGTTAAAACCCTTGGTAGTTGACCACAGAAGGATAGATGGCTGTGCGATAGCTCTTTTGCGGAGGAAGTGACCTCTCTTGTGTTTATTTAACATGGCTATATGTGTGGAGTGTTATTCCAATGACAGAGGGAATGGGAGAAAAAGAGACAGACAGGGTGAAGCAGAGAGCAGCGGTGTTTTCTTTAAAGGAAGCTGTCATTAGAGGGAGCTGGTCTGTTGCTCAGCTACAGATGTGTGTTTAAAAAAGGATGACTAAACAATGGGAAACATCGTGTGTGGCTTTGCAAAATGTATCTCTATCAGGACAGTTCTCCTCAGGCTTCAAAAGAAGCTCGCTCTCTAAGTAGCAGCACTAGTCACTGGAGCAGTCCAGTGGGAGTCTTTTCATTGCTGTAAACATGTAGCCATCTTTTTTATTCAGTGTATATAAGGAGGCTTTGTGTCCGCTCCTACTGTAGGGCGTCGGTAACGAGAAGGACGTTCGGTCACAGCGGCATTGCTGTGCATACCTGGTACGCCTGTCCTGCCCTCATCAAGTCCATCTGGGCCATGGCCATCAGCCAGCACCAGTTCTACCTGGACCGCAAACAGAGCAAGGTCAGTCTCTCCCACGACGTTTTAAGTCAAAGCGTACGATAGATCTCACGAAATAATTACAATTCTACAAGGCATGGTCAGCAGGAGTGGTGGGTTAACAGTTTACAGATGTGTTAACACAGCCTGTCCATGTTCGTCCATACAGTCAAAGATCCATGCAGCGAGGAGTTTGAGCGAGATTGCCATAGACCTGACAGAAACAGGAACACTGAAGACATCCAAACTGGCCAACATGGGCAGCAAGGGCAAGATCATCAGTGGCAGCAGTGGCAGCCTGCTCTCCTCAGGTCAGTGCGTGTTTGCTGCTTCAGAGGAAAATAACCACGAGGGGGAAATACCCCGACAAAGATTTGTCTTTGTGCTCGCATCTGTTGATGATGAGGAATCCTGCTGACAACCAGAGAGACAGAAACAGCTGTGACTGGAAAGAGACCAGCGTTTCTGTGTTGAATGTTCTCAAACATATACTGTGCTCACACCACACCCAGTGTCTTTCAGTATGTATAGAACACCACTCCCATGTCACACAGACTCATCCTCCAGAGGCCCCCGACTCCTCTAATTTTAGTGGGTGAGAGAATGAGAGGGGCAGAGGGGCAGTGAACAACTTTGCGTGGCCTTTAAAACAATGCTTATCGGTGCTGAACAAGTAACAAGTTTGACGGGAAGATTTGTAACACTAGCTAAAATTAGAGTTGGGAGGAAAAATGCCCTTTTACTCCCATACAGCCACATACAATGTGTTCCATGCCAGGAAATCAAGTGCAGCAATTCCATTGATGAGAAACACCAGTACTGTAACCTGATTCGCTACTACTGTATAAATCACTTTAAGTTGCATGCATTAGTCCAGCCAAGCATAATCTATGATTAGCATGTACGTAACTACATGGTCAGCTGTTTAAAGTATTTCACACTTTACTGAGTCAATTACTGTTGCCGGGGAAGAACACAGTTCCCTTTCAGTATGCGTTGTCTGCTTGGGCTTGTCATTTCGCCATTGATCACCTCGGTTAGATTTACTCCTTCCTTCTGTTTCACCTCCACCTAGCCCTTGCTCTTCTCATATATCCCTTCCTAACCTTTCTCTATCCTCCTCTGCGTTCTTCTGTAGTTCTGTTCGCACCTCATATCATTCAGTGTTTCTTCATTTTGTCTATCTGTGCCTTGTCACTTCTTTTTGTGACTACGGTGTTGATTTCTTGATGACTAGGGTAGATCTTAGTCAAACAGCATGAACGGGAACTGTGACACATCTGTGACACGTCTAAACGGGGCTTTCGAAATACATCTAAATTGTAAAGTCTTCAGAAATCTTTCAACGTGCAGGCTTTTTTCCTCCAAAACAGAAGTAATTTGGGTTCATCTAAGAATTATAGACAGCTGTTTATTTCTAACAAAACATTTTCACCAGTACTTTTTAGTATTTGCGTGTCCATCCGTCCGTCACCCCCACATAAGGGGTCAATGAGAGAGCAAGAAACACAGTGTGAGTGGGAGGGTATGAGTTGTTTTCAAACAAGACTGGCACCACCTCGGGGTCTTGGAGATGTGCGTCACCGACTTTGTCCTAAACTGCCCCTTCCTTTAAACACTCACACACTTGCACAAACACACCAGCAAAACTCAGTTTCCTTATCGAAACGTTCCACTCACTTCCTTGTAAACATCCTGCAAGACTAGCAGGTGCACAAGCTATTTCTCCCTCTGCTTCAGATTCTGCCTCAGAACAGTACTCTGACTCCTGTCTTCACTTATGTGTTGTTTGCACCTTGCAGGCTCCCAGGAATCGGACAGCTCCCAGACGGCTAAGAAGGACATGCTGGCAGCGCTGAGGGCCAGACAGGAAGCTCTGGAGGAAACGCTAAAGCAGAGACTAGAGGAACTCAAGAGCATCTGCATACGGGAGGCGGTAAGTGAAAATAATTGTTTGAATTGGTGAATATTTTGAAAAGCGTAAATCCTTTCTAATCTCATTTCAATGGCCTCACACTTCCTACCTTCCTTCTCCTTAAATTTTTCCAGGAGTTGACTGGAAAGCTTCCAAAGGAATATCCACTGGATCCGGGAGAGGAGCCGCCAACTGTGAGACGGAAGATCGGTACCGCCTTCAAACTGGATGAGCAGAAAATTCTACCTAAGGGAGAGGTGAGGCCATAACTTCCATTTCTTTTACTGGCACCTTATCTCTCACTCCAGTCTCATACTCCCCAAATAAAAACATGAGCTCATTTAGCAGAGTCAGCATTTGAAATGAATACCTAATAGTATATGTATTTGGCCAAGTGGTGTAATGCAGCAGCTGGAATATGTCAGCGTTAATTAGTTTAGTGAGTTTATCTCCTCTTAAGCTAGCTGTAATGTTAATGGTCCGCACTGAACAGTAGTGCTGTTTAAGGGCTCTGTGTTATTCTGAGCAAATCAAGGTTTTCCTTAGGATTTAAATGAAGCTAATATACTCTACATATTACTCTCAAAATGTAGTGGGATGAGGATTCACATGATAATAAAGTAACTGATTCTATCAGAATTTAATTTTGAAGTAACAAAGAAAACTGAGAACCCTGAAAAGCCACAATCTGAGACATCTTGATCTTGTAAAGTAGCTTTGTCTCGCTGCCGGTTTTGTGCCACGGTTAGATTTTCCAGAGCAGCAGAACTTCTAAATATAGCCCGGCTGGTTTCTCACCACAGGAAGTGGTGATAGTAGGATTGTGTGTGCTCCTGCATGTGTGCAGGCATTCATGTGGGTGTGTTCCACAGAGGTTTGTGTGCTTTGAAAAGAATCCAGGGACACGATATCACAAAAGTGCATCGCAAGCACAAACGGTGTTTCTTGATCTACACGGAGTACCTTAAACTCGTAGACACACAGAAACAGAAGCCGCTCGGCTGTAGTGTAAAGCCACTGTTAGTGAGAGGGATTCTTCAGAAATGAGGTAGCCCACTATGAAGTCAACCCAAGTGAATACATCATTGTTCTGCCTCTGTGGAGACAAGTGAAATCATGTGTGTGCGCGCTCAGATGTCAGTGAAGGAATTACGTGCTAGATGGACACAGTGTGTCACAGGACTTTGTTTTCTTGTCATGTTCATGAGTTTTAACAGTAGAGGTATGTCTGTATACATTTTACTGTGCAGGCAACACAGTATATATACAGTGCATTAAACAGAATATGTTTACTTGGTTCACCTGTGTGATTTGAGAAGTCTCAGGAGAAGAGGAGAGGACGGATTGATGGAGAGGCGTTATTACTGGGGACAGAGTGTCTCAATAGAGATTATCCAGTGGTGAGAAAATGCACGGCTGCAGCACAGATAAATGATTTCCGCAGTGTGTTTTCTCTGGCAAGGCTTTCTGTATGTGTATAACCGAACTACGTTGCATGGGAGAGTTATTCTGAATCCGTATCTGCAAACTAGAACTTGTTATTTTTGGATCATTCCTACATTTCTGTTGCTAAAAGCTGCGAGTGGATCCAGTAACTTAGTGCTTGTGTTACTCTAAGTTTGCAATCATGTTTGTGTATTTGCCAGGAAGAAGAACTTGAGCGTTTGGAGCGGGAGTTTGCCATTCAGTCACAGATTACCGAGGCAGCCAGGCGTCTCGCCAGCGATCCTCACGTAAGCAGTAAAAAGCTGAAGAAACAGAGGAAGACTTCTTATCTGAATGCACTGAAGAAGCTCCAGGAAATTGAGAACTCCATCAATGAGTACCGGGTCCGCTCTGGCAAGAAGCCTACGCAGAGAGCGTCGCTTATCATAGAAGGTACCAATAAACTGCCTGTTCACTTAGGGAAAATCAAATCGCTTTCATATCTATGTCATATCAATTTGCTGTAATTGCCACCACAGACAGCAATATTCTTATCTGTACTGTTATATAAACCCACCCATTGTATGGCGAGGCTAGTCATTTTCAGTATTTTTGCTATTGATATAATAAAGATCTGAAAACAATGACACTGACACAAAAGCTTTTAGATTTTGTAACCTCTTGTTTTTGTTTTTATGTCCTATAGAAGCCAATATTGGCTCTGAAGACAGCTCATTGTCTGATGCACTGGTCTTGGATGACGGTGAGTTTCCATCCCTCGCCTTATTCCCATTGATAGCTGTGCTGTTCCTAATAATAATATAATGTCTAATCCAATCCAATCATTACTTTGTTTCAGATGATCCTCAAGTTACAGGTACCCCCACCTTCTCTCCAGTAGCTTCACCTCATAAGGGGCTCCCTCCAAGACCACCATCTCACAGTCGCCCCCCTCCACCGCAGTCCCTGGATGGCCTGCGACACCTGCACTACACACGCTCTGACTATGACAAATCCCCTATCAAACCCAAGATGTGGAGCGAATCATCACTGGATGAGCCCTATGAGAAAGTCAAGAAACGCTCATCTCACTCGAGGTATGAGTGAGTTTGTCTTTAAATTTGTAATATAGCAATGTGATCTCTTGCTATATTTAATCAGAGTTAGACAACAAGTAGTTCATTCAAGTTACTGTTAGAGGAGTGTGTGTGCAAGAAGTATAATTGCAGAGAGGAACTGCAGATAGAAAATGTAGAAAGTCAGTGGATGCTGATGATAATAATTGCATTTATTTTGAATGTAACTTATTTAACTTCTGTCTAGTCACAGGCGTTTCCCGAGTTCGGGCAGTGCAGAAGCAGGGGGTAGTAATTCTCTGCAGAGCAGCCCCATTAGGAGCCTTCCTCACTGGAATTCTCAGTCCAGCATGCCATCAACTCCGGACCTGAGGACCAGGACCCCGCACTATGTACATTCCACCAGGTCAGTTGATATACCTTAAATCATTTCCTGGCAGGTAAACTGACTAAGCCTTGTTTCCCAACTGGAAATAAGCCATTGGACCTCTTCACTTTAGCTCTCCTTTGCTGCTCTTTCGATTTTTCCATTTACTTAACTAGAAATTACAGCAGTTTCTGTGTTAAATAAGTTAGTAGATTTTTAAGCCCAGTCTTTACACTTAGTATTTCTGCCAACTCTCACAGGTCAGTGGACATCAGTCCCACCCGTCTGCACAGTCTTTCTCAGCACTTTAGGAACCGCAGCTCCAGCCTTGAGTCCCAGGGCAAACTGCTGGCATCCGATTCCGACGCACATCCGCACACCCTGGGCAGCCCTGACTTCTTCCTCGGCCCAGGACGCAGCTCCAATGGCTCCGACCCACTGGATGACTGTTCATCCTGCACCAGCCAAAGCAGCTCGGAGCATTATTACCCCTCTGGAGGACCCCCTGGCAGTAACCCAAATTACTCTACTCTGGGAGAAGATTCACCCTCCAAAGCCAGGCAGAGGCAGAGGCAAAGACACAGGTAAGAGCAGGGAAATATACATATATATATATGTTCATGTGTGAGACTGTCGTATATGATTTTTTGTTTTCTCTGCAGGTCTGCAGGTCACCTGGGTTCCTCTAACTCTGGCTCAATGCCAAATCTGGCAGCTAAGAACGGTTCTGGTGGAGGATTAGGTGGTAGTGGAGTGGGAGGGGGACACCATGGAGTCTACCTCCACAGCCAGAGCCAACCCTCTTCCCAGTACCGCATCAAAGAGTACCCTCTATATGTAGAGGGCAGCCCCAACCCCGTGGTGGTGCGCAGCCTGGAGAGTGATCAGGAGGGACACTACAGCGTGAAGGCTCAGTTCAAGACCTCCAGTTCCTACACGGCTGGGGGACTGTACAAAGAGGCTTGGGGGGGAGAGGAGGGAGGAGAGGGAAGCGGCCGACTTACGCCGTCACGCTCTCAGATTGTAAGGACTCCATCATTGGGGAGAGAGGGTGGTGGAGGCGGAGGAGGTGGGAGGGCGGCCGTTTCTGAAGAACTGCGGTGCTGGTACCAGAGGTCTTCAGGGAGCCTAAAGGAGAGGAGTCACTCACATTCGGGATCCACATCCTCTGAGACTGGGTCACAGCAAGGAACTCTGGGACATGGTCGAGGAAGTAGAGTAGGAACACTCGCCAAAGGCTCACCAGGTAGGTCTCATCGTGAAACCTTATCTTAAACAGGTGAACCGATATCAGCGGTCACAGCCTCATACTCATAGCCTTGAGATTATGAGACTGTCACGCTACTGCACTGAGAAGGCATGCAGTACATCCCTGCTGTCACTAATTTTGTCAAATGACCCCGTGACAAAAAGGCAAACCGAGGCCATCGCCACATGTAAAGCATGGTTTGAATTCCTTTGCTCCTCAGATTATTGGAACTACTGAGGGATCGTTTAGCTTCAGATCTTCTGACTGAGAGCAGTTCTATATTAGTTTTCCATAAATGTTTAGATTATAACAACAATTGTTAATAATTAAACGGTTTACAAATATCTCTGCATTCAGAAAAAAATGACAGAGCTTCTTAAGCTAATATTTTAATTTCACGAGGGTAGACAGTTGCTCAGTTTGACTAATTATGGAGTTTGAGCAGCACGAAAATACACTTTTAATCTTTTCTAGTGGTATTGATGTTTTTGAAGAAGGGATGGGAAATTTTGCAATAGACTGTTTAAGGCGTCAGTAGAGTGAGGCATGTGTATGTGGGTATGAAGCAGTGTTCCTCCGGTTGGCTGCTTGAGCTAAAAGGCAAGCCTGTTAAAAGTCTAGCTTTGGATAGGAACATATATCCTATCCAAAACTGGATCTCTCTGTTCTACTCTTTTGTCTCTTTCTCATTAACCCCAAATGGTATCTGACTGCCCCTCCCTGACCCTGGTAATGACAGAGGTCTCTTCCTGTTACAAAGACGTTCTTCCTACCCACTGTTGTCAAATGCTTGCTCATAAGGGATCATCTAATCGTGCGGTTCTCGCTCTTAATATAGTTTACAATGTAAAACACTCTGAGATGGCTGTCTGTGTGGCTCTATGTAAATTGAATTGAATTGACAAACTGATTTGTGTTGGTCTTGGTTGTAATTTACTAGCTGGTATTGCTGATTTTAAAAATGCAACTAAAACTCCAAATCTTTATTTTATGAGACCTCACGCTGCCTGCTGTGTGACCCACGCGTGCAATAATTAATGAGATTATTCATGTATATTCAGAGATTAGGGTTCCGATTAAGAGCTCTTACTGAGTAGTTCAGCAGTTCAACTCGCATTTATTTTTAATTATACATAAATTAATAATGTTTAGGAAAATTGTAATTACTAAGCAATTAAAGCTGAATTTAAATGTTGAATTTCTGGATTTGTGATCTGAAGCCTGACAGGCTTTGGTCACGTCGCACACACGTTAATGTTTCCCGCATTTATGTGAGGATTCTCACATCTTCACCCAGTTTTCTCACTTGAATGACAATTAACCTTCAAATGTCCCTTCGGGGAAGTAAATATACATCTTTTTGGCCCAAGGATGACATTTTGGTACTTGCTCATCAATTATGTGGAAGTGTGTGCTAAATGCATTTTTGACAAGTCCATATGAAGAGATAAGGGCTAAGAACAAAATAAAAAAGAAGCCATGCCCCGTGTGAGGCTCGAACTCACGACCTTCAGATTATGAGACTGACGCGGCCTGTTCCCCTCCCCCCCTCCCTCAGCCTTCCCACAGGGTATTTCCCACCCCCATCCCCCGAGCATAGCTGGAATTCCTTTGTCTTTCACCTCACTGTAACCTCTGGTCTTTGTGTCACTTGTCTGACTCTACTTTTTTTGCTTTAGCTGCTTCCCCTCACAGCCAGAGGAGTATGACCCCGTCAAGTGAACACGCAGCTACACCCACACCTCCCTGCAGCCCACAACACATCCTTAACTGGCAGAGCGGGTAAGAAACCCACAAGCACGCATAAGGTGGCTGAAAAGCTGCCAAGACGTTGAAGCGGATAGGAATATTAGGGAAAACTGCATCTGCTGCTCAGCTTTTTTTCTCTTTCTTCATATTTGTCCAGGACTCACGCTTAACACACTCACAAACTTCGAGTGTCTGCTCTTCTTTGTGTCGTTGTCTGTGATTTTGGGTGCAAAACACTTCCTAATTCTTTTCAGACTTCAGTCAGATCATATATGTCTGTATTTTCCCGCCTGCTTTCCTGTTTGTGGTCTTTATGTACATTTTTTCTTCACTGTCTTTCTTGATTATCTTACACACCTATTACTCTTAATTTTTTTCTCTTGGGAATCTTCTTATTGCTTACTGTTTGTCATTTCATTCTTGTCCATCTTTCTGTCTTTACTAACCCTCCTTTCCTTATGTGTGTGTCCTCTCTCCTGGTTTAGAGGGACAGCAGACTGCTCTCCTACTGAGGACGTCTGTCAGTCTCCCCCTCAGCCCAGCTCTGATGCATAGAGGTACCGTCTGTGGTCTAAATCTAGCATAGTACTAGGAAAATGCAATATCAGTAGATTTTAAAGCAAACCTTTTTCATTATAGAACATCAGGACCAAATTTAGTCCAACTTTTCATTCATAAAAATGTATCCCATCAAAACATGATAAACTAATGCACATCTGTGGGGCACTGACAGTTGTGGTTCATTTCTCATTTCTTGCTCTTTGACGGTGGAGGTATACGTGTCATGAACTCCCTCTTTGCCTGTATCTGCCTGAATTTTGCATGCTTTCTGCTCCGTTCTGATCTGCAGCTCACAAGATTCACTAATAAACAACACTTAACCGTGCACCGTCACAGACCAGAGATTGAACAACAACAAAAAAGCTCACAAACAGCAGACAAAGACAAAAAAGCTGCCCTGCATCTGTTCTGATTCTGGTCTTTCTTCCTCTGCAGGACTTTGAGTGACAGCTGTTTTCTCAGCAGCCCTCTGTGTTCAGAGCTGGCAGATGTCCAGTGGTACGGACAAGACAAGGCCAAACCTGGAACGCTGGTCTGAGACCTTCCTATGGGGCCTAGAAAAGTCCCATTGCCCTCTCCTACTGCCTCTCCATTGTCCCCCACAATTATCCATCAACAACTGACAACCTCATCCTCAAAGCCCTGCAGAAACCCTGCCCTGAGCAGACTTGACGGGCTGGACGTGAGCCTCCCTCCTCCTAACATCTCACCACCTCTTTATTATGACCTGTCTATTGCAGTTCAGCAGGACAGGGACTACTCGCTGGGCTCTTTAAGGGCAGATTTCACAGGACGGACTGAGAAATGCCACCTCATCTGTTGAACTGTCACCCTACAGCACCACAGAGCCCTTTCTTTACTCACCTACTGCAGCACACAAATAACAGGGCAACGGGAAGCGAGCGATGGGAAGAGAGAGCACAGCAAAACGTCCCACATGCAACTCAAAACTCAGCAGAAACAACACAGGCCATTCCAGGATCTCTTTCATATTCATCTTTGGTCCCCAGACTTATTCCAGTGCACTGCCTCCCAGTCAGAGGATACCTGCTGGATTTGAGCCACCAGTTTAAAACCCATTTCCAGGCCCAAACGAACTGTGTTGCATTTCATTCCCATTAACACTTGTTTGTCTTTCTTTTTCTTCATTTCTTCCAGCGTATTTATAAACAGAAAAGATGACTGAAACATTCAGGAGTTCTCTCTTTTACCCACAACCACAGACAGTTTCTGAATCGACCAGTCACACCAGAGTTCTTGGGCAGGCACAAAGAAAAAAAGTGAAAACTGTACTCAAAGTGACAATATCAGCATGGTTTCTGAGAGACTGTCTAGATATTAATAAGGACTATAGCAATAACAACCCTCGTAGAAGTCTTTGGACTGGTTTGAATCGGCGGAGTGAATTCAAGGATCATGATAGGGGGAATTTGGATTTGTGGTTGTTTGGCGTTACTCTTTTGCCTTCTTCACTGACTTCATCCTTCGTGTTTATTTTAATATCTGTGATCTTCAGAGGATTACTCTGTCCGCAGCAGCATGTTTGATCACATGGTGTATGAGCCAGGGAGTAGAGGAGGCTTGGAAGAAAAGGTCATTTATGGGTGCTGTTCAGTCATTACAGCACTTTTTAAAATTTTGTCTGAAGTTTGTTGGTCTGGCCTTTGCGCACTGTTTCATATTAAACCCTGAAAGAAAGAAAAAATGTCTGACATGTCTTGGCATTACTTCTATTTTAATATTGCATTGGCTCAGTGAGAATTGTTTAACCTTTGATCTTGGCTCTACACCAGCTCTCACCATGCTGAGTATCCCTTTATGGCACTGTGTTTACTCATCTTACTTTATCTGTTCCAAATATGTTGGTGCTTTACATTAATACTGTAATTTACTACTGAAATCATTACAAACCACACAGCCCCTTTACTTCCCCACAGCAGAAAGCCATTCTATGAAATTACAGTGAGGCACAGCGGACGGATGACATCCAACGAGGGTTTATTTGGTATTAAGTGAAATGTATTTTAACACCATTAAGTCTGAAAGCACAACATTAACAGTGTCTTTGAGGGCTGGACCTACAGTAAGTGTATTCTCATATCAGTGTGACCACAAGGTGTTAAAGGGCAATCCTCTCTGTGTTTCAGGCATCAGATAATTAAAACCCCTGCTGTCAGGGAAGAAACGCTAAAGCCAACACACAAATACTTTAATCCGCTCAAATGGAGAGAATTATTTTTCTCACACGTCCTAATCAATCAAATATTCAGAACAGGGTTAGAAAAGCACATCTAGTTTTGTAAAAAAAATAAAAAATAAATAACAATAAAGGGAATTTTGGTTGTTTTTAGCCATTTTCCTTCTCTTCCTTTGACAAATGTTTCCGTTGCAAATTAATGCTCACCACTGTTTCCTTATTCCTCAAAATCTAAATTAACCAAGTGCTATTTTGCTCTAAAACACGTTGTGAATCTCTGATAGATCCTATAGCACCATTCAGACTGGATAAAAGGTGTATTGTGCTTCTTGGTATGAGAGGAACGGTACGTCTTTCATTTGTATTTCCTTTATAGACTGCTGTGAGTTGTTGTAATTTGCCCCAAATTACAACAATTTGGGGCAAACAATATTTTACTAAGAAGGTTTCGCCCGACCTCCTGCATGGCCAGTTCTTGGGCAGTTGTTCCTGCCAAGTTTGGACAAATTGAATAAGTCGTTAAGCAGAGTTGGAACCAGTGATCACCTAATATGACTTCTTTACTCGAGTGTATTTGAGTTTGATCTTGCTTTTCCCTCCGAAACATTTCTGTGCTAGACAAAAAATCCCACGCATGCCGTGAAGATTCTCTGAGAAAGGAAGACCCCAAAGACAGCGCCCAGCTCCTTCGTGTTACCATTAGCACGTTTTACTCCGTGGTGTCATCCCGCACCAAAAAAAGTACCATTTTGACCTTGTTGTAATCTCTGACCTCTGAGCTCATTGTGAAGACGCGTGACATCCCTTCCCTTCATATTTCCAAACAACATATTTCCTGTGCTCCATACTAATGTATGAGGTTTTTGTAATACTCCCAAGAGAAGAAATGAACTAACTATTTTATCAAGTCTTTTCCTGTATGTACTGATGGGGCACTATTAGATTTTGTGGGGTTTTTAACATTCACATCCTTTGTTTTAACAATGTTCCACTTTAAATGAACCAGTATTTTTTTTGTTTTTTTAAGTTTCGGACATTGTAACAACCCTTTCAGGTGCTACAAAATGACCACTTACTGCTTTGTCACGTAGGATCTAGACATCTCTTCATTGTTATCAATAGATTCAATACCAGATGTGCAAAATGAAGCTTATTTTAACAAACAGTTTAATAGTAGAAGCACTTCCTCTACCAGACAATAGAGCATGTAACTCAATTTTATCAGTTCTCTTCAGCTGAAACAGTACATTAAAGGTGTTGTAGGAAAACAAATGTGGAATTGATTAAAAAAACAACTTAATTCCACACTTAATTTATTCTTTTTTCTATTAAGAATTTGTAAAGTAACTTTGCATTTTTCAAAACTGTGTTGTTCAAAATTGATGATGAAATTTTCAAGACGAGAAGCTGTGGTGGTTCTTGAGAGTAAGAAAATAAATTATTGATGAATGTTCTCAAGATAAGTGGTCTGTCGTTTCTTTTTTCACTTCTTCCGTTCCCTTTCTCCAAAGTGGTTCAAGATCAGATACCTTGAGGCCATCCAGCTGAAAGGTCATAGTGTCGGCCAGACTTATCAAAGGGAATCCCAACATGTGGTCACTGTTTCCTCTCCTCCGGACACACTCACTCTCCTAACATCCGAGCTTAATTTACTTCCCTCCCTTCTGCACCTTTGAGAGGATTTCCTGTGGAGTCAGAAGGGAAGATACACTCCAAACAGAAAAGATATTACTCATCAGAAAACGTGGTTAAACAGCCTGGCTTCACCTTTTTTAATTTGCTGATATCCACTGGAAAACAAAATCCTCCTTTAAGTAAATTCTGCTGAAATGTGTGTTTAACTTATCGTGTGCTCTACTATTTTAAGGCTAGCACTCAGGCCCAAAACTCACAAACGGTAGTTGTGATCCTTTGTGATGATATGTGGTTTCTGCTAACATGAGCACAGTGTCAGTTTCTGCCAGGACACCCAGCTTTATCATCCTGCTTTGGTTTGTACCACTTCTGTGTCCATTTACTAATTAATCCCACGTTGGTCTTTGTACTCGGTGTGTTCCCATAGCAGTTCTCCCAGCCAGGCAACAGCTGGAAGCTGTTATCCCGAACTGCCGTGAGAAAGTAACTGCACTTGGATTTTTTTCCACTCATACGTCTGTTTGTGCATGTTTGTGTGTCTGTATGTGTGTGTGTGTGTGAGAGAGAGAGAGAGAGAGAGAGAGAGAGAGTTCTTGCTGCAGGAGTGGTGTATGACCTTCGTTTAAATTCCTAATTAAATCCTCCATCACTGAAATACTCAAACACACCACACCCTCTACTACACAATACATAAATATAAGAACTATTACTCATGCACATATGTCTGTGATGTGCAGTTTTTGACTGTATGTTGAGTTTGTGACAAGGGTTAGGGTTCAAGTAAGATGCTTAAAATCCCACTGACATTCATGAAAAAATATCCAGAGGGAGGGGGGAAAATAACAGATTCTTGCAAGTTTTTTCAACAGGAACATTTATTTACAGTCAGCGACGGATAGATTACAACTGAAGAAGATGCATATTCATTAAATCACTCTGGCTTCTCAGCCCTGAAGGTCCTGAGTGCTGAAAAAAAAGAGAAAAAACCCTTAAATAATAAAATGAAATTCATTATCCAGGTTTACGCTCAACTACTGCAATGGAGTAAAATATCACACTGGTTTACGATGTGAAAAATCTGTGGCAGCATTGCCCTCTAGTGCCCTCTGCAGAATAACATCGAAGTAAATGAAGAAAGAAAACCATGGCAGCAATTTTAACCATTATAGCCTTTGAATTACAAAAAATAAAACAAAAAAGACCAAATTTTATTGACATATTTATATATGACAGCAATTTCCACTGTCAATTTTTTGACAATAAGAGGGCCCTGGGTTTGACTCCACCAGCCAGTCTGAAGTCTCTGTGGAGGCCTGTGTCTATGTCAGCTGTCTCCAGGTAATCCAGCTTCCTCTCACCGTCCAAACACGTGCATGTTAGATTAACTGATGTTTGTAGAAACTGTTCTGAGGTGTGAGTGTGAGGGTGAATGGTTGTCTGGAGGATAGGTTACTGCCTTTAACAGATTTACAACATTACTATATTCAGATCAAACAAACAATTTAATGACAGTAACTATGCTTGCAAACAATGAGATTTCAGATCTTTCACATATTAAATTCCACTTGTTCCAGGAGAGGCCCATTGGTTTCATCTGGATCCTGCCAAGAAAAGCATCCAGATGAAACACTAAGATAGCAGTGATTAACAAATCAATGCAAACTAAATAATTCAATATACATCATCATGCCCTAAAAAAAAGCTAACAGAATTAAACTGCATTCCTGTATTCCTTTAAACCAGAAGTCACAGCATTGATTAGGATTTTCTCCCAGTCTCAGGTTTTTTATTTTACCCTATCATCCAATATTTACCTGTGAGACGCGATTGTAAACCTGAAAATGGGGAGAACTGTAGCGGCGCAGACCCCTCCAGGACAGGAAAAGTATGTAGAGTGATGCCAGGAAGCAATGTACGGTGAACACTATGGTGCTTGCCCTTGCAACATAAGAACCAGCACGCTAGTGAGAAGAAGGCAGAAAGAAAAGAAAGATTGTAAGGTTTTCTGTGTATGCTGAACACAAACCCCAAAAGAGATTCCTTACAGGACCTCTTTAATATAAAGAAAGATTCAAACCTAGTTACTGGAATGCAGAATTACCTGTTGGTAAGTGAGTGTGACGGCTTGTGCAGCTCTGATACCGTTGGCCAGCAAAGCTGAGAATCCAAACACGAGACTAAAGACATTCACACCCATCAGAGCGATGATCTGTTTGTTGTTAAGATAAACTAAGTCAGGCTGATCATAACATAAGTAAAAAAGAAGCCACATAAGAATTTACCAAACTTTTTACCTTCAGTTTATTCGCTTTTCTTTGAACCTCAATTGCAAGACACCCAGCAGCCACATACTGGAACAACAAAAAACAGGTACAACCTCCTATTTGGCTTTCTCTCTTTTAAAACAGAAATGTTATACTGTGTGCATGTCAGCTGAAGCAGATGTGGACTCACAAATATGCTTGACCATGCTGGTGTTGTCATGGAGACAGCACAGCTGTAGCTCACACATGCGTGAGTGATTGTGGTTAGTATGCAAACTAAGGCACTGAGGATTTGAATCACCTGAGGGGGAATAAAGAATAAAAGATGGGCAGGTTCAAAGCTTCAGGATGTTAATCAATAGTTTGGGCGAGCTTCTTACCCCACTGACTAAAAGTCTAGTATTAACCACAGCCCCGAACCAACGATGAATCCTGGCATTGCTTAGCTCTCCATTATTGGTGACCTCAGTTTGTGGGGATGGTGAGGGTGTATCCTTAAAAAATACTTGGTACAATCCCTCCTCAAACATGTTCTGCCTCATCTGTCAGGGAAAAAGTTCATTTGTATGGATGTTAAATGCTGCACAAATCATTTGATATTTTGCCAAACAAATCATGGTTGATATGAACGCCTTCAGATTCAGATTTTGCATTTAACTTCAGTCTGTGACCTCTTACCTTGCCCAGATGTTGTAAAGCCCTTGTTTATTCATCCACGGGCTTTTATATAAACAGAAAATATCCATCCAACCAGAATAACAGACGTTGAACAGCTTTTCTCATGGCTACAAAGTTACTTCTTGTACCACACAATAAACTTGTTTGGTCAAAGTTCACTTGAGTTGGATGATAATGAACGGTTAAAGTTCACTGCTGAGGAAGTGATTCAGAGAGCGTGTTAGCCATGAGTAAAGTGCTTATCAGCTTGAAGGCAGGGCTTTCTGTAAGATCAGAGGACTTGGTTCATTTTAGACACAAGAAGAATACTTAGAAACACAACCCCAGCTCCAAAAACATCAGGATGCTGTATAAAATCAAAATTAAAAAATAAAAACCCAGAATGCAGTGATTTGTGAAACCCACATTTTATTCACAATAGAAAATAGTAAAAAATCAAATGTTACTGCTGAGACATTTTACTATTTCATGAAAAAATATCTCATTTTTAATTTGATAGCAAGACACTGAAAAAAAAGGAACTGGTATTAATCAGTTAAAGTAAAGATGGACAGACCCTGCATCTAGAAATTGTGGAACAATTTCAGAATAATATTCCTCAACACTTTGAATATCTCACCATCTACATTACAATCTCTGTGCTTGAGGTTAAAGGCTGAAAACAATTCAGAGTGCCATTCACAAGCGCAGGTTAAAGCTCGATCATTCACAGAAGCCATACGTGATGATGATCCTAAAGCACCGCCATCTTCTCTGGGTCAAAGGCCATTTAAAATGGACTGAGGCAAAGTGGGAGAACTGAACAAATCAAAAATTGAAATTCTTTTTGAAAACCAAACATCCTCCTAACTAAAGAGGAGAGGAAGCGTCCAGCTTTTTGAGAGCTCAGCTCAAAAGCTTGCATTTCTAATGGTATGGAGATGCATTAGTGACAGTGACTTTGGCAGCTTGCGCATCTAGAGAGGCACCATCAAGGTATATACATGTTTCAAACCGTTACAAATGATCCTTTTTCAGGGATCGCCTTGCATAATTCAGCTAGAGCGCATACTGCTCTATCTATTACGACAGCATAGCAAGTCTGGCTGTTGAACTGGCCTGGCTGCAGTCTAGACCTTTCACCAGTTGAAAACATTTGGCACATCATGAAATGAAAAATACAACAAATGAGACCCAAAATTGATGAGCAGCTAGAATCCCATATCAGATAAGAATGAGAAAATAATTATCTCATAAAGTCTTGGTATTCAATTCAAAGTTTAGGGCAAAGAGAAGAGGGAACAGAGAGGCGAGACAAAAGACACTGTATGAGACAAAGAGCCTTAGTTTAATCATTTTTAATGATTGAATGCATAGTGGTGTATAAACACGAAGGGAGTGAAAAGAAATGCTCAGAGCTTAATGTGATGTCCCCCAGCAGCCGAAACCTATTGCAAAATAACCAAGAGATGGATGGTTCAGGGTCATCTGATCCAGCTCTCACTATAAGCTTTGTCAAAAAGGAAAGTTCTAAGCCTAATCTTAAAAGTAGAGAGTCTGTCTGTCTCCCAAATCCAAACTGGGAATAAAGGGGCCAGAAAGCTGTAGGCTCCGCCTCCAATTTTACTCCCTCCCAGACTACTTTTGAAAACTCTAAGAACCACAAGGAAGCCTACAGCCTGCGAGTGAAGTGCTCTGTTAGGATAATGAGGTAGATATATTACATAGAGTGTTAATAAATATAGATTAATCATACTTCAAATTGAAGTAATAATGATGATGGTTTAGAGGAAAATACTGAAAATACAGAAGTTAAATCAAAGATCAATCAGAGAGGAAGTGTCTAAGTAAAGAAGTTATTAGAGATTCTTTACCTAATGACACATCTGTGGGAACATATTTTTTTTAATCAAACAAATAATTTGTGCTATTACTGCCAATGTGAAATCTACATTTATCCTTAGCTAGCAGTTTCAAATTTCCTTTAGTGTTGCCTGCTTTGGCCCCTAGAATACAGTCAGCTATGGTCACTGGAGTATAGCTATGCATGTGTGCATGACCCTCAAAAAAGTCCCGGCTGAACCTAATGGACACGGTTACCAACAATCATTGAGCCATTACAAATAACAAAAGATACAAAGATTGTTCTTTTCATTCAAACACAAAAATATCCTAAAATAACTCCACATAAATAAAGTACATGCATAGAAAGACAATGACTGATAGAAAATAGTCAAAAAAATTTCTTTTTATTACAAGAAAAAACCAAAATCTTATATTCTGTGTCAAACAATATAGCGATCATGCATAGATACATATTATAGAAAAATATTACATATATTAAAACCTATAAATCCAGTACATGAGACCATAAAAGCATATTAATCATTATTTTAATTAGCTTAGAAACCCTAATAAAAAAAAATAAAAATGTATCACACTTGATCAGGACAACAGGACAACAGCAATTCCTCATTTAATCCTCCAGGAGGTGCTGTTTGCAAATGAAATTTCCAGTAGACTTCCCCTCAGAGAAGCTTCGGCTCTTTATCGCCACCTTTTATTAATGCTCAACCATTTCATCGAACTGAGTGAATCTGCCTCAGAGCCTTTACCTTCACGGTCAAACACCAGGGGAGAGTCATAAGGAGGAGCTGTGGGTTCACTGTCTGCAGCACATGTATTCTAAGAGGGGACAGCCACAGGCACATATAAGACTCTGAAAATATTACAGTCATATAAACTGTAAATCTTTACATATATACCAAAGGTTTGCTATTAAATGCATGTACTGGCTTTTGCATTGGCTTGTATTTGTAGGCGGTAGTTTGGGCAGCTCTGTGCAGCAGGAAGAACATCAGTGCAGAAGACTTCAGGACGGTTATCAAGCCCTCTGTGGAGCTGGCTCAGGTCATAGACCTATAACACAAGATGAACATATGTACAAAACAGGGAAGTATGGTGGCCCTGATAGGTCAAACACACCAGCACATATAAAAATGCTGCAACACACAAAACACGAAGGAAGTTGAATAAAACAAATCTCACCAAAAAAACAAGGGAAGTTGTTTTTGAAGGAGACATTAATGTGAGTGAAACACTGAGGAAGTGGCAGAAACCAAAACATGTGAAGGATTGTATTTGTAGTGCGTTTGACCTTTCAGGGCCACCGTAGAAAAAGCCTCAGAAAAATGTACCCCCTACTTTAGTGTGACTGCAGCATCAACTTTCTCAGGCAGTGATACTGCAATTTTATTACATCATCAGCATTTCCCCCTAAGTCTTCTATTTTATTCGTTAGTTTCATTAGTAATACATTATCCAGTGTTGCATCACCAACACAGAATCTCTCATTCCAGGTCTGCTTATTCTCCTTCTGCCCACCAGGATTCCTCAATCAGCCGTCCAACTCTGCAAGTGAGCCAATCACTCAATACTTTCTAAGCTCTATCTCCCATTTGCTTTTCTCTCAATCATTAGCAAACCATTCTCCTAACCACCAGAATTATGTTTGCTTTAACCTGTTTACATCTATTAAAAACTGCAAAACTGAGCATAGTCAAAAGGTGTGTTTTATCCTCTCATGTGAGTCTCTCTTGTGAGTATTTTTTCCCTGTCCAACGGCATATGCACATACAAAATCCCCGATCGCCGATCAACAGTAAAAACACCCTCAGGGGGCTGATCTGCTCCTGGTCCAGTGATCTTGTAAGTTATGGCCACCTTTTTTTCTTTGTTGGACTTCAGCTAATCCCAAAAATAAAAATGTCATTTGAGCAGAGGTGAATACAACACAATATCACTTGGTTTATATAACCCCAATTCCAAAAGAGTGAAGACACTGCATAAAATGTAAAAAAATAAACCGAATGCAATGATTTGAAAGTCTAATAAAGCCATTTTACAAATTTGTTCCTTATCCCTGCATCCAAAGGACAAGGCTGAAAATCAACATGGGATGCACTTGTCCTCAGGCCCTCAGGCAGGACTGCATTAAAAATAGACATGATTCTGTCATTGAAATTACTGCATGGGCAAAGAAATCACTGTCTGTGAACACAGATAAATGCAGGTTAAAGCTCTATCATGCAAAAAAGAAGCCATATGTGAACATGATCCAGAAATATAGCTAGCACCTCCAGAAAAGCAGGACAATGTGACACTGCATGCTGGAGCTGTTACAACAGCATGACTTCATAGTCGACTGAACTAGCCTTCTTGCAATCCAGATGTTTCACTAACTGAAAGCTTTTGGCCCATCGGGATCAAAAAATAAGACCCAGCAACAAGAATCCTGCATCAGACAAAATCAGGAAACATTCCTCTCCCAAAAGTACTGAAGCTGGTTTCCTAAGTTCTAAGAATTGTTGTTAAAACAAGCGAAGGTGATATGCAGTGGTAACAAGAGCATTTCCCAAATTTGTCTTCCTGTCATCAATTGTAAAATGATCGTGATTGATATTTGATATGTTTCTATGTTCTATTGTAAATAAAATACGTGTTTATGAGATTTGAAAATCATTGCATTTACATTTTACGCAGCATCCAACTTCTGTGGGATTAGGGTTGCATGGCAGCAGTTACCTTCACCAGATTTTTGGGGTAAGGATCCCTGACATTTTCTGAAAAGCTAATTGGTGGAATAACCCACTCCCTCTTCATCCGTTTCAAGCTGCCAGACACAAATGGAAACTCCACAATGGGAAGCTGCAGGGGGAGGGTGTAAGACCTTTTGAATCAGGACATCATGTCGCACCAGATATAGTATTTAATCAATGAAATGTGACGATGCAAATAATTCTAAAATTACCTCAAGATCTACGTTCTTGGAGACTTTATTTGGGCAGCTTTTTCTATTTTTCAGGCACTGTGGTTGGATCCCTGCAGGAGCAGCTTGAAATGCCAAGCACTGAGGAAGCAACAATAGACATTATCCTAGTAATGCTAAGCTTACAATATACGTGTAAATGTGTCATAGTGAAGTGTTAAAAAACAAACTATGATCTGAAAACAATGTAAGTTATAATATAAAACAAACACATCCTGTTTTTCCTGACTTTCATTCATCTTCTCTTCAGAGCATGCCTCCACCTCTCCAGGCTCTCTCCTACCTGCTCCCCACTCTCATTACACATCACAGCGCTCTCCACAAACACTGTATCCCATGAACACTTCTGCCTTAACTGTTAAACTGACTTCATCTGTCAGCTTGTCCATCACTACTGTGAACGGGCTCAGAGTTGAGCCCTGATAAATCCCACCCCCACCTTGAACCTATCTGTATCTCCAGTTGTCGTTCTGCACCACCCTCACATACTTCTCTGCCACTTCTGACTCCCTCATACAATACCACAGTTCCTCTGTTTGGCATCCTGTTACATATTTTCTCTAGATCCACATAGACACAGTGCAACTCTTTGAGACCTTCTCTATACTTCGTCATCAGCACATTCCAGCTGTAGCGCTCTTTCTTGAAGCCATGCTGCTCCTCACCGATTGTTACCTCTCTTGTGAACCTAACTTCAAAAGCTCTTTCCCATATCTCATCAGCTCTCTAGTAACTGCAGCTCTGCCCGTTTCCCTTTGTTCTTATAAATCTGTACCAATACACTTCTTTTCCATTAAACATCCTCTCACTCTCTGAGATTTGTGTTAAACAATCAGGTTAAAAAGTCCACTGCCCTCTCCATACTTCCACAGCACCAACTGCCTGTCCAATTTTCATTCTCTTCATAGTTGCCCTAACTTCCTCCTTACTAATCCTCTGCACTTCCTAACTCACTAACTGTCCCCCATCCACCCTCCTCACTCTGGTGTTCTTTATTTATGAGCTCCGCTAACCACTCCTTCTACTTTCTCTCTTCTCTTTACTTGTTAGCATATTTTTATCCCCGTCCTTAATCACCGTAACTAGCTCCATGGTCTTTTTCTCCTTCTCTAGTGTCCAGGTTCACATACAGTTCACTGTAAGCCTTTTACTTTGCTTTTTGTTGTACTCCTAGCCTCCGAGTAGTCATGTCTACTTTTTTTGTTTTCCAATTTATCTCTTTTTGATACTTCCCCGTATTTCCTCATCTTCCTTCCTCTGTCTAAATAATACCAAACACCTTCTTGGCTTTTTTCCTCACCATTCAACCGTTTATGTGGTGCTGAATGTTCTACAATAGCTTTAACTTGACTAAGCCAAGGCCTGTTAACTTCTCATTAGTGATCATGGTTGACTCCGACTGGTAGATTCGTTCAAGGCATGTTTGGAGGAGTACCAACTGTACCAACTGTCAAGCATGGTAGTGCTCAGGTGTTTTGCTGTCTGTCGTACTCGTAATTAAAAAAAAGTGTAGGAGGGCTAACTCCAAATGCTCAAACTTCACCCTAAATCAACAGCCATACAGTTGAAACTGGGAGACAGTAGAGTGTTTCAACAGGACAATGATCCCAAACATCAAAACTGGTTTTGGAACAGGCAGACTGACATTAAGCTTCTACAATGGCCTTTCCAAATCCCTGAACTCAACCCTACTTAAAATTTGTTAACCACTCCTAAATATCAGGATGGTGTCAGGAAAACACACAATTTAAATGAACAATTGATTCCCCCAAGAAGAGTGGTCACGTATCCAGACATAATTATTTCAGAAGCTTGTTCATGGATCAAAAGTATCTGCTCAAGGTTAAGGACATTTAAACAAATACTAGTGAGCTTGTGTGTATCATTTCAAACCTGAGTGGTTTAGAAAACAAACAAAATAAATCAAACCTTGTAAAACCAATAATGCTACTAAATAAACAGTCCTGCAAAAAAGTATTTACCCTCTTTCTGATGTCTTTTTTTTTCATATTTGTCTCAGTTAAATGTTTCAGAACATCAAACAAATGTAAATATTAAACAAATATATCTAAGGAAAGACAAAACGCTATTTTGTTCAGTGATGTGAAACATGTAGGTTTGACAAATATGCAAAAAACTAAGAAATTTTAAAAGTGAAAATATTGTATATAAAGATGCACATATTATACAAATATAAAGAAAAACCTAAGTGTTAAGGGCCATGAGGTGATTTGAGACATCTCGAAATGCAGCGAGAGAAACAACTGATGGAGAAACGTCCTCCATCAGTGCAGTAACTTTCCTAGCAACTGTCTGTGACTGCCTTCTTTAACTGCCACCGGCTACAGTATTTGTGTTTAGCGTTTCACTTTCTTCACACGCCGAGTAGCTGATTTCCACAGGAAGGGGTTAAACTGGAATTAAGAATACATCAGACCTGCAGGTGAGGGTGTTTACACATGTGGGTTTCCAACTTCACATTTCAAAAAAGGCTTGAGGTCTGCTTTTTTTTTTTAAAGTGGAATTTGTTCATATTCTCTACAATTGTAAGTGAGAGACCAGCAGAAAAATGTGAGCCACTAGCAGCATCAATTAAAATAACTTCACTTATGTTTGTACGACCATTAGGCTGATTACAGACTAACTTTTTTCCTCTAATATGTCACACACATGTTTAGAAAACACGTTTGAGAAGAGACAGGCTCCCATGACAAGCAGAGTTTATTTTGAAAACTCCTGACCCCACTTATCTACTTTCCAGGTTTAGGCAAAAGGACATTAAAACTATGCTTTACAATATTTAAATGTCCCCTTGTAACTTCTTTTAATCCAAATGTTTCTGACAGAAAAAAAATACAATCTGTTCAATGTAATATTAGTTTAATTTTGTAAATGGAATGGAAACATAAAAACACGATTACAATAAACATTTAAACTTCATTAAAAGATACTTCACAGCTTACACAAACAGGGACATGGAAAAAAAATAAAAGACTAAATGGAAAAACAAAAGCACAATAAGAAAATCAATAGAAGTGAGAGGTACCATTATTTCACATCAAAAATACACTGAAGGACTTTTTCCAAACAAAAACTGTATTTGTGACCCATTAAATGCTGCAACTATGAATTGGTAACTGAACTTTTCCTAAGAACCAGACAAATTGGAGTGCCGATGTTTCTGTAGAAAGCATATGGATGGCCACCCTCTATTCCAAAGACATTGAGCAGGCTTAGCATGTGTGGGCCAACTGATTGTCAGATATGCGGAAAAGTACGAGCTGCAGTGTGTTTATATTTTTGGTCACTCGGGACTGTGCTGCGTTTCGTTGTAGTTCTACAGTTTGATCCGGAGGTATTTTGACCTGCATCGGTTCACAATGTGTTGTGAACTAAACTGAACAGTTCCAGACCGATGATTACTTTTGCATTTGTCTGTTCAGGCTAACTGTAAGTAAACACTGAAAATCAATCAGTCTATATAGCAAGCTGTAACTGTGACAACCTTTAGAAAATGTTAACTGACTGTCATGGCCAAAAGAATTCACAATAAAACTGTATTATTAACATAGATACAGAATATTTACAAAAAAATGTTATCAGTACAATTCTCCAAGAATCGTTGACTTTATTATTTTTCTGTTTTTTTAGAAAAATTAATTGCACTAGTTATAAGAGTGTAGATAGGCATTGTTTGTAACCAAAACTGTATAAAAAGTATATAAAACAATAAACTACAAGACTATTTATTGTATTATCATATCTGTATAGTTAATATGATCTCAATAGTTCATTTTCTAAAGATCAAGGGTCTCGTTAATACTTACTGTTACAGTCCTAATCTGAATAGCCCAATTCTCGTAATTGTTTCTCTCTGTCCATTAGTTGTGGTGAGATCTAGCCAGATCATAGTTCAGATACACCACAGTAACTGTGATATCATCTCTGTACATTCGCGCTAGATCCTCCGGCAAAGCAAGCATTGACGCCAGCCTCTCCTGGGATAGTTCTCCATAGTCCCCAGTGCCGAGAGCATGTCTGATGAGGTGTGTGGCAGCGTTTGTGTCTAGAGCCGGGGAGGCACGGGCCTGGCGTTTCAGCAAGAGTTCATGCATCTGACCCAACTTCAGCTTTCTCTCAGACTGAGAAACTGGAGCCTGGAAGAAAAAAAACAAAAAGGTTAGTTAGAAGCCTTTTTGTTTTTTCAGGTCAAGATTGCAGGATAAAGTCTAAATAAAGTGCTGTATCTAAAAGTTACATGTTGTGAAGTAGTTACTCCATACAAACCTGTAGGTGAATTCCACTCAGGTGCTCTCCAATGAGCCGTACTGCCTCCTCACTCCCTAGTTCATCCCATAAGCCGTCAGTACCGAGGATCAGGAAGCGGTCCTGGGGTCTCAGTTTATGATAAGTGATCTCAGGTGACACGTCCAGGTACGGCGGTGTTAGATAGTTAGGCGGAGTGTACTGATACAGATTAAGAGAGTCAAGGTCTACTCCAGATTCCAGGCTGGCTAAAATACTTTGCTGCAGCTCATGGCTCCATTTAAATCTCACATCACCAAACGCACGGAGTGGCATTAGGACCTGACAGAAAGATAAAGAATTGAACCAATGACTCATTCTCTAAACCGAATGGCAAACAAATTTGTGATCTGTTGCATGTGGCGACAAAAACCCACCCCTAGCAGCCTGTCATCTGTAACCACTGTGTCGCTCTCTGAAGGTGGATGTTGGGCTTTGATGCGTTCCACCTCAGCCTGGTTCTGTGAGTTATGGTCTTGAGAAAGGGGTAAAGCGCTCCATGAGCCATCTTCATTTTGCACCCCTAGTACTGCTCGACAGTCACCGGTGTTCGCCACGTGGATGCCATCCATGCCAACATGGGCCACACAAGCAGTGCACCCGGCAAATGCAACCTGGACAGATAATGCATGTGTATCAACCTTGTATGAACTTAAAACACACTAGAGACCGAAGACTGCTGTATCTTATTACCTGAATGGCTGTACTTCTCATTAGGTCATTGGATAGAGGAACTTGAGCCTCCAGAGAGATGTCAGCATCAAGCCGTTTGAAAGCATAATCCAGAGCATCCTGAGGACTAAAAAAAGAAAACAGGCTTTTTGTTTTGTGCTATTCTGCATACACAGATAACTGACAAGTTAAGACATAAATCAACACGTATTAGTAAAGTGTTTGATGCTGAAACGGCTTCAGTGCGTCCTGTTATTGATTTCAAATTTTCTGTAAGGCTACTACAGGGATGATGTCATTCTTTAAAAATATTTTCCATATATAGTGGTTAGATGTTGGTACTTAAGAGCACTACAGTCACCTCAGTCTAAAATTTCCTACTAGTATTCAGTAGTAGAATATGATTTAGATCATTTTCATACTCATCAGTCCATTGTGTGACCCCTATTGCCCTTTAGATGTGTGCACTCTCATCATAAAAGAGACCACTCACATTAATATAAAAGTGTTTCATGTTACAGTGAAGGTGTTCACTGAGACGTGGAATCAAATCATGCCAGCAAAATAACTTTCAAAGCATAACAGAGCCAACAAATCCAATCACTGCAGAAAATTCATGTTTTTCCTTTCACTTTGTGTTATGTATTTTAAAGGCCGTTTGAAAGCAAAAAATAGCATAAAAATTAAAAAGTAATCGAGGGAAATGACAAAACTAAAAAATCTATCAAATGTGTGGAAATACATATACGTCTAGACACAAGTTTGCAGCTTAGGTTAGTTGCCATCATATCAATAAACATTTTATTTCTTGTTGTGCTTGTATTATTTCACACCCACCTGGTTCCTTTAACAAGCATATAGCCTATTTTAAACTGTATTATTAAACCCCACTCAAACCTTCTATCACTACCACAGCATCCATCCCTCCACAGTGGGTCAGCGCCCTGACCCACTGGTGTCAAGACAACCATCTCACCCTCAATGTCGCAAAGACAAAGGAGTTGATAGTGGACTTCCAGAGGTGCAGAGAAGTACACACCCCCATCACCATCAACGGCGCTGCTGTGGAGAGAGTGTGCAGCTTCCGGTTCCTTGGTGTATATCTGGCTGAGGATCTTACGTGGTCAGTACACACAAACAAAACAGTGAAGAAGGCGCAGCAGCGCCTCTTCTTTCTCAGGAGACTGAAAAGATTCGGCATGAGCCCCCGCATCCTCAGGACCTTCTATCACTGTGCCATTGAGAGCATCCTCACTGGATGCATCACCACCTGGTATGGCAACAGCACCGCCTACAACTGCAAAGCTCTCCAGCGAGTAGTGCGGTGCTCTGAACAGATAATTGGAGGTGAGCTTCCCTCCCTCCAAGACATCTACAGGAAGCGGTGCCTGAGGAAAGCGGGGAGGATCATCAAGGACTCCAGTCACCCCAGCCATAAACTGTTCAGACTACTTCCATCAGGAAGGAGGTTCTGCAGCATCCGGTCCCGTACCAGCAGACTGAGAGACAGCTTTTTCCATCAGGCCATCAGACTGCTGAACACGTCATAGACACCTCAGCTTCACTACTGGAACTTTAACATTATGCACTCCATACTGTACAGTAACGCCACTGTTTTGCACATGTCTCACTCTGTATATTTTATTTTATATATTTTATTTATTGTTTACTCTATTTAATTTGTAAAATATGTGTACACACACACACACACACACACACACACACACACGTAGAAAAATATTTAGTATACACATCCAGAAATGCATATACTATTATATATTGTACATATATTTATTAGTTTCAGATGTAGCCATTCTTGTATTTTGCTTGTTTACATTATTGTATTTGCACAACTCTGTTGCTTGTGAAGCTCGCACACAAGAATTTCACTCACATGTGCTGTACCAATGTACCTGCACATGTGATGTGACAATAAAAGTGATTTGATTTGATTTGACACACACAAAAACTGGATAATGCTTTAAAAGCTGGGTCAAAGCGTTGACATTTGTATAATTTTACACCATTTGCTACATCTATCAAGGACTAGGTTTGAAACAATAAAACAAGCTAAATAATAATTCCTCCCAGTCTTTGCTGAAGAGAAGATTTATTTGCATTTACCTCATGCCTGACTCGTGTTCATCACTGTCCAGTAATTCTTGCCAGAAGACTCTGAGGTTGTCGATGTACAGGGAAGCAGATTCACGATAATTAAAATCTGTATGATGTTTATACCACTGCAGGATGGGAGGAATAGGTCTGCTGTGCTCCATGCATTTTTCGAGTTCTTCCAGGCTGTGCCTTTGCATCATTGCAACTGCTATATAGTACAGCAGCCGCTCACTAACGGCCTGAGCACACGCCCAACCCCCGTGGCCATCAAACACTCCAAAGAGCATGCCCTTTGACTGGAGAAGACAGAGAAACATAAAATTTGATTTTACAAGAAACAAGTGGAAAAAAAACACAGATTTCACTATAGCAAGGGGGAAAAAACTGCATGCCTGTAAGCAGGTGGCTGCACTGCGACGGTCCTCATTAGGAGTGTTAGCAGCTAGCTGGTTGCTCTCAAACTTCCTCACAACACTTAGTCCCCTGCCATCAAACTCTGGGACACTCACAGACTGAAACAGAGATATGGTTTGTGTTACTTTAGCTATTTACCAAAACAGTTACATAATAAATATGAACTTAAAATGAAGACACTTAACTAGAGTTCGTCAATATTCACATTCAAACTGAAAAAGGTTTTTGAAAGAAAATGGCAAAGAAAATTACTGAACTCTTTTCAACCCAACTGAGGCAAGCATTCAGGTTGCTGACAACAAAATGCAATAAATGAATAAAAAGTAAAAACTAGTGTTTAGTGCATACTTCTTCTGCACATTGTACAATGGCCAGCTCATGATAGTCTGAGTGCTAAAGATTGTTACCCAGTCAAAATATGTGAGTAAATTTTTAAGTTCCCAAACACTTTCAGAGTTTTGCTAAAAGAAGAGGTGATAGGCATAACGGTAAACACAATATTTTTGATGCATATCGCTGGTATTTAGTAAAAAATTAGCACAATATTCTGTCTTTGTTGTATTTTCATTTAATTAATAAGTTTAAAGTATCTGCTGGGTAAGACTGTGTGCTATCCCTTACTTGTTCATTGGATCTAAGAATACTGTTGATCTGTACTCTCCTCTGCTGAAAGTCCAAATCCTGATGAGTTGAGAGGTGTCGCTGGCTTTTAGACAAATTCCCAGATTCATCACCATTGGATGGACCCCAGGATGAGAAGTAGCAGTGGGGTAAGTGAGACTGAGAACAGCAAATTGCTACAGCGTGTGCATTCTGAGGAAGAAAGGGGATTAAAAATACATTAGGGCAGTGGTTGCTAAAGCTTTTCTGCTAGACCCGCCTTTGATTTAGAAGAAAGAATAAAATAAAAGCAGACAAACCTGGAATTGAGCACCATAATAAAGCGTGAGTGAGTTTGACGCTCGTTGCAGGATGCTGGCGTACACACGTCCATACATCGCTGTTGCGACACTCTAGGTAGGCTGTGCTGCAGCCTAATCACCTTTATGCCTAGCTCAAGGATGAAAAAAATAAAAATGTTATACATTTGCTTATGTGTATGGTGATGCTACGATGTTCCTGGCGATAATTAAATGGCTAGCGTAAGCTGGTAGCATTTTACATGCGCCATAGATCAAACAGTTTCAGATTAACAACATGATACATTTGTTACACGCCACTCCCAAGTGGCATCTTCTGACATTTAGGTACATTACGTGCAAGTCCGCCACGTACCACAGAGCTGTCAACATGACACGTAAAGTTAGCTTGCTAGCTGGCTAGCTTGCGCTAACATTTGGTTAAAAACCACACCGTACTAGCGTTACCCAGTAGCCTGTACCTAGCTAAACTTCCACACATGTAGCGGCTTAAGATATATGTCAAGTCAACTGAACAACCAAATACGTACAAACTTCGTAAAACTTCGAGTGAATCGATGTCCATTGAATCACTACTCAAAATCATAACAGGACGGTCACGTGCTGAAACGTCTGACGTAGCAGTTATCGCGCTCTGCTGTAGTAGATGTAGAGCTTAGTGGGGTGCATGCTTCCTCTTTTCTTACCTCTACTGCAAATTTTTGGTGTCGATCCATTACACAATCGATCATTGTGATCTTTACTTCCCACAATAATTAGTGACTATAACAAAACACATTTTTCAGCTTTATATGTATTTTGAAACTGAGTTTTCTTTCGAGACCTGCAATGTATATCTGCTTCTAAAGCACTTTGGATCTGTTTCTGTTGTTTGTATGTGTTTATAGGCCGTCAATAAAATAATCTCGACGAAAAGGTTCAGACATTTTTCATAGTGACTGTTTGAGGTATAGATTTTAATGTAAAAACAATCATTTATCTTTAAATTTCTTTTTCTATTTTTCTGTCCACTGCTTCTTGGCTCTTTCAACGCATTTGGGAGAACAAAAAGTTGTGTTATCTTTCTCACAATTCCTGTTTTTCCTAAAGATACAGTCTTTGTTGTAACCAATTCCTAACCAATCGATATAAGTCCTTTTCTCCTTCCTGTGTTCAGCCGCCTCACATACAACTCACAATGAAAAATTAAATTATTTTATTTATTCGTACAACATAGAGATGTTGTACGAATAAATAAAATAATTTAATTTCAACCAGAGCTCAACCAGAGAAGAAAAAAGTTATTTATATTTTTTCCTCAAGACTGTATTATAATTTAAACGTTAGGCTCAAGTGGCAAACTACCCGTTTCAACTACAAATTTACAAATCAATCAAATTTTGCAATTTCTTTCTTTTTTGTCCATTTCAGTCAACTTCCCTCAGTGACCTTGTTTATGCTGCAGTTGGTTTTTGGCGTTGAATGGATATTGTCAACCATTTTTCTTCGAACATTATATTGATCATCTTTAAGAAGTTATCATTACAAGGCAGCGAGAGAGACAGAAAGGCAGGAGAGTTCAGGTAAGAGTTGGATTTTAAATAGAGGGCTCTGTGTGCGGGCAGGCGGAGATGAGGATCCAAATGCAGGACTCAAACACAGAATTGTAACTCAAAAGCTCAGCTTTATTGCTGGAGAAATTAAAACATGAACTGAACAAGGGTAGTGAACACAAAAATACTGAACACAGTATAAAACACACAGGCATAATCCAACAGTACGATGCAGCACTGAGCAAAGGCAAACACAGGGCTAATATACACAGGGAAGTAATCGGGGAATGGAAAACAGGAGGGAGACACAGCTGGGAGAGATTGGGGCTAACGAGTCAGGGGATCGAAGCTGGACACACTGACATAAGACACAATCCTTCAAAATAAAACAGGAAACAATACACACTAAACTAAGACACGGACTGGACAGAGAGAGACAGACTAGACACTGAACTAAACCAGCAAAAAACATGAGAACACAAAACCTAAGAACTAATCCCTAAACAAGAAGAACTAAAACATAGATTAATAATCATCATCATCATAACCAACAAAAGCACCACAAGAGAATAAGAAAACTATCCATAATGCAAAAACACACCAAAACATAACAACTCAAAATACTGGGTCAAACTGACCCAGAACCGTGACAGGTAAGGAGATGTCATTTCAGGACTTAAACCAGACTCTAAGAAATTGCTGTGTCTAATTTTGCGATGCTGCGAGTAACAAACTGGGTTGAGTTTGGAGGTTGAAGAGGAACTTTCCCTCGCCAGGCCGACAGCCGTCTGTGTTTATCTCATGCAGCGCAGGGCTAAATTTAAAATTATTAAATACTTAAGACAATGTATATTCTTCTATGACAAAAAATACAAGTGTTCATTTAAGCAAATAAACAGAGCCGTAAGAGATGTTTTTCAGAAACTGTTGTCTTTATTTTGATTTGCAACTAACAAATTTTTTTAAAATTTGTAGTTTTTGTTGTGCTCTCTATTATGTGAACCCCTCACCTAATTTGTTATGTTTTTTAACAAGTTAAACCCCAACAATCAAATGATCCCCTGTGAGCAAGCACTAGGCACGGTGGAAAGGAAAAACTCCCTTTAAACAGGAAGAAACCTTTGACAGAACCAGGCTCAGGAAGGGGCAGCCATCTGTCGCGACTGGCTGGGGGGTGAGAGGCAAAAGAAAAGAAAAATGAGAGCACAAGTTAGCTAAATGTTGCTTATGTTGTCTGATATGAACAACGTATGGTTTTCTGGACTGTGGATGAAAAGCAGTCCATCATTACTAGTCTTTAAAAAGGGACTAATCGATCACCAAGGTGGCAATATGGCTCAACGAGGCCATAGACAGAGTTAAATAGGCAATCACTGTTAAGCACTGAAAAGCCCCAGTAACCTGCAGCTATAATAAGGCCTACTGCAGCAACACCTAAACCTATTTTAAGTAGGCGTTTAGCACCATGACACCATGAACCACTAGTCGGAACCACGTCAGGAGATGGTTCTGAGACAGGAGAAACAAGCTCCTCGGGTTCAGGAGCAAGATTCTCCAAGGCCGGAAAAAAAAGATCCTCGGGTTCAGGAGCAAGATTCTCCAAGGCCGGAAAAAAAAGATCCTCGGGTTCAGGAGCAAGATTCTCCAGCTG